>NC_090267.1:499371557-500073057 GCF_040414725.1 Anabrus simplex
ACGATTTCAGCTGTCATTGAGACTGTCACAATCAGTCTAGTGACCCCAAAAGCAGTGGATTCAACATTAATGTCGGTCATTTTATACTATATACTTTTAAGCCCTTCTCAGCTCCTGTCTCAATGGATACTCAACGTGGACTTAAACGGTATCAAGAACGTCACAGTTCGTATCAGAGACACATAAACAATGGATTTCGACATTAATATCTATTATTTTCCATCATTTTTGCACGTCAGCCCCTCTCATTCCCCACCCCCAGCGGAGGCTGTGATGTTTCATCTCCACAGTATTTTTTCTAAGATGGTAAGTCATATGTGTACCAAGTTTCGTTGAGAGCAATTCTGGAACATACCCACATACAGTACATCCATAATATCCGTTATATTTACATTAATTTTCACCCCCTCTCAACCGCCATACTGATTGTGGCTGAAGTGTGACTTAACCATCCAGAGTGTCACGTAAAGAATGTATTCTCGTAAAGAATGTATTCGACATTAATGTCAGTAACATTCTTTTATTTCTATATTTCACCATCTCCCCTAGGAGTGTTTTACCCCAAAAGTATTTTTTTCAGATAGTAAGTCATATGTGTACGAATTTTACATGAGGGCTGTGCTGGATGAAAAACACATACATCCGTATTTTCGGTCATTTTGAACATTTTTCTTTCCACCCCTTCTAATATCCATGCCGATAGGGGCTGAACAACGACATTAGGAGTGTCATTGTTCACCTCAGCGACCTAGAAAACTATGGACTGTACATGAATATTTGTTATTATCTATTATTTATTATATTTCACCCGTCTTTCTGTGTTTTTTACAATTCACCCTCGCCCCTACGGGTGCTAGGTGTATCTGACCCCCACAGTAATGTTTTCTATAGAGTAAGTCATGTGTACACCAAGTTTGGTTGAGAGGTATGCTAGAACACACACATACGTCTTTAAACTCTGTCCCTTTAGACATTTTCTTTTCTTTACCAGTTCTAACCCACTTGCCGACTAGACTGAACTTAACTTTAAACGGCATCCTGAGTGTCACAGTTAATCTCAGCGATGCTGAAAACTATGGGTTAGACACAGATATCGGTCGTTTTCGGTTAATGTTTACATTTCAGCTCTACTTTAGAGGCTAAGGGTCTCTTACCCCCGAGGTATTTTTTCCAGACAGTAGGTCCAATTTTGGTTGAGAGTTATACTGGAATATACACATAATACGTCCATTACCTCGGCCATTTTGGAAATTTTGTTTTTCACTTCCCCTCAACGCTATGCGAAAGAAAGCAGAACTTGGACTTCTAAAAAACTCGGAGCGTTACTATTCATCTCAGTGACCCCGAAAATAATGGATTCAACACTATTTTCAATTATTTCTACATCTCACCCCCTCGTGGGTGTGCTAGCGTTGTCATAACTCCACGCACGTTGTCTCCTGATGATAAGTCATAAGTTAATAAGTTTGTCAGAAATCGCTCCCGTAGTTCCGAAAAGTATAGATTCAACACTTTCGTCCCCTTATCTAAGGCTTCTAGGGGTGTCTTTCCCCCACAGTATTTTTGCTAGATAGTATGTAATATTTGTACCAAGTTCAGCTGACAATTATATTGGAACGTACACACAAACATCCTTAACCTCACCCGCCTGCAAATTAGGGATCAACTTGAACTTAAACGACAACGGGAGTGTCACTATTCATTTCAGCGACCCCGAAAACAATTTTGATGTGACCCTATTTTCGATAGTTTTTATACCTCACCCTTTCCAACACCTACCCCTAGGGGTGCTAATTTGTCATAACCCCAAGTAGTTTATCTCCTGATATTAATTCATAAGTGAACCTGGTTCTGTTTGAATCGATCCAGTAGTCTAGAAAAGTATTATTTTTCACTTTTGGTTACGTATATTAATCACCCCTCCTCTAGAGGTTCCAGGGGTGTTTTATCGTAAACAGTACTTTCTCCAGATAGTAAGTCATACTTGTATCAATTGTGGTTGAAAGCTACGCTGTAACATATATAGGCTAGGGTACGTCCATTATTTCGGTCATTTTTGACAATTTCTGTTTTACCCCTTCTCCCCTATGCCAAAGGGGGATGAAATAGGGTTTATAAAATGTCTGAAGTTTAATTATTAATCTCAGGAACCCCGAAATTATGGATTCGACACTATTTTCGCTTATTCTTATTCATCACTTACCCCGCGCCACCCACCCCAAAGAGGACTGAACTTGGACTTATAAAATATTCGGAGTGAGACGAATTATCTCAGTGCCCATGAAAACTACCGATTCGACACTATTTTAGATTACTTTTGTATATCACTCTCCCCTCTTTCCCACCTCGAAGGGGCTGAACTTGGACTTTTAAAATTCCGGAGTGTTACTATTCATCTCAGCGACCCCAAAAACTATGGATTCGACACTATTTTCGATCACTTTTATATCTCACTCCCCCATAACCCCCACCATATGGGGGGATGAACATAGACTTATAAAAAGTCCGGAGTGTCACAATTCACCTCAGCGACCCCAAAAACTATGAATTCGATACTATTTTTGATTAACTTTTATATCTCGAATACCCCACAACCCCACCATTAAGGGGCCTGGATTTGGACAGAAAAAAATATCCGGAGTGCCACTAATCATCTGAGCGAGCACGAAAACTATGGATTCGACACTACTTTCGATTATTTTTGTACACAACTCCTCCCTCGTCCCCCTCCCCCGAACGGGGCTGAACTTAGTTTATAAAATTCTGGAGTATCACTGTTCATATCAGCGACCCCGAAAAGTATGGATTCGACACTACTTTCGATGATTTTTATATCTTACCCCCTCGCTCCACCGCCGCTAAAGTGTACCTGGGGTGTTTTAACCCCACGTGGTTTGTCTCATTATATTAAAAATCCTGACTGCTGCTATTCATCTCAGCGACCCCGAAGACTGTGGATTCGACACTATTTTCAACTATTTTTACCCTACATACCACTCCTCCCTCGCCCTTACCCCAAAGGGGGCTGAACTTGGACTTCTAAAAAATCTGGATTCTCACTATTCATCTCAGCGACACCGTAAACTATGGATTCGACACTATTTTCGATTATTTTTATATATCACTCCCCCATCTCCCCCCACCCCGAAGGGGGCTAAACTTGGCCTTTAAAAAATTCCGGAGTGTCACTGTTCATCTCAGCGACCCCGAAAAGTATGGACTCATCACTACTTTCGATGATTTTTATATCTCACCCCCTCGCCCCCTACTCTAGGGGTACCTGGGGTGTCTAAGCCCCACGTGGTTTGTTTCATGATACTAAAAATTCGGAGTGCCGCTATCCATCAAAGCGACACCACAAAATGTGGATTCGACACTATTTTCAACAAATTTTATGTATCACTCTCCCCCCGCCCCCGCCCAAAAGGAGCTGAATTTGAAAAAATCCGGATTCTCACTATTCATCTCAGCGACCCCGAAAACTATGGATTCGACACTATTTTCGATTATTTTTATATATCACTCCCCCATCGCCCCCCATCCCGAAGGGGGCTAAAGTTGGACATGAAAAAATTCTGGAGTGTCACTATTCATCTCAGTGACACCAAAAGGTATGGATTCGACATTATTTTCGATTATATTTATATCTCACCGACCTCGCCCCCCGCCCCTAACGGTTCCTCGTATTTCTTACACCCACGCGGCTTTTCTGCTGATACTAAAAATCAGAGACGATCCCGGAAACTATGTATTGTAAATCGCTCCAGTGGTTTAGGAGGAGATGTAATACATACATACTGTCCCCTTCTCGGGGGTCGCTCAGTCGGCGGAGCGAGAGTCCCAAAAGGGTGGACCATTCGCAGGGCCAACTTGCTATTAAGGGACCGACCTTCAGAAGATTTATATTTACAGGGCCATTGGTGACTGGATAGGAGACATAATGGGGAATAAAAATCAGAACAAATAACAACATCATTTATTAAAATACGAAAATAAAATTCAGTCTGGACAATGCACAAAAATATATTATGACATTTCCTCAACATAATTCAACTGATAACAAATAACTATGAGTCCTTGGCATGCTTAGCGAATTCATTGGATTCAATTACACCTTCAATGAACTTCCAACCGAAGCCATCCTCTGTAACATTTGATTAATCATGTAATTAGTGATACTGTCGTTATCATTACAACAAAAAATGCCACACTGAACATGAAATAACCATATTTCCTTACTTCCTTAATCTTTACGGATTACCCATTGATTAATTCTTACTATAGCACATATTTGACAAAATTCTCAGTCTAATTTATATTGGCATATTTTGAGAAAATTTCTGGAGAATTTACTTTGTCATACTTATGAGAAATCCTTCCTAAATCATTTTCTTACTCCCTTGAGAAATTCTTTACAACTTATTCTTGAGGAATTCCGTACAAATTACCTTTGAGAAATACTTTACAATTTGAGAAAATTTGTATAATTCTGAGAAATTCCTTGAGAAATTCTTTGAGAAATTCTTTGGCGTATTTCCCCTCTCTCGCAGATTTCTCTCGACTGTATTCCTTTATAAATCATAACAACGATTTCTAAATGACTAGAATACTATGGATAGATAGAGCATCACGTAACACCACGCGTAATCAACAACAACATCATTGACTAATAAATCACATAAAACACGAAAAGAATAAGCATTCCTGGAAAGACATGGATAACTGTCACGTTAACAACATAATCACACCAACAGTTTATAGGCAGATTTATTCCACAGTTGAAATTCATACTTTATTATTATTATTCATTTATTATTATATTCTCCTCTTAAATTTTATTGAAGACCCTTATAGCATGAACCGATCATAATAACATCGTACATTATTCAATATTGGTTGTTGAGCGAAGGAAAGAACTATTATTAGTCCCTAAATATAATCAAATCACCATAAATCACTATCATCACTATAATTCATCAAAATCACTATGACTGACATGCACCCTAGTGGTCCCATATCGTCAATTTCATCGTAAAATCCACCATCACAATATCGTTCAATTTTATTCTCAACAACCAGTCAAATACCCGACTTTCATTATTATTATAATAATAATTTTTATTTCTCCTACTATGGCTCCTAGAATACGTCTTCTCGATGAGCTGCTTCTAGTACACTTCAATTACCATCCCTTCTGATATCAAACATATCACATAAACTACTAGTTTTTTAAGCCTTCGATTTATTAGTATTTTACTCCTATATTTAATCTCATCCTCCCCGTCATGATTATTATGACCACATTTTATTATTATTATTATTATTATTATTATTATTATTATTATTATTATTATTATTATTATTATTATGTCTTAATCACCCATAATTCTTTATGAAGATCTTAATTATGCATGACCTTGTAAAACTCACTGGCAACTGGGATTACTTATCACCGAATCAAAGAACACAAACATTATTCCAAGAAAATGCAAAGATAGGAAATGTAGAAACCATAAATCAAAGAATGCATGAATACTCTACCATCACCATTTAAGTACAACATTTCAAAAGAAACTACATTCCTCTAAGCAAGAATACAATCTACTAGTCATCTACTGAAAGAGAAGAAATTTTACAATGGTACTTATGGTTCCGATGGAAATCGTGGGCTTCGGGATGCAGCTGTGGGCGTCGGCGTCCTCTTCTTCCGCTATGGAGGCTTATAGACGGACAAGTTCATCGCGCTGGCGTGCACACTTTGGCTTAACTCATCATGACTACGGCTACGTACAGCAGCGTTGAATCACTGCAACAATGTTCCAGAAAATTCCAGGATTTTCCTCTCGTTCGTTGCATGCTGTCGGCTAGTTTTCACAGAGGTAGCTGAAACTAAAATTTTGTATCAGAAAATAGGATTCACACTAGTTGTATACCACTAAATTATTTACGACACTTAACTGGCACAATGATGTACACTCAGGTTCAGTTTACCCCAAGCTTCGAATTCTGAACACATTCACAAGCTTACAGTAAGTCTTGAAGCTGACGGAACATTATTACTGGTACTACGTTGTTTTATAGGCCAGGTTTCCTCTCGAATATTCACTTCAGATAGTTCAATTCCCTTATAATTTCCAATGAGACATTCCATAGATTTCTACTGCAACACTCGGCGTAAATGAGCGCACGAACTGTCTGTGGTTTCGCAAGTTCCACACGGTGAAATGTGTGGCTGTAACAGCCTCGCTCTATACTGAGTTAGGCTGGCGAAAAGTTGAACTAGCACTCAAATAAAACCGTGGTTGTGCCATACAAGAAACAGACAGTTAATAACACTATCCGCGAACATTCATCTTCTCCTTAGTCTTCTCCCTAGAGGCTAAAATTATACGACGTTCTTCCAGAAGACTGTATTACTTAACTTCTTAGAGACTCTTTTGTTCAATTCTCCCTTCGAGACTGTAATGTTCTCTTCAACTTTTCCTTAGAGACTTTTCTTCGACCTCTTTCTAGAAAGATCTTAAGACCTTCTAGCACCTTCCTCGATTTTCATTGGCTGTTGACCTTCTTGTGACGTGATTCGTCCTTCACCCCGGCAAGTAGATTTCTCCAAAATATCTTTGCCCTCTCGGCTGTCGGCTACTAGGTGACGTAACTGCGAGACGTGGCGACCTTCTCCGGCTTGTTGACCTAGTTCATACTCGCTCGCAGCGGCACGAGACGGTAACAGCTGATACATGCTCACTTGTAAACCAATGTTCCGTTACAAAAATTACTCCAGCTTCCCCAAAATCAATCAGGCACCATTTAAACGGGTACAATACATACATACATACATACATACATACATACAATGACATTTATAGATATATAGATGATACCTCCTCGCCCCCGCCGCCCCAATGGGTACATGGGGTGTCTTGCCCGCGCGCGGTTTGTCAAAAGAAATTCGGAGTGTCACTATTCATCTCAGCGACCACGAAAAGGATGGATTCGACACTATTTTTGGTCATCTTGATATATCACGCCACCCTCGCCCCCCACCCCAAAGGGGCTGAACTTGGACTTTAAAAAAATCCGGAGTGTCACTATTAATCTTAGCGACCCCGAAAAGTATGGACTCGATGCTATTTTCGATAATTTTCTTATATCACTCCCCCGTCGCCCCTCACCCCAAAGGGGGCTGAAAATTCCAGTGTGTCACTATTCATCTCAGCGACCCCGAAAAGTATGGATTCGACAATTGGACACTATTTCCGAAAATTTTATATGTCCCCCCCTTCGCCCCCCGCCTCAGTTGGTACGTGGGGTGTCTTACCCCCACGCGGTTTGTCAAAAGAAATCCGGACTGTCACTATTCATCTCAGCGACCCCCAGAAGGATGGATTCGACAAAATTTCCGGTTATTTTGGAATGTCCCCCCGCCCCTAAGGGTATTTGGGGTGTCTTAACCCCACGCGGTTTGTCTCCTTTTACTAAGTCATAAGTGTATCAAATTTGGTTGAAATAGCTCCAATGGTTTTGGAGGAGATGTGGTACATCCCACCCACCCAACCACCCACCCACATACATACAATGACTTTTATATATATGTATATAGATAGATAGATAGATAGATAGATAGATATAAGAAAACATATATCATTTATATATAAGAAATTTATATATATAAGAATTTTGGGACCTATTGGACCAGACCATAGATAACATCCCGAAACACCATGTAAAATTATTAATAGGCGACTTCAGCGCTCAACTAGGCAGAGAAAGAAAATACCGTGACATCATCGGAAAATGGCCAGCACACAAGAAAACAAACAAAAATGGAGAGAGACTAGTTGACCTGCGTAGAAACCATAACTTAATCTCAAAATCTACATGTTTTAAGAGGAAACCTCAAAAACTCAAAACATGGAAACACCCTGACTACACTAAAGGAGAATGGCAACTGGATCACATCTGCATGGACAAAGAGATGCAGAGATCTATAACGTCAAAAAAGTCCTCCGAGGAATAGACACAGATTCAGATTACTACGTAGTTAAAATTAAAATTAAACTCACTCCCCAGAGGAGACAGCAAAAGCAAGCCCTTAAAACTAAAAGAAAAATAGATCCTACCCAGCTAATCAACAAAAAAATTACCAGAAAGCAAGTGAAAAAATAAAAATCACAGATAGACTTGAAGACTTAGTACACAACCTTAAATTGCAGAAGACCTGGCTCCTATTAAACCACGTAAAGACACCAATGGTGGAACAGTGAATGTGATGAAACAGTGGAGAAAAGACATCAGGCATGGCTATTACATCAGTCCCAAAAACAGAAATATCCTATCAAAATCTAGTAAAACAGAGAAACGAAACTACCCAAGTCTTAAGAAGAATAAAAAGACAACATCATAAGGACACACTGCAGTTAATTGAAGAACAGTTCAATAAAACTCAATCAACGGACTACTACAAAAGCTTCAGAAAGCAGCTCCAAAAATATGAACCCCCGACCCTACTGATGAAGGATGAAAATGGTAAGCAGGCTCATAACAATAAAGACAATGCAGAAATTCTATATATATAAAATAAGAGTTTTGTCTGCACATTGCTCAGAATTTGAAAAGAATGGTATTTCTGTATCGGTTATGTCCACAGTAAGAAGGAAATGCACTTTTTACTTTTCCGTAATTTCTGACTGTCTGTCTGTATGTATGTACACGCATCACGAGAAAACGGCTGAAGGGAATTTAATGAAAATCGGTATGTATAGTCGGGGGTGAACTTCTACAATCTAGGCTATAAATTATTTTGTTCACGCTGAGTGAAATGGTACTTTAGGGGAAGGCCTGAAATTTCATTCTCAAATATTTATATTATTAGTGGCCCTGTCGATAATATTACATAATTAAAGTTATATAAAATGGAATTTCCGATCATTTATGTCTTATACATTTTTACTCTACCGGCTATGATAACCGAGATATTCGTGAATTTGTATTTTTGTTGCAAAGTCCATATCAACGCCGTCGCGAGAAAATGGGGGAACAGAATTTAATGAAAATCCGTATAATAGAGACGGGGAATAAGAAAGGAATAAGAAACTACAGTACAGTCTAAGCTATAAACAATTTTATTCACCCTGGATGAAATTGTAGTTTAGGGGAAGGTATCAAATATTTAATTTTTAAGTACCTATGTTACAGGTCCTATCGAAAAGTACTACATAACAAAGGTTAGAGAGAATACAATTTCCGATCATTCTGTTTTATTCAGTTTTACCTACCGATTGTTATAAGTCTGGTATTTCATAGTCGGAAGAAAACTAAATGTGAAGGCCTACAAAATCGAAAGCTCTTAAAATTTATCAACAATAACATTATATTGACCATTGTTTGTTGCGATGTTGTTTGTCTCTTATGCTGCCACTAAATTCCGATAGATGGGATTACTGCTGCGTACCACGCTCTGCTACCATTTGGTACGTATCTTTTAGTTAAACCAATACAAACACGATTTCAAGCGAAGAGGAGAGGAGAATCTCCCTTAATTATAAGGTAGTGAACAATAATTAGGGTACAGGTCAATTAGAGCAGAGAGAAGCTTGCAAGAGGCAACACCCAATTCGTCACAAATACAGCGCGCAGAGGTGTTCCGTGGTAAGAGCATTAGAATTAATGTGAAAGGGACATCAAATAAATAATAAAACTCAAGGGAGCAGGTTTTAAGAAAGCAAGACATATATTACAACGGTATCAAGAGAAAGGACTTACAGACATGGTACATAGTAATTGAACTCATTATCTTTGGTATTTCACAAGTACAAGAATAGTAGAAATTACAGAAGATAAAGTTAAAAAATTGCTATATGTACAAGTACGTTTATAGTAGCACACAGATGACTAGATCCAAATTATCATAATTATCACAACAATGATATCAACATCGTAGCAAGTACGTGCCACGAAGATATTTTAGAAAAAGGGGTCCTATGAATTTTTACTCAAGAGGAATGATACATTCCGTAAGCATTGGGATGCCAAGATGCAATAACGCATTTATTATTATATTTTATCATATTAATCCCCCGAACCGAATTCATTTAACTTCAAAGAACAAGATTGGCACCATTTTAAACAATTGAATGGAAAGAACGCCTATCAGATTCGCAGACCACCATTAACCACTTAGTACCATTACAATTTCTCATTAGAAGAAGGAGAATAGGAAGTGATAAAGGCAAAACACGAGAAGAAAGAGAGCAAGGGAAAGGATGAGATAAACAATAACACAGGTAAAGGTATGATAACAGGCAGGGATCAGGCTGCGAATACCCAGTTCGAAATAAGGTTCATTTCAACACATGAGTAAAGTTCCAAGTCACTTGTTAGTCTGCCAACCATAACTCCCTCATCACCGTTGTTAACCTTCACAGAAGTGAGGGCAGTGCTCCTTATCGCAGTTAAGTCCAAAAGAGACCAAGGTTCAAAGTTGATAATCGTGGCAAAGTCTATCAGGATCAAGAAAGATGTTAACATGAAAACATAATAAAATATGAGTCTGCTCACCCAGCCAGAAGAAGAAAGTTCCACACAGGTTTTAAAGCCACCACGGACCAGCCGTGCGAAAGGTATAACCTCTCACTGCTTATCACAATAGGAAGCACACACCTGATCGCCGATCAAGGCGAGACGGCGAGAATATAGGCCGGAGAGGGCAGGCGTGGAATGTACTGGAAATAGGTGACGTCAGGGGGTGGCGCGGAGAGGGGGACGAGGACAAACAGTCGTGAGGCAGAAAAGACAGCAGATGGACGGAAAACGTAGCAGTTCAATGCCAATATGAGCGGAGCGAAGAAATATGCACAAGGTAAGAAAAAGCACATATATCGGAACACGTAACATACTCTCACCATCCAGAAAAATCGGAAGGATTGGAGCTGAAGAGATGACGAGGCAGCACGACGTGGTTGAAGATGGAGACAAGAGTGGCAAAGCAACCAATGTAGTGGAGATGAAGTAGTCATGTGGCGCAGATCCCACGAAGTAGAGCAGATGAGGCAGGAGGCGAAAAGATGAAGATGAGGCAGATCCCACGCTGTTCCAAAGAAGCGCCATCTCGGAGACAGGCAGGAAGTTGCAGCCAAAGAAAAAAAGGAAACCAGGAAAGAAATGTGTAACATGAACGAAGAAAAAAGAGGTGGAAAGAGAGGAAGGAAGGGAATAAGGAGAAGAGGAAAAGGGAAAGAAAAGGGGGAAAGGGGGAAAAGCAAGGAAACGATCCGGATCGATTACAATAAAACATAACATTTGTGGTGTGCTAAAAATATAGAAATTCCAATAAAAGTAATATATTAATTAAGAAATATTATCCCAAAGGGGGATGAGGAAGAAGTGACATATCCAATAAAAATATAAAAAAGGGAGGAGGATCAGGCATGAAGGCGCTAAGCAGTGGGAGTAGGGCCAGGTGAGCAGAGACATAAACATTTAACCAAATATAATAAAAGAGAGTGATAGACAGCAAACCAATAAGAGAGGAAGAGAAAGGCAAAAAGAGGGGGGAAAGCAGACCTGATCCATACCGTTCTTCAACCCTAGGAGAGAAATAAAAAGGGAGCGGCAAAGGAAAAAGAGAACTAGGTATGAAATGGTTTTAAGAGTGAAAAATGAGCCTTTTTCAGGTCGGTGGGGGATTGAAGAGATTGAAGCTGGGCAGTATTAGGAGAAGGAAAAGAAAGAATCCGAAAAGGACTGAGCCAAAGAGGAGAAAGTTTAGCCGACAGATTTTGGGATGCAGAACTAACCGGATGATTTTTGAGCAGAACAAGATCAAACAACTTGAATTTTGGGATTGCAACACGAGAATTACAAGCTTTTTTGTGTACGTCCCTGGCCTGAAGGAGCTTTTCATAGGCGAGTTGTAACTGAGAATGGTTGAGGCGATTAGAAGAGGTATCCAAAAGGGAAGGTAAATCCCAAGTAAGAGAAAGAGGGGTATTAAGCTCCCTACCTAAAATAGTTTAGCTGGGGTATGAGCTGTAGAAATTATCCCATGATTTATGATCATGGGAATGAATGATAGATAAAAATGCTTTGAGATTCCGATGATAACGTTCAACCATATTCGCTTGAGGGTGATAAGGGGAGGTGCAGATCTTTTTAATACCCAAGGAGAAGCAAAAATTATAAAAGGGTTTAGAAGTAAAAATCGATGCGTTATCAGAAACGAGAACCTTAGGGAGACCAGTAATAGGGAAAAAATGATTGGACAAGAGATTGATGATAATTTGTGAAGAAATATTTCGCAAAGGGCGAACAATAAGAAATTTAGAAAACCATCCAATAACGTGAAAATGTAAGAATTTGATTTGGAAGATTTAACAATAGGGCCAACAATATCAATATAGAATTTTTCGGAAGGATAGGTAGAAGGAGAGGCAGCATAGGTTCCATAAGGAAGATGATTTAGAGGCTTGTGTTTCTGACAAGAGGCACAAGAACGGACCCATGAGAAAATATCTTTGCGCACGTGGGGCCAAAAGTATTGAGAGGCAAGGTGGGCATAGGTCTTGGCTCTACCGAAATGGCCTCCAACAGGGGAATCATGAAAATATTGAAAAACTATCGAGCGTAGACTAGAAGGAAGAACAAGCCGAGGAGTAGCCTTGGGGGTAGGTTTAAAAATGAGTAAATGTTTTTGGAAACGGAATGGGCCAGAATAATTTTCAGAAGAGAGGTCGCGAGAAAATTGTTGGCAGTACGGGTCAAGCTGCTGATGTTGCAAACAAGACTGAAACGAAAGGGGAAATTAGTAAGAGATGAAACAGAAATGACGGAGTTAATAGGAATGGAATCTATTTCAGAACCCTGAAGGTGATGGTCTTCAAAGAGACGGGAAAGAGCATCAGCCACAGAATTATTATATCCAGGAACGAACTTGAGAGAGAACTTGAATCGAGACAATCGAAGCAACCAGCGACCCGTACGACCAATTCTTGGTGCATTATGAAGAAGCCAAGAAAGAGCCTGATTATCGGTGCTCACAATGAATTCGCGATGGTCAAGGTAATCAGCGAAATGTTCAATAGAAAGGATAAGAGAAAGGGCTTCTTTTTTATACGTGGAATATTTACGTTCTACAGAAGACAATATGCGACTGAAATATGCAATGGGAAGGGTCTGACCATTGAGGGTTTGTTGTAGGACAGCACCGATAGCAACGTCAGAAGCATCAGTAGATAGTTCGAAAACTACATTAAAATCGGGAATTTATAGAAGAGGAGCATGAGATAATTTTAATTTCAAAAGATCGAATGCAGTTTGGTGACGGAAGGACCACTGAAATTTAACACCTTTTCTTTTAAGAAAATTTAATGGTTCAGGAATAGAAGAAAAATTAGGTATGTACTTTACATAAAACCCGCCCATCCCCAAAAAGGAACGTAGATGCTTTAGGTTAGTCGGAGGTTGTATTTTATGAACAGCAGAGACTCGTTCTGGATCAACGGCAATACCTTGCAAACTTAAAATATGTGCGAGAAATGTAATAGAAGTTTGTGCAATCAAAACTTTAGAGGGATTTACAGTTAAGCCAACGTTGCGAAGACGAGTAAGAACGTGGCACAAATGATATTGAAGATCGGGTGAATAAATCAGAATGTCATCAATGAAAGGAAACAAATATTTATACTTAATATCAGAAAATAAAGAATCCACAAAGCGTTGCATTATCTGAGAACCTAAATTCAAAGCAAAGGGAACTTTTTTGAATTGATACAAACCATTGGGAGTAATGAATGCCGAATACCGAGAACTAATGTCGTCCAAGGGAAACTGATTGTAGGCGGAATTAAGATCAAAAATAGTAAACAATTTAGAACCCGAAAAATGTTGAAAAGCTGAGGTAAGTTTAGGCATAGGATAAGCATCATAGACTATCTTATTATTGAGCTTCCTATAGTCTACAGTAAATCTCGCAGAGCCATCGGGCTTGTCAACAACAAAGGCAGGAGACGCATAATTGGAAGATGAGGGAATAATGGTATTATCTTTCAACATTTTCTCAATTAACTGATTTAAGACCTTCATTCGTGGAGGGCTGAGGAAATAAGGGGAAGAACGAACGGGAGTAGAATCTGTGAGATCAATATGTGCAGAGAAATTTTTAACAGTACCCAAGGTACTCAGTGAGTAAGGCTTGAACCTCATCGGAATGAGATGAATTAATACTAGGAGAA
Organism: Anabrus simplex; assembly: GCF_040414725.1. NCBI lineage: Eukaryota > Metazoa > Arthropoda > Insecta > Orthoptera > Tettigoniidae > Anabrus > Anabrus simplex. The sequence goes on from NC_090267.1 coordinate 499,385,786, forward strand.
AAGGAATGTGAAACAGAAGGGTAATCAAGGATGTGAATTAAAGGAACAGGCTTGTCAGAAAAAGGAAAAAACTTTAGAATGTGCCGAATCAAGAAGAAGACCGGTACCGTATAAGAAAAAAATCATAACACATGATAAGAACAGGCAGGTAGCAGGCTGCGAATACCCAGTTCGAAATAAGGTTCATTTCAACACATGAGTAAAGTTCCAAGTCACTTGTTAGTCTGCCAACCATAACTCCGTCATCACCGTCGTTAACCTTCACAGAAGTGAGGGCAGTGCTCCATATCGTAGTTAAGTCCAAATGAGACCAAGGTTCAAAGTTGATAATCATGGCAAAGTCTATCAGGAGCAAAAAAGATGTTAACATGAAAACATAATAAAATATGAGTCTGCTCACCCAGCCAGAAGAAGAAAGTTCCACACAGGTTTTAAAGCCAGCACGGACCAGCCGTGCGAACGGTATAAAGTATAACAGCCTGACTGAATATTGGCAGGAAATAGCTGGGGAGTTGGAAAACTTTCTTGTTTAGCATGCCATTCCTCTGTTTCATACATTTGCTGATACTGCTGGTACGTAACACACTGGTTCAACATAGTATTCCAGCTATTCGATCCCTACTCTGGCACAGTTTTGAATGAGCAGTGTGCACATTAAGTTAAAGGCTCACTTGGTAGTAGTAGTAGTAGTAGTAGTAGTAGTATGACCTGGTCTAGAATTACAATTTAGGCCTATTCCAAATTATAACACTACAATTCACTAAATAACTTAAAATTAAACTATGAAAAGAGCTGTTTCTTAAGAAAATCTTCTTCCCCTTCACTTTTAATAAAATTCTATGTTTATTTTATTCCAAATTAGCACTGAAAAGGGGGTTTCTCCTCTGGCTTCGAGGATTTGCCTCCAATTCAGATAGTTCTTTACGCTGCCAGTGTAGTGAATTGAGATTTTCCGATTCATCGGGTACTCCTAGGAAACATTAGCAAAAGAGCATAGTTTTCGGACTGGGACTCTCCACTATTCAATCCTCCGCTGCCAAAAAAAGACGAAGAGTTTTCACGGATCACAGCTGTCTGCGGCTCGGTCATTCCAGCTCTGGAACTCTGGACTGTTAGATCAGCAGCGTAGTACTGTTCGTTAAAAGTGAGAAAATGTGTGGTATTTCATTTGATCGAGTATTTCATATGAAAGTATTGCTTTTAATCGTGCCATTCCTACCGACGTCATTATAATGACCTATGTCCATTTCAGTTGGAGTAGTGGTGTGACGCCGGTTCTGATCCACTTTGGGGTGGGGGGTGGGATGGGGGTGGGGGTGGGGGCGTGGCCTGTGCTCTGATTGGTGGGTGGGAGGGGGCGGGGCTTTGCTCTGATTGGTGGGGGTGGGTAGTGCTGGGGGGAGGGTGGGTGTGTTGGTCTGTCTCTGTGGGAGGTGAGCGTGCGTGCGCGCGCGCGCGCGTAAAGGGTGGTGGGGGCGGGGTGTGGCCTCCACCCCCTTGGCGGGGGGTTACGTTTCCACTTTGTGCAGCTGTGTGTGGCAGGTGCGCTCTCTTCCCGCTGAGTCAGCATGGCGTGCAGATGTGCTCCCCTCCCGCTGAACCAACATCGTTCCCCCTCGCTCCCCCGCTGTGTCAGCCTCGTTTCCCCCCTTCCTCTGTTCTTTTGTGTGTGACAGGTGCGCTCTCCCGCTAAGTCAGCCTCCCTTATCTCTTATTTTTAAACATACATGCAGGTGCGCTCTCCCGCTGAGTCAGCATTGTTCCCTTCGCAGGTGCACCCTCTTGCCGAGTCAGCATTTTTCTCTTTGTTATTTTTAAAGAAAATGTGTGCACGTGTGCTCTCCTGCTGAGTCAACATCGTTATCTCTTATTTTTAAATGCATGCGGGTGCAGCAGGAGTGCTTAAGGAAAATGTAGGTGTTATAAAATTAGGAGCGTTGTTGGCTTGCACATACGCTTTCAGGGGGAGCGCTCTCTCCCCTAGCCTAACCACCTACAGTTTCATCACGTGCGCTCCCCTGCTAGTAAATAAGCGTGTAGTGCCTAAGAGTAGGGGTAAGAGATTGAGTATATATGCTGGAGAGTTTTGTTGACTGTATCAGAGATTCGTCTCAGTTATTGAAGGGAATACTTTTCAACAGCAAAATGGTACGAGTGAAGCAGACGTTGCCGCGATGCTATAAACCTCTAGACTTGAGGTTTAGCCTTCAGCAGCAGCAGCAGCATCAACAGCAGGAGGAGAAGGAGAAGATGTTGCCTACACCACCACCGATGCAGAGCTTTCCTCAAGTCCAAACACTATTGGACTTGAGCTGTGGTAGCCTTCAGCAGCGACAGCAACATTACCAGGAGGAGGAGATGTCGTTGGACTTGAGCTGTAACGGTAGCCCGCGACAGCGGGAGTTGCAGACCACACCACCACTTCGTAGTAGAGTTCAACCTCAGCAGCAGCAGCATCAACAACAGCAGTGGGAGGAGAACAAGGAGATGTTGCCTACACCACCACAGATGCAGTGCTTTCCTCAAGTCCAAACACTACTGGGCTTGAGCTGTGGTAGCCTTCAGCAGCGGCAGCAACATTACCAGGAGGCGGAGAGGCTGTTGGACTTGAGCTGTAACGACAGCAACACTATTGGACTTGAGCTGCGACAGCAGGAGTTGCGGACCACACCACCAATTCGTAGTAGAGTTCAACTTCAGCAGCAGCAGCAGCAGCAGCATCAGGAGAAGGAAGAGGAGGAGATGGACTGCATTTTACAGCAGGAGGAGGAGGAGGAGGAGGAGGAGCTGCACAATAGTTCAATTGTAAAATGGATTGAGGAAGTGGTGATACTAATAAGGAAAGAAGAGGAAGAAGAGGAACGACAGAAAAAAATCTTTTCCTCTTTAAGGAGGAGGAAGAGGAAGAAGAAGACATATATGATGAAGAAGATAGTGATGATGATAATGATGAAAAGACATTCATCAAAGAGATGAAAAAATTTTTCAGTTTTGATTCAGTTGCTCAAAGGGGGCTTGAGGAGCAAGGGTGTTGCAAAGCACCCAATTTGGAAAGAAGTAACAACGGAGAATTTTATACTTGTAAAAATTGTAAATGCATAAATATTTTTTTAAATATTGTTTTTGTATTGTATTTTGTGCACTATTTTTTTGTAAATATATAATCATTTTTTATATCTTTTTTATTTCTTAAACCTTTATCTGTATCCTTTCATTATTACTAAGAGCAGAAGGAAGGAAAAAGGGAAACAAAAAAAGCACAACATCTTTTATTTTTTTATTACAATCTATTCCTTACAATACATTAGTTTCTTTAATCCAAGAATTATGAAAATCATCATACCCTAACCATTTTACAAGCACTTTATTTCCTTTCCTTCGAAGTACGCGTTCTACTAGGTAGATGTCTGGATGTTTAGTCTTTTGCAATTCTTCTGTGTAGAAAGCACCAGCTATTAGATGTTGTTGATAATCTTTTAAGAGGTATGTTACAGGGTTAGTAGGTTGCACCTTATAAATAGTGAAGAGCTCAGTAGTCCAGTTAGGTGTATACACTTTTTCAAATTGATGTTTTTGCTTGCTGATGCGAACAATATCACCTACTTGAAATTTTCTCTTTCTAGTATCTACTGTTTTAATTGCGTTATACACTGTTGCAAGCAGTCGATTGTCTTTTACATCACAAGGTTTCATTTTAATCGTACGGTGATAGGTGTGATTATAATCATGGATAAGCTTTTGTAACCTATGTATCCATGAATGAGTTCCTTGTTTAGTAAACATTCTCCACATACGTTCACGAAGTGTTCGGTTGAAACGTTCTACAACACAAGCTTTAATATTGCTGTACGTTGAGTAATGGTTAATGTTGTGTGATGTTGTCCATCGTTTGAACTCAGCATTGTAGAACTCTTTTCCTCTGTCTGTTTGAATATGTTTAGGAAATCGTTTGCTCTTATTGTATATCTTACGCAGCACTGCAGCAACTTCTTTTCCACTCTTACTTTTTAAAGGTTGTGCCCAAGCATATTTAGAATAAACATCTATAATGGTTAGCATATACCTAAAACCATTATTTTCTCGAGAATAGGGTATCATTTCTACTAAATCCATTTGGTGTAGATCATCTAATCCTTTAGTAATAACCCTCCGCCACATGTAACATCTGCGAGCGGGGCGGTGTAACTCTCTAGCAATATTAGCTCTGATGTCAACACTCATTCTGATGTGGTGTAAAACGAAGACTGGTTATTTATGCAATAATTCGAGCTTCTCGAAGTTCTTCAATAATAGATAAAATTTCGTTTTCGTGTGCAGTATGACCTGCTGATTTAGAAGCCATTAACAGCAGTAGACGTTGTACAAGCTCATTAGGACATCCCAGTGTACATAGTCAACAATAGGTTGTTGATCATTATATTTCCACTTCAAACCCATGCCTGTTCGCTTTCGTTTTCTACATGACGAACTTTCTGTAGAGAAGAGTGGTTTAATAATGTTTGTATATTTATACCCTCGATTAGACATTAACTGTTTATCCGATCGATGCTGAACTCTGTGCGCGTTTGTAGATTCTAATATTTTTATATAATTTGAAAGATCTCTCTTTGTGTATATACTATTATTGGGGAACGATTTAAAAATTAATTCATAAAGACCTCGTGTGCCTTTATAGCTTTTGTTATTTAAGAATATGTCGTTACCGTGGAAACGTATTTCTGAATCACCAAGAAACCATTTAGCTTCTTCTTTTCGTACCCCATAAACTCGATCTAATACTTTGCGTACACTGTGTGGTTGTGTAAATAAATCCAAGTAAGAAGAAGCAATATTCCCTATTATTGGCTTCTGTGCTTTAAAAATGAATGGAACTTCTGCGTAGGGTTGTTCTAGAAGAGTTCTTTCTTCGTTTTCTTTTGTTTCTTCTGTTTCTTCTGTTTCTTCTTGTTTGATAGGAGGTGCTGTAGGAGAGTTGAATGAATTATATTTTTCTGAGACGGTAGCCAGTAGAGATTTTAAGGGTTTGGATATACGACTAAATGTTTTTTCAAGTTGATTTTCTTGTAAAAGCTCTCCTGATTTAAGCGCATCATATTTACATTTTTAATAGCTTGCGCAAGATATTGATTGTCATATATGTCTTTATGTCAGATTGTACTTGGTTTCTCAAACGGATGCTGCTTTTCAAACGGGTGTTCGTTGAACGGGTGCTGTTTTTCGAACGGGTGTTCGTCGAACGGGTGCTGTTTTTCAAACGGGTGTTTGTCGAACGGGTGCTGTTTTTCAAACGGGAGTTCTTCGAAGGGCTCCTGTTTTTCGGACAAGTATTCGTTGAACAATTCATGTTTTTTCAAAGAAGTTCTGTAGATCTTTAGCTTTTGTTCTGTATCTATGAGCAGACAAACCCATAATGGTATTGTAATGCGTTCTTCAACGCTTTTTATTCTATCATAGAGAAATCCAGGTTTGTTGTGTAGTCAAACACAATATGTAAAGGTAAAGTAGTCGTTGAATGCTTACCATCGTCTCCAACCAATTTAAATTGCAGTTTGTCTTTTGCGTGAACAGTAATTATAGTTCCTTCTCCGATTGTTATAACATTTTCATTATGTTTACACTGAATCTTGTTAGCTGCAGGAACAATAGACAATACTTCAAGTGTTCCCGAGTGTGGTAACGTGTATGTAAGATGTCCATTATTGAGACGATAAAAGGGATTATCGTACATTGATGGTATGCTTGTTATTTGTAGAAGGAAATGAACAAGCAGCTTATTCTTTAAAGCCTGTACTATAGATAGAACGCGTTCATTTACAATGCTTAATATATTATCTTTTGTTTCAACGATGGATTTTTGGATCCATTCTATGTTCTTTTCGTTTAACAAATTAAGCGTTTTAGTCATGCTAGCTTTGAGAGTAGCGATGTCTTGCTTATAGGTAACCTCTATGTTATCGGTGTGCTGTTTGTTGTACGCATAATCTTCCAGGTGGTGCAGAGTGACAACATCTTGAGCTTCTTTGGGGTTTGAAACACCAGATAGTCGTTTGTCATTTATATCAATAGTCTCTTCGTTAATATGAAAATGAGCAAAGTGATTGCTAACGTTATTTTTAAGTTCGTTGATATCATAGATTACTACATCAGTTATGAAATTTTTAAGATTAGCCATGTCTTGCTTATGGTAGACCTTTATTTTATCAATATCTTGTTTGCCACATGCATAATTTTCTAGATGCTGTAAAGTGACATCTTTAGCTTCTTTGGGGTTTGAAACATCAGATAAACGTTTGCCTTTTATGTTGATAGTATCTTCGTTTATATCAAAGTGCTCAACGTGATTGGTAACGTTATTTTTAAGTTCATCAAGATTATTGACTACTACATCAGTTATGTGAGTTTGAAGATTAGCGATGTCTTGCTTATAATTAGTCGCTATATTACCGGTGTGCTGTTTGTTGTACACATAATCTTCTAGGTGCTGCAAAGTGACAACATCTTGAGCTTCTTTAGGGTTTGAAACCCCAGATAGTCGTTTGTCTTTTATGTTAATGGTTTCTTCGTTTATATCAAACTGAGCAACATGACTGCAAACGTTATTTTTGAGTTCATTGATATCTTTGACCACCACATCTGATATACGGGTTTTAAGATCAGCAATATCTTGCTTATAGGCAATTTCTATGTTATCAGTATGTTGTTTGCTGCATGCATAACTTTCTAGATGCTGCAAAGTCACCACATCTTGAGCTTCTTTGGGGTTTGAAACCCCGGATAGACGTTTGCCTTTTATGTTGATAGTATCTTCTTTTATATCAAAGTGAGCAACATGATTGGTAACGTTCTTGTTAAGTTTATTGATATCATTGGTTGCTACATCAGTTATATGAGTGAGATCAGTGATGTCTTGCTTATAGTTAGCCTCTATGCTATTGGTATGCTGTTTGTTGTATGCATAATTTTTAAGTGGTGTAGAGTAATAGCATCTTGATCATTTTCAGGGTCTGAAACATCAGATAGACGTTTACCTTTTATGTTAATGGTTTCTTCTTTTATATCAAAGTGAGCAACGTTCTGTTTAAGTTCATTAATATCATTTTGATGGTTGGCTATCACACAGTCTGTGTATTGTTTGTTATATGCATAATTCTCAAGATGATGCAACGTAACAACATCTTGAGAATCAATTGGATTAGAAGCTTTAGATATGCGTTTATTGTGTATATTGAGGTTATCAGTGTTTACTTCTATAATGTCATTTTGCTTATTTAAGTTTGATTTGAGTTCGTTTACAGCTTGGTTTATGCTTTCTACAACAGCATTAATATATTCCTGACTAGATGCATACAGTTCCAAATTTTGTTTATTTTCCGCATCAAGAGGTTTTCTCGGATCTTCTAAACCGGTTAGTCTTCTTTTCTTAACATCTATATCACTCTCTGTTTGAATATCAAAAATATCAGCGTAAGTGTCAACCTTACGTTTCAATTCATTAAGTTCTTTTACAACTGATTCGTCTAAATACTCTTTAGAATGTGTATAATTATGAAGATGTTCCAAGGTCACTGCATTAGAAGCTGCGTTTTGATTTACTATTCCGGTAACTGTAGTGGATCCTAATTCCAAACTTCCCACTCCAGAATTGTTAACAATTGTTTTCTTGAATTCGTTAAGAGAATCTACAACAAATTTTTTATTACATGCATCATTTTCAAGTATAGGGTGGACTACACTACGTAGTCGCTTATTATTTAATGAATAATCTCCATCTTCAGTGCGGTATAAGTTATTGGCTACAGCTTCAAACAAAAGACCATCCACATAAGCCTTAGTTGGTATATCATCTTCCAGTACTGGGTAAGATACAGCAACCTAAACATTTCCACATACTTCCATGATGTTTACACTCACTACTCAGTAGATCAAATGAACATGATCCATATTATATTCGCAGTATTTATACCTTCCGTGTATCGAAATAATTATCGAATCCATTACGAGACCGTCCGTTATGTAATTCACTATCTTTATCGATAACAAGGAAACTATATCGATTTTCATTCCAACACTGAGCGCAGAGTTCTTTAAACTCATCGAAGCTCATATCCGTATTAACATGATCATCGTACACATGCTTTAGGTTTCCAACATCTTGTCGAAATAATATAATAAAATTTGCGTTATCTCGAAGTAAATGTTTGGGTAGACAGGTGTAAGTTTGACATAGATAAAACACATCAACGCCAAAATGTCTAGCCATACTGAAATATGTTTTCATAATACTTTGTTTATCGCACGCTACATCATCGAAAATAATCACAGAGTGAGGTTTTGTTTCTTCAGGACGTACAACTTCGTTTTCAGAATGGCTGTAATAGGAGATACTTGGAATGGAAGCCAGCACCTTTTCTAAGCGAGCATATTTACTTTGCTGTAACGATTTCGAATAGACGTAGACGTTGGCGAAACGCAAACCATTTGGGTGTTCCAACAGATTAATCATAAGATTAGTTTTTCCACAATTCGATGGACCACATATGATACAACGCAAAGAGTTTGGAAGGAGAACACTGTGGCGTCACACAGCATTTTGTTCTCCTCCTCCATCACCGTCTTCTATTACACGAACAGGTAGAGAGATGGTTTGTTTTACCATTTTAACCATAGCGGACTCAATGATATGCATCACCTGCATGCTTATATATATATGCTTACCTTGAGGTGAAAGCTTTCACACGATGTTTGTCACTCGAACGAGTAACAACAACGTTACTAGTACAACAAAGAAGAAAAATAAGAAGAAGAAGACTTGTTGTGGACGTGGGTTATTGAATAAAATTATAAACAAAGGTATTGACCACCTCCCATTTGAAGCACACATTCCAGGTTACCAGTATTGTAGACCAGGCACCCGACTCGAAAAACGATTGAAACGTGGTGATCCAGGCATCAATCCTCTAGATAAAGCGTGCAAAGAGCACGATATTGCGTACCAAGAAACGGATGCAAATCATCGACGTGAAGCCGATCGAGTATTAGCTTCTAAGGCTTGGGCTCGAGTCAATTCACGGGACGCAAGCGTACGAGAAAGGCTTGCGGCGTTAGCCATAGCTGGAATTATGAAAGGCAAGGTAAAGCTAGGAGCTGGAAAACAAAGAAGACAAAAAAGGAAAAACCATTTATTGTTAGCTATTCAGAAAGCTCGCTCTGCGCTCACAAGTCTAGGACCAGGTGTCGGCATCAAGCAGGCAGCTTCCGCAGCACTCAGAGCTGCACGCAAAGCTGCAGGAAAAAACAACAAGAACAACAACAGTGTAGGAAAAAGAAGAAGAGTTATCCCATTACCAAAAAAAAGTTGGGGGGATTATTCCACTTATTCCACTATTCGCAGGCCTATCAGCCTTAGGAAGCCTAGCGGGAGGAGCGGCAGGTGTAGTGAACGCTATAAACAAAGCCAAAAAAGCAAGAGAGCAACTCTCCGAGATGCAACGTCACAACCATGTCATGGAAGCAGTACCTTTACGGGGCGGAAAAGGCCTCTATTTAGCTCCTTACAAAAAAGAATTGGGTCTATACCTCTGAAACTACCATACAAACCGATCTCTAACATTGAATTACATCAGTATGCCTTACAGTTAGGAATTCCTTATTTTCGTGGTGTTTACATGAGAGACACGTTGCCTAAGTACGCACACAAAAACGAGAGTTTTATTGTAAATCCAGAACCCTCTTCCCTTTCAGGTTCACACTGGGTAGCAATATATAAAAGAGGGAAGCATGCACACTATTTTGACAGTTTTGGTGATTTGAGGCCACCTTGTGAAGTATAACGCTATTTGCGTGGTTGTAACCGTATTCTATATAACTACGAACGTTACCAATCTTTTAATAGCGTTATTTGTGGACATTTATGTCTACAGTTTCTACTAACTATAAATAGTGCTGATAAGTGTTGACTACACATCATTCATCATGAAGAGTAGAAAGGAGTCGGTGTACACGTTGACTGGAAATGGGTCGGAATTGAGCATGGAACTATCTCCAGCGCTTGTTTTAGATGGCTATTCGTACGAAGTAGGCATGAAGAGTTTGTATACCTCATACACGATTCCTAATATAACTAAAAATAATAATCTTCTGAGAATTAGGTATGTAGGTAAACATAAAGATATAAATCATGATATAAAGATACCACCAGGAATGTATGAAATTCAGGATCTTATAGATGTTTTAAATAGAAAGTTTGCACGAATAGGAGATACTCCTGATCAAACACATGAATACGAAAAGAATAGTACAAACAGACCCAACAGTAATTTTACTTTAACCTTTGACAAACATACTTTAAAATCAAAACTTTACAGCAAGTATACAATCGATTTCACCGTTGACGATTCTTGGTTTCGGGCGAACTATTTTGAAACCAAACACAACTAATATCTCACCTTCCCCTATCTGCATTTCGAACATTAACGTTATCCGTGTAGAGTGCAATATTGCAAGCGATGCATTTTTAAACGGAAAACGTACACATTCCATTTACGATTTTTATCCTAACGTTGCTCCAGGGTATACAATAGTTGAGCAACCCTTACCTATCATTTATTATCATATTGCCTTACAAAGTGTAAACAACATCACTGTGACTCTCAAAGATCAAACTGAAAATAAAGTTGATTTGCTTGACGAAAACCTTTCGGTTACGCTTCATATACGACCTATCGAATAAACACATGGGAATCGTCTATAGAAATACAAGCGATAGAAGTGGTAGTGGAGAACGTAAAGCTTCGAACCACATCTATCTAAAACCATTGACATTAAGCAACAAACGATATCTGGAATCTTTAGGATACAAAGTACTTTACCCTTATAAAGATATAAAACTAAACAGACACACCTCGTTCTCACCTACAGTCAACTAAGCCTTTATAGAGTAAACAACATATTCACCATGTCTCAAGCGCCAAAAGAAGAAAAACCGTTTTTCAATCATTCTACTTCGGGTACTGCAGGATACAATGATGAAATACGAATCCCCTATTACGCGAGCAAGGATACTATCTCTTGTAATCGTCACGTTATAAGTACAGTTACAGGCGGAATCTTAAAGTTATTACAAACGGACACACGTACACACAATATGTACAACAGTTACAAACGAAAGTTTTAAGTTTTAGTGCTATCAGCCCTTATAAAGTGAGCATAGTGAGCTAAACTTTTGTATGGTAAACAACACCTCCACCATGTTTCGTACGCTAAACATAGAAGAAAAACCTGTTTTCAATCGTTCTATTACTGCTGTTAAGGAGCGAACCTATCGCCCTTACGCAGGTACAACATTCGGATACAATGATGAAATACGAATCCCAGCACGCAAGCAAGAATACCATCTGTTGCCTTCAAAAAGTTCTCTTCACGTTATAGGTAAAGTTACAAACGGAGCAGGAGCTATATCCACTATTTCTACCCTAGATAGCAATTTCGGTGCTTTTCTCTTCAGCGAATGTCGATATGAACTTAATGGTACAGAAATCGACCGAACAAGGAATTTGGGAATAGCAAGTTTTATGAAGACTTTTGCATCAACGAAATCTACAACCAATCTCCAAAATACCGGTTGGTTCCCTGTCAGTCCAGGTTATGCCCTAGCTGACCCTACAACAGGTTACTTTCACATCGTTATGCCTCTTTCTAATATTTTAGGTTTTGCTGAAGATTATCAAAAGTGTATCACAGGTTGCTCCCACGAACTAGTATTAATTATAAGTAGCAACGATAATTGCACCCTCAAATCTACAGAAGATAATGATAACTCTAATATAATTATTGAGGATATTTACTGTAAGGTGCCTTCACTCTCTCTCTCTCCCACCAAGAACAGGCGCGCGTGCTTAACGTTGTAGAAAGAAATGAGAACTTGCAAATCGCATTTCGATCGTGGGAATTGTATGAACTTCCTTCTCTGCCTGCAACCAAACGAATGAATTGGACAATAAAAGCATCTTCACAACTAGAAAAACCACGTTTTATTATCTTTGGATTTCAAACTGACAGAAAGAAAAAACCACTAACGCTTGTGTGTTTGATCATTGTAATATTTCTAAACTAAAAGTCTTTCTCAATGAGGAATATTATCCAAATGAAGACATACGTGTTAAAATAAGTGCTGGAGACTTATCCGAACTGTATGATATGTATACAAAATTTCGAGCTGCTTATTACTCATTAGAGGAAAATGAAATCGTTGGACCTATGCTTGATAGACTAGAGTTTAAAACATTGGCACCTTTGATTATTATCGATTGTTCTCACCAAAATGACTCTATTCGCTCATCTCCAGTCGACATTCGTGTAAAATTTGAAACCGACACCGACATTCCTGCGAATACATCTCTTTACGCACTTCTTCTTCATGACCGAATTGTGGCTTATAAACCACTTAGCGGAGAAGTTACCATAAAACGGATGTAGACTTGAGAAGAAACACTCACCATGCTTGCATACTTCTCTGTTATTATGGAACATACTATACTAGAACTTAAAAATAGGTATGACTGAACAATAGCGTGGTGTCGTCATAAATCAACGCTTCCTTCACCGCGCTCGTGTCGCCATCTATAAAGTGTTTATTGATGCAGTTACTATAAAAGAGATGTGGGCTAAGAGGAAACCTTCACTCCATGTGCGTGTACTTCTCTTTCATCATGGAACAGTCTCCACTAGTTCTCATCGATCTGAAACCTTTGGATAATGGGCGAGTTGAATGTGCTTTCTGTGAATACACCAAGGATGCTGACTTTAGTTGTGCAGCTTTAATTAAATTCGACAAACAAGATAAGATAAAAAAATTTAAAAGACTTACAAAACAAATGTTTCGTTGTGGTGAACGGATTGGGTGAAGAGTTTAAAACTGTTTTTTCTAAACCTGTTGCTGATTTGTCAATGTACGGATGTTCGAAAGCAGCCTTGACAGCAGAAAAACCAGTGATGATGAATACTTTCCGTGTGAACTACATCAAGAAGAAAAACAAATGTGCGTTATGGCATAATAAACACATGCATGATTGGCTCTCTAAAGAGAGTAATGTTATGCGTATGGTGAGTGCTTCTATAAACTAATATCGTCATAGTGGACTTAAATCATTCAACACTCTGGACTGGTGTTATATGCCGATGAGATTCTGATTTCGCTTGCTGATCATCAACTTCCTTTTCTTTGGAACATACTGCCAGATGAATTCAAGGAAAAACATCCTGAATATGAATATTGTTATGAACATTACTTCAACAACGATCCAAACGCTACTACTCAAATAGATGGTACTCCCAGTATGAACAAGGACTGTCGTATGTGTAAACAAAAAAGGTGAAGGAGATGTATTATAATAGTCCTTGCTGTTCAAAGGAATAAATAATAAAAAAGATGGTGTAATTATGTTTATATATACACATTTTTTGTATATGTGTCTTGATTAAATAAATATCATATAACCTCTTTTGTGTATTATTTATTTCACCACCTTCCTTATTGTTAAAATAAAAACAACCAATATATATAAATTTATTATTTTTATTATTACAAACTAGCTCTTTTACATTTAATTACATATATAATCACTTCATTTATACTTTAATAACAATCAAATAGGTACACATAATTTATTAGTTCCTGTACATACATTTTAATTAGTACATGAAACATCATACTTCTTATACTTCTTTCCTATCACCATCAATGCGGTAATGACCCCACGCTAAAGTTGAAATACCATCTGATTGGATGTATCGTTTATCATCATCTGGTGTTAAAACTACTTTGTTTTGACACACAGTAAACACATGATGAAGATTTGATTGTATAGAATACTGATTTTTCATCATATGCTTATTTTCTCTGAAACACTCCTCATAATCATCTATTGTCAAATTCGCTGTAGATTTTACACCTTTGGCTTTTGTTACAGTTTTCTTTTCTGGTTTTATAGCATACATTTTTGCTCTAAGTCCAATAAATTTACAAAACAACACACCTGACAATTCATCCTTCATGTAGCCTATTTCACGTCTATTCATTCTAGGAATTCTGTAAGGATTATCCTCTGAATAGTCTCCTGTATCAAACCATTCAGCAATATCTTCCTTTATATCTGCGTAAACATCCTTAGTTTTATATGATAAATAAGGCTATCTGTATCAGTATACACTAATGTAAGGTCTCCCTCCTTTGGATACTTTTGCTTCATGTACGCATAATGAAAATCAACTACCTTTGTTTTAGATAAGTCTAATATCGTCATTCCTACAAACATTGGTTTATCGCTCTTGACTATCACCCTTTCCATTTCAATAGCTGCACACGATTCATCAAAAATGACTCGTTTCTTAAAGGTAGGTTGCGCTATTAAACGCCCAGCACCAAAAGGTCCATCCCAACGTGTCGTCAATTTAACATCCCTAAACTTTCTCACATTCATTAGTGTGCAACCAAAAACGGAATTATTCATTAACTTGAAAAAGTTTTTATCAAGATCGTTTGTGCTTTGCTTACGTTTTTCTGTATTCAATTCAATGTAAGGTTTCATCCAAGGAGCTTGATTAAATTGTAGTATTCTGTAAATTTTTAAACATTGCAAACCATACTTTAAACATTGTTTCAAGTTTCGATAATGCAACACATACCGATGTTTATTATGTAGTGTTGTCATAAGTTTAGGAAGAGCCTTTTGTGCAGGAGATTTCCTCATTTCAGGACAAAGTGGAAAATCGTTATGCCAATCATGTATTTCTGTAGGATATCAAAAATCCACTTCTAAAATATAACCTATTTCAGATTCATCATCTACATTTAGCACATCAAATTCATCTACATTTTCTACCCAAGAAAAATTGCCTACTGGGAGATACTGCATCATAGCCTACCCATATAGGTTATTTACATCCAAATACAGTAAATAAGAGTCGGGTATTTCTGGGTTGTAATCGCTCATGTATTTATTGTTAGCTTCAACATACCTATGAGCACAATATACTACTCCTCCTCGAATACCTCTTTCTACAAATTGCATCATATCCACATCGGTGATGAGTTCTATGTGAACTTTTGTTGTCTTTAGAAGCGAACTCCAAGCTAAACCAGGAGCAGTGAAATAATGAGCAGGATCCAACCCATAAGTCTCTCTGCACACCTTTCTAAAGTTTTCAAAAATATCTGCCAAAAGTAGCACATCAGTTTTCAAATACAAATCTGACTAGTCACCCAAAGTAACACAATTAAAAGTTTTCCATACACGTTGTGCTCGTTCATATTCTATCTCAGAAATAGAACTACCAGTAAGCAAACTACCAAACATATCTTTTGGTGGTAAACTTCTTTCATCTAATACGCTTATTTCCTTTACATATTCGTAAGGAAAAACACCTTTTTGACACATCAATTCGAAATGAACAGCATCTGGAAAATATTTCCGCGTGATATGTTTAGCATCATTGTTCATGTACAAAGCACATTTCTCTAATGAACTGCCTAAGAAGTTGAATGAATCAAGAAATCGTAATTGCAACGACCTGAAAGCTTTACTATCAACAACAGGAACAACTTTAGTAAACGACTTATAGCGTTCTGTATTAGTAGGTATTAATGTTACCCTTCCTGGATTAAATACCTCACTCGCATTATCATCATTCTCCTCTTCCTCTACAATCTTCTCACACAATTGTTTGATAATAAAATGACTATCGTATCCACTCAAATTATGAAAAAAGACTGGTATGTAATTCGGTAAGGTGTACTGTAGATTACAACACTGGTGACTAGCACCACGAAATTTTCCAGTTAAGTGGTCATGATCTTTAACTTTAACATCTGTTGCGACAAACTCTTTTTCGCAAATATGACAAGTAGTTGCTCCTAAATATTCTTCTTCCTGATCTCTATTAAGTTCCTCTATCGGAACTACTTGAGCATAATAATGTGCTATATCTTGAACAATACTAGATAATTCTCTAACAAACCATTCGCAACAATCGTCTCCGCGATATAAATTAAATCTACTGTATGTTTCATTGTAAGAACAATGCAAATAGTAAGCGATACTGTGCGCTCTGTGATAATTCAAGGGAGTTGTATAGGAAGTTTCATTGTTTGGCATAGCCGTGTCAATCGGGTTCAAAACGCATTCGATGTCAGCATAAATAGTAAAAGGAACTATTTCTTTATGTTTATAATGAATGAACTTGATTATTTTTCATGCTCTTTCGGCATTTCTAACTTTACAGGATTAAATTGACTGCACGTAACCATGTGGTTATCTAGTCTGGGTTGTGTACCAAAGTATGATAAACAGCGTTCACACACATAGATCTTATGATTATGTTTGTTAACTGTTGAAGACACTAACCGAGATAGAGATTTGATCCACGAAAAATGTTATACAACGTTATCTTGTTCCGTTTGGAGCAGCAATAGGTTTACATGCTTCCTTGCAGAACCCTCTAATTTCTTTGTAATGTAAATAGGTACAATTGTAAACGGTTGATTGCTATCTTGTCCTGCATACATCCACTTTCCATTTTCATACATTACTCCATACACATTCACTGATATATCGTTTTGGTTTTCAAATTTAGACAACTTTTGCATTTCCATAGGAAATGAAATTCCTTCTAAGTTTAAAACACTTCTATAGTGTGGATATGATGATCGACGCTCGGTATGCGTTCTTGCTGGGTTAAGAGCAGCTACAATTGACCATGCAAAACAGTCATCATCGTTGCATTGTACATTAACAACAGCTTTCTTATCCCGTATGGCTTTAGGTAATTTCAAATGGTGACCCGCATGAAATCCTACATATGAATTTATGTTTATTCGCAGTTCCAACAGCGACTTAAGAGCCCACCCAGAATCTCTCTCTGGATAGCGACTCAATTTGGTTAAGGTCTCTTGCACAACATTTTCTTCATACCAGTCTCGTAAATCTGTTGCAATAGTAATAATATGATTTTTGGTGTTGGTGTGAAGTTTAGTTGTCTGATCCGAACTAGGCAATATGTGTTCAGATATCAATGATGTGTTTACTTTAAACGCACTACTTTCTAACGCTTTTTGCACATACTTTTTAAACCATATGTAACACCTTTCCAAAAACAATTTAGGATCCTTCAACTCACAACTATTTCTAATTGACCCTGTAAACATACGCGTCCTGTAACTAGTTTCTAGTAATGTCCAAGCCATACAACATTTTTCTACTCTTACAGTTACTTTGCTTAAACAGTTGTTTTGTATACAATTCTTTAGACTGTCAACTAGATTTACCCAAAATGTATTCAATTCATTTGTATTTTCAATTAACGTGGGTTCATAGATTGAAAGATGAGTTGATGGAATAACGTCTACAGACACATTCAACCCTCTGTCCAAACCACATTGTTCTAACATACTCTCTACGGTGGTGTATGTGTCACTTAAAAATTCTTCAAATTTATGATTGTTTGTTACATTATCCAAAGAAAAGGAAAGTTCTTCTGACAACCTCAAACGTTTTGGTTCCATCATTGTTTACCTAATTTCTCTATTTTTAATAAAAAAGAGCAATAACAGTTATGTACTTCCGCATGAATCCACCATTGCGGAAGGAATGTATAATGCTACTAGAACAAGGAATTAGTTTCAAATCCCACTTGTTCTCAAGACTTCATAACAAATGCTAATGATATACCTTACTGTACATATCAATAAACATTAATACATTTGACATAATTTCTTTACTTTAAATAGACAGTAATGACAGTTGCTGTACACAGTATGTACATCCGTATTGTACTTCAATAACTGTTTTTGAATCCACGAATACGGGGAATGTATAACGTCACAAGAACAGTGAATTAGTTCGGAATCACACTCATCTTGAAGACTGCATAACAAATGCTGTTGATATATATTACTGTACATATCAATAAACACTATCACATTCGATTCAAACCTTAGAGTTTTGTAGTTATAACTAGAAATTATTAAAAAATGAGCATTTTTATCAACCCTGGAGTCTGTAATATCACACGTAACACACACTCATCAACATTTTTCCTGTGCTCTTGATAGTATTCTTTCGAAGAATCTGATGTGTATACAGTAAACGTTAAGGGTGTAATATTGTTTAACCAACAGTCTTCTTCTTCTGCCTTACAACCCTCAAGACATGAAGAAACTATAACTAACTGTTCGATTCCTTCTCTCTGTCTTACACTTATATGCTTATATTTCATATTTTAGGCACACATATAAACAAAAAACAGCTTAGGCACACATATAAACACAGCTAAAAACTATGGTAGATAAAACATAGGTAGGGAAGATTCTAGCGCCTTCTCCTCCTCAGCAGACTACCCTTCCCCCTATACATGCATGAACAATGTTAAAATATTAAAGCAAACATTTTAAACTTTCTATTTAACAAAATCTACCTCGTTACGTGAATTAATTTTGCCTTTATATATGAGCTTCAATCCCCTTTGATTTAATTCCTCCACGTCGTTATCGGTTAGTTCTTGGTACTGGGCTGGTAAAAATACTGATGTTGCCACCTCTTCGTCACCAGATTTTTCTAAAATATCTGCAACAATTCGCCTCCCGTACCGAGTTTTAACAGCTCGGTACGAGAGTACATTGTAAACTTCATTGACCGCTAATTGATCTAGCGGTCTATATTCGCTTCCTCTTGATTTGGATAAAGTAGAAAGTTTCTTCAACAAGTCCATTACTTGATGGCAAACAGTTAAATCACACTCTGAAACAAAAAAAAAAAAGAAATCCTAATATTATCCTCTCTATTCAATCAAGTTATAACTTATTACATTGCGTTACAAAGAAACAGGGAGAAAAAACTTACCAAAAGATTAGGTGTGAATCAAATCTCTGGTCAATCCCGAACAGCGCGAGCAGCAATCAAGGATATATGTAATAGATCACTGATGTACACAAGCAAGGTCGCAGAACCAGCGAATACGTTTCCACAAACGAATGCTGGCTATATATATACTAAACTCATCGCAGCAGGAGAGCGCACGTGTAAACCAACTCAGCGGGAGGGCGCACGTGCATGCATGTTTAAAAATAGGAGATAAAGGATGCTGGCTCAACGGGAGAGCGCACGTGCAAACCAACTCAGTGGGAGAGCGCACCTGCCACACACAAAAGAACAAAGGAAGCGGGGGAAACGAGGCTGACTCAGCTGGGGGAGCGAGGGGGGAACGAGGCTGACTCAGCGGGGGAGCGAGGGGGGAACGATGCTGACTCAGCGGGAGGGGAGCGCGCACCTGCCACACACACAGCTACACAAAGGGGAAACGTAACCCCCGCCAAGGGGGTGGAGGCCACACCCCGCCCCCACCACGCTGCACGCGCGCGCGCGCGCGCACGCACGCTCACCTCCCCCACAGAGACAGACCAACACACCCACCCTCCCCCCCAGCACTAATCACCCCCACCAATCAGAGCAAAGCACCGCCCCCACCCACCCACCAATCAGAGCACAGGCCACGCCCCCACCCCCCAACCAATCAGAGCACAGACCACGCCCCCCGCCCACACCCCACCCCAAAGTGGATCAGAACCGGCGTCACACCACTACTAGTTGGGAAAATTACTAAGAAAGTCTTTTTGAGGATGTAAAAAGGCAGGTGGAGATTGAGTGCCTACAAATTATAATGAAAACTCCCCGACTTGATTGTGTTTGATAGTAGGCAAGCAGGCCTACCATTACAATGAAAATTTCCTAACCCAGTCGTCATATGAGAAGAGACGTTTGGTGACTTCCCCATCGCATTTCTAGGGTAACGTTAAGAGCTATGCAATTTAATACAATCTTGCTCACAACGTGTACACTACCTAACCAGGAATTCTGTATACAAAGTAGAATTCCATAGCGAAGCACAGGTACATCAGCTAGCTGACTATAACAGGAGAAGAAATAGAGATATGCTGATAACATTTGTAGATTTCAAGAAAGCTTATGATTGCATCCATAGAGAATCTCTGTTCAAAATTTTAAGACACCTTGGACTACACCCCAGATTAATAAACATGATAAAATTGACTCTCACTAACATCAAATCAAAAGTGAAGTTTAGGGGTGAAACATCAGAGACATTTGAAATTAAAACTGGACTACGGCAGGAAGATGGGCTCTCACCACTATTATTTAATTGTGCTCTAGAAATTGTAATGAGGGAATGGTTTAGGAAATGTCCCCCAAAATAAAGATTGGCCAAACAATCAAAACAAATTTCCTGGGTTTCGCTGATGATTTAGCATTACTAGCAGTGGACATAAAAGAAGCAAAAACCCAGATATCAGAACTTCAAAACATTGCAAATAAAATTGGCCTCAAAATATCATTTTAAAAAACAGAAATTATGCCCCAGAAACCAACACAACTAAAAGAAGTTACCATTAATGATAATAAGATCAAAATAGTAACTCAATTTAAATATCTTGGAGAAATAATAACACATAACCTAAATGAAAAAATCTCAATCCAAACAAGAACAAATAGATTAGACAAAAATTAACATGGGATATCTACAAAAAGAAATGTCTATCAATAAATGCAAAAACAAAACACTACAACACAGTTATAAAACCGGAAGCTACATACGCAGCAGAAACACTTTTTCACCTGAATAAACAATCAAAGACTGACAGACTGCAGAAAATTGAAAGGAGGATTGGAAGAACCTGCATCAACAAAAAATACCAGAAGAATGGACAGTGGCAGTTAATACCTAACAAAGTCATGTACAAAGAGCTAGAAACCATTAGAGATACTATGTGTAAGAGGAGACTGGGATTCTTTGGACATATCATGAGGATGCAGAATTAGAGACTTCTGAAACAACTACTACAACACAATCTCATCTCAAAAACTACCACAACAGGATGTAAATGGATCAGAAAAGTAAGAGAGGTTGTGAGGGAAATAGGCCTTACAATAGAAGACACCACACATAAGATAAAATTGAATACAAAACTCAAGAATACAAACCTCCACTTTACCCTTACACAAAACAAACCAACAATACGCATATTTTCAACTGAGAAAAGGGCACGAAGATCGGAGCATCTGAAGAAGTACTGGGAAGATCACAAAGCCCGAACAATCCCTTGAAAGAGACCTGAACGACAGACTGACTAAAGTGATCCTATGTGGTCATAAAAGAAGAAGAAGAAGATATAAGAAAACATAAATGTCCAAAAATACTGCCTTGATGAATTCCCTTCTTAATTATGACAGGGTCAGATAAAGCATCGCCTACTCTAATTCTCTGAGATCTATTTTCTAGAAATATAGCCACCCATTGTCACTCTTTTATCAAGTCCTATTGCACTCATTTTTGCCAGTAGTCTCCCATGATCCACCCTATCAAATGCCTTAGACAGGTCAATCGCGATACAATCCATTTGACCTCCTGAATCCAAGATATCTTCTATATCTTGGTGGAATCCTACAAGTTGAGCTTCAGTGGAATAACCTTTCCTAAACTCTAACTGGCTTCTATCAAACCAGTTATTAATTTCTCAAGAAGACACCCACTCTGCTGTGACGTAACAGTTTGTGAAATATAAATGTAATCCTGGAACACTGAGGACAAAGTTTGTATTGGCAGTAAAATTCACGAGCCCCTACTGATGTGATCAATATAGTTAAACGTAGGCCTATAATGTGATGACTAATATTTATTTTCTCATCTTTACAGGACAGTGGCACTGGATATGCGTGGATATGGAGATTCTGAGAAACCCTCCGGGACTGAACATTATCAAATGAAGCATTTGGTAAATGATCTGAAGGAACTTGTTGAAGGTTTAGGTAAGTATATCAGGTGTATATCCAGGTCTTTTCTGATTTCACTAAGAGATGTCACCAGCGAACAGTACGCAGTGTATGAATATGACACATACATCTGTTTGTTTGTCTGACACAAATGTACCAAAACACACAGGTTGAGTCCACCAAAAAGACTAGCGTCTGTGTTGTATCGTTCAGTGATCTTGTCGACGTTTGTGTCTGAGAAAGATCATTTGCGGCACACATTGCTTTTCTTATTTAATCAAAGGAGAAAAGTCTGTGGAAAGTCTTTGTTTGCTGGTAGAAACATTTAGTGAACATGCTCCATCGATTAGAACATGTGAGACATGGTTTCAACAATTTAAACATGGTGATTTCTGGTAGATCACAAAGTGCAAAGACGAGCAATTGCAGGCATTACTGGATGAAACCCTTAATGCACAACACTATCGCCAACAAACGATTAATTTAAATCACGCATTGATCGAAAGATGACCAGAATGGGCCAGATGACATGGCAAAGTGATTTTGTTACATGATAATGCGCTGTCTCCCACAGCGAAAGCAGTGTAAGACACCTTGAAAGCGCTGGGATGGGACATCCTTCCGCACCCACCGTACTCTCCCGACCTGGTGCCATCTATTACCTCTTCGCATCAATGGGGCACGCGCTCGCAGAGCAGCACTTCAACAATTTCGAGGAAGTTAGAAAATGGCTCGACGAATGGTTTGCTGCAAAAGACAAGCAGACAAGCCGATGGCCAATATTTTGAATAAATAAAAAATGAATTTCCCTTGAAAATTACGTGTTTTCTTTACCACAAAAACTGGCAAAAACATATGCATATACATGGTAGGAGTTATTATCATACCATTTTAAAAATATACTGTAGTTGTATTGCTAAACGAATCAGTGGTGACCTTGCAATCTTCATGTTGTACAGCAGTCTGGAGTTTCAAGATCCATGAGGTACAGTGTATAGAGTAGACTGTGTCTCCTGGTGTGGACTAGGTCAAGTCTGCTACTTTCATTTTGCTGTAAATAACTTATGTCCTATGGCTGGGGTCATCTGAAATTAGCAGCGTTGGTGGATGGCCATGATCAAGAGACATATTTGTGATCATTTGATTTTCAGAAAGGGAAAAGCGGTTTTGTTTTCTCTCTCAGTCTGGTGGTGATTATTGGTACTAGGTCCTATTCTATTTTTGATTTATATTAATGACATACACTCTTTAACACTAAAGGGGAAATGTAAATTATTTGCCGATGATATCTCAATAACTTATAAAGGACTAAGTGAAACACAAATAATGGAAGATCAAATTATGACATGAACAAGGTGTTGAACTGCACTTTATCTCAAAAAATGATCATAAATGTGACTAAAAAAATACTTATTCTTTCACAAAACAGTCCATAAGATCACAGCTGCTAGCACTGTTACCCTACAGAAGCAAGCAACAGAGAGAGTCAACTCAGCTGCATATCTTGGTATAGTATTAGACTCAGCACTTTCCTGGAAAAGCCATATTGATTATGTAATCAGCAAAATTACCTTTTTGATAGGAATAATGTACAGATTAAGGTGCAGTAAAAAAAAAAAAAAAAAAGAGCCATCAAAATCATGTATGGATTCCCCTTCCTCAAACCGTCCCATGAAGTTTTTCAGAGTCAAATATTCTGCCATTCCATAAGCAAATTGCATTTTCATCATCAGTCTTTATGTATAAGCTAGACAGAAAATCAACCCACTCTTCTGTTAACTTCTCCCATTGTAGTGAAATTCATAGACCTGAAACTAGAGGATCATTAAGGATATATCCCTCTCACTCCACCTCAGTAAAGCATGGAGTGAAAGGCATAGAATCATCAATTTTATAAAGTAGTGTGAATTGGTTAAATGTTTTAAGAAAAACTTGAAGGAATATTACTCCTATACAGATATCTTAATATAACCTCTGTAACTTTAATTAATACATTAATATATCATCCATATTTAAGATCTTACAGCCATGAAATATGTGAATATACTACTGAAAAATTATGCTGCTAAAATGTTATAAAAATAACAGCTATGTCTTAGTTATCCAAAAATGTACTAGTCACTTTATTGAAACAGCTGAAGTATAAGAAATGTAATTATTCTGTCGGCTTAACAAAAGTTTGTACTGTGCTGTCCCTATTATGAGCCAGAGGCTCATGGGACCTTCTGTCACCAATATATAAATACATAAATAGATGAAGTACAACTGGGCTAAGGCGTCTATGAACACTACATAATTAGAAAGGAAGAGGTCAAAGAGCTATCGGCAAAAGAAAAGGAAAGGCTACGAAGAGCATGGAAATAAGAGACCCCATAGGCCTCATAAACCAAATGCGGTAAAGCTTCCGTTGAACCTTCATGAAAGACAGGTTACAGATCCAACATGGCATGGCTTGGACAACATTGCAGGAAGCTACGCAAGGCTGCCAACTTAGGAACTTAGGTTTGACTAGTGACAAGTTCCTTTACAATACCATTAGTCTGAATCAGTTAGGTCAGGGACAAGCAAAAAGATTCATGGGGCATAAACCCTAGTATAGGACCTCAAAGCAGCCAAAAGACATGCAGCATTCCCTGGGGTTCTGCTAAAATGTGATGAAACTGTTACGGGCGCACACTATGACAATTTGAAAGGTGGTGATTGTGATCATTGTTTCAAGAGAAACTACAACTGGGCAGTCATCCTCTATTACTATAACACTAATCAGAGGGGAAATTTTTAAGGGGTACGACACTTCAAAAAATGAAGGTATCAGCCAAAGAAAGGTAAGGGTCTTGAAGGGCATGAAAATGGAAAACTCCCTAGGCTTCGGAAACTGAATACCGTCGGGGTTGGAAAAGAACAGGATGTGGTCAAGAGAAATTGGAGAGGATAGGCAAAAGTGAGGAGCCTGGCACAAGTAAGTGGAAGAAATTCTAGTACTCAGCTAGGGGATCTGGGGCCTCCCTTAGTTGCCTGTCATAACAGGCAGGGGTTACCATGGGTGTTATGCTAGCAACCCCACCCACAGTGGGATGT
Source organism: Anabrus simplex (assembly GCF_040414725.1). Classification (NCBI taxonomy): domain Eukaryota; kingdom Metazoa; phylum Arthropoda; class Insecta; order Orthoptera; family Tettigoniidae; genus Anabrus; species Anabrus simplex. The sequence continues at coordinate 499,410,700 of NC_090267.1, forward strand.
GACTGGGAAAGGATGAAAAACTCCACACATGCACCCAGTCAAAGATGAACATTCTACCCAAGGCAGAGAGGTTGTGTAGACAGTCAGAAAATTGAAATCTAAGAAAGTTGGGATAGTAAAGGTAGAAAATATAAAAATGAAGAAGAAAGAGTACCGACACCAATCAGGCAACTTGCGAGACTCCTTGTTAATCTGGCTCTACAGTGAGGCCAATCCAGCATGGGTAACCTTGAACTAGCACAGTCCTTCGGATCCACAAGCACACAAGCCCCCATACCGACGTCAAGGCCATAGGGGGTGTCAGTTTAAAACTTCACGGTTTTCTTCAACTTGAAAAAAGTCACCGTTAGATGACAGCACCTCTTGGAATATGTTTCAGTAAGATGATCCGATGCAACGCATTCTAGTGGAATTTTCAGCACTATCTTAATCTTTTTACAATTTGCTTTACGTTGCATGGACACAGGTAGGTCTTATGGCGACGATGGGATAGAAAAGGGCTAGGAGTGGGAGGGAAGCAGCTGTGGCCTTAATTAAGGTATAGCCGCAGCATTTGCCTGGTGTGACAATGGGAAACCATGGAAAACCACCTTAAGGGCTGCCGACACTGGGGTTCGAACACAGTATCTTCCAAATACACCACAGCTGCGTGATCCTAACCACACGGCCAACTTGCTGTGAGATTTCATGCAGTTCTTCTATCTGAGCTTAGTCTACAAGTAACATAAAGCCTGTCCAATAGTGACTAACAGCTGTCCACTCTGTGGATGCTATGTTTGTCACTAGAGATGCTGCAATACAACCTCACCTGATCACGTCATTTGGCGGTATTTTTATACACTTTGCATTTGCAAGTGAAGTCATGTTTTTAAAATAAGTCAATTATATTACAATGATGTACTGTTGCAAGCCTTTTTGCAAACTTTAAGGCTCTAGAAATAAAGTTCCTGGAACTAGTTTGCATGAATTTTCTTGGGAAGAGCCAAATAGGAAACAATAAGCAGACACGGTATATACACAGACCATTTGACGGTCATTATTAGGTTACTATGCATAATTCCTCCAGTTCTGATGATAATTTCATTATTCTGCTGATATCAAGGATAAGTTATGGAACGTCAATGGTCACTCCATCGTGTGTAGTAATCACTTTATTGAATATGACTACAAGCCTGAATTAAGTGTAAAGCGGCTAAATCCTCAAGCAGTGCCCAACGTCTCAGTAAGAAATATAAACTGTCATTGCCGAGAAGATATATTTAAAAAATAATCAGTAATGCCCAGGAAATCTCCCAATGCTGGTTCTGTTTCAAACAGTTTTTGTGCTCCTGATGACACGCTGTCCCCTCCCCATGTGGTGTCTCGAATGGTGGCAATTAGATAAGAAAGATGTGTTTACATAGACTAAGTTACATATGTGACACATGAACTCATGAAACAGAATGTTACGAACACTGCATAGGCCATTTCAATGTGCAAGAGAGAAAATATCTGTGCTGAGATGTACCAGCAGCAATTCATACGACAAATCAGTAGGCAAGAGAAAAAATTGGTTGAGTACAATTTAAAATCAGCCTGTAGTGACTCTATGGCAACATCTAGATGTAAACACCTACTAACCACCATAACTTGGTGATTATTCCTAGTATGTTACCGTGAGGAAACTCTTATCTTTCTTGCACAACATAAAAGTTTATGAATGTTCCTAACCATTTGGTGGAACAAGAGATATTATAGTTTTGAGAGCAAATATGTGCATTTAGCTGGCAAATAAAGAAGAATTCTCAGCGCTCTTTTGTGTACAATGTTAGGAATGAATGGTACCTCAGTACCTCACCACTGTCCGGCTCCATGGCTAAATGGTTTATGTGCTGGCCTTTGGTCACAAAGGTCCCGGGTTCGATTCCCGGCAGGGTCGGGAATTTTAACCATCATTGGTTAATTTCTCTGGCACGGGAGCTGGGTGTATGTGTAGTCTTCATCACCATTTCATCCTCATCTTGGCGCACAGGTCGCCTACGGGAGTCAAATCAAAAGACCTGCACCTGGCAAGCCAAACATGTCCTCTGACACTCCCGGCACTAAAAGCCATACGCCATTTCATTTCATTTCACCTCACCACTCCCAGTTCTACCAGCTGTCTGAAATTGACACAGAGTACTCTTGGACAATGCATTTTTTTGACCACCTTTACTCTGCACTATTGAGATGCAGAAATTATGGTTCGGGTTATCAGTGAGTGGTGTTCACGATTATGACTTTCAGTTAGTGTCCAGCAGACCTAATGCTAACCCATTCGGAGATGAAGCAGAAAAAAGAAGGCTGGAAATGGTGGTACTTGTTTAAGAAACTGTATTGATTAAGTTTGCGCTTGCCACAAAATCTCTCGTACAACAGACCAGCCGCCACAACTCGCTAAACCCAGAATATCTGTAATTTTTCTAATGTTGTTGAAATGATGTTATAATTTATTATTTTCATAATTCCTGTGTTGATTTCCCAGTTTCAGTAGCTTTAATTTTTAATTAAAAAGTGTTGATCAGGTGAAAGTGCCATCATTTAAAATTATAGCTACTGAGAGTTGAAACTATGTATGAAAAGTCTGGACTGGATGAGAAACCTAATCTCATTAGGAATTTAGATGAGACAGGCTTCTCAGTGGTAACAAAACCAAAGAGGTGCAGGACATGTCCACTTCCAGACGACTGCAGAAAACAGAAGAACCTACCAACGTCTTGCTGGCTGTCTGTCAGTGCATCAGGACAACATATTGCTCTGTTGGGTGGACCTTATCATTTGATAATTTGAAGTCTTTATGGTCTGACACAGTAGTTAGCCCCAGTTCGAGTCCCAATACTGGGGGAAAAAAATCACCATCAGAGTATTGGTTGCCAGGGTGATATACATGTAATCTCTTTATTTTTTGAACGAAACTCCCTCTTCATACATTCACTCATCGTAATATAATTTCACTAATAACCAAGCGAGTTGGCTGTGCAGTTAGGGCCGCTCAGCTGTGAGCTTGCATTCAGGAGATAGTGGGTTCCAACCCCACTGTTAGTAGCCCTGAGGATGGTTTACCATGGTTTCCCATTTTCACACCAGGCAAATGGTACCTTCCTTAATTAAGACCTCGGCTGCTTCCTTCCATCCCATCATCGCCATAAAACCTATGTGTGTTAGTGCGGCGTAAAGAAAAATAAAAAAAATAAATCATGCTTTGACTAATTGTCACAGTAAAGTTGAGCATAATATTTACATTGCAGTTCTCAATCCAACCATGGGGCTTCAACTCTACTGTGATGGTACAAATACAGTGTTCAGTCTTTTCTCAAGTTTGCTTTCCAGTAGTTGTTTAAAACGTAACTAGTAGCGATATGATAGGTTTAAGTGTATTTTTAACAATGTAAATTCATGCCTCGTCAATCACTCATTCACTACTGATCTTCATTTAGGACAATCACCCAGATGGCAGATTCCCTATCTGGTGTTTTCCTAGCATTTTCTTGAATGATTTCAATGAAATAGGAAATTTATTGAACATCTCCCTTGGTAAGTTATTCCAATCCATAACTCCCTTCCATATATATGAATATTTGCCCCAATTTATCCTTTTGAATTCCAACTTTATCTTCATATTGTGATCTTTCCTACTTTTAAAGACACCACTCAAACTTATTCATCTACTAATGTCATTCCACCCAATCTCTCCACTGATAGCTCGGAACATACTACTTAATGTCAAATGTTTCAAACAAGTTTCATAACATGTGACATACTACTTAGTCGAGCAGCTCCCAAGTCTTCCCAGCCCAAAATTTGCAACATTTTTGTAATGCTACTGTTTTGTCGGAAATCACCCAGAACAAATCGAGCTGCATTTTTTGGATTATTTTCCAGTTCTTGAATCAATTAATCCTGGTGAGGGTCGCATACGCTGGAACCATACTCTATTTGGGATCTACAAGAGACTCGTATGCCCTCTCCTTTACATCCTCACTACAACCCCTAAGCACCCCCATAACCACTTGCAGAGATCTGTACCCTGTATCATATGTAGGGTTAGCCGATATGCACCATCTATCATGGTAGAAGGAATGTGATACATGTCGTACACAGCACCATCAAATTACTAAGTAATAAGATACCTTGGGTTCCTTATATCAAAATATTAGGCCATCATCCCTGATCAACTAGTAAAAGTTTGTCTGTTGAGTTCACTTCCACCCTGTATGTATATAAGGTGTATTTCCATGCACATTTTCTTCATTGCATGTTTTTTCTAACTATTAAACTTAATTACACTCTATATATCTTGTACAATTGTAATGAAATATTTGTTCCTCATATGTCCTAGGTCGCACAAAATGCATTCTTGTTGCTCATGACTGGGGTGGTGCTGTTGGATGGCAGTTCGTGAGAACTCATCCAGAAATGATTGAGAAATACATCATAATGGATGCTCCTCACCCTGTTGGATTCAGAGAATTTATGATATCCAATAAGAAGCAATTCTTAATGTCTTGGTATGTATCTACTCTCTCTCTACACTAACTATTTCCCACAAAAAGAATATTTTGGATTCACATTACTAGTATTTAACATTCCTTTTTTTTTTACACCTTTTTGTTTCTTAACTGTCCCAACTAAACATTAACAGTGGGCTGATAGCCTGACTGTGATGCACTAGCATCCTCTAATGACTATTAGCCTACTCTCGGATGCAGTGGCGAGTTACTTCCTTAGAGCACACGAGCATGTGAACCTCTGATGAATTTACAAATATTAATAAAATTGAAATCGACTTTCAGTCTATTAGGTTGTCTTACATACATGCAGTACATGTTGAAGAGATGGTAAGTACAGAACAAACGGCCAACCAGACACCAGTGCGATCCAAACCCACAACCTCCTGATTTCATATCAATTGATCCATGGTGGCCTATGTCATCTTTGTCCTATTGGAAAGGATCTAAGATACAGGTTTGGCACTATTGCCATCACACTGTAGAGTGCATGCAAGTCGCCCATTGTGGGCCAAGTCAATGAATATCGAATTTTTATGACCGCTGTGTCAGTGTCCGGTTGGCCATTTTTGTTCTGTACTTAACATCTCTTCAACACATACTGCATGTACGTTACATGACCTAATAGATTGAAAGTCAATTTTGATTACAATGCGGTGTTGAAATGTATATCACATATCACTAATATCATCGTTCTCAGTAATATAATGGTATTGTATATGATAACTCATACACTCTGCTGCTGATAATACTGGCAATATCTTTGAATAAAAAAGAAATGGTATATCATCATCATCAATGACCCACTCCAGTCACTCAGGTGTGGTTAACGAGCCTCCTCCACTCCTTTCTCTCCTGCCACTTTTCATGCTCCATTACTTCCGCCATATCCAATCTAGCTTCTCTAATGTCCTTCCAAATCTGATCCCTCCACCTTCTTCTCGGTCTTCCAACTGGTCTCTTTCCCTAACTTCTCTTCCCAATTCCCTTCTTGCTAACTGTTACTTCCCCATTCTTTTTACATGTCTGAACCATCTCAGTCTTGCTTTCTGAATGTTTTGTACTAATGGCTCTATATTTAGCTCTTCTCTGATTTCATTATTATGAATTCTATCTCTTCCTGTCTTTTTAACCGATGTTCTTAAAAATGTAATTTATACTGCTTGGATCTTACTATCTTGTCTCTTATTAGTTACCAGCGTTTCTAGTCCATATGTTACAATTGGTATGAAATACTGTTTATATAACGTTAATTTCATTCTCTTGGGTACTTTGTCATCCCATTAAAGCTCTCTGACTTGATGATAAAATGTCGTACCTTTACTTAGTCTGTTATTAATTTCAGGGTTGATTTCATTACTTCTGTTAATAATGCTACCCAGATATGTAAACTGTTCTACATTCTCTAACTGTTCTCCGTCTATGTTCACTTGGCTTCTCTTTTTCTCTTTTCCACAGTGCATGACTACAGTTTTCTTTTTTACCAATTACCATACCAAACTCCTTCAGATTTTCATTCCAAATGTCCAGTCTCCTTTGTTCTTCCTTTTCTCCCTTTCCCCAAATTACCACATCATCTGAAAATACCAATGCATTCACTTCATCACTACTGATACTCTGTTTTACATGTTTTATGATTTCATCCATCACTATAATAAACAATAATGGTGACAGTGCACATCCTTGCTTGAGACCTTTTTTTGTATAAAATGTTTCAGAGTCACCATTCCCCACTTGTTCACTGCTTTTACTCTCATGATACAACATTTTATTCTAGTTAATTAATGATTTTGGTACATTCCTTTTCCATAGGCATTCTCATATGGTATGTGTTTTCTCTTAACTGTATCATAAGCTTTTTCCAAATCCAAAAATACGAAGATGATTTCCTTGTTCCTTTCCAGGTGTTTTTCAATTATCGTTTGCACTGTAAGTATCAAGTCTATTGTTGATCTATTCGTTCTAAAGCCATATTGTTCTTCCTCTAACTGTGTTTCTATTATATCCCTCAGTCTTTTGTCTATGACTTTCTCCATTATTTATAGCCCATGTGATAATAGAGTTATACCTCTATAATTTTCACATTTCTTCCTATTTCCTTTCTTTGAACAATAGTACAATGCATCTTTGTTGCCAATCTTCAGGTATCCTTTCATCCTTCCATATGGCATTGAGGGCTCGGTATAGCCACTGTAGTCCAATGCTTCCTGCTGCCTTAATCATATCAGCATTGAATTCGTCTTTTCCACTTGCTTTGTCTTTGGTCATTGCTTTCACTGCCCTTTCAAGTTCCAACCATGTTATCAGGTTCTATTCTTTTTCTCCATCTATTATTTCCATTTTCTTATCTTCTTCTTCCTCCGAGCAGTCATTCTCATTATAAAATTATTCAAAAAAAAAATTGCCATCACCTTCTGAAGACCCTTTTCATCATGTACTATGGATCCATCTTCTCTCTCTAATGCATTGAATTTTTCTTGACTTATTCTTTTCGATTTTATTACTCTGTATAATAGTTTCTGATTTCCTCGACTATCTTGCTCAAATTTGTTGGTAAACTCTCCCTAACATTTCTCCTTTTCTTCCTTGAAACTCCTCTTTACTTATAGTTTCAGTCTTTTGTATTCCACATGTAACCTTTTCATCTTATTCTCATCCCTCTGATACATTTTTTGCTTTTCCTTATCCATTTCTTTCTTCACCTTGTTCCTTTCTTTTATTTCTTTTTTTAAATTTGTCTGTCCACCACCGTGTCTCCTTTCCCTTAACCTTTGCTTTTGTTTTTCCGCATACCTCAATTGCTGTTTCCACAAATGTCTGTCTTAAATTGTCCCACTCTTCTTCTCCACTTCATATTTCCATGTTAGACAACTTCCATTTTATACAATCTTGGAATGCCATTCTTTTATCCTCCTCCTCCAATTCCCAAATCCTGATCTTTGGTTTTTCTTCAATACAATTTTAGGGATTTTTACTTATTTTAATTCCACAGTTAATAATCTATGATCATCTACCTTACTTTCACTGGGGATTATCTTTGTATTCATGACGTATCTTCCCCATTCTCGGTCTGTTATTATAAAAGCAGTGAGTTTTCCATACTGTCCATCCCAACTACATCAGCTGATCTTATGGCTATTCCTCTTCATAAACCATGTGTTCTTTATTATCAGGTTATTTCTGATACAAAAGTTAAATAGTTTCTCTCCATCTTCATTTCTATCGTCATACCCATGTGGGCTCAGAATATTCTCATATCCCATTTTATCAGTTCCCACATGAGCATTCAGATCTCCCATTATCGTGATCCCATCTCCAACAATATGTATGTCCAGTTCATTGAGGAACTCTTCTTTTTCTTCCATGCTACATCCTGTCTGTGGAGCATACACCTGTACTCTCATCAATAGTTCCTTGTTTACATGTATGTGCATTATTATAATTCTTTCATTTTCATACTCAACTTCAGCTATTGGTTCAACATTTTGATTCACTACAAATCCCTTTTCTTTTCTCTTTACTGTTACCCATCCAGTACAAGGTGTACCCCTTTCTTAGTTTCTTCATTCCTTTCCCTTTTATTTTACTTAATTCCAGGATGTCCAGTTTTCATGTCTCTATTAGGTCAATCAATTCATTTTCCTTCCCATGCATTGTTAAAATATTTATTGTTCCAAATCGGATTTTGTTCCCTGATCAAACACTTGCACAAACATCAGGATTACCATCATGCTGTGCAACTGTAGCCAGAGACTTGTTAATTCCATTTCCATTTTTAAACTTCCATCTGAGGCTTGTATTATAGTTGAAAACAAGTACAAATTTACTCATCTGCTGACTTGCTAAGTCTAACACATCTGAGGATTTTCTCTCGGGGTTCACTCCCTTAGCCTTTGAAGATCCCTCTTCTCCACAAGGCAGTGGTTTCCTTTCCTAATTTTCCCCAGAGAGGATGGGTTGCCTCATCTACCATCTTTGCCATTCCGAATGGTATAAATGGTATAAAATTAATTGCATTCACTGAATGCTCATGAATACGATTGGCTTCTACCTTTCACCTTGGAAACAGAACACTTGCTATGACACATAGTTAGACAGTCTTCTCTCCTCAATGCAGGAGTTATTTGGAGGGGGAGGGTTGCTTGCACATTGCCAAAACATTGGTATTTTATAAGATTTGTTAATTGAAGTGTATGGCCAAATAAGGGTCTTTGTTACACCAGGCATGTTTCGAGTTATGAGCTTGAAAAGGCTGGAGTGCTTCAGTATGCCTGGTGGTAGGCAAGTGGGCACATAGACCCTTATTTTGCAATGCTATTTCTCTAGCATAACTTGTGGAAGTAGTGTAGTCCATAGACCTTACTCTGCCAAATACTCAGCATGGGTAAAAATGTAACATAGACCCTTATTCAGCTGCATGTTTCAATTCCACTATATCCTCCGGTTCATTACAGTAATTGTATTGAAAAGGAGGTTATATTGGAATGTCTTATATAATAGTTAGCAGTTAATATGGATATATAATGAAGTTTATATCTCGTAAAGCATTGGTAGGTTATAAGTGCAGTGAATAGTGCATATGTTACAATGAAATTTTATGTACGGATTTGTGTATATGAGATGACTAATCATTCATTCACATCCCCTGCTATCTGCCTGTGGAATTCCCTGTCAGCTGAAATGAGAGACATTTCTAGTACTCAGCTGTTCAAAAGAAGGTGTTGCAAACATTACTTACATATAAGAATATAATCTATAGCACATATCTAAGATAATTTACTTTCTTCATGTAAATATTAACCATAGGAACTAGATGATAAGCTTTTCCAGTTAGTCTACAAGTTATACAGTTTTAGAAAGTTGTAAAATTTAACTTAAATTAAACAGTGTAATATGATTGGGGATAATAGCAGGCTCTATAGCCTGAGCCATGCCACAGAAAAGCAATTATAAGCTATATATTTCATTTTTGTTCTGTATCGAAGTGCAATTACAAGAAATAAATTTCAATACATCAAGTAAATAATATTACATTAGTCTTGGGACTAGTTTCAGCCACTTAGTGGCAGGTGGATTGGGGAAATGGTTGTTTTGTTCTTTGTGCAGCATTAGCGTTAGCATGGTTAGAGGTAAGCATAGGGAATGAATGTTTGATTTGCAAGTGGAGTTCTCACTGAGTGTATGTCATTAGCATTATTAGTGTTGCATTCCTATGCTTGTTGAAGGTTATTTGTGTTTGCTATCAGTATAGTGATTTACACTGACTGGCCATAAGTCACAGGAAGGGGTGTCCCATTAGAAAAAGTGCTGTGTATGACCCCTGAGCATTGTGACTAGCTGCAGCGTACCTGAGCAGTCTGACACAGACACTAGTGTCGTGAAGATGGCAACATGTTGCGAGTTAACCAACTCTGAATGTGGGAAGATCATCAGTGCACAGCGCATGGGTCATAGCATTGCCTAGATTACATATGAATTCGGGTTTCTGAGGTCGACAGTGTCAAGGGTGGATCTTCAATATTGGAGAAAGAATGTTGCCACCCACATAAACTGCCGCACAGGAAGACCACATGTGTTTAACGAACGGACATCACGTTGCCTCCGAAAAACCATACTGGGCGCTTGACGGGCTACTGTGAGTCAGATCACCGCCCAGTTGAATGCTGGGAGTCTTAGAACCCATTTCTACCAGGACTGTAAGGAGGCAACTAAACCGCATAGGCTTCATCAGCTGACGACCAACTTTTCTCCCTTTGCTGACACCTCGGCACAGAGCTCAACTCTACTCCAATAAACACACATTTGATGTTTAAAATCAGCCTTGTCAATACTTAGAGTTATTTAATTAATTATTTGTTATCACTTAATACACCGTACATGTTTCGAGGACCTTATTGTCCGCTTCCTCAGCGTTTTGTTTTCATTTTTTCTCACACTACCAAATATATCTAGGACCTCTTACTTATTATTTGGCCATTTTTGGTAACACCAGCACCAATTTCATACTCCAGCTATTGAAAAAAGACCTATAATTGTTTGTGCCTACCATAGAGAAACCGAACACCCGCCCACACTACTACAGCTTACCGGTGAGTCTAGCAGTGGATTGTGAACGATCTGTTCCCCAGATGTCCCTTGCATAGTACGGTCATTTTTTGCTATGGAAAGAGAGACTACTGAATCAGTTGAGGGGTTGCCAAAATTAGCCTCCACATTCAAAGCAAATGCACAATCTTCCTCACTTTATGCAGTAATAGGTAATAATGAGAGTTTTATCTGTGTGCACAATATAAAGTGTGGAATTGCAAACTTCCCTTAATCCTTACGAGCAGTTTTATGGAGTGTTATAACGTTCAGGTTATTATCGTGTCACTTACTCCTAAATTGTGTTTTCCAGGTACATTTTCTTTTTTCAAGTACCATGTCTTCCTGAGCTGTTCATGACAATGTATGACATGAGTGGATTCAAGAAGATGTTTGTGAACAAGGATTCAAATTCTAAAACCCCAGTTATGGATGAAGATATTGAGGCTTACAAGTATACTTTTGGAAAACCAGGTTTGTGTTCAGTAAATAGTGTAGAACTGCTTTATATCCAATAGTTTAAATTTTAAGTAACTTATGGTTGAGTGAATCAATCTTGATTAATGAGCTGCTAATCACAGATTACTTAATGTCTGTTTAAATGTTTTTTAAATTATTATTATTTATTTCGTAAAGGGCTCCTGAGGCATGGCTCATATAGGTGCAATACATATCTGATATACATGTAGCAGAATTAGGAGATAACTCAGAATCTTAAGTACACTGATGTTTTACATGAGAATAAACAGAAAGTGAGTTAAACTCATTATAGAGGTACGATACATTTAATGTATACAAGTTACATAGTCAAAGGAACTCAGATGTTCATAGCATCTTATGTAAATATTTTATAAGTTTTTGCTTAAATACAGGCAATGAAGCAGCCTGTCGAATATGTTCAGAAAGTGAGTTATACACATGTGCTGAGTAGTACCATACAGATTTGTTGCCATATTTAGTTGAGTTAATTAATTCAATGTGAATTCATTCCAGTGGCAAATTTCTCATACATGTGATCGATGTGTTTCATTCCTTGTTTTTTTAACAAAAAATAAATATTTATTGCCCACATTTTCATGGAAGTTATTTATATAACATTCAAACACACAGTTATTGATACTCAGAGATGGAAGTAAAGAGCATGGCTGGTTAGTGACTGTTACTAATTATTGCCAAACCACTCCAGAGATGGTAGCATTGAGAACTGAACCCTTGTCAAGGTCTATATACAGCTTTACCCTTGCTGGTTGTTGATCTCTTCCGTGGGTTTGAAATGCGGAACGAACAGCCACCCCCGTCAAGAGGGCGGTGCAAGCTGGAATCCTGTAAGTTATTGCGTGGCCAGGATTTATTTGTTAGTTCATGAAATACTGGAGTTCTTGCTTGTGAGTAGTTCTTTTCTTGTGCTATAAATGATGATATATGATAAATGTGTGTTGTAGTCAGCTTCATTGATGCCTACAAGATGCAGGTATTCCTTGATGCAGTCGAACCATCGCTTCTGGGGATGACCTACAGATCGAGAACCTCCAGGATCAAATTGGAGGGCTGTATGCATGATTGAGTCTGCAGGACTTCGGACAACATGACCATATCACCTAAGTCGTGCTTCTCGAATCTTCTCTGGGACAGGTGCGACAGGTGCCAGTGGCAATCGCCTTTGGACATCTTCATTTCTGACATGGTCCTAACTTGTAAGACCCAGTGACCAGCGTAATATTTTTATCTCGATACCGTGCAGAACCTTCTCATACTTCTTAGTTGCAGACCAGCATTCCGACCCATAGAGTGCAACTGGTCGGACCACAGACTTGTAGACTTTTCCTTTCAGGTGGCTGGAAAATTTCTTGTCGCATAGCACACCAGTGACCTGACGCCACTTCAGCCATGTAGCATTTACTTGTGCTAGGGTGTGTGGTAATGTTTTTCCTTCTGAGGTGATGAGCGATCTGAGGTATTTAAATTGATTGCCTTTAACTAGGTCTTGCCCGTTGATGCGAATAGTATCAGCAAGCCACATTGCACATACTCGGTTTTAGTGATATTAAGGCGCATGCCATATTCCCTTAAACAGTCTTTCCAAATTTGTTCCCCTGATTATCAATATTGTGATGAGTTGGTGGGGTAGTAAGATAAATTAACACTAGACTGGTAGCTTCTATACTAAGATTTATTAACTAAGCACTTAAGTACACAGGACTACACGTAACTTTCGTTCATAACACACACTTACACAGTTCGCACGCGCTCCCTCTCTCTTTTAGTTTATAACTTGTTCTGACACTACAGATTATTCTTACAAGCTAAACAGTTATGTCACAAAGTCACATTAATGGTTATGAATTTCATGTTTTTGGTCCATATTGAACTGAGAATAATATAAAAGTAATAATAATAACAACGTAAACGTTTCCACCTTTTCAATACTAAAATATATTCACAAAATTATAAATTACACGGTACTAGTTTCGATCCATCTAGGGGTCATCATCAGCCGTATTGGAGCAAAGATCACTTTTGGCGAAATCCTAACATTTTCTTAGGATTTTGCCAAAAGTGATCTTTGCTCCAATACGGCTGATGATGACCCCTAGATGGGTTGAAACTAGTACCGTGTAATTTATAATTTTGTGAATATATTTTAGTATTGAAAAGGTGGAAACGTTTACGTTGTTATTATTATTACTTTTATATTACAAAGTCACATGTCACACGCACTTACAACCTAGGGCAGTGCACACTGTATTTCAAAAGTGGCCACACACTACACAGTTCATGCATGCCCACACAGTTTTACATTCACACACAAGGTCCCACGTTGCACGGCTACATGTTCCACTGTAGCACGCTAGTCCGACAGTCACGACAGTTCATGTACTTCACAGCACTGGCCTTCACTTACTGACTGAGCTCACCTCTGAACCACACCAAATGCCACTCAGGCAAGTCGCTCCTGTCTTATATATCTGCACCAGTCCTTCCAGAACAGTCCGGAGGCTCGGTGTATCCAGGAACTTCACGAGGTGGAAGACTCCAGGTTAATTGTCTCGTAATTTCCATAGTCGTATGGTGCTACCACGGACGGAAGCGAGAGGGGGCTGGTCTAGCACTAGTTCGTGATTGGTGGGTCGAAGAGTGGGCCGATACGGTGGTGCCATAGCAAGTTGGCATAGCGGACGCTATAAGCATTACACTATATTGGTTCTTGAGATATTGTAGATACGGTAACTGGTCTTCAAAATCGTCATATATAAACCTTGCCGCCATTTTGAATTTTACTGCTACTCATTGTTTAGCATTTTTAAATGCATGAATTTGAAAAATTAAATTTAAAATATGGATTATTTAACTTATGGTGCAAGTTAAGCTGCGCAAAAATTGAGAAACATTATGAAAAACAACTAATAATTTTAACATTGATACTATCACGGCCCGAACTAGTAGACATGATAGACTTTTAGGATTATGCGGTGTCAAGACAACAAGGTCTTTACATTTTGCAGAGAACTTTGCTCCACGTCTTCAGAAGGAAATCTCAACTGTTGATTGAATTTAAGAATATGTTACTGTTGGAGAATTGTAGTGGTACACTCGTTCGTCACCAGGTGGCTCCCTGTTTGCTGGAAAAGTGCACCAATACGACAACACAAGCTGCAGGTGAGATGTTCCATCACACCATGCATGCTTGAGAAGTATCAGACAGGACATTAGATGAATCAGGGATGAATGCGGTAGAAGAAATAAATAGAAACTAATAAAATAAAATAGAACAAAAGACACCATGATAGAATAGAAACAGAGCTGAAGAATGGGAAGAAAATATGTGGAGAAAACCAGCGGATGATGATGATGATGTGAGATTGTGTGAGAGGGGGGCGGAGGCATACCCGGTGTGCATACATGTGAAAGTATGACATCCCCTTAGCTTGAACCAACTGGTGATGGCGAAGATACAAATTTGGAAAACACTGAAATGAAATTACAGTATACGTAAATTGTTTATGGCTGGCAACCACATATTACTTAATTGATAGTCAGTGTCCCTGTTGAAATTTTTAGGATTTTTATATATTTCCACAACTTTGCGTATAATCCTAGACCTGTATAGTGTGGTTAAGAGCTCGAACATCTTGGAACAGGACATCGTGACCCAACGATAGGACGTGCTCAGCTATTGCTGACTTGTCTGGCTGGTTGAGACGGATATTTCTTTGGTGTTCCTTGATGCAGAATATATAGAAACAGAATACATTTAAAAGGTCAAAATAAAACACAAAGTAGAAATCAAGGGAGAAAAGTGCAATAGAGAAAAATAGGAAGAAAAAAATACAAAAACACATTAATGATGCAAAATATCAGTAATACATAAATTAATAAATGATAGATTGTGAACTAAACCAGGATGTCCAGTTGCTGCAGCCACTGGACAGCCATTGTTAAAGCTGTCAAGAGGTCGTCGATAGTTCCAATGAATGCCATAATCAGGACTGTTGCACTATAAGTGACCATAAACATTGTTTAATGGTGATTTTAAACCCTGATAACAATAATCAAGGTTGTTGCACTTGGCTATTAATGTTGTTACTAACTACAGTAAAATGACACTGCATTATTTTACTTCATTCTTCTGCTTCTTCATTAGCAAACACCACTCATTGTTTCTTTCACAACCAATGCCTGTTCTTCTTGTTCATTACCTGTTGCTCTCCATCTCCTTAGTCTTGTTTTTCTATGTTCTTCCTATACATCACCATCGTTCTCCTTCCATGTCATTCTAGATCTTCCTTTCCTTCTATGACTATCAGCTTACCCCAGAACCCTGCATTTACAGCTCTTTCCTCTGGCATCCTAATAACAAGTAATAATAATAATAACTTAAATGTTTCCACCTTTTCAATACAATATATTCACAAAATTACAAAATTATACGGTACTAGTTTCGACCCATCTAGGGGTCGAAACTAGTACCGTATAATTTTGTAATTTTGTGAATATATTGTATTGAAAAGGTGGAAACATTTAAGTTATTATTATTATTACTTATATATTGTTCAATACGGACCAAAAACATGAAATTCATAACCATCAATCCTAATAACATATCAAAATTATTCCAATCTCCTCATTAATAATGAGCTCACCGGACAAAAAGTTAGTCCACACCAGATGGATTGTTAAGCCTGTATAGATGGCACAGTGAATGAGTCCCACGCTCAACCGCATGTGCACTGCCTGTACACGAGTATAAGGCAGTAGCAATCAGCGAGACATTGATGTTTCATTCGGACAGTGTACGTCAACATGGGTAGATGTAAGGATGTGACAAAGTGGCAAAAAGGGGTAATCGTGTTTGGCCGTGCCCAGGACCATGCGGTGCATGAAGTTGCTGTATTTATTGGTGTTTTGAAGCGGACTGTTCAACTACAAGCAGTGGTTTACTACACATGATCAAGATACGTGACATCAGAATTGTGGTCGGAAAAAGAACCTTACCGAGAGGGACCGGAGATTACATAAAATCAGCTTCATGGTCCGTATCGCACTTCAATAGATTCACAATTAAGTATTTATTTATTTTCCACCTAGTCGATACAATGATTGCTTAAGGCAATTTTTAATGGTCAAAAGTGGTACATGTTTCGTATATTACCAACATCCTCAGCCACATAACACTGTTTAGATGAAAAATATATAAATTGACAAAGTAATGCTTTAGAGGAAGTGTCCTTAAAATTAACATAAGATTGACAACATTAAAACAAACAATAACTCAAGAGAAAATATATAAATTATTTCTACAATAGAAAGCAGTCGTCAAGGAAACACTTGTACAATATTCCATAGAATCAAAATCGCTTCCAGACCCAACAGGAATACTGCAGTTAGTGAATGAAGGTCTATCCCAAACTGTTAGCGAGAGAACACTGTAATGGGAACTACATGCAATGAACATTTGGACTCGGTTACCTCGCAAGGAGCCATTACTCAAACAGACACATAAAGCTGCTCTTCTTCAATGGGCTAGAAATCCTCAAATGTGAACAGTAGCTGACGGGCGGAACATAATGTGGTCTGACGAATCATGTTTTTGCTTGTATTCCAATGACGTGCTTCGTCTAGTGCCCCGAAGGCCAAATGAGGCACTTCACCCTGGGTGTGTGCAAAGTCAGGTTCAAGCTGGAGGTAGGTTTGTGATGTTTTGGGTATGTTTCTCGTGTCTCTTTTAGTTTATAACTTGTTCTAATACTACAGATTATTCTTACAAGCTAAACAGTTATGTCACAAAGTCACATGTCATACACACTTGCAACCTAGGGCAGTGCACACTGTATTTCAAAAGTGGCCGCACACTACACTGTTCGCGCACGCCCGCACAGTTTTACATTCACACACAAGGTCCCACGTTGAGGTGACCACTAACATGAACCAGAATGTTCATTTAAACATTCTGGATGATCAGGTGTTGCCTTTCAATCAACATCTGCATGATGATGCTATTGATACCCCTATTTTTCAAGAAGACAACAGCAAAGCTCATCGGGCTGGATGCATATGTGACCTGTTTTATGAACACACTCCCAAACTATTACATATCAATTGGCCTGCAAAATCACCTGCCTTGAACCCCACTGAAAATCTGTGAGGCACGTTAAAACAGCAGGTAAAACACTGACATCAGCATCCCCGCAATTTGGTGGAATTGCGCGATCAAAGCCTCAGTGAGTGGCTTAACCTGCTCAACCTTGTGGGCTCACTTCCTAAATGAACCCAAGCAAGTATCAAGTCCAGAGGCAGAGTTACATGGTATTAAATGATGATTGTTATGATTGGTCCAGTGCACTTATCTGGAGAATTGAAGGTATTTACTGTGCAGTTCTTAATTTATTTTTCTAGGCCATTCACCATTATCTCAAACTGGTCTACATACCGTAAAGTGGGGTAACTTCGGCCATACAGGGTAACTTCGGCCACTGACGAATAGCAATACTTATTTTCTCCTGCCTCCTAAACTGTAAAAGATAAACCACTTGCAACAACTGAAATGCACGTACAATAGAATGCTCTATCAAAACTCGGTAGTCCAAAGAACATTAGCGGTCTCATTTTTGAGTCAATCCATTTTTTTCGCAGCTCTGACTATTGTCTTGTCTAATATTATAGGTTAGGATCCACCTTTCAATACTCCGTAATAAGATGGTAAAAAGTAGTTACAACCTGTTTAATGGGACCGGTTTGAACACATTTTAAGTGTCATCATCAGCCAATTTGCGAAGATCTTAAAACAACTAGCACATTGAATACAGGCAAAAAATTAACATTGTATCATAACGTAGCAATTCAGTAAATGTTCAAAACACAATTATTATTCTTACAAGCTAAACAGTTATGTCACAAAGTCACATGTCATACACACTTGCAACCTAGGGCAGTGCACACTGTATTTCAAAAGTGGCCGCACACTACACTGTTCGCGCACGCCCGCACAGTTTTGAACATTTACTGAATTGCTACGTTATGATACAATGTTAATTTTTTGCCTGTATTCAATGTGCTAGTTGTTTTAAGATCTTCGCAAATTGGCTGATGATGACACTTAAAATGTGTTGAAACCGGTCCCATTAAACAGGTTGTAACTACTTTTTACCATCTTATTACGGAGTATTGAAAGGTGGATCCTAACCTATAATATTGTACATCTTATTTCTCTATTCAATATGGAACAATAATGAAGTTTTTAACTTTAAATATTGTCTTGTCTGGTAACAGCAGAAAATAAACTGTTCTCTAGCCCCAACATTCGATTCTCCATTCCAGTGGTTTATGGGGTCAAAATGTAAGTACGTCTGGTAACTGATCAACCTAATTTGATGCATTTTATTCAAATAGGTTTTTCAGGGAATAGTTTTGTGATGAAAGTTGTCCACTTCTGGGGTAACTTCGGCCATGCCAAGAACGTACAGGAAAACATTACGCGGCTGCGGGTTTTGTAATTACGAGCCTGTTTACTTCAAGAATGCTTTAGAAGAGATTAATAAAGCTACAATAACGATAAACAGGGAAGTTTATCCCAACGGTTCCTATTTTCAATGATAAATAGACGGAAATCAGTCGACATGGACGAGGCACAATTAAGAACTTGATTGACGGCCCAGATATTTTCTAATTTAGAAGACAGTGTATTATGAGAACAGTCTACAAGACTGCTTCTTTTTTGATCTCCTTTTCCCTCCATACTATTGGGCTTTATGATTTTTGTACTTTTTATTTATTATCTTTTGTACCATTACGAATAATTATGCATTGCAACATGTAATTTGCATTATCATACAATGCTTGTATGCTTAGGCTAAATGAAATAGTTTCTTCTTTGTAAAGAATGTGAATTTGATCACTATACTTCTGTTTCGCCACAAATCATTTTAATTTGTTTGTGATTGTTGATACTGGGCTTTTTGCAGGCTTTTAAAAAACATTCACAGTGGTCGAAGTAACACTACATCGAAGAAAACTTTGTTTTAAGAGATATTTTTATGGCGGCCGAAGTTACCCCAAAACATGGGGTAACTCTGGCCACTCTTTCGATAATCATAATTAATTACTGAATAACAATTAGAATTATGTTCATATTTAGAAATGAAGAACAAACATGGCAGAACTTATATTATATTTTTCAGAAAATTAGAGGGAATATTTCACATTTTAATTTAAAAAATATACGAGAAAGTGGCCGAAGGTTTTCTTCTCCCATATTCTGAACATTCCTTCAGTCTTTCCTAACATTGTCCGTGCTTCTGCACCGTATACCGTAAGTCTCATTACCATCTTGTATAACTGGAATTTCAGATGCTGAGTATTGTGACTGATGCTGCAATTGTGAAAACTGTTGAAAAACTGGTTGTGCAAGAAAAAGTTAATGAATTCAGACCATGTGGAAAAGCTCCTAGAAGATGGAGAGACAAGATCAAAGATGGAACTCGCACCCATCTTCAAGTGACAATCCGGAAGGCAGAAGACCATAGACAATTGTGACTGCTAATAGTAAAGTAAGAATGAGATCACTATACTCAGACATAAATTATGCAGCTGAGAAGAAGAGAAGGCGCTGCAATTGTATTGAGAATTAGATTTCACTCAAGAGACTCTGTTGACAGATTCTACAGCATCCTGTAAGCTTGAACTGACCCATGACTATGATTCTGCACAATTCCCTCAGGAGGCAAACAGATAGAGCATGCTTGTGAAAAAAGAGGAGTGTGTGAGCTTAAAATTTTGTATGAAATTAGAAGAGACAGACACAGAAGTTTGGAATCATCTTCCCTGCCATTCACAAAGCTCATGCTCGTGCTATCGACTGTTCAACATCAGCTGGATTTAAAGAAATATAAACAGAAGCAAATGAAAGTTCGAAACATCTACAAAACTGCAGAGAAGTAATTTTTGGTGGAACTCTCAACAAGGTTGCTGCAGGAAGATTTTTGGACCAATTAAATCTATTTCTACCATATCACACAAATCTTCCTTCTGTATCCATCCTCATCTCACTGAGTATATTCAATCTCAAGTGTGATGTTGGCATTTCTGTCAGCTTCGAAATTACAATAATCACTTTCCACTTCGTCTAACTGCTTGTTTATCACTTCTTCGCAGCCAGCAATAGTTTCAGAAAATCCTGCCATGCCGCACAAAACAAACGCAACTGGTGTCATGGTGCCATGTAGATCTCGCTCGAAATTTACTCTCACATAAAAACTACAGTAGTAAATCAATAATGGCTACAGGCGATCTGTTGGTACTTAGTACCATAACTTGAAGGTAGAGTTGTCTGGGAGTCTCTCCTGATATATTTGAAGCAGCTATGTTACATAAAAAATTTGGTGGATTTCCAAGCCCCATGACACCAACTGAGGGTTAACATTATATAGGTAAAACAAAAGGGGCTGCCTGCCTGAGGTGGTAAATGCGCGTTCGGATGTGGGTTTGATTTCCCATCAGGAAGTTAAAAAATTTAAGAAACGAGATTTCCACTTCCTGAGATGCAAATGGCCCTGAGGTTCACTCAGCCTATACCAAAAATGAGTACCAGGTTAATTCCTAGGGTCAAAAGCGGCCGGGCGTAGAGCTAACCAAGTGCCGAGGTTACGGATAGTGGAAGCCTTTTCCTTCCACCCCTCCGAAGGCCTTCATGGCCTGTACAGAGATGACTTTGCTTTGCTAGGTAAAAGGAAAATATTCCATGAGCATGTAAATCATTTCGCTGCCTCTTTACAAATCACTGGAAATTCATTTTCAATATTTATTCATTCATTCATCATCACCTTTTCTATTAAGGGCAGTCGCCCAGGTGGCAGATTGCCTGTCAGTTGTTCACCTAGACATTTCTTAAATGATTTCAAAGAAGTTGGAAATTTATCCAACATCTCTATTGGTAAACTATTCCAATCCCTAATTCCTCTTCCTATAAACAAATATTTGTCCCTTGAATTCTAACTTTGTCTTCATATGATGATCTTTCCTTCTTCTAAAAGCTCCACTCAAGCTTATTTCACGCCATCTCTCCACTGACAGCTCAGAACATACCCAGCCCACACTACTCATTTGTTGCAAATCACTCAGAAGCAATCGTGCAGTTTTCCTTTGGATCTCTTCCAGTTCTCAAATCAAGGCATCCTGGTAAGAGTCCCATACACCGCAATCACACTCTAATTTGGTTCGTATCCATGATTCATATGCCCTCTCCTTACTGCAATCTCTAAATACCCTCATAACCATATCAAGAGATCTGTAATCTTTATTTACAAGCTCGTCATTGCACAAAACCATGTTCTTTGGCGCAAAGCTACTGCAGAAGGTGTCTCACTGTTTGAGCAGGCACATTGCAGACAAAAAATTGAAACCCATGAAAAGCAGAAACTACGTCAGTTCATACCATGTCCTCCACCAAGTTGTTTTTTTTTTTTTTTTTTTTTTTTTTTTACAATTGGCTTTATGTGACACCGACACAGGTAGGTCTTATGGCGATGAGGGATAGGGAAGGGCTGGGAGTGGGAAGGAAGTGCCCGTGGCCTTAATTAAGGTACAGCATGGTGTGAAAATGGGAAACCATGGAAAACCATCCTCAGGGCTTCTGACAGTGGGATTCGAACCCATTATCTCCCGAATACTGGATACTGGCCGCACTTAAGAAACTACAGCTATCGAGCTTGTTCCACTCACTTTTAGATGTGATCTGTGTGGCCACATGTTTCATGCAAAGATTGGCTTGATCAGTCAACAGCGACATCTCCCTAGAGTCAACAGACTTTAAGAAGAAGAATTGCAGGGGAAAAACATATTCTCGGAAGCGAGTAATGGCTGACGATGGTTTACAAGCTTGTTAATGTGAATACCACAATGAAGACGTTACCTTATATTAACACCTACATTTTTACAGCAATCCCGGTGAAGTACTTTAACTCCATCAACACAGTAATTAAAGCTGAGGGGACTTCTCGTCGTGTTGTACATCGCTGGCCATTAAAATTGCTACACTGTCAAGGTGTCATGCAAGAAACGTCAAATTTACATGCATGATACAACATGCTGTGATATGCAAATGATTGCATTTCAGTGCTTTCACACAGCAGGTAGAAGTAATGCCATGTACAGTCTGTATAAAAATGAAGATTGCACAGCAGGTTTCTCAGTTGGAATCCGTGTGAGGAGGAGGAACACCTACCAGCACGTGTCAGAATTTGACACTGGGACTGTGGTTTATCATTGTGCAATATTGCTACTTGCGTTTTTTGGGATCCCATGAGAATATGGAATTCATGGGTCCAGGAAGGCCATATAGAATGCCATGCAGGATCTTGATGGCCCCCAGTCACTAATGCTAGAGAGGACAGACATGTTGTCCCTGAGGCCTTGCGGGACTGTATAGCCACTTTACGTACCCTGAATCAGGAACTTAGCTCGTTTCCAGGATGAGAAGTGTATGCACGGACAGTGTGATGGCATCTTCAGCAACATGGCCCTCAATGCTGCAGCAGAACAGTGATGCATTGAATGATGAGCATGGACACAAGAGTGACATCGTATCGTCTTTTCAGATGAATCCTGGTTCTGCGTATAGCATCATGAGGTGCCGAGGAGAACAAATGCTGCCGAGTTGCTTTTGTCATACGAGCCTAGCACCTCGAGTGATGGTATGGGCTGCTATTAAGTACACCTGTTGTTCCTATAGCCAGTAATTTGGACAGTACAGTTCTGACATGTTAAGGCCCACGGCTGTGCCTTATCTTCGAGGCCTCTGTGATGCTATCTTTCAACAGGATAATGCACGACTGTGTGTTGCCTGTGCTGCCCTGACCTTCCTTGATACAGAGAGTGTTCGACTATTGCCTCGACCAGCATGTTCTCCAGATCAGTTACAAATTGAGAACATGTGGTCACGGGTTGCCGAGAGACTCGTATGTCACCACTCATCAGCCACTACGATTGACGAACTCGGATATAGAGTCGAAGCTGCATGGAATGATGAACCCATATCTTTCATCCAAGTTCAGTTCGACACGATGCCCAGTCGGATTACAGCTGTTATTCCTGCCAGAGGTGGCAAGTCTTGGTAATAAGTTTTGCATACTCTGTACTTCAAATTTACCTGTAAATTGAATCATACTTCCTCTCATCATACTGTTTGCCATACTCGCAAGCAACTCTGCTGAATTGGAACTGTGCCACTTTTTGCAACATGAGAGCACTGATATACTAATTAATAACTTTTTAAAATTAAACAATAATCAGCCTATAGTTTTCTTTTGACATAGAAATATTAATTTGCAAACTGCAAACACCAAAACCAATAATGACAGCTTATTTCTGTGACACTCCAAGCAAGAATGAAGCCACGTGTGAGAGTCTCTGTGTGTGGGAACATAAAGGGAAGATTGGATTGTTGCCGAGAAAGAAATTGTTGCCATCCTCGTCCCTAATAATCCGTGCCTCCCCTGTTTTTAATATATATTATTTTTAGGAAGAACGTGCATGTAATATTTCAGCAAATATGGCGTATGTCCACCACTTGGTCCGGTTTTCCTGACACAGGGTCAGGGATGAGGCGAGATGAAATTAAGTGGCACATTTTTGCAGCCGGATGCCCTTCCTGATACTATCTTGAGTTGAGAAGCTAATGAAAATTAAATGAATGATGGGGAATGAAATAGGATTAGGTGATAGAAGGGTTCAGCTGTGATCGGGCGAGTTGGCCATATGGTTATGGGTGTGCAGCTGTGAGCTTGCATCCAGAAGATAGTCAGTTTGAACCCCACTGTCGGCAGCTCTGAAGATAGTTTTCCTTGGTTTCCCATTTTCACACCAGGCAACTGCTGGAGCTGTACCATATTTAAGCTATGGCCACTTCCTTCCTACTCCTAGGCCTTTCCTATCCCATCGTCGCCATAAGACCTATCTGTGTCGGTGCAACATAAAACAAATTGTAAAAAAAATTCAGCTATGGCCTATGAATGGAAGTGAAAATAGAAAACCAGAGAAAACCGTTCTTGTTCTTGGGATAGCCGATGGTGGTGTTTGAACCAACTCGCCTCCTGAATGCAGAGCTTGGCTCTCATAGCCATAGTGCATTAACATGTGCTGCCACTCCATTTGGTAACTTAAGGAAGATTAATAAATAAATAATGTAGAAGAACTATGATTGATTAGGAGAGAGCCGTCTATTTGAAGATGGAGATCATGTTTTCATATTTGCCCTTATCCCCACTTTCTATTTCTCACTCTTCCCACACTCTTCTTGCTCTTTATTTTTTTTCAGGTTGCCCCTGATACCACTCCCCCTGCATGGCAGTCATCACTGTTCTACATTGCCTTTGACATGCTATTAGTTCTGAGAAGAAAGAGATAGCAGGGAGGAATGGGAAATGATCTGTGGGAGTATTTGCCTGTCCCCATGTCAGACATGCTACCAGGCAGGTTTGTGCAGTGGTGGTTCATCCATGAGGAGCATTTGGACGTCGCGCCGCCTTTTCAAAAACATTTAACGTTATTTCACTCTGTAAATGATTACATAAAGAGATGGACAAATGTAGCAATGTCGAACTTATATGGTGTGATATTCAGTTATACAATGCTATCTTTATTACTTCGGCTGTAAACATTTTGCTTTTCTATTTTCAAGAAAATGGCAAAGGCTTTCAGCCCGTGGCTGCTGTCCAGCAAGCACGATGTTTTCTCTTTAGTCCTGAGGTGCTCAGACTGTGGCAGCAGAGTCCTGAGCAGGTCCCCACACTTTGCTAGTGTGCGGGGTGCAGAAGGAGCGTGGAAGGACAATGTGGGCATGTCAGGGGAAGGAAGTGTGCAGAGAGGTATGATCTGTCTGGCAGAGCCCTCAGTAGTTCCCAGGAGCTTGCAAGTGTGGGAGGAGCCTGAAGAACTATATGGGTTTGTCAGGGGTAAGAAGAGTGCAGGCGGGTGTAAGCGATAAACAGCAGAGCCCTCAGCAACATTGCCAGCCACATTAAATGTACCTAGGCTTTTCCACCCACGTCTTATATTAATTGTTGTTAAAGATTCATTTCAAAACAGTTTACAAAACAATTAATTCCATTATACTAACTATTGAAAAATTCAGTTCTACAAAGAAGCTAAAATAAAGATTAAAAATATAATCATAACGTGACAGCACTATTTGTAGGGCGATCAAATTGTTAAATACATTGTCAAGCTTTGAAATTTGAGCAAGGAGATAGAAATTCAGGAGTGCACTGTTTATTTGTTTTCATGAATGTTGTTATTATCAGTTGTAATTAGTAAAACAGTGCAGTGCCACAATAGTCGGGGTTTCATTAGCTATTAGCCTGTTCATTAATGTGTGTGCATAAATGCCATTGTAGTGTAGTTAGTTAATTAATTAATGTTGTAGTGCAAACAGATTTCTATTCAGACAGTATCATCAGATTATTATTATTATTATTATTATTATTATTATTATTATTATTATTATTATTATTATTATTATTATTATTATTATTATTATTACCAGTATCCATCTAAAAGTATTGTGGTGCTGGTCAGTGAAAACTCTACCAATTGGGGAGGGGAAAGAGATGGCAGCACAGCCCTGCCAGAGTAAAATGTCACGAACTGCCACTGGGTTTGTGTTGGTAAGGTGATATTGAGGCATGATATTAAGGGTGAGGGTAAACCACATAGGCAGGAAAGAAAGAACCTGACTATATTGTGATAGCACTTGCAAGGATGTGGCCTGGAGTGGTCCAGAAGTTGTGTTAGTTAGGAATATGTGTCACTAAATCATAACCATTTCCTTGCTTTGTCACTGCTGGGTGTGGCTTCGATCCACTAACGCCCGGGCTTTGAGCTCCAGGTTGGTTCCACGGCCCAGCAGCCAGAGGTCCCTGGTGCCAAGTCTCCATGTGGAGAAGGGGATTAAGATTCCCACACTCTTTTTGCTCTGACATTTCGTTGTGTTTATCCCGTAATGTGTCACTTTTCATGTTCCTGTCTTCCTCTGTGTGACCATTTCTCACTTGTCCCATTACTTATAATGCTGTGATTAAATATTTTTTACTTTTCAGGTGCATATACTCCCCCTATCAATTATTACAGAGCAAATATGGGTAAACCAGTGAAAGAGTCAAAAGGCAACACTGAAGAGAGAACTAAACTGCAAGGTCTTCTGATTGCTGGAGAGAAGGATGACTTCCTGTCCATTGATCTTCTGAAACTAGCACAGAAAAGTGAACCAAATCTGCTTGTGGAAGTGGTTAAAAAGGCCAACCACTTTGTTCAACAGGACGATCCAGAGACAGTTAACAAATTGATTAGGAATTTCCTCAAAAAGTAATTGTCAAGTTCAGGAGTGTGAATTGTGTGTGCAAGATTTGAATACTTGACGTACTTTAGTCAGTGACTGTGAAGGTTTGAATTTTATGATTTGAGAGGAGCTCAAAGTGTGTGTACTTATAGAAGAAACATTTACTTGTAAGTCTGTATTTTACAGGCGTTTGCACTCAATACACAAATAGCTTGAATTTCATCCAAAGAATTTTATTTGAATTGTGGTCATCATGGGCGCCCGCAAGGGGGGGCAAGGGGGGGAAAGGGAGGCACTTGCCCCTCCCCTGGAATTCCAAAAATGTTGATGTTCAATTGTTTAATATCATACCAGATTATTTCATAAACTGAACTTACTGACAGTCATCTAGCATCTGTTATAACTGGAAATTTCTGTAAACAATTTATTGTTGCTGACGTTATATTGGTTTTAGATTCAAGAAAATTGTTAATGTGCCCCCCTCTGGAAAAGATCCTGCGGGCGCCCATGGTGGTCATGGGCAGAAAGCAATAAGTATTAAGAATTTCTAAAATGTCAGGAAAGCAATCCCCCTATGGCTGTATACAGAGTGGATCAGATAGATAGATAAAGAATGGGTGAGCCCTGCTTTCACAGGGCTCCACACGTAGGTCTGTGAAGACCTTTTGTGTCCCTTAAACGGGTTTGCCTAGTCCAGCCCTAGTGCTCCTATAAAGGGTACCAGCGTCCGGATGTTGGCATTCCTGATGTCTTCCAGGCTCACAAAATGTGAGCCAAGATATCGATGTCTACTGCTTGCAAGAGCCTCGCACTGACACAACACATGCGCAGAGGTCTCTTCCTCCCTACCGCATCTTCTACACATCGGATCCTGACTGATTTTCATGATGTGTAGGTGTCTCTGTAAGGTATTGTGTCCTGAAAACAGTCCAACTACCATTCGCATTCTGGTCCTATTCAAATTTATCAGGACCTTTTTATAACTTTGGCTAGGCCCTTTGATAAGTTCACGTGCCTGCCTTGCTATGGTTAGCCTCTTCCAAATGTCTAAGTGAGACTGGTTCGTCCACTAGGACATTACCAGTTTCACACTTCGGAGTGACACTCCTAGGAAGGGCTCTGGTCCTATGAAAGGACATTTTGAGCCTTGTTTCGCTAGTTTGTCAGCCTCTTCATTTCCACTGATACCTGTGTGCTCAGGGACCCATAACAGGGTAACTGAGCTAAGTTCACACAGCTGATCTAACATCCTTTGGCATTCCCATACCATTTTTGATGTTGTTCTAACTGCGCATAGTGCTTTTAACACTGCCTGGCTATCACTGCACATTGTGATGCATCTTCTGGTAGTTAAGTAGTAAGTAGTTAGCGCTTAGCTATAAATAGTCTGTAAGTGTTTATTTTGAATTGCATATTGGAACACTGTAACTTGGCGAAAGCCTGTTATGTTCAGTTCAATAAATACAATACATACATACCTGACGAAATGTGGTGGCAGCAATTTGAAAAAAATTCTACGTGGTTTTGATAGCTATCGACCACCATCTTTAAACAACAATGCATCCTGCTTCTATCTTTACGACACTAAACCTTATCCTTATACATATGGTGGTAGGTAATTTAAATTCTATTTTTCTGACAGTTCCCATCTTTAATCAACAGAGCATAGTGCTGCTATCTTTACAGCACTAAACCTCACACGTTTGAAATGTGGTGGCGGGTAATTTAAAAAAATCTACGCGCCTTTTGACAGCTGTCATCTTTAAAAATGGTGGCTATACATAGGCTGTTAAGGCCTCATCATTCTCCTTCTCCACCTCCTCCTCCACATCTGCCTCTTATGTCAAGGCATAGCTTTATCGAACATGCATTGCGAAGGCAAGAGTGTGCACCGATAACATCATTGTGCATGATTAGACTTGCGGATTACAAAAGAAACATAACAAGACTACATTCGAATACTACACTCGATGCCGTTAACTTTAACATGTTATTAGAACATTGATTAGTGTGTTCTAAACACTAAATAAGCGATCAAGACTAGAATCGAACATGGTACTCGATACAACATGTGTTTAGAACATGTCAGGGGATACCTTTGTTCTAAGAAAATCAGATTGAAACATAACAATACTAGAATCGAACACTGCACTCGAAGTTGTTAACCTCAACATGTAATTAGAACATTGTTTGATGTGTTCAGAGCAAAAGTACAATTTCAATGATTTGCCTAGTGTAAAAATCAAAAACTATGGAAACACATTGTGCACATACCGCGTAGCTAACTGGCTCAGTAAACGATATTGCAAAAGTACAACTTCACTGATTTGCCTAGAGTAAAAATCAAAAACACACTGTGCACATACTTCGTAGCCAACTCGCTCGGTAAACGATATAGCAAAAGTACAACTTCAAATGATTTACCTTCTATCATTCGTCTTGTGCGAAAATCAAAACCTACAGCAAAACTATACTGCGTAGCCAACTCGCTCAGTAAACGATAATCTGATTTAGTTACAATAGAAAAAACATAGATTCAAACCCTGTTCTATTATCGCAAACACAGAGAGTAAAATTAAACAGAAGCATTGGTGCTATAAGAAATACATTGGTTACATTGAAGTCCGTAGCTATTGAACAAGTTATCACATAAACATGTAACATGAAATATCGGTTTGGAAACATATTGTTTCAATCTGTTGGCATGGGTTACAAGCATGTAGCTTGTGTAGGAGAGGGCTACTATACAAGATGATTGCAAAATGTTGAACCGAAAAAATAATCGTCATAGGGAATGGAACCCAGGGGTTACGTCTTATTATAAAAGCAAAAGGATGAAAGGACTCTTCCTCCACCTCCCCCTCCTGACTGCGTCCTCCTCCTCCTCCTAGGGCTAATGGGCTAAAGGGTTCCTCCACCACCTCACCACACCCTCCTCCTCCCGGAAGGAGTTAGCTAAAGTTGGTACATTTTTAACAGCAGCAACAACCTCATCGATTGTTATCAGCAAGAACGCTTCTACTTTGTTAAGTGTAGCAAATTAATCTCTATTGGTAAATGGTTTTGTGTTCAGAACCAAAGGCATTCATACTACACATAACAGGGAATGGAACCCGAGGGTCACGTTTTATCAGAATTACATAATAAAATCTCCGACCTATTAGTGGTGCGATGAGTTGCGTTTTACTAACAGAAATCAGTATCTGCTTGATTGTTTTAAGTGTTTGGAGCACTGAACTTTTCAAAATGGCAGCAGTGAGGTTAGCGATGTTCTGTTGTTGGATTTTAAATTCCGCGCTACAACATGCATAAGGTGGCAGCCTTAGAGGTTTAGCGCCGTAAAGATGGCAGCAGTGAGGTTAGCGATGCTCTATTGTCCTTAAAAGTGAGGTTAGGGTCCGTCAAGATGACAGCTGTCAAAAAAGCACGTTGCTTTGTTTACCAACAAGTGCACGTGGTCATGACGTCACGGTCACGTGGTATGCTACGTCATCACCGAAGTTCAAAAATCCACGCCTACGTTTTTAGAACTTACAAAGATAATCAATTGCATGCTGTACGTCGTTAAGAGCATCATTAAGAATAGCTGTGTTTAAAAATCTTGTGAACATAGCAGTAGTAATAGTAACAATGTTTAACAGCGCGTACGCATCACCTATCGATTTTGCATGCATCGACTATTTTTCCGCTAGAGTGCACAACGATCGCTATTGTGTGCTACTAACCTATGGGCATAAACTTAAAGCACAAGAATAGCTATGGTTAAAAGTGTGTACACATCACGTATCGATTATGCATGCATCGACTATTGTTCTAAACTTATTCTGCTAGTGCATCTAGCAATCGAATGTGTGTATTGCTAACCTATGTGCACGAACTTAAAGCACAAAGAATAGCCCTGTTTAAAAGCGTGTACACATCACCTACCTATTTTACATTCATCAACTATCGTAGTAAACTTCTCCCGCTAGAGTTCAAAGAATACCTATGTTTTGAAGGTGTACACATTACGTATCGATGATGCATACATCGACTATCGTACTAAACTTTTCCGCTAGAGCATGCGGCAATCGCATTGCTATCTTAGCATAACCTATACGCGCGAACTTAAAGCACAAATAATAGCCATGTTTAAAAGCGTGTATACATCACCTAAAGATTTTGCATGCATCGACTGTCGTACTAAACATCTTCCGCTAGATTGTGCAGAAATCTTTTAAGTGTGCTGCTATCTTAGCATAACCTATGTGCACGAACTAAAGCCCCATTCACAATGCAAACGTAACGTAACGTAAACTTAAAATTAACGTTAACTTAGAAGTTTAGCGGCCATTTTATCTAATGGATCCATTCACAATGCGCCGACGTAAACTTAACTGCGAGTCCATAAAATTAAGGGATTGCAAACTCCAAGCTCTTGCGGCTAATTTTACGTTAACTTTAAGAACCAGCCAATCAGAGCAGAGGTAAACATTGTGTGTTGTGCACGATATAATGACTTCTTTCGACGAAACACTTGTAATTCTCTTTCAAAATAATCTTTGTGTATAGGCTATGTATGATAGAAGGAAACAGAATTACAAATACGCTATACCGAAAAATAATAGGTGGAAATTAATATCCTGTAGTAATGAAATCTGACAATAAATGGCGGGAGACAAGCTCGCAGTGCTGGCAAACGGACGAGAGACAATCCCTGTCATAAATAAAACAGTGTCCCTGTATATTTCTTAACATTATAACGGACTACTAGTTTACGAAAACGGTATCATCCAAACAAATAGATCCAAACATCTCATCGGGGTGTGATAGATAGGGGCATAGATGTCGGTAAAGGAGACCTTACATTTCTTTTTATTAGAAAAGGGGAAGCAAATCGTAAGAAAGGCAAACAGTTCAGGTTTTATCCGCATGTCCAAAACGAACTGATGAGGGTCATTTCTTACAGTAGATTACCGAAATCGCCCTGAGATAATTTTTTTTGATTCAAGGGTTGAACCCATTTTCTGCACCGTTGTTTAGATCGCTTTTTTAGGTACCGTAAGCCTACACAGCTCCCAGGAGCAAAGCAATAGATGTTTGAAGTAATATGAATTCCGCTACCACGTTGTTTGATTCCATCGAGGTATTGAAATATAAAACTGCGAGATAGCCCAAAACCTGGCTTCCGTACTAAATAACATGGCAGTGTTTTAATTGGCTGCTGTGTACTCTTTACGTTAATGTTACGTCCTCCATTGTGAATACCACAATTTACGCTAATTTTACGGTTACGTCACGGCGTTAAGTTTACGGTTACGTTTGCATTGTGAATGGGGCCTTAAAGCACAAAGAATAGTCATGTTTCAAAGCGTGCCCACATCACCTATCGATTTTGCATGCATCGACTATCGTACTAAACTTCCCCCGCTAGATTGTGCTGCTATCTTAGCATAACCTATACGCATGAGCTTAAAGCACAAAGAATAGCGATTAATAAAAATCTTGTGAACATAGCAGTAGCAGTAAGAAAAGCAATAATTAAAAGCGTGTACACATCACCTATCGATGATGCACGCATCGACTATCGTACTAAACTTATTCCTCTAGAGTGTGCTAAAATCGTATAAGCGTGCTGCTATCTTAGCATGACCTATGTAAGCGAACTTCAAGCACAAAGAATAGCTATGTTTAAAAATCTTGTGAACATATCAGCAGTAAGAATAGCAAGGTTTAAAAGCGTGTATACATTACTATTGTACTAAACTTATTCCACTAGAGTGTACAACGTTCGAAAATGTTTGTGCTCCTATCTTAGCATGACCTATGTGCATGAACTTAAAGTACAAAGAATAGTTATGTTTAAAAAATCTTGTGAACATAGCAGCAGAAAGAATACCGACGTTTAAAAAATCTTCCGAACATAGCAGCAGTAAGAATAGCGAGGTTTAAAAGCGTGTACACATCACCTATAGATAATGCATGCATCAACTATCGTACTAAACTTCTTCTACTAGAGCGTGCGACAATCGCTTGTGTGTGCTGCTATTTTAACATGACCTATGTGCTTGAACTTAAAGAATTAAGAATAGCTGTGCTTTAAAACATTGTGAACATAGCAGAGTTTTAACCACGTAGGCATGGATTTCGAACATCGCATGCTGACGCAGCATACCACGTGACCGTGACGCCACGACCACGTGCACTTGTTGGTAAACAAAGCAACGTGCTTTTTTGACAGCTGTCATCTTGACGGACCCTAACCTCACTTTTAAGGACAATAGAGCATCGCTAACCTCACTGCTGCCATCTTTACGGCGCTAAACCTCTAAGGCTGCCACCTTATGCATGTTGTAGCGCGGAATTTAAAATCCAACAACAGAACATCGCTAACCTCACTGCTGCCATTTTGAAAAGTTCAGTGCTCCAAACACTTAAAACAATCAAGCAGATACTGATTTCTGTTAGTAAAACGCAACTCATCGCACCACTAATAGGTCGGAGATTTTATTATGTAATTCTGATAAAACGTGACCCTCGGGTTCCATTCCCTGTTATGTGTAGTATGAATGCCTTTGGTTCTGAACACAAAACCATTTACCAATAGAGATTAATTTGCTACACTTAACAAAGTAGAAGCGTTCTTGCTGATAACAATCGATGAGGTTGTTGCTGCTGTTAAAAATATACCAACTTTAGCTAACTCCTTCCGGGAGGAGGAGGGTGTGGTGAGGTGGTGGAGGAACCCTTTAGCCCATTAGCCCTAGGAGGAGGAGGAGGACGCAGTCAGGAGGGGGAGGTGGAGGAAGAGTCCTTTCATCCTTTTGCTTTTATAATAAGACGTAACCCCTGGGTTCAATTCCCTATCACGATTATTTTTTCGGTTCAGCATTTTGCAATCATCTTGTATAGTAGCCCTCTCCTACACAAGCTACATGCTTGTAACCCATGCCAACAGATTGAAACAATATGTTTCCGAACCGATATTTCATGTTACATGTTTATGTGATAACTTGTTCAATAGCCACGGACTTCAATGTAACCAATGTATTTCTTATAGCACCAATGCTTCTGTTTAATTTTACTCTCCGTGTTTGCGATAATAGAACAGGGTTTGAATCTATGTTTTTTCTATTGTAACTAAATCAGATTATCGTTTACTGAGCGAGTTGGCTACGCAGTATAGTTTTGCTGTAGGTTTTGATTTTCGCACAAGACGAATGATAGAAGGTAAATCATTTGAAGTTGTACTTTTGCTATATCGTTTACCGAGCGAGTTGGCTACGAAGTATGTGCACAGTGTGTTTTTGATTTTTACACTAGGCACTGAGCCAGTTAGCTACGCGGTATGTGCACAATGTGTTTCCATAGTTTTTGATTTTTACACTAGGCAAATCATTGAAATTGTACTTTTGCTCTGAGCACATCAAACAATGTTCTAATTACATGTTGAAGTTAACAACTTCGAGTGCAGTGTTCGATTCTAGTATTGTTATGTTTCAATCTGATTTTCTTAGAACAAAGGTATCCCCTGACATGTTCTAAACACATGTTGTATCGAGTACCGTGTTCGATTCTAGTCTTGATCGCTTATTTAGTGTTTAGAACACACTAATCAATGTTCTAATAACATGTTAAAGTTAACGGCATCGAGTGTAGTATTCGAATGTAGTCTTGTTATGTTTCTTTTGTAATCCGCAAGTCTAATCATGCACAATGATGTTATCGGTGCACACTCTTGCCTTCGCGATGCATGTTCGATAAAGCTATGCCTTGACATAAGAGGCAGAGGTGGAGGAGGAGGTGGAGAAGGAGAATGATGAGGCCTTAACAGCCTATGTATAGCCGCCATTTTTAAAGATGACAGCTGTCAAAAGGCGCGTAGATTTTTTTAAATTACCCGCCACCACATTTCAAACGTGTGAGGTTTAGTGCTGTAAAGATAGCAGCACTATGCTCTGTTGATTAAAGATGGGAACTGTCAGAAAAATAGAATTTAAATTACCTACCACCATATGTATAAGGATAAGGTTTAGTGTCGTAAAGATAGAAGCAGGATGCATTGTTGTTTAAAGATGGTGGTCGACAGCTATCAAAACCACGTAGAATTTTTTCAAATTAACGCCACCACATTTCAAAGGTAGTAGCTAAAGATAGCAGCACGGTGCTCTATTGATTAAAGATGGCCGCAAGCACATGGAATTTCAAATTGCCCTCTACCACATGCATAACAGCAGCCGCCATCTTGCGCAGTAGCTTCTAAGCTAGCTTTCTTCATAAGAGCCGCCGCCACCTTGTGCGAGCATCCCTAGGCTGTCTCATAAGGAGCTGTGTATAGCCACCATCTTGTCGCTGCTATCTTACGCAAGCACCCCGAGATCGTCTGATAAGGGCCTATGTATAGCAGCCATCTTGTACAAGCGCTCTTAAGCCGTCTCATAAGGAGCTATGTATAGCCACCATTTTGTGTCCACCATCTTGCGCAAGCATCCCTAGGGAGTCTCATAAGAGAAGCAGCCATCTTGTGCAAGCACCCTTAAACTGTCCTATAAGAAGTTTTGTATAGCCGCCATCTTGTAGAACTAGATAGCCGTCAATGCCAAAGGGCCTAAGTAAGAACCGAACCGTTGATCTCATCATTAAACTACTTTTTTCTTATGCTATCATGTTCCTGATACTGCGAACCAACGTTATGGGCAGAAAAATTTTGTCCGTTTTGCTCTACGACGTACCGTTTTCGAGATATTTAACATTTTGCATTTAAGCCCCAAATTTAATGAATCGAAACAGCACGGCACGTTATACTCTCTACCATAGCTAGACCTCATCATGTTTCAAAAACTTGCTTCAATACAAGCTAAAACAGAGCAAATGCCAAAGGGCCTAAATAGGAACCGAACGGTTGATCTCATCATTAGACTATGTTTTTCTTATGCTATCATGTTCCTCATACTGCGAACCTACGTATAATGCAGAAATTTGTTTTTCCGTTTTGCTCTACGATGCACCGTTTTCGAGATATTTAACAGTATGCATTTAAGCTCCAAATTTAATGAATCGAACCGGTACGGCACGTTAGACTCTAAGCTAGCTTTCTTGATAAGAGCAGCAGCCATCTTACGCAAGCACCCTTAAGGCGTCCCATAAGTACCCGTGTATAGCCACCATCTTTTGTCCACCATCGTGCGCAAGCATCCTTAAGGCGTCTCAAGCCATCTTGTGCAAGCACCCTTAAGCCGTCTGATAAGAGCAGCCGCCATCTTGCGCAAGCGCCCTTAAGGCGTCTCACAAGGAGCCATGTATAACCGCCATCTTGTGCAAGCATTCCAAGGCCGTCTCATAAGAACCTATGTATAGCCGCCATCTTGCAGCCACCATCCTGCGTAAGCACCCTTAAGGAGTCATGTATAGCCGCCATCTTGTGCAATTAGCGTCGAGAGATGGCTGCTGTAGAATTTTTTAAATTATCCGCCACCATATTTCAAAGGTAGTAGCTAAATATAGCAGCACTGAGGTTTGCGATGCAAGATGGCGTATGACAGCTGACGGAATTGCTCGCTACTACGATAAAGGTAGCAGCACGGTGCTCTCTTGATTAAAGATGGCGGATGACAGCTGACGGAATTGCCCGCTACTACGATAAAGATACAGCACGGTGCTCTGTTGATTAAAGATAGCGGATGACAGCTGTCAAAAAAGCACGTGGCTGTCAAAAAGCACGTGGCTGTCAAAAAGCACGTGGCTTTGTTTACCAATTCTAATCTCGCGCTAGTAAGGTTTAGTTGGCACCACTGAGGTTTAGGGCCCGTCAAGATAGCAGCAGTAAGGTTAGCGATGCGTTGTTGTCGATGACAGCTATCAAAAAGCGCGTGGCTTTGATTACGGAGGGCCTCTGGGGTTGGCCCCGTAGGAGGTGGCGGTAGAAGAGGCCCCTGAGAAGGCCCCCCTTGGAGGAGGAGGAGGAGGCCCCTAGGAAGGCCCCCAGGAGGAGGAAGAGGCCCCTGGGAAGGCCCTCCGGGAGGAGGAGGCGGAGGAGGCCCCTGGGAGCCGGAGGAGGAGGAGGCCGCCGAACCGTCCACTTATACTACTAACGCCCAAGAGAGATTCGATTTCCTTTGCCATATAATAGTCTAGCCCTCGAGTAAATCGGAACGTCGAAATTGACGAGGAGACAGCCAGATGACGTCGAATTAAAATGTCTGCACACGGGTAGCTGAGGCCACACTGTTATGAAAAGAAGAAAGAAGCAGAATTATTAATCGGAGGGACGTGAAATTTATGCTACCGCTACTGGAGTACGTTTATGGAGTCTCAACTATTTGTGCTGGCTGATAAATTCAGTCCACTTGTTTCGTAAGTTTGATTGCTCTTGAAAGAAATGTGTGCATTCGTAGGAGACTTGTCGAACTATTGAGTTCAAAAGCAAGGAAAACAGGCCGCGTTATTAGACTATGGGAAGCAGGATGGTCATGTCCTCAAATTGGTCGCTGCTTTCACCGTGACAATTTACGCGAAGTGTTATCGGAAGCAAGCTCTCGAAGTTCATTTCTCTGCTAAAGTAAGAACAGAAATACGCCAGAGAGAAAATATTACCTTGGCAAATCGTCTGGCCGTAACCCACGTGCGGAGTGTATGAAAATAACTGACAATTCAGGGAGCATTCTTAGGAAGTACAATATAATTCCAGTTTTCAGCACAGACCGGAAGATTAAATCTCTGTTTCGACCAGTCAAAGGTAAAGAAACTTTTCCCTATTCGAAAAGCTAATAATCATGAAACTGTATTTCAACTCTACGTCAAAGGGCCACATCATCTTTGGCGAACAAGGCCTACAGTAACGACCTTGTAACGTCACTTCTTTGTCGCGTTACGTTACAGAAATGACCCACAACCATAAGACACATCCATATCGAAATGCCTCTCAATAACAACACCTTGTGGGAAAAAGCGTCAACACAATTGATGAACTCACAGTATTCATCCAGACCTAAATAGTGCAAACAAGGTGATGGCGTTTTAAATGAGGTCTGCGGCACGTCTCGAACCACGGTTATTCAGTTTGTTTGTGTCTAGTTGTCCTGAAACATCTAGATCAATCAAAAATCGGAGGTCGAGTTTTTCTACGAATACAATACTGGCTTTACTCACATCGTCGTTCGAAAATAAAAATCGAGCTGCGTCCAGTAGAACGATCACGGAGAAACTACAATACTTTACTCAGTTGACCCCGGATGTTACAGGACTTTATTTTTAAATTGTCATTCCGTTCCCTGAAGAGGTAGGGTAACACCCTCTCTCTGGCCAGGAGATATGTGACGGAACCTGGAATTTTATTTTATAGAGACAGTCCTACTCTCTTCTTCAGAAGGTTGGAATAATTATTATCTCCTTTGATGAATTTGGAGCTGTTTTCGAAGATACTGTCTGTGATTCATTTGGTTCAGTTTGTCGTGAAGTCGAAGTCTGTAGGCCTATCGTGCTTACTCTTCTAGTGGGAAACTTATTTCTAAAACAATGATAATACATTGGCATTTCTAATTATAGTAATGATCGAATTAGAAACCTGAAAAGTGAATAGGATCATATGTTCAATATCACGGTAAATAAATATTTTTGAAGTAATAAATTAATTATCGTCCGCCTGTGTGGTGTGGTGTAGTGCTTAGTGTGATTAGCTGCCACCCCCGGAGGCCCGAGTTCGATTCCCGGCTCTGCCACGAAATTTGAAAAACGGTACGAGAGCTGGAACGGGGCCCACGCAGCCTCGGGAGGTCAAGTGAGTGGAGGGAGTTCGATTCTCACCTCAGCCATCCTGGAAGTGGTTTTCCATGGTTTCCCACTTCTCCTCTAGGCAAATGCCGGGATGGTACCTAACTTAAGGCCACGGCCACATCCTTCCTCTTCCTTGTCTATCCCTTGCAATCTTCCCATACCCCTCAAAGCCTCTGTTCAGCATAGCAGGTGAGGCCGCCTGGGCGAGATACTGGTCGTACTCCCCAGTTGTATCCCCCGACCCAGAGTCTGAGGCTCCAGGACACTGCCTTTGAGGCGGTAGAGATAGGATCCCTCGCTGAGTCCAAGGGAAAAAGCTACCCTGGAGGGTAAACGTAAAGAAGAAGAAGGAGAATAAGAAATGAATTGTCCGCCTCTGTTGGGTAGTGGTTAGTGTGATTAGCTGCCACCCCCAAAGGCCCGGGTACGATTCCCGCCTCTGCCACGAAATTTGAAAAATGGTACGAGGGCTGGAACGGGGTCCACTCAGCCTCGGGAGGTCAAGTGAGTAGAGGGGGTTCGATTCTCACCTCAGCCATCCTGGAAGTGGTTTTCCGTGGTTTCCCACTTCTCCTCCAGGCAAATGACGGGCAGATACCTAACTTAAGGCTACGGCAGCTTCCTTTCCTCTTCCTTGTCTATCCTTTCCAATCTTTCCATCCCCCACAAGGGCCCTGTTCAGCATAGCAGGTGAGGCTGCCTGGGCGAAGCACTGGTCCTTCTCCCCAGTCGTATCCCCGGCCCAAACTCTCACGCTCCAGGACACTGCCCTTGAAGCGGTAGAGATGGGATCCCTCGCTGAGTCCGAGGGAAAAGCCAATCCTGGAGTGTAAACGGAATAAGAAAGAAAGAAGAAGAAATATATATTGCTATTTGTTTTACGTCGCACCGATACGGATACGTCTTATGGCGACGATGGGACAGGAAATGGCTAGGAGTGGGAATGAAGCGGCCGTGGCTTTAATTAAGGTACAGCCCCAGCATTTGCCTGGTGTGGAAATGGAAAATTATGGCAAACCATCTTCAGGACTGGCTGCCGACAGTGGGGTTCGAACCCACTATCTCCCGCATGCAAGCTCAGATCTGCGCGCCCCTAACCGCACGGCCAACTCGCCTGGTTAAGTACATTTTTAAAAATGACCATTTAGTGATTGAGTGTAAATAGTTCTTTATTAGACTTAATTATTATGTTCAATGTAGTAATAGATAAATTAATTGTCGTAAGGAAAACCGTACATGTATCAAATAACAATTTAGGTTACAAAATCGGGCGAGTTTGCCGTGTGGTTAGGGGCGCGCAGCTGTGAGCTTGCATCCGGGAGATAGTGGGTTCGAACCCCGCTATCGGCAACCCTAAAGATGGTTTTCCGTGGTTTCCCATTTTCATACCACGTGAATGCTGGGACTGTACCTTAATTAAGATTACGGCCGCTTCCTTGCCACTCCTAGGTCTTTCCTATCCCATCGCCATGAGACCCATCTGTGTCGGTGAGACGTAAAATAAATTGTAATAAAAAACAGTAAATGATTTCTTTCAAGTGATACGAAACTGGGGGATGGGTGTATTCTGTTCTACTGCACTTCTCTCATTCTACCACTACTACTAAAAAGTTTTCACTTTTCATTCCTCCCCTGAAAGGGGAGGCGGGCCTCTTAGACGGTCTCTCGTGCCGGGAGATTTGTTACGGTGAAGGAGATGTGCGGAGAAGGTGAGGGGATTGGCGGCTGTGGCCTAAACTACGAACTGTTCCGATATTAGCCTTAGTGCAAGAGAATGGAAA
This sequence comes from Anabrus simplex, assembly GCF_040414725.1. Taxonomy (NCBI): domain Eukaryota; kingdom Metazoa; phylum Arthropoda; class Insecta; order Orthoptera; family Tettigoniidae; genus Anabrus; species Anabrus simplex. The sequence goes on from NC_090267.1 coordinate 499,450,668, forward strand.
ACCACGGAAAACCATTCTCAGGACAGCCGACGGTTGAGGCCAGCCGTGAGGTCCAGCCCTGTCCCGTCTCCCGAATTCAGAGGCGTAGAGCCACGGCAGAGCCGTGGCCACCCCATCTCTGCTCGGTTGGCCGGTGCTTTTTTTCTTTTGCTTCCCTATAAACGCATAAGCTTTGTGGTGCTATTCGAGGGTCCAACCAGTCTACGAGCTGAAGACTTGAAAGATGGCTGAAAGACATTGATAAGGAAGGACGGTTGCCTAATTCTTCCCTTTAAATCAATAATTACCACCATTCTAGATTTGATACATCCAAATGTGAAAATATGGCACGGACAGTCTGAAAAACTCATCGTGAGTGTTCCAGTTCCGGTCAATGTCCGCATCGTAGAATGGTGGGTTGATACTAGGGTACTAGGGATTGAATCTCGGTCAGGAGACTAGCACGTCAGCTGTTAGCTCAGCTAACAGTATAAAGTGTCTGTAGCCGGAAGGTGAAGGCTCTTTACATAACTTGTTAACACATTGCTGTCACCATTGGAAACTTTTTTTTTTTTTGCTAGTGGCTTTACGTCGCTCCGACACAGATAGGTCTTATGGCGACGATGGGACAGGAAATGGCTAGGAGTGGGAAGGAAGCGGCCGTGGCCTTAATTAAGGTACAACCCCAACATTTGCCTGGTGTGAAAATGGGAAACCACGGAAAACCATTTTCAGTACTGCCGATAGTGGGGTTCGAACCTACTATCTCCCGAATACTGGATACTGGCCGCACTTAAGCGACTGCAGCTATCGAGCTCAGTCATTGAAAACCTAGTTTTGTTTATTTTGAACAGACTTAACATAAAGGCTTGCAACCAGCAACCGAGGCCATACTGGAATTATCAGTTTAAAAAAAAAAAAAAAAAAAAAAAAGGAAATCTTACTTGTATGCAGAAGCGGCACTAAGAAGCTCCCCCCTCCCCCTAGTAATTAAAAAGGGGTCCCTCGTTTCCCAATGAGGAAAGTTACAAGTTTATTTTGTAGTACAAGGTTGTATATTATTACAATGAATATGAGTATATGAGTATTTTTTTAGCAGTCTACTTCCTCACATAAAGCAACTGCCACTGGCGGTTCGTGACATTGGACTCTGGCAGGGCTGTGCCACCATCTCTTTCCCCTCCCCAATCTGTCCAGTTTTCATTGGCCAGCACCACGATACTTTTAGATGAATAATAATAATAATAATAATAATAATAATAATATCGTCGCCATAAGACCTATCTGTGTCGGTGCGACGTAAAGCCCCTAGCAAAATAATAATAATAATAATAATAATAATAATAGTTACGGGATTATCGTGGATCACAGAGGTATAAGAAGGTGCTGGGGTGAATAGGCGGACAATGAATTGACCACAGCATAAGTTAATGCACTCAAATTTGAAATTTTATTTCTTTCCTTCCTTTTTTTCTTAAAATTTGTAACAAATAACAATCGAGAAAATCTAAACGAGCTCATCAGCTACCACAACAACAGTGGCCTATAAGTCCGAATATCAGGCACCAAAACTTGAGAGAATCATCAACACGATAACACACGAGGGATGAACAGGTACACTACCTTATAAGAGCATGTTTGCTCCACTCACTTATATAGCCTTGGAGTCCGAGCTCCAAACTCCAGCCTCTCAGAGACATAAATGCTTACATCACAAGGTTAACCTGACAATTGTCATACAATCAATTAGCCCTGGTTTAGGCTCATCGTCTGCTCAACCGTTTTATAATTCACGTGTTCCAAAAGGAACTTCACACCACCATCTATTGTTTGGTAAAACAGGGGCGTGATTGCCCATTCTAATGGTCTTAATATGAAAAAGAAAAGGTTGATTATGATCGGCCAAAAATAAAATGTAAGGAGGTGAAAAACCTGCACTCCTTCTAGAATACTCTTAAAACCCTAAGTGGGCTTATAGCCCGAATTTAAAAAGGCTAAGCCTATTCTACAGAGGGGTGACTAAACGATAAATGTTAAATGCCAAACGTGTTAAGAATTTAGAGGTTCAGAAAACTTTAGTCACCCCATACCAAACTGAATAGGAATCAACAGAGGATAATCACTCTTTGTTCCCTTAGTTTACACGTTTCCCAGCAGGGATTTGAACAGAGTCGTTAGACTTGCCGAAAATCTACATTTAATCCATGAAATTAGAACTTTACATGAATAAAAGAAGTTTGAAATCTTCCCCTCAAGCTATCCGCCTGGAGCTATTACATATTATGAATTCCTGCCATTAACTTGCTTTCTAGGCCTTCTGAACGCTATGCTGAACAGGAGCCTTGCTGGGGACAGGAAGATCGGAAGTTATTGTGAAGCAAGAGGGAAGGAAGCGGCCGTGGCCTTAACTTAGGTATCACAGATTTGCCTGGAGAAGAGGTGGGAAACCATGAGAATGGCTGAGATGGGAATCGAAACCGGCTCACACGAACTCCGAACTTTTACCTGCTCAAGACCTGAACATCGCAACTTGCCCAAAACTGCCCCCACTGCCAGCACAAGAACTTCACAACTAGCAGCAGACTTGTGAATTTCTCTTGGCCACTTCCCGTAACTCTTCAGTAACCCATGTAATAACGAACTTCTACTGCAAGAACTGTTATTCAGAAGGTATTTTTAAGCTAACGATAACATTTAAACTTTGTGCGAAACACATTTCACCATTTTGCCATTGCATAATTTTCTTCTGGTTGTCGTTCTTTAGTTTTCTTGTCATTGGTACTGCACCCGCTCACCTCCTGAGTCCCAGACTAGCCTTAATCTCAGGAGTGATCAGTACGTAAAAGATGTTAAAAATTGTAATCAATAACAATAAAAAATATATAGGCGCACCAAATGAACACAGGGATGAACGGGGCATGCAAATTAAGTAAAGGGGACGGGTCATTCATAGACACTAATTATAGAACTCCACATAGGACTGGGAAGTGACAACTTAAATTCCATGGGCATAATGGACTAACTACAATAAAAAAATATGAAACCTGTTTCCTATTGAATTACAATAAGGAGCAATTTATTAACTTAATTCGCACTGCAGGTGATGACAATTATTACATTTAGAAATTTCCATCCTGAAAACGAATACATAAATTTGGATTCACCTCACTACTCTGGTAGTGAGAAATATTTGGTGAATTCGCCCCATTGGTCACTGGGGATCGAATCCACGTCCGTATGAGTGGACGTTTCACCGCTGGAGATCTTCTTTCAGAGACGTGGGCATGAGAGTAACTATTTACTGTCATCTCCACGTTCCGTTGGGTATGAGTCACTACCCGTATGTACATTATAGTAGGACGGTTTCCCACTGTGGAAATGTTATCGTATCTAAAACGGGATCTAATTGTACGGACAAACTCTAGCCTAATATAACCATGCCAGAGGTAGCTCGTCAACTCAAAGCTTATCTCAATATTTACACTTGTCAATACGACAAGACGTACGGAAAGGTTCCTATTTATACTCGCATAATTAAGACATGTGCCGTCCGTGGGTTATTTCGCACATACCGCCAACTATCACCCATGTGGAACACCGACATCTGGTTCCGACCACTTCGACACATGATGACTATCCCTATCGTATCTTCCTATGATTATTAAATAATTATCATTATCTATCTGATCATTATCATATCTTGTGATTACCATTCATTATTTTATTAATATTTACTTCAGTTATCATCCTATATTTGATTATTATCATTTATCATTCGGGATGATTATATGCTAACCTTTGCCGACGTTTCACACGAAGGGTCATTTTTCCTCGTAATAAATCCGCACAAATTAATGATCACTTTCATAATAAATTATTATTATTATTATTATTATTATTATTATTATTATTATTATTATTATTATTATTATTATTATTATTATTATTATTATCGTAACACTGAATCATCGTCCATTAAATATTTTAATTTCCTTTCATCATTATTATTATTCTCAAAAATAATATTGCAAGTTCTTCTTCTTCTTCTTCTTCTTCTTCTTCTTCATCATCATCAGCATCATCATCATCTGTTTACCCTCAAGGTTCGGCTTTTACCTCGGACTCAGCGAGGGATCCCACCTCTACCGTCTCAAGGGCAGTGTCCTGGAGCTTCAGACTCTTGGTCGGGGGATATGACCAGTACCTCGCCCAGGCGGCCTCACCTGCTATGCTGAACAGGGGCCTTGCGGGGGATGGGAAGATCGGAAGGGATAGACAAGGAAGAGGGAAGGAAGCGGCCGTGGCCTTAAGTTAGGTACCATCCCGGCATTTGGCTGGAGGAGAAGTGGGAAACCACGGAAAACCACTTCCAGGATGGCTGAGGTGGGAATCGAACCCACCTCTACTCAATTGACCTCCCGAGGCTGAGTGGACCCCGTTCCAGCCCTCGTATCACTTTTCAAATTTTCGTGGCAGAGCCGGGAATCGAACCCGGGCCTCCGGGGGTGGCAGCTAATCACACTAATCACTACATCACAGAGGCGGACCTGCCTCTTCAACTTTTGATTATTATTATTATTATTATTATTATTATTATTATTATTATTATTATTATTAGAGATTATCATTCGTAACACTTATTCCTCTTGGATTTAATATTTTAAATTTATTTTACCATAATTATTATTCTCAAAATTATCTAATAACTATTCCTTTTCAAATTATTATTATTATTATTATTATTATTATTATTATTATTATTATTATTATTATTATTATTATTATTATTATTTAATTTCAGATGTTACACTACCATTAGCGTAATTCATGGTTAATGCGTAAGCTTTTACGATTTCGGTATAGTTTGACACTAAGCAATTGAATTAAGACAGGATTCACTTGGATTATTATTATTATTATTATTATTATTATTATTATTATTATTATTATTATTATTATTATTATTATTATTATTATTATTATTATTCCGAGGGTACTGTGGAACAGCAGAGGTGAAAGAAGGTGCGGGTTGGAATAGGTCTCAACTACCAAATTAAAGTTAATTTAAAACTTTAACAAAGGTTATATTTTCTCTTCAAAATCAACAAATAACAGATAACAACCTTCAACGATTTCCACTAGGTGAAATAACAATGAAAGTCAGGTACAAAATGATTTTTCCCGTCAGGGTTTTTTTACCACGTTTTGGGCTTCGAGCCCCACACTCACAACCTTTGAGCGAATAGCTCGACTTTAAACAGTTACCAAATGAACAAAGGGGCAGAAAACCCCATCATGCCAAGGAGCACTTGCCCCTAATTACAATGTTAAGCCTCCTAGAGGCACGCAGAGATCAAATTAGGAAAGAGCAGTCCTGCTCTCATTTTTACAAGCCTATCAAAGGCCACAACAAACTTCACTCCTAACTGCCCTCAAGGCACACATACAGTGAAACAGGGGTATCTTGTACCCAACCTACAGGACCTTCACATGAAGAAAACAAAACATTAGGTTAAGTTACTGGCACTCCTACACAACGTTTTTGTCTAAAAACCTAAGTGGCGCTAGGCCGATAATACAGGGGCTAATCCCAATCTATGGAGGTGACTAGTCAGCAAAATAAGTTTAAGACTTTAAGAAGGAAGAGAAAAACGGTTACGAAAACATAGTCACCTCAAATTCACAATGAAGGGGAGTTCGAGAGGGTGAAGCACTCTCTATCCCCGCTTTATAGTAAAAGAGATTTGAAGTTTTTACATGCACAGAAGGGAATTTTACTTTTCAAAGGAAAAGGTTACATATTAAAAGCTTCGAACCCTCCCCGAGAGTTAAACTGCTGAGCTAGCAAGAAATGAAGATGTTAACAGGCCATTACCTTGTAGATGAACTGCTGCTTGAGGAAAGAGGCGCTTCTCGCCCCCTGCTACATATTCACACGCTGCGAAAGATGTTACTGAAGTGGCGTGGAGACAAGAAAATCAGCAGTTTATATACCCTCGTGGAACATTCGAGACCTTTCAGGAATGAGAAGACACACCCTTTCGCTTTATTGGCTAACACCAAAAGTTACACACAACATGAACAAGAAACCTAGGATTGGAGGAAAATTAATTTGGAAAATTCGGGATTGGCTGAATTCAAAACTGGCGGAAACAGAGATCAATATTGCCAACCCAAAACTGAAGAAAGAAATTTAACAACGAACAAACTTATGGATATAAGGTTTCTTTAAAAAAACAGTTCCATCACTTCGCATCAGAGTGCACAATCGTAGTCTTTTCTCTGTAGAGACATCTAGAAGAGAATGTCCACACTTCTTGATACAGGGCAAAACAAACACAATTCGAAATAGACACAGTTCAGAACACTTCAAAAATACCAAATTTACAGTAGAGACATCTTTCGGGAAACCGTTGAGTTAATACAGTTTGTTAAAGTTCAGGCTTTCTCCTGTAGAGGAGTTTCAACGCGCGCAATATTTGAATTAGCGGCGTGTAGGTTACCGCCCGGTACAATTATTGTTATTATTAAATTGAAACTTTTATATTTTTATTTCCACTCTCTACAATTTAGTCACATATGAAGAGTCCCATTATGAACAAGCAAGATCTGACTTACATCGGTCGGGACACCACGGTATTCGGAACCGCAACCTTCACTTTCGTACTGCCGTTAATTTTATGGGGACACCATGTCCTCCCAAGCCACATCTCAAATCCCATGGCACATCGCGGCTGGGCAAATACATCCAATGTCTGCGATTGCAAAATTATTTCTTCCTTTTCATTTGAAGTCCATTTATTCCACTGGAACTCTTCAAACATTTAATTTACTAATTAATCCTCGTTGCGTGAATTCTGCCACTCATAACACCGGAATTGACATTATATCGTCTTAGGCCTCGAGATTTATCTATTTCATCATCAAAAACAGTAGGGCTCAATTTTCACCTCATGCCGGATTTTTGTCCCACACGACTTCCAACAAAAATGGGCTCAAACCACTCTGGGCTTTCAACATATCGTGACCATCCTTTACACGTGCCTCTATTGCTTCTAAACAAAATGTTATGGTTATTATAGAGTCCAAAAACGTGAAATCAACAATTTACGTAAAAATCAAATTTACTGCCCGAATTAAAGTATTTTACGCCACATGTTATCTCTACCTTGATTATTACTTTCACCAGCGAACTCTCACAGCGTTATTATTATTATATTTTAACTCGCGAACTCATAAAGCATTATTATTTCCTTCACTTTAACTTGCACACTCACAAAGCATTATTATTATTATTGTTATCATTATACTTTAACTTGCGGACTCACAAAGCATTATTATTATTATTATTATTATTATTATTATTATTATTATTATTAATATTATATCTCATGACCTTCCGTACGCAAACACAAATTTTACACACCTTGGCACTTTCATAATCTGGCTGTCTGGTAAGAAATATGCCTAACTAAGTTTCAAATAATCACCGCTGTGATTGAGAAATCAAAATAAACTGGGTTAGCATAAAAGAAAAATCTAACACTTGAAATGAACTTCAATCAAAATATTCACAAACAGCATGCATTAACTGAAAGAGATATCCCATATTTACGTTATATACAACAAACAAATATTCAATTAATTAGTCTAACTCATAATTACGTTAATGTAAATTAGTTCGTCCGTCTATCTTAAATAAATCATGCATTCGGAAAGCGATCCATGTTTTACGTTAAGTAACCATGATTAATTTACACTGAGTCCCGTTTTATCGCGACAACATCCCCAAATATATCAAATTTGTGTTCTCATTCCTGTGTAGAATTCCATTGTCTCGTGGCGAATGGGAAACCTCATGGCCCCATGTTGGTTTACTCGTGCATCATGTCGCACTTTATAACATTAACATAAAGAAACACTCTTGGGCGATTACCCATTATTAACAACTTACTAATGAATTTACAATGATTGATACAAAAGAAAACACTTATAGGTGCCTAAAGACCCATTACATGACACTTTACGACGATGTGTCGTTTTATTCGACCCGGCGCGTATCGCGTTAGTCAACCGGCACTTCCTGACGTATTTCTAGGCCGTCTCGTGATCGCCTCGCTCCTACAGTTCCCTGCTACAGATAATTGTTTCACCGTCTACCTTGAAATTATTACTTCAGGCTCCGCACACTGCCTTCCAAAAGTACTATCGGCGTTCCGTTAATTATTTTCAGTCACATAAAACCCTTATAATGTATTAAGTTCAACATACAGTTATACTAATTATTTTCACTCGGTACCATGAATAATCTCACTGTTCGTCTTCACTCTCATAGCCACTTACGTATTTTCAACTCTAACTTACTTACTGACGTGTCAGAGTATCAAACTATTTCATACGACTGATGATCTGAGGTTCAACTCCTTGTTATTTATGGACGATATGGTGTCCCGCCTGGGTCATCCGGAGTCATACCAGAGGGAGGGGGTTTGGTTATCCTAAATCGGCACTTGCAGGTGAATTTGGATCTCTGAATTTATTCCACTTAATAAACTGGCGATAAACATTCACGTGTCGTATTCTGATCTCATATCGTTCAGCGATCACGAAGATATTATTTGATGTCTGTCTTCCACTTCTTCGCGCGCTAAGTTGGCGTCTATGCAGATGTGACCTTGCAGACCAATAGCAATACAGCATGGGTCTTTTCCTAGAATTCTATATTTTAATTCGTCAAACTTACAATTAATCAACATGGGGACGATATCTAAAAATCCCATCTGTTCAATTCGGTGGTTGAAATATTTTAATTATTATTATAACTGGAGATAACTGGAGTTCATATTGACTTCTGTCATACTGGCGCATCTGCGAGTCCTTTACAAATTTTGTCATTGGCTAACACTGCAGCGGTTAGTTTAAATATCCCCCTCTGATAACTTAACAACAATATGCCTGGAGGCATGGGAAACTCTATTGCGACCTTTTCTCCGTATTCGTGACGCACTGACTTCGCCCTTTTTCAAGAATAAATGCTCCCACACTTCCTCGTAGCAATCAGGACTGTTGTTCTGAGTTCTCGATTTAATCCTCTTAGCTTTCGACAAGGAAATATATAACCTATTATGACAGGCTTAACTCTTGGCGACAGATTGTCGTGAGCACGTCTGACAATGTTGAAATCTTTCCATCTACACCAGACTGACAATGTGTATATTTCAATACTCTCATATGCCTTAATTTATTTTATACTATCAAATCATGATACCTATGGGTCATCTCATCCGGGTACAGTACGGAACCAGAGCCGAATGTAAGAGTCTGTTTGTATTCTTAATACAGATCAGGAGTGTGATTTCCCACGCGTCTAGACATCCACACGATCATTTCCTAGTGTTAAAAGTTTGTCATAAAAATTCCCCTTCTTCGAGCACGTCCAACCCTGATCACCAGCCGATTTCGCCAATGTCTGAATGTAAAGTTTTAAAAAGTAGGAGTGTATTACCACTTTCACTATACGTAACTTCTACGCTGTTCTCCATATTAGTATCACTATCCTAAACGTCTAGCAGAACTTTTCAGTACGGGTACCTTACTCTCTTGACGCTGAGTTCTCTGCCACCAGGTAGGCTACAAGCTACAGTGACTCCATTTGTTCGACCTTTGCTGAATTCGGTGTTCGTGTCCCTCCATCAAACTACTCTACTCAACTGACTACTGGAGGCTGAATGCACCTCGTTCCTGTCATCATGCCACTTTCCAAATTTCGTGGTAGACACGGGAGTCGAGCCTGGGGCTCCGGCTTCCCAGGGTGGCAGCTAATCACACTAACCACTACACCACAGAGGCGAATAAGCAATTTTCTACACATTGGCAATTAAAACAGCGCAACGTGTTAGAGGTTACGATTGCTTTGAAACGTTATTTAATATCATAACTGGATGGATTTCCCGTTGAGTTATATTCCTGGACCATTGATAAACGAAATACCTACTTATCGCAAGTTACATTTCTGAATCTTCACAATATCGCTCTGTGATCCGTAAATGTAAACAGTAGTTCAAGCTTTACTGCACAGCATCTTTAGAAAACCTGGTGAATTCTTGTACTTGTAGTTATTGTAATTGAGCAGTTCATTGCGCCACACAAATCCTCTTTTGTAAATACCTGTTAATTTAATAGGAAACCAATAAAGAATACTGGAATTACCACACGCTTACCTCGCAAAACGTATACCACCTTACACATCCCAGTAGACCGGTAGCTTGCTGGCCACGTAGAGCGCTGCGGTCGCATGGATGAAATAAATGAGCCGAGCTTCGCGACTGTGTATATTAGACTGTGGTACCTTAATTAAGACCACGGCCGCTTTCTTTCCCCTTCCAATCTTCGCATCCCCTACAAGGCCCTTGTTCAGCATAGAAGGTGAGGCCGCCCGCGCGAGGTACAGGTCCTCTTGCTCATTTGTGTACCCGACCAAATGTCTCATGCTCCAGGACACTGACCTTGAGGCGGTAGAGGTGAGATCTCTCGCTGAGTCCCAGGGAGAAACCAACCCTGGTGGGTAAATGGATAAAGAAAGAAAGAAACAAAGAAAGACATACATACAGACATAACATAAGATAAAGGCCGAATATCCGGGGGACATACATTTTTTGAGATTTTGGTCAGCAACGAAAGTGGTCGGAGAATTCTCACAGCAAATGTTCGAAGTGCCCTCCACCAGCGTCCATACACAACTGTACTGGTTTCACCATATTCTGCGACGTTCTGCGAAGTGTATCCTCGCCAATGTTGGTTATTTCATGTCGAATGACCTCACGGAATTCGAGAGTAATCTGAGTGCTTTTCTTATACGCTGTGTTTTTGAGATACCCCCATAAGGAATAGTCCGGAGGTGATCGTGGGGGCCCCAAATTTTGGAGATTATTCGGTCATTAAAGAAACTGGTTACAAGTTGCATATAAAAGTTAGACGTACAGTATGACACGTTGCTCCATCTTGTTGGAAATAACCTTCTGTCAGTTCGACATCATCCATCTGCTCCACAAATGTATTAAAGATGCCTGTATAAACTGCAGTGTCTATATTCGTATCAAAGAAAATTAAAGCTGACCCCGCGCACCACACCCCAACCTTTTCATAATGCAGTGGTGTTTCGTGGAAGATACGAGGGCTTACTGCAGGCCAATATCAGCTGTTTTGTGTGTTGATGTAACCTGAGAGATTAAACTATGCGTCATTTGTAAACCAAGTTACGGAGAGAATGTCGGGATGTTGAACAATAAACCAGTGAAACCATCGACAGTAACGCATTCGTTTCTCATGATCGGCTTTTTTCAATGCTTGCATCATATTTACTTTGTATGGTCACAACTCCGAATTCTTGCCAGCTATCTAACGTGCCATATGAAATGCGTCTCCTGGGACAATCGACGCACGATTTCTTGAGAGAGTTCTCGAAGCGTGTTCTAACGTTATCAATAGTCTCTGTACTCAATGATGGTCTATGTTTACGCAGTCACCGTTTAGTTCACCAGTTGTCTCTAGTATTTTATTTCTTATTCTTATTTTTAATCATTCGTTCGCTGTCTTTAGCAATTGGCAGTCGTAACGGAAACATGCAATACACACTTTGAGAGCGTGTTTTTATTGTGAAAACTTACTCGAAGACAATATTTGGCTACAACACAACGGGCATTCCGAAGAGAATTCAATGTACACGATGTTCCAACAAAGGCAATAATTTTATCTATTGTAAAATACTAGAGACCGCCTCTGTGGTGTAGTGGTTAGCGTGATTAGCTGCCACGCCCGGAGGTCCGGGTTCGATTCTCGGCTCTGCCACGAAATTTGAAAAGTGGTACGAGGGCCAGAACGGCGTCCACTCAGCCTCGGGAGGTCAACTGAGTAGAGGTGGGTTCGATTCCCACCTCAGCCATCCTGGAAGTGGTTTTCCGTGGTTTCCCACTTCTCCTCCTGGCAAATGCCGGGATGGTACCTAACTTCAGGCCACGGCCGGTTCCTTCCCTCTTCCTTGCCTGTCCCATCCAATCTTCCCATCCCCCCTCAAGGCCCCTGTTCAGCATAGCAGATGAGGCCGCTTGGGCGAGGTAATGGTCATTCTCCCCAGTTGTATCCCCCGACCCAAAGTCGGAAGCTCCAGGACACTGCACTTGAGGCGGTGGAGGTGGGATCCCTCGCTGAGTCCGAGGCAAAGACCGACCCTGGATGGTAAACAGATAAAGAAGAAGAAGACGAATTATTAATTTGCCAATAATGCTCGTTAATGCCACGACAATCAACAAAATTGTCAACAATGGGCAGCGGTACTGATTCTCCCAGAGCCACTAATATCATTAAAACAAATTTGCAGTTTCTGCGGGCTTTCGGAGGGAAATTATGATTTATTAAAGGTAGTAAAACCGGGCGAGTTGGCCGTGCGCGTAGAGGCGCGCGGCTGTGAGCTTGCATCCGGGAGATAGTAGGTTCGAATCCCACTATCGGCAGCCCTGAAGATGGTTTTCCGTGGTTTCCCATTTTCACACCAGGCCTTAATTAAGGCCACGGCCGCTTCCTTCCAACTCCTAGGCCTTTTCTATCCCATCGTCGCCATAAGACCTATCTGTGTCGGTGCGACGTAAAGCCCCTAGCACAAAAAGGTAGTAAAGGTTTATATGGATCGCTCTGTATTTCTTTAATGTAGAGTAATAACTGGTAGCCTCCGTGGCGCAATGGGTTAGCGCGTTCGGCTATCAACCGAAAGGATGGGGGTTCGAGCCCACCCGGGGACGATAACTAATTTTATGGAACAGCATTTTTTGATTCTATGGCCCAGATAAGAGGTTGTATGTAATGTTAAATGAATCTCTCTGTCCCAATGTAGGCTCCATGGCTCAAGCGGCAGTGTGCCGGCCTCTCACTGCTGGGTTCCGTGGTTCAAATCCCGGTCACTTCATGTGAGATTTGTGCTGGACAAAGCGTAGGCGGTTTTCCCTGTCATCTTTCATTCTAAGCAACACTCTCCAATATCATTTCATTTCATCTGTCAATCATTAATCATTACCCCAGAGAAGTGCGACAGGCTTCGGCAGCCGGCACAATTCCTATCCTCGCCGCTTCATATTCATTCCATTCCTGACCCAGTCACTGACTGGAAAACAGGTTGTGGGTTTTCATTTCTCTCTGCACCCCTCCCCCCTCTCTGTCTCTCTGTCACACATCATCATCATCATCATCATCATCTGTTTACCCTCCAGGTTCGGTTTTTCCCTCGGACTTAGCGAGGGATCCCACCTCTACCGCCTCAAGGGCAGTGTCCTGGAGCTCCAGACTCTTGGTCGGGGGATACAACTGGGGAGTATGACCAGTACCTCGCCCACGCGGCCTCACCTGCTATGCTGAACAGGGGCCTTGTGGAGGGATGGGAAGATTGGAAGGGATAGGCAAGGAAGAGGGAAGGAAGCGGCCGTGGCCTTAAGTTAGGTACCATCCCGGCATTCGCCTGGAGGAGAAGTGGGAAACTACGGAAAACCACTTCTAGGATGGCTGAGGTGGGAATCGAACCCACCTCTACTCAGTTGACCTCCCGAGGCTGAGTGGACCCCGTTCCAGCCCTCGTACCACTTTTCAAATTTCGTGGCAGAGCCGGGAATCGAACCCGGGCCTCCGGGGGTGGCAGCTAATCACGCTAACCACTACACCACAGAGGCGGACCCTCTTTGTCACACGCACAAAATAATGCCCAGTATTTGGAGAGAACTTTGGCGTTAAGCATAGGATTTATATAATGGACTGAAGAAGCGTGGCGCAGGTCTTTCGAGTAGACGCACCTGTAATGAGTCACTCTCTCCTATGCTTACACGTATTAGACCGCTTCAAGGGCAGTGTTCTGGAGCGTGAGACACTGGGTTGTGAATACAGCAGCGGACGCGGACCAGTACCTTGCCCAGGTGGCCTCACCGCCTATGATGAACCAGGGCCTTGTGGGGAAGGGAAGATTGGGAGGTATAGGCAAGGAAGAGGGAAGAAGCGGCTGGGTGAGGATGGCTGAGTTGGGAGTAGTATAATAGGACAGTTCTGCCGCCACCTCCTCCTCCGGGCTTCCAGGGGCCCCTCCGCCTCCGCCTCACGGGAGGTCCTCCCAGAGGCCCCCTCCGCCTCCGCCTCACGGGGGGCCCTCCCAGAGGTCTCCTCCGCCTCCCGCGGGAAATTTGAATTTGTAAACAGAGCCACGTGCTTTTTGACAGCTGTCATCGACAACAACGCATCGCTAACCTCACTGCTGCCATCTTGACGGGCCTAAACCTCAGTGGTACCAACTTAACCTAACTAGCGCGAGGTAAACAAATCCACGTGTTTTTTGACAGCCACGTGCTTTTTGACAGACAACAACGCATCGCTAACCTCACTGCTGCCATCTTGACGGGCCTAAACCTCAGTAGTACCAACTTAACCTCACAAGCGCGAGATAAACAAAGCCACGTGCTTTTTGACAGCCACGTGCTTTTTTGACAGCTGTCATCCACCATCTTTAAACTACAGAGCACCGTGCTGCCCTCTTTATCGCAGTAGTTGCAAATTCGTCACCTGTCATCGGCAGTGCTGCCATCTTGGCGGGCCTAAACCTTAGTGCTATCATCTTAACTTCACTAGCGCGAGATAAACAAATCCACGTGCAGCTGTCATCCACCATCTTTAATCTATAGAACACAGTGCTGCCCTCTTTAGCTAGATACCTGTGGTGGCAGGCAATTCTACGTGACAACAGCCATCTTTGAGCACCGTGCTGCCCTCTATGTGGTGGCGGCAAATTCTACATGCTCTTTTTTGGAAACAAACCCACGCGCTTTTTTTGACAGCCATCATCCGCCATCTTTAAGCAACAGAGTACAGTGATGCCCTCTTTGTGGTGGCGGCAAAGTCCACGTGCTCTTGTTTGGAAATAAAGCCACATGCTTTTTTGACAGCTGTCACCCGCCATCTTTAACTAACAGAGCACTATGCTACTATCATGCGGGCAATTTCGTTAGCTGTCATCCGCCATCTTTAATGAACAGAGCACCGTGCTGCCCTCATGCGGGGCAATTTCGTTAGCTGTCATCCGCCATCTTTAATGAACAGAGCACCGTGCTGCCCTCATGCGGGGCAATTTCGTTAGCTGTCATCCGCTCGCATACCCGCAGTGATGCATGTTTAGACTTGAACACACATACTACTGTTCAAAACTTATTACAACTTGAACTGCATACTAGTGTTCGATGTTGTTGAACACTGCATTGTATAACTAGAATCGAGCACTGTTTAGAAAGAAAAAAAATTATCTTCTCAACATACTTACTAAGTTCCTCTTCTTCCTCTGTCAAGGTACATCTCTATCGAACATGCATTGCAAAAGCAAGAGTGTGCAAGTTTAGACTTGAACACATACTACCGTTTATAGTTCGATGTTGTTGAACACTGCATTGCAATCAAACACTGTTTAGAAAAAGAAAAATTTCTCTTCTCAACATGAGCTAGACAATAACATACTTACGAATCTGCTCATCACCTTCTTTCTTGCTTTTCTTCTTTGAGTAATAAACGAAACTCTATCTTGCAAATAAGGAGCGGGAGGAAGGTAATACCTAACCTAAAATAAAAGAATATGCCAATTCTACATTATTTATTTACATCTTGTACGTACAAGTTTTATCTCGAATCATTTTACCCTAGTGATATTTGAGTACTTCTCCCATTCTCGACGCAATTCTTGTATGTATAAGTTTAAACTTGCCGTACTACGCTCTCAGCGTACCTCTCCCTATCTTTATACAATATGTACAGTGAATTGTGATGTAAGACAGCGTAACGTATATATTTTACAAAGTACACACCTCTAGCATAATGTTTACACACATCTGCTTTATGTAAAGTAGTACCTATCAATACTACTATGCCCCCAGGCCAGAGTGTTGGTAGAATTTGGAATGACAAACCGTTTGCAATCATCACTATTAAGGGCTACCTTACTAATTAAATGAGTGTACAACTGTTGCATCTTGCTTCTAATGACAGACATTTGCTTATGCAAAACAGGTGGATTACTTTTAATGCAATTGTTATAGTTTTCAAAACTTAGCTGATTCTGAACGACATTCTTTTTAACCCCCTTCAATCACTTTATTTGTAGTTCATTTAAGAGTTTTATGCAATATGACTTGGATTTAGTACCTACAAATGAATCGATAATATTCCCAGCACATTCATCTTTCATTTTACCTAGAACCTTTTGTTCACTAGCGGTAGATGATATTGATTATTTGCAGGATAGTTACTTGTATCAAACCTACCCAAGTCTGGCTTTATATCATTGTAATAGTCATCAGTTTTGATTTGATAAATAAACGAATCGGTATCTGTGTAGAGCAATTGCGCATTATGCGCGTACTTCTTCATCATATAATCGTAATGGAATTCATACATGAGTGTTTTAGCCAATTTAAGTACTGCAAAGCCGACGTAGGTAGGTTTGTCATACTTAACCTTAACACGATTCATCTGTATAATAACTAAATTCTCATGTATGATAGTGCAGCTGTGGAGATTTGGTTTAATTAAATAGTTAGCACCATACCTTTTCTTAATATTTTCCCAGTTTGTAATCAATTTTGTCATCATTTTCCATAGTCTTACCAAACACAATATTATTCATGAGCTTGTAGAAATCTTTTTCAAACTCGTTATCCGCATTCGTTCTTAAATTATTGTTCAGATCGATATATGGCTTTAGCCACGGTGACTGATTAAATTCTAGTACGCGATGAATTTTGGATAACTTCAAACCATGCTGCAAACACTGTTTTAAATTTCGGTAATGAATGATATACTTAGATTTATCACACAAATTAGCAATTAGCATTTTCGTCGTTGATGCGACGTACGGAGGCTTCATATTTTCAGGGCAGAACGGTAAGTCATTATGAGAAGTGTGTAACTCTTTAGGATACTGTAAGTCAACTTCGAGGAAATAGCCTTTATCAGCTTCATCGCCTAGGGCGTGCAGCTGTAAAGCATCAATTTCGCACTGCGTTAGCCAGCGGAAACCACTCACCGGTAGATGCTGACTCATCGCCCACCCATACTGATTATTAGCATCGAGATAAACAATATACTGAGATTCCTGACTAGAATCGAAACTCGGCATGTACTTATTATTTGCTTTAGAATACCGCCCGCTGCACTGACTTACAACGCCTCGAATAGATGATTTTATGAAGTGCACCATATCAATATCAGTTAGCAGTTCCGAATTCACCTGCGTGTATTTTAACATGGCATCCCAACTTAACCCAGGGGCACTAAAATACTGACATGGGTCAAGGCTGTAGGTTTTCTTGCAAACACAGCGAAAATTTTCAAAAACATCAGCTAACAAAAGTACATCCGTCTTTAAATATAAGTCGGAGTATTCACCCAGCGTTTGAGTGTGGAACTGCTCCCAGATATGTTGTGCATGTAAATAGTCATCATCACTAATATCTGCTGAATTCAGCGAGCTGTAAAAGGATTGTTTCGATGGTAAGGCACGTTCTTCGAGGCGTTCTAAGCAGTCAAGATATTCATAACAAAAACACCCTTACGCCGAAGTAAATTAAACTGCGCTTCTTCAGGAAAAACGCGTCGAATTTCAGTAAATTGTTCTGGCTGTAAATAACTAGAAAGTTTATCGAGGCTACTCGCCATAAAGCGAAACGAGTCAAGGAATCTCAGTTTTATAGAATGCTCCGCATCTACTTTTACAGACTTTGCAAACGCAATGTACCGCTCTTTATTCTGAGGGATTATATCTACTATTTCATCTGAAGCTCCAAATTGTGAAATGATGAAATGTGAGTCGTAACCAGATAAGTTATGAAAAATTACAGGGATAAATTTAGGAAATCTGTACTTAAGATTACAGCTATAATGAGCGGCACATCTGTAAAAACCAGTTAAATGATCATGATCAAAAACTTCAGGGTCATTTTCGGAAAATTCCCCATCACAAATGCTACACTTTGTAGCACGTTCATGATCATTTAACTGAATTTCGGTGAGTGGCTTCATAGGAATATTACTATTTAGAATACGACCAAGACGAACTGCATCACTTTCAAGTCTTTCTAAAAATACTTTAGCAGCATCAGGTCCTCGATACAGCTCTAACTTGTTAAGCGTACTATCATAACTACACTTGATGTAATACGCGAAGCTATACGGGACATGCATGTGCGTAGTATTAGTGAAAGAGTTGTCAGGATTAGGTAAGCATGTGTTGCATGGCGTGAGGATGGCTTCAAAGTCTGCATAAATCACGAAAGGTACCCACATCTGCTTGTGAAAATTTGTAAATTTTAAAACATTATTCCCTGTAGTAGGTATCTCTGTACGCACACGATTGCAGTCATTCTTGGAATGCTTCGTTAACTGACCTTCAGTTCTAAAATACTGCAAGCATTCATCACATAGTCACTTTTTACCATCATGTTTTGACAACTGACTACCAACAAGTCTACTCAGATTTTTAATCCAGCAAAAGTGGCTATTCTCACTGTTTTCGATATAGAGTAAGTTAACATGAGTACTCTTCTTACGACATGTATAATACAGAGGGCCTACTACATACTTTTTCTCTACACTATACACATTAATGCTAATGTTATTTAGTTCCTCAAAGCGCTTAATATCTTTTAACTGCACAGGAAATTCTATACTATCGAAATTTAGCTGCGTTGAATAGTGTGGATACGATGATGTTCTATTCGCTACATTCGATTTAGCAGGATTTAAAGCCGACATCACCGCCCATGCAAAACATGCCTCATCATTGTTTTGGATGTTTACAACAGCTTTTCTTTGCTGAATCCATGTCGGCAGCTCGATGTGCGAAGATCCTCGCATAGGATTGTACTTATTGATGTTAACTTCTAGATACATTATTTCAACTAAAGCCCACCCTGATTCCTTTTCCTGAAATTCCTCGCTCTTAGTTGAAATAATGTTAGGGACATCCCTAAGTACATCACCAAAATTAGTCGACTCACTTATGACAAAATTCTTCGTATTAAATGATTTAATGTCCGTTATTTCGGATTCATCCGTGCTTTTAATGTACAAGGCGAAAAGTTCAAAATTAACTTTAAATAAATTATGATTGGACAAAGATTTAGCAAGAAGCTGTTGTACATCCGGTTGAACACAATTTAAAAAGTTTGAAATGCTCTGAAACTTTTGACTGGTGCGAATTCTGTAACTAGAAATCCTACTTTTAAATGCTGTATTAATTTCCTCGATATTTGCGTTACTACCACTTCTACACGCATTATTTTTATGCTCATTACTCCGTAAGTGTCTCTGAAAATGTGAAGATGGTACATCAGTGTTACAGTGCTCGCAGTGAATAGTTTGAAGTTCATGATGTTTTCTAGGTTTTTTACTACTAGTACTTTCTACAGCTACATCCGTTTTTTTACGCTTTTCTCCTATTACCTGAGGGCAAGTAGATACCTGATGCGCTTCTACTAAGTGAGCCTCGTATCGCTCTAAGTTAGCAAAATACACACTACAAACTTTACATAAAGCAGATGTTATGCTAGGGTGTTTTGATTTCATATGACGCATGAAGTTATCTCGCCTTGTAAACGTTACATTGCATTCCTCACAGCAGGGGAACATCTGAAAACAGAACAACCAATAGAGATTAGGCGAAAATTGCTATGTTCGAAAGAAACCAAGTTTCAACATATAGAAGTCAGACATTGCTGAAAGTTTGAAATTATAAGATTAACCTCTTCTACAGCATGCTGACTGAAGAGAATAACTATTTATCATTAGACTAAAGTTGTGATGTTCGGAAGAAACCAAATTTCAACCTATAGAGGTCGGACATGGCTGTGAGTTTGAAATTATACGATTAACCTCTTCTACAGCATGAGGATTGAAGGGAACAACTATTTATCATTAGACTAAAGTTGTGATGTTCGGAAAAAACCAAGTTTCAACGTATAGAGGTCGGACATGGCTGTGAGTTTGAAATTATAAGATTAACCTCTTCTACAGCATGTGGATTAATGAGAACAACTATTTATCATTAGACTAAAGTTGTGATGTTCGGAAGAAACCAAGTTTCAACCTATAGAGTTCGCACATGGCTGTGAGTTTGAAATTATACGATTAACCTCTTCTACAGCATGAGGATTGAAGGGAACAACTATTTATCATTAGACTAAAGTTGTGATGTTCGGAAGAAACCAAGTTTCAACGTATAGAGGTCGGACATGGCTGTGAGTTTGAAATTATAAGATTAACCTCTTCTACAGCATGTGGATTAATGAGAACAACTATTTATCATTAGACTAAAGTTGTGATGTTCGGAAGAAACCAAGTTTCAACCTATAGAGGTCGGACATGGCTGTGAGTTTGAAATTATAAGATTAACCTCTTCTACAGCATGTGGATTAAAGAGAACAACTATTTATCAATAGACTAAAGTTACGATGTTCGGAAGAAACCAAGTTTCAACCTATAGAGGTCAGACATGGCTGTGAGTTTGAAATTATAACATTAACCTCTTCTACAGCATGAAAGATTGAAGAGAACAACTATTTATCAATACACTAAAGTTGCTATGTTCGGAAGAAACCAAGTTTCAACGTATAGAGGTCAGACATGGCTGTGAGTTTGAAATTATAAGATTAACCTCTTCTATGACATGCAGATTAAAGAAAATAACTATTTATCAATAGACTAAAGTTACGATGTTCGGAAGAAACCAAGTTTCAACGTATAGAGGTCGGACATTGCTGTGAGTTTGAAATTATAAGATTAACCTGGTCTATAGCATAAAACATTGAAGAGAACAACTATTTATCAATAGACTAAAGTTGCTATGTTCGGAAGAAACCAAGTTTCAACGTATAGAGGTCGGACATTGCTGTGAGTTTGAAATTATAAGATTAACCTCTTCCATGACATGCAGATTAAAGAAAATAACTATTTATCAATAGACTAAAGTTACGATGTTTTAGAAGAAACCAAGTTTCAGCCTGTTGAGGTCAGACATAGCTATGTGTGTTTGAAATTATAAAATTAACCTCGTCTATAGCATGAGGATTGAAGAGAACGACTATTTATCAATAGACTAAAGTTAAGATGTTCGGAAGAAACCAAGTTTCAACGTATAGAGGTCGGACATTGCTGTGAGTTTGAAATTATAAGATTAACCTCGTCTATAGCATGAAGATTGAAGAGAACAACTATTTATGATTAGACTCAATTTACGATGTTTGGAAGAAACCAAGTTTCAACGTATAGAGGTCGGACATACCTTAAAATCTTCGCGCTGCAAACTGTTTCTCGGATGAATAAAATGCGTGCGTTTAAGCCTGAAACTCGAATGATAATATTCTGGTCGTACCCCAAAAAGAAGAAACATATATGAATATCGTGTAGGGTACGTCAGCTAGCCTAGCTATCTTTACAACTCAAAGTTCGAAAACATACCTTAAAAATGCACGTGCTGCAGACTGTTACTCGGATGAATAAAATGCGTACTTTCAAGCCTGTAACTCGAATGATAATATTCTAGTTGTACCTAAAAAGAAAAGAACAAACATATATGAATGTAGATGTTTATTACCTAG
Source organism: Anabrus simplex (assembly GCF_040414725.1). Classification (NCBI taxonomy): domain Eukaryota; kingdom Metazoa; phylum Arthropoda; class Insecta; order Orthoptera; family Tettigoniidae; genus Anabrus; species Anabrus simplex. Next base: position 499,472,309 of record NC_090267.1, read on the forward strand.
CGTAGAAGTTGCTTTGGAAACAGTAACTAACAGTTCAGGCTTACCTTAAGTTGAAGGCTGAAGAATAATATTCACAGCGGACAGTACTTAGACGGGAGATGTGCACGTAATAGACACACACAAAGAATGTGAGCGCTTCACGCAGACTGCAGCGAGTAAATATGCTCCTTGTTACCAAGCGGATATCAAGAATTGCAGACGTTTGCAGTACAGTTGGAACGAAATGTTTATAAAACAAGAGCTCTCCTGAAAGTGGTACGCTGAGTTCTGCAGGCTGACGTATTTAAGCCGGGATCGAACCTGCTGTTGATGCCGAGGTGTCAGAATTTAAGAGTTCTGCAGCGGATCGAGCCTTGGAAAGTTAGCGCGCGATCCTCGACCTCTGGACTTAAACGGGAGGGTACTAAGCTACATCCGCGATATTCCTTACCTGTAGGCACTTAAAGGTATTGAGCTAAAACCGCATCTAGCTAGACCATGTAATTACACGTTATGACGATCGCGCTAGTCCCTCGCCTAGCATTTGCTTTTTTACGGCTTCCGACCGTAGGGGTTCGAACCCGCTATCTCTCGAAATAGCGAGAATGATTGGGGGCACACGAGTGTTGAGGGTGATTCATTTGTCGGATGGAGGCGATCCTACTGTTGCATATTACATTCTCAGGTAGTTTCGAGGGCGTGCAAAAAGCCAGCATTAAGTAAGGGCTGTTGATGGGGACGTTAAACCTTGTGCAGACTCCTTCGAAAATGATTGTGAGTACAAGATGTTGATGGTGATTCATCAGTCGGATGGAGGCGATAAGCTGTGTGCAGGCTCTTTCGGCAGGAGTAGGCTATGTGCCGGCACCGGGTTTTACCCTCTCCCTACTGTAGTATATTACATTCTTAGGTAGTTTCGAGGGCGTGCAAAAAGCCAGCATTAAGTAAGGGCTGTTGATGTGGACGTTAAACCTTGTGCAGACTCCTTCGAAAATGATTGTGAGTACAAGATGTTGATGGTGATTCATCAGTCGGATGGAGGCGATAAGCCTTGTGCAGGCTCTTTCGGCAGGAGTAGGCTATGTGCCGGCACCGGGTTTTACCTTCTCCCTACTGTAGTATATTACATTCTTAGGTAGTTTCGAGGGTGTGCAAAAAGCCAGCATTAAGTAAGGGCTGTTGATGTGGACGTTAAACCTTGTGCAGACTCCTTCGAAAATGATTGTGAGTACAAGATGTTGATGGTGATTCATCAGTCGGATGGAGGCGATAAGCCTTGTGCAGGCTCTTTCGGCAGGAGTAGGCTATGTGCCGGCACCGGGTTTTACCTTCTCCCTACTGTAGTATATTACATTCTTAGGTAGTTTCGAGGGTGTGCAAAAAGCCAGCATTAAGTAAGGGCTCTTGATGGGGGCGTTAAACCTTGTGCAGGCTTCTCCGAAACTGATTGCGGGTATGAGATGTTGATGGTGATTCATCTGTCGGATGGAAGCGTTAAACCTTGTGCAGGCTTCTCCGAAACTGATTGCGGGTGCAAGATGTTGATGGTGATTCATCTGTCGGATGGAGGCGTTAAGCCTTGTGCAGGCCTCTTCGGTAGGAGTAGGGTATGTACCAGCACCGGGTTTTACCCTCTCCGTACTATTGTATATTACATTCTTAGGTAGTTTCGAGGGTGTGCAAAAAGCCAGCATTAAGTAAGGGCTGTTGATGGGGGCGTTAAACCTTGTGCAGACTCCTTCAACAGGAGTAGCCTATATGCCGGCACAGTGCAAGCTCTTTCGATAGGAGTGGGCTATGTGCTGGCACTGTGTTTTAACCTCTCCGTACAATCATAATATTTTATGTTAGGAACTTACACGAGCTAAATGCTACACGGCTAAGAAAACGTTCCGTGAGTTACAAGTGGCTTATCAGCACGCAGTGTCCTCGTTCAAGGTTACTACAGCCGGAAGATGAGTGTACAATTTCAGTCAACGCTCTGACTGACTGCGCCGATACAACTTCAAAGATAGTGTTCTATGCGGTAGAATAAAAATGTAACCCATAGCCTGTTCCTAAAGCTTAACACTGTAAATGTTTGGAGCTCCTTTTTTACAGCTAGATGTGGTTCCTAGCGTGGCAGGGCCGGGATTAAAAATATGTTTTACAGCCGAGTGCCCCTTCCTAACATGAGATTTTAAATAGCAAGAATCTGTTTTACGGCCGGTTGCCCTTCCTGACGCTGAAAGACCAGGATTTAGCCAGTTACCCTTCCTGATTTGACAAGACTAGGATTTATTTTTAGACTGCACTTGACTAGAAATAGCCACACGAAATTATTATATAGAAAGAGAATTGCCGGCTCCTACGGTTTGGTTTAGTGTGCTTGCCTCTCACCGAGCAGTCTCGGGTTCGATTCTCTTAGAACGAAAGTGCACCCCAAACACATCATTCAATGTTCTGATCATATGTTGTATCGATTATATTCTTAATCACTTATTTTGTAATATAATCTTCAAGTATTCGATAAAGCTATGCAGGGAAAAGGAGGTTATAACAATCGCTGTCTTACGCAAGCCGTTCAGAACCGTAGTCTTGTTTTCTTTTAGAACAAAGGTATTTCTTGACATGTTCTTTTTAAATTGTCCGCCACAACCAAGAGTACGTCATGGTGCTCTCAGATTGTGGATGTAGAATTTGCCGCCACCACATGTCAAAGAATAAAGATGCCAACACAAAGATGGCAGCACGGTGCTCTTTTCATTAAAGATGGCGGAGGACAGCTAACGAAATTGCCCCGCATGAGGGCAGCACGGTGCTCTGTTCATTAAAAATGGCGGATGACAGCTAACGAAATTGCCCGCATGATAGTAGCATAGTGCTCTGTTCGTTAAAGATGGCGGGTGACAGCTGTCAGAAAAGCATGTGGCTTTGTTTCCAAACAAGAGCACGTGGAATTTGCCGCCACCACAAAGAGGGCAGCACTGTACTCATAGATGGCTGTTGTCCCGTAGAATTGCCTGCCACCACAGGTATCTAGCTAAAGAGGGCAGCACTGTGTTCTATAGATTAAAGATGGTGGATGACAGCTGCACGTGGATTTGTTTATCTCGCGCTAGTGAGGTTAAGTTGGTAGCACTAAGGTTTAGACCCGCCAAGATGGCAGCATTGCCGATGACAGGTGACGAATTTGCAGCTACTGCGATAAAGAGGGCAGCACGGTGCTCTGTAGTTTAAAAATATCGGATGACAGCTGTCAAAAAAGCACGTGGCTTTGTTTATCTCGCGCTAGTGAGGTTAAATTTGTAGCACTAAGGTTTAGGCCCGCCAAGATGGCAGCAGTGAGGTTAGCGATGCGTTGTTGTCTGTCAAAAAGCACGTGGCTGTCAAAAAACACGTGGATTTGTTTACCTCGCGCTAGTGAGGTTAAGTTGGTAGCACTAAGGTTTAGGCCCGCCAAGATGGCAGCACTGCCGATGACAGGTGACGAATTTGCAGCTACTGCGATAAAGAGGGCAGCACGGTGCTCTGTAGTTTAAAGATGGCGGATGACAGCTGTCAAAAAAGCACGTGGCTGTCAAAAAGCACGTGGCTTTGTTTATCTCGCGCTTGTGAGGTTAAGTTGGTACTACTGAGGTTTAGGCCCGTCAAGATGGCAGCAGTGAGGTTAGCGATGCGTTGTTGTCTGTCAAAAAAGCACGTGGCTGTCAAAAAACACGTGGATTTGTTTACCTCGCGCTAGTTAGGTTAAGTTGATACCACTGAGGTTTAGGCCCGTCAAGATGGCAGCAGTGAGGTTAGCGATGCGTTGTTGTCGATGACAGCTGTCAAAAAGCACGTGGCTCTGTTTACAAATTCAAATTTCCCGCGGGAGGCGGAGGAGGCCTCTGGGAAGGTCTCTCGGGAGGCGGAGGCAGAGGAGGCTTCTGGGAGGGCCCCCGTGAGGCGGAGGGGGCCTCTGGGAGGGCCTCCCGTGAGACGGAGGTGGATGGGCCCCTGGGAGCCCGGAGGAGGTGGCGGCGGCAGAAATGTCCTATTATACTACTGTTGGGAATCGAAACCCCTATACACGGTTGACCCGTCGAGGCTGAAGGTTACCCGTTCCAGTCCTCCTGGCTCTTTTGAATTTCGCGACAGAGCCAGGTATCGAATCCGGGACTCAAAGCTTAACGGGGTGGCAGCTAATCACACTAACCACCGAACCACAGAGGTGAACAATCTTTATAAATGCAAAATAATAGGGCATTATGTGATACTTTTCTTTGTTAGAGCATCCAGCACAATGTAAAAGTCTGGCTCATGACAATGTGTTTCTGTAATATGAACGTTTTTCTGCAAGTTTCCGTGGCGCAATAGGTTAGCGCATTCGGCTGTTAACCGAAAGGTTGGTGGTTCGAGCCCAGCCGGGGGCGGATGACGGGTTTTATGGAACAACTACGGTACCTATATACTTATGGTACAAATGAGAAGTTAAAACAGGATTCTGAATGAATCTCTCTCTGTCGCTGACAACTAGTGATATGTTAATTACTCGTCTTCGGCATTGCGGCCAGCTTTCCTTAGGCTGCGTGCACACCGAGAGCGCTTCGCATAGTGTGTAGCTTGAAGTGCTTGCTGTTCACGCCGTGCTCTCAGCTTAGTTTAGCGCGAAGCGTTTTAAGGTGGTCACGAACTAATGCCGTTATCCAAGTACAATAGAAACAGTTCATCGATGGATAATAGTTACCTAAAATTGAATATTAGTGGGTTCATGAATTTAAGGAAGAACGAATTACTTTCGGAGAATTCCATCGTTTGTACAGAGATGCAAGACTTCATCGCCATAAATTTTATGATTACTTAAGAATGACAAAATATACCTTTGACCTTCCAAATCCAGCAACTGAAATGTGGCGACAAGTAGCAGAGATGTATTGGGAGAAATTCAAATTTCCCAATTGTCGAAGAGCACCGGGCAGCAAACAGGTGGAAATTACATTTCCGACTAAATCACGCTCGTTATGAAATAATTATGCATAGTATTTCGCAATATTGTTACAGTTAGCATACACAATTTATCATCGTAACTAAAGTAGGGTAAATATGTGACAAATATAATTCATAAACAGAAATATTTACTTCCAAGCCCACTACTAGCCTGCAGAGAGATACACATTATGTTACCACCCTCCATTGGCAAAATTATAAACCGATATGGCAGAGTCTGGGAGATTCTATGCACTTTGTCACAAAGTGTCCGACTACATAGCTAAATGGTTACCGTACTGGCCTTTGGTTGCAGGAGTCCCGAGTTCGATTTCCGATAGAGTCGGGAATTTTAATCATAATTAGTAATTTCCATTGGCATGGAGGCTGGGTGTATGTGTGTAGCCATAATCATTTCATCCTCATCTCGATGCAGGTCACCTACAGGGAGTCAATTCAAAAGACCTGCACCTGGCAGCCGAACTTGTCCTCGGACACTTCCGTCAAAAAATCCATACGCAATTTCATCCTGTCACAACGTTAAGCACAGTAAAGCGTGACCGTAGAAGTAATAGTACCGTATATGTTTACTGTAGGAATGCGAAAAAACTGTTGCAGATACTTAAGTCCACTTATTTTGCAAAACAGTTACATTTTTATAGTTTTTGTGTCTTGGGTTCCATATTTCTTCTCCTTGAAACACTCCATGAATAATTTCTTCTTCCATAGCTTCAGAACCAGCTAGGTAACGCTAAGCAATTAACCAACACTGCGCGTTGTCTGGCGCTTCGCTTAGCTGTAAGGTAGGCGTTCAGGGCAGCAGAGCGCGGACGGTGTGATCACCTGCCTTAGGAACAAAACACTGGTTATGCTTAGCGTGACGCTTGGCGTTGAGCAACACGCGACACACTATGCGAAGCGCGCTCGGTGTGCACGCGGCCTAGGGTGGACACCGGCGAGGCCTGGAGCAAATCTATCGTGCTGACGTCTCACCGGCGACCTCCTCGTCTGCAATCTCTCTCTCACACTCTCACCCCTCCTATACATTTTTAAGTGTATTACATCATATTTATTCTGTCTTCCTTTCTTAATCTGTGTACCCTCCAGGGTTGGTTTCTCCCCCGGACACAGTGAGGGATCCCACCTCTACCGCCTCAAGGGCAGTGTCCTGGAAAGTGAGACAATGTGTTGGGGATACAACTGGGGAGGAGAACCAGTGCCTCGCCACGCGGTCTCACCTGTTATGCTGAGGAGGGGCCTTGTAGGGGAATGGGAAGATTGGTAGGGATAGACGAGCAAGAGGAAGGAAGCGGTCTTGGCCTTAAGATTGGTACCAACCCGGCATTTGCCTTGAGGAGAAGCGGGAAACCACGGAAAACCACTTCCAGGATGGCTGAGGTGGGAATCGAACCCCTCAACTCATTTGACCTCCCGAGGCAGAGCCGACCCCGTTCCAGCCCTCATATCACTTTTCAAATTTCGTGGCAGTGCCGGGAATAGAACAAGGGCCTCCGTGGGTGGCAGATAATCACACTAACCACTACACCGCAAAGGCGGAAATACTGCTAGAAATAGTTTTACGTCGCACCGACACAGATACGCCTTATGGCTTCGGTGTGATAGGAAAGGATTAGGATTAGGAAGGAAGAGGCTGTGGCCTTAATTAAGGTACAGCGCCAGCATTTGCCTGGTGTGAAAATGAGAAACCACGGAAAACCATTTTCAGGGCTGCCGACAGTGGGGCTCGAACCCACCATCTCTCAGATGCAAGCTCACAGCGTCGCGCCCCTAACCGCACGGCAAACTCGTCCGGTCATGATAAATAAAAAGAGCATTTGCACATTCTACCCTCGTCAGATCAGCCTGGTCAGTTCTTACGACAATGTATTTCTGTGATGTATAACATGTTGCAAGACACCGTGGTGCTATGGGTTGGCCTGTTCGGCTGTTATCCGAAAGATTGGTGGTTCGCGCCCACCCGGGTGTTACTGACTGATTCTATTGAATAACTTTGTCTTGATCATATAAGTGGTTCTAGCAGACTTCTAACTGAATCTCTCTCTCGCACACTCATACACAAATTATGTCCAGTATTTACTCTTCTGTCCGCCTCTGTGGTGTAATGGTTAGCGTGATTAGCTGCCACGCCCGGAGGCCCGGGTTCGATTCCCGGCTCTGCCACGAAATTTGAAAAGCGGTACGAGGGCTGGAACGGGGTCCACTCAGCCTCGGGAGGTCAAGTGAGTAGAGGTGGGTTCGATTCCCACCTCAGCCATCCTGGAAGTGGTTTTCCGTGCTTTCCCACTTCTCCTCCAGGCGAATAACGGGAAGGTACCTAACTTAAGGCCACGGCCGCTTCCATCCATCTTCCTTGCCTATCCCTTCCAATCTTCCAATCCCCCCACAAGGCCCCAGGTCAGCATAGCAGGTGAGGCCGCCTGGGCGAGGTACTGGTCATATCCCCCGACCAAGAGTCTGAAGCTCCAGGACACTGCCCTTGAGGCGGTAGAGGTGGGATCCCTCGCTAAGTCCGAGGGAAAAACCGAACCTGGAGGGTAAACAGATGATGATGATGTTGATGATTTACTCTTCTTCGGCGTTAAGCATAGCGTTTATTTGATGGACTTACAACTCCGGAGAAGGCTGGTGCAGATCTTTCCAGCTGACGACTCATAGGCGACCTGCGTACCTGTAATGAGTCACTCTCCCTCCTAGACCTGTTTAAGCGTATTAGCTCGTCTCAAAGAACGTGTCCTGGAGCGTGAGACATTGGGTTGTAGATGAAGCTGGGAAGGAGGACCAGTACCTCGCCCAGGCTGCCCCTCATGCTATGATGACCGGGGCCTTGTGGGCGATGGGAAGACTGGAAGGGATAGGCAAGGAAGAAGATTGAAGCGGCCGTGGTCTTAAGTAAGTAGCCTTTGCCTAGAGAAGAAATGAGAAACCACGGAAACCCACCTCGAGAATGGCTGAGTTGGGAATCAAACCCCCTCTACTCAATTGACATCTCGGGGCTGAATCAACACGTACCTGCCATCGTACATTTTTTCAATTTTCGTGGCAGAGTCGAGAATCGAACACAATACTCCATGCTTCTCGGTGTTGCAGCTAATAACATCAACAACTACACCACATAAGCAGACTGAACCATTTTTATAAACGAAAAATAAAAGGGCAATAGCTCATTCTTTCCTTGTAGGACCAGCCAGCTCAATGTAAAACTCTTTCTCTTACGACAATGTATACTGAAATATCAGACGTTGTTTGCAAGCCTCCGTGGCGCAGTCGGCTAGCGCGTTCGGCTGTTCAGCGCAAGGTTGGTGGTTCGAGCCCACCCGGGGGCCGGAGACGAATTTTATGTGAAATCTGTACCTCGATTCCATCGTAAATAAGAGAGGTTATACAAGAATTCTGATTAAATCTCTCCTTCTCTCGTTCACAACTAGTGGCCATTCTGAGGCTACATTAAAGTATTGTTCTTCGGCATTACGCCGATTATTTTAATACTGTGTGGAAACCGGAGACGCGTGGTGAAAGTGTCTCGTGTTCGCCCCTCATCGGCGACCTCCTTGTCCGCATAGTATCTCTCTCTCCCTCTCCTATATATTTACAGAGTATTAAATCATATTTCTTTCTTTCTTAATCTGTTTACCCTCCAGGGTTGGTTTTTCCCTCGGACTCAGCGAGGGATCCCACCTATACTGCCTCAATGGCAGTGTCCTGGAGCGTGAGACTTTGGGTGGGCGGATACAACTGTATAGAACCAGTACCTCGCCCAAGTGGCCTCACCTGCTATGCTGAACAGGGGCCTTACGGGGGATGGGAAGATTGTACGGGATAGACAAGGAAGAAAGAAGGAAGTGGCCGTGGCCTTAAGTTAGGTACCATCCTGGCATTTGCGTGGAGCAGAAGTGGGAAACCACGGAAAACCACTTCCAGGTTGGCTGAGGTGGGAATCGAACCCACCTCTACGCAGTTAACCTCCCGAAGCTGAGTGGACCCCGTTCTAGCCCTCGTAAAACTTTTCAAATCTAGTAGCAGAGGCGGAAATCGAACCAGGGCCTCCGACGTGGCAGCTAATCACACATTCCACTACACCACAGAGGCGGACATTAAATCATATTTATTAATCATAAATAAAAAGAGCATTCGCACGTTCTTCTTCTTATTCTCTTCCTCTAGTTCATAATCTGTTTTCCCCCTGGGGTCGGTTTTTCCCGCGGATTCAGCGATTGATCCCACCTCTATCGCCTCAAGGGCGGTGTCCTGGAGCTTCAGACATTGGGTCGGGGGATACAACTGTGGAGGATGACCAGTACCTCACCCAGGTGGCCTCATCTGCTATGCTGAACAGGGGCCTTACGGGGGATGGGAAGTTTGGAAGTGATAGACAAGGAAGAAAGAAGGAAGTGGCCGTGGCCGTGGCTTAAGTTATGTACCATCCTGACATTTGCGTGGAGGAGAAGTGGGGAACCACGGAAAACCACTTCCACGATGGCTGAGGTGGGAATCGAACCCACCTCTCTAATCAGTTGACCTCCCGAAGCTGAGTGGACACCGTTCCAGCCCTCGTAAAACTTTTCAAATTTCGTGGCAGAGGCGGTAATCAAACCAGTTCCTCCGGGGTGGCAGCTAATCACACTTTCCACTACACCACAGAGGCGGGCATTATATCATATTTATTAATTATAAATAAAAATACCATTGGCACGTTCTTCTTCTTCTTCTTTTTCTCTTCCTCTAGTTCTTAATCTGTTTTCCCTCAAGAGTCGGTTTTCCCTCGGACTCAGCGAGGGATCCCACCTCTACCGCCTCTAGGGCGGTGTCCTGGAGCTTCAGATATCGGGTCGGGCGATACAACTGGGGAGGATGACCAGTACCTCGCCTAGGTTGCCGCACCTGCTATGCTGAACAGGGGCCTTGAGGAAGGAATGGGAAGATTGGAAAGGTCAGGCATGGAAGGAAGCGGCTGCGGCCTTAAGTTAGGCACCATTCCGGCATTTGCTTGGAGGAGAATTGGGAAACCACGGAAAACCACTTCGAGGACGGCTGAGGTGGGAATCGACCCCACCTCTACTCAGTTGCCCTCCCTAGGTTGAGTGGACCCCGTTCCAGCCCTCGAACCACTTTTCAAAATCCGTTTCAGAGCCGGGAATCAAATCCGGGGGTGTCACCTAATCACACTAACCACTACACCACAAACGCGGACGGCACGTTCTTCCGTTGTCAGATCAGCCTGCCTATTGTAAAACTCTCTCTTATGACAATTAATTTCTGAAATGTAGTACAGCGTTCACGGGCCTCCGTGGCGCGATGGGTTAGCGCAACCGAAAGGTTGGTGATTCGAGCCCACCCGGGGGCGGGAGACATCTTTTATTTGAAATTTGTACCTCGATTCCATCTTACATAAGATAGGTTATACAAGAATTCTGATTAATTCTCTCTTCCTCTCTTTCACAACTAGTGGCCACGTTTTAGGCTACATTAAAGTACTGTTCTTCGGAATTACGCCAATTTTTTTTAATATTGTTGGACCCCGGGAACGCCTGGTGAAAGTCTCTCGAGTTGACCGCTCATCGGCGACCTCCTTGTCTGCATAGTGTCTCTCTCCCTCTCCTATATATTTTCAGAGAATTAAATCATATTTATTTCTCTCTTAATCTGTTTAACCTCCAGGGTTGGTTTTTCCCTCGGACTCAGCAACGGATCCCACCTTTACCGCCACAAGGGCAGTGTGCTGGAGCGTGAGACTTTGGGATGGGGGAATACAACTGTATAGAACCAGTACCTCGCCCAAGTGGCCTTACCTGGTATGCAGAACAGGGGCATTATGGGGGACGGAAGATTGGAGGGGATAGACAAGGAAGAAAGAAGGCAGTGGCCGTGGCCTTAAGTTATGTACCAACCTGGCATTTGCGTGGAGGAGAAGTGGGAAACCACGGTAAACCACTTCCACGATGGCTGAGGTGGGAATCAAACCCACCTCTACACAGTTGACCTCCTGAAGCTGAGTGGACCGGGTTTCAGCCCTCGTAAAACTTTTCAAATTTCGTGGCAGAGGCGGGAATCGAACCAGGGCCTTTGGGGTGGCAGCTAATCACACTTTCCACTACACCAAAGAGGCGGACATTAAGTCACATTTATTAATTATAAATAAAAATACCATTGGCACGTTCTTCTCCTCCTCTAGTTCTTAACCTGTTTTCGCTCCAGGGTCGGTTTTTTCTTCGGATTCAGCGAGGAATCCCACCTCTACCGCCTCAAGGGCAGTGTCCTGGAGCGTGAGACTTTGGGTCGGGGATACAACTTTATAGAACCAGTACTTCCTCCAGGTGGCCTCACCTGCCATGCGGAACAGGGGCCTTACGAGGGATGGGAAGATTGGAAGGGATAGACAAGGAAGAAAGTAGGAAGTGGCCGTGGCCTTATGTTAGGTACCATCCTGGCATTTGCGTGGAGGAGAATTGGGAAACCACGGAAAACCACTTCCACGATGGCTGAGGTGTTAATCGAACCCACCTCTACTCTGTTGACCTCCCGAAGCTGAGTGGACCCCGTTCTAGCCCTCGTAAAACATTTCAAATTTCGTGGCAGCGGCGGTAATCGAACCAGGGTCGCCAGGGTGGCAGCTAATCACACTTTTCCCTACACCAGAGAGGCGGACATTAAATCATATTTTTTAATTATAAATGAAAAGAGCATTGGCACGTTCTTCTTCTTCACTTCCTCTAGTTCTTAACCTGTTTTCCCTCCAGGGTCGCTTTTTCCCTCGGACTCAGCGAGGGATCCAACTTCTACCGCCTCAAGGGCAGTGTCCTGGAGCGTGAGATTTTGGGTCGGGGATACAACTGTATAGAACCAGTACCTCGCCCAAGTGGCTTCACCTGCTATGCTGAACAGGGGCCTTACGGGTGATGGGAAGATTGGAAGGGATAGACAAGGAAGATAGAAGGAAGTGGCCTTGGCCTTAAGTTAGGTACCATCCTGGCATTTGCGTGGAGAAATGGGAAACCACGGAAAACCACTTCCACGATGGCTGGGGTGGGAATCAATCCCACCTCTACTCAGTTGACCGCCCGAAGCTGAGTGGACCCCGTTCCAGCCCTCGTAAAACTTCTCAAATTTCGTGGCAGAGGCGGGAATCGAAACTGGGCTGTCGTATCCCGGCCAACAGGTGAGACGCCGAGCGGTGAGTGGAATCGCCTGATGGCTAACAACAGTACTAAAAACGAGAGGGATATAAGATGGTAATTTATAGGCGTTAAGTAAGTTGGTTGTTAAGAGTTGCTAGGGGCTTTACTAGGGGCTTTACGTCGCACCGACACAGATAGGTCTTATGGCGACGATGGGATGGGAAAGACCTAGGAGTTGGAAGGAAGCGGCCGTGGCCTTAATTAAGGTACAGCCCCAGCATTTGCCTGGTGTGAAAATGGGAAACCACGGAAAACCATTTTCAGGGCTGTCGATAGTGGGATTCGAACCTACTATCTCCCGGATGCAAGCTCACAGCCGCGCGCCTCTACGCGCACGGCCAACTCGCCCGGTGTTAAGAGTTGAAACTCATATGATTTCCTATATATGTGCGTATATTGACAGATGATGTACAAAGAATATACACGTACAATTGAAGTCGGTCACGTAAAGTGATGTACTGGAACTAGCCTTCCTCAGAACGGCTACTCCAAGTAAATGCAAGTGGACTCTGAAGCATTAGAGTACCACTGAAATGCTAAAACGACGTAAAAACAGAGTCTCGTGGAGTCTCACAGGGATTCCTCAGCTTTAAGTTGCCAACTACGATAACACCCAGAAGAACTAGGGGTTAAGTCGAGAATCAAAGTATGAATGGTGAATACCAAGTGTCAGTACCACCGTTCACTTTGATCCTCTAAGAAATATTCTAAGTAGCGAGACCGCTTGGAGAATCGATAGCGATTCCCTGACGTGAGCGGAAGGCAAGGCTTCCAAACTGAAGACTAATGCAATAAGACGCTTGTTCCTTCAATTGCATACGTATTTAAAGGGACTAGCATATGTTATGAGGGTCTCCCCTCCTCTTAGATAAAGCCTTACTGGCTTACTATTGGTGCTACCGCCTCCCCCATGTATCACAAATTCTACACTATGCATGTGGCAATATTTATTAACATGAACTTGACTTCTCGCCCTTAACCCTGTGCTCATTAAATAACTCCCCTATTTCTTATACTTGTCATTATAAACATGACTCTGCGTCCCGTTTCACTTAGTTGGGTTGCCCATTAATTTTTAAGTATGGGATCCTTCAAACTACCCCCTTTTTTTGGCATTTCCAGACGACAGGACGTGACTATTTGGATTTGTCCGTATCGACTTACTCGTAAGACCTCACACAACTCTGTCTTTAACTGTCATTCTTTGTTACCCAAACTCATGACTGCTCAGACAGCACGGCCAATGGATTGAGTTACCAAAGTAATCACTATGTATTACTTATGTACTGCTACTTGATGAAGGCTCGTGTCCCTGGACATGACACCTCCCCCCTTAGGAAAGAAACTAGTTGCCACACATGCAACTGGTTTCCACCTGAGTACACGTACATACAGGGTTAATTACCGCATGTACCTTACATGGCACATTACGTTTTAGCAATATTTCACTACATTTCATAGATACATTTTGACATTAATACAATTCTCTTTACCCTTCACACAATTAAATATTATTTTTTTCATCAGTACATTTCACATTACAATTAACATATTATTTCACAGTAAATCATATTGCATTAATACATTTCAATTCATATATTCCACAGTACATATAGTACTTAATATAACTCAGTTTACATTTAACATCTGGTACATATCAATTTGTATATGTCACAGTACACATTTCACATTAATTAGTACATATCAATTTATATACTACACAGTACATATAACTTTACCTTCCAGCCTTCTCTGGTCGGCTTTTACTTCCGTACCAAACTCTTGGAATGGCCGGCTTCGAGACTGCAATAGCAACTCGGTTCCCCCTTCTTGAGTAAGTCTTACAAACTTGTGCAGTCACTGCTGACACATTACCCGTACCAAACTCATAGGAATGGACGCTTCGATCGTGCCTCTCTCGACACGTCCGAACTGTGTCCCCTTAGGCCAGTCTCACAAATTTTTGTGCAGTCATTACTGACACATTACCCGTAGCAGACTCATAGAAATGGACGCTTGGATCGTGCCTCTCTCGACACGTCCGAACTGTGCCTTCTTAGGCCAGTCTCACAAATTTTTGTTCAGTTATTACTGACAATTTACCCGTACCAAACTCATAGAAATGGACGCTTGGATCGTGCCTCTCTCGACAAGTCCGAACTGTGCCTCCTTAGGCCAGTCTCACAAATTCTTGTGCAGTTATTACTGACACATTACCCGTACCAAACTCATAGGAATGGACGCTTGGGTCTTGCCTCCCTCGACAAGCCCGAACTGTACCTATTAGGCCAGTCTCATGAAATTTTACCTTAACATAAGGTTGCCTGTTCAACTCTGCCCCTTGGCAAGTCTTTTTTTTCTTATTTTAACAATTTTAAAGTTACATTTGTTACATTATAGCCTTAACGCTGCCTTACTAGTGATTCATTACTTATACAATGGTCATGGAAATTTTTACTTTGCTTGTGTGGTTACGCTCCCTCTTTATTGCCTTCTGGGCTCTCTGATGAGAGACCTTTGATTAAGCTCTATACTGGAAGTAGTAAGATCTGTCATACTTCTACCCCTGCGCTCATTTACGCGCTTTCCTCTTACATACTCCTCTCTATCAAAGTGCACTGTGACGTCCTCGTCTGAACAATGTGAGTTAGGACCATTAATTATGGTTTGGTGGATACATACCTTTCCTCAACACTCATCTCCTAGCTCTGATAGTTTATGAGCAGATCTAAATCTTTTGCAACAACGGCAGGAACATAATCATAACAAAATAACAGCAAATTGTTCCTCCACCTACACAAGACAGAAAATTCAACTTATCCAATTTATGATTTTGCTTTAATTCATCCTCCTGTTCAAGTATTAATTTTTCAACTGTCTCTACCTTATGACTTGCTAATTTTAATTCCTTTGCATGGTGAAGCACATTTACCAACGGTATCTTTCCTTCATCCTGCAATTGTTTTAATTCAGTGTTAGTTCCTAAATAATCGCCACAGTCATACTGTAACAATAGATCAGGTACAAACAAGATATAACCTTAATAAGATAATATTTTACCTTATCTACCAATGGCACCTTTACAATGTAACCAAGTATCTCTTTAGTAATGAACACTTCAATCTCTGCTATTCTTTGGTACTATTTGTTTTAATTACATTTGAAGATTGAATTTTTTATTTTGGCCTAAAGGCCATACATCTATTAAACATTGTTATTATTCCTGTACCTGTTAACTTAGCATCACTTGTGTGCGACTCCTGACATACTACTGTTATTTTTACCTCCTGTGGAGCGATATAAATCCATTTATTTTCTCTTAAGGGAAACCACATTACTTCTTGTACTCTAATTACATTTTTTGACAATCTTGTGGCATAACCTGTGCCCCTGTCAACAATTTTACTACACATTCCTCTTGTGAATGAACTAATTTGATGGCAAACTTGTTCGCATACCTTAAGTTTATCATTCAACCTTTTACAATTATTAATTTGATTTTCAATTACATAATTTTGCCTGTTCTGATCCAAAAGTATAAATTCCTTTTCACTGTTAATAAAAACAAAGTTTTCTATCTCACCATTCACTCTTGTTGGGAATGGTATAACCTTAATAAGATCATATTTTTACTTATCTACCAATGGCACCTTTGCAATGTAACCAAGTATCTCTTTAGTAATGAACACTTCAATCTCTGATATTCTAGTTATTAAATAGCCATAATCCAGTCTCAACTCAACAGGTAATGTCATTCCTGGTGAGAAATAATTCTGTGCCTTTGAAAACGACCTTATTATATCACTAGGACTTATAATCTGAGGTTGTAAGACTCCCTTTTGAGCCAACATTATTCCATTTAACAAGATCTAATAATGATCTTTTAATTGCGCTAAGAATCCTTGCGTGTTAATCAAATGCCTATTGACCGCGATTTTAATCTCCGTTCTACTAAATGCGCTTTCTATTTGCTCAGTCTCATCCTTCAGATATTCCCGTACTGTTGCTATATTATCGCTTAATTCTTTTTCGTTCTTAGCGACGACATACAATGAGCTATTAATTGATTGTAACGTACTCTTTACTACAATCATCTGTTCTTCCACGACTTTTAACAACGATAAATTCTCTGATTCAAGATCCTTAATGTGACGTTGATAATAGGCTGCATCTTGCGAATCTGAGGTTCCAAATAAAATTTTAGCAATACTTCCTACAAAATTAAGAACTCCTCGCGTCATTCTATTCTGATCTGAATTTTCTTTCTCCTCAATCTTAGTTGTTTGTCTTATTAATTCACGCAAATTTTGAGTTTTATTTAATTGCATAATTAAAAGTTTTACCTCATTCTCACACGTATGTTAAATTTACTTCCAGTTCTGAACACAGTCTCATGGTTCTCTGAATGTATTTCTTACCAGTATTATACGCATCATTTAACGCTTCTAAATTGACATAAGTTACTACCTTCCATTCAGTGTTATAGAGTTGAACTTCACCTAGCTTGTCGAAGTAAACCCCTGGGGTGGACTCATATGGTTGGAGCTGGAAATCAATCGCCTTTCCTCCTTTCGGAAATATCGCCATCACTGCGATCACCGCTGCAATCAGCGCCATTGACCTGCAAGTAACAAATTTGTGTTACCTTGCATTGCCTATAATTTATTACTGGTTGTTCACAATGTATTTACATACAATTTTCCTTCTCATTTAAATATATAACTTTAATCGATTACTGTGTACTGTAACGAGCTTCCCTCGCTTATTCATATTCAAAACGCAGTTCACTCCTGAAACTTCCTGTACTGTGTATGGGCCAATAAAGTTCGGACTACCGAGATCGATAGCTGCAGTCGCTTAAGTGCGGCCAGTATCCAGTATTCGGGAGACAGTAGGTTCGAACCCCACTGTCGGCAGCCCTGAAGATGGTTTTCCGTGGTTTCCCATTTTCACACAAGGCAAATGCTGGGGCTGTACCTTAATTAAGGCCACGGCTGCTTCCTCCCCACTCCTAGCCCTTCCCTGTCCCATCGTCGCCATAAGACCTATCTGTGTCGGTGCGGCGTAAAGCAACTAGCCAAAAAAAAAGTTCGGACTCAATTTTTTGCTACGACCTCGCCTTACTGAATCGTTTCTTAAAAGAACTTGGTCCCCTGCCTTAAACGTTACTTCGTTTACTCTTGTATCATACTGGACTTTATTTTTCAACTTAGTTTCTATTAGAGTTTTACGCGCTACTTCGTGGCTTTCTTTAAGCTTTCGAGCTAATTCCTCCACATTGCTTTCGTGTTCATTGTAATTCTTCTCGTTTGGTTTTCTCTGCAATGTCCCTGGTATATTCGCCTTTCTTCCATATGCTAATTCAAATGGTGTGAAATTAGTTGACATACTTTTCTTTGTATTATAAACAAAAGTTGCCATTGAAATGAACTTGTCCCAATCGTTTTGGGTTCCACATACATAATGTCTCAAAAATTCAGCCAATACTGCATGAGGCATCTCTAAACTTCCGTTTGACTGTGGCCTAAATGCGGCAGTATGAATCTTCTTAATATTTAACAATCTACATAATTTCTTCATTACTTCACTCAAAAAGTTGCTACCTTAGTCAGTTAATATTATACTTGGTATTCCAAATGTTCGTACTACATTGTCCATCAATGCCCTTGCAATTGTCTCTGCTTCTTGATTTTTCATTGGCACTGCTCTAAGTACTTCAATAACTGATCTTGACACGTTAAAATAAATTTGTTTCCGTCGACTGTAAGTGTAAGTGTTCCAACCACATCTAACGCGATTTTCTCAAACACAATCTGCGGTGTGTCTGTGATTACCATAGGCGCCTTCGTATCTGGCTTGGTAAACTTATTAGTTTGACATGAATGACATTATCGAATGTATTGCTCTACATCTTTCTTCATTCCTGGCTACTCAATATAATCTTTTAACCTAGCATACGTGCGTGTAATACCTTGATGTCCTCCAACTAAAGATGAATGAAATTCTTTCATAATCTCTTGCTTTTCATCCTCTGTTAATTTCTCTGTGAATTTCTCATCTGTTTCCATTTCTGAAACTTCTTCCTGTTCAACCTCATCTAATTTGTGTATTCCGCTCAGTGCGTCTGCATTTGTATTTAATTTTCCTTGTTTATAAACATCATTGAAATCGTATTCTGCTAACTTCAATCTAAACTTTAGCAATCTTGAGGTTGGATCTTGCACATTAAGTACCCATTTAAGTGGTTTATGATCCGTCACTACAGTGAACTTTCGTCCTGAGACATGCGGTCTAAAATACTTTACTGCAAATACAATGCCTAATATTTCCTTTTTTTGTTGTTGAATAATTACCTTCAGCCTTATTCAACACACTAGATATGTATGCTACTGGCAAATCGTTTCCTACCTTCCCTTGCGACAATACTGCGCCTAATGCTTGATTGCTTGCATCAGTTGTTACTGTACCGGGCGGTACACCTCTACGCGACGCAAGTTCAAATCTTGCGCCAGTTGAAACTTCTCTACTGGAGAAACCCGGAACTTTAACCACTGAACTAACTCTACTAATTATCAGAAGAGGTCACTGAGTGTTTTTGATTTGTTTTGTTTTTCATTGATCAAGAAGTGTGAACATTCTCTAACAGATGTCTCTACCAAAAAACTATGGTAATACACTCTGGCGCAATGAAATTAACTCTCTTGACGACATTTTGTATTCTTAAGTTTTGTCTTTACTAAATTTTGTTCATTTATTTTTTGGGTTGGCAATATTAATCTTTCTGTCCGCCAGTTTTGAACTCAGCCAATCCCTAATTTCTTTAATTAATTTCTGACCAATAGTGTCTTTCTTCTTCGATGTTGATGTATAACTTTTAGCGACCCAATAAAATTGAGGGTGTGTGTCTACTCATTCTTGAAAGGTCTCGAATTTTCCACGAGGGTATAAAAACTGCTGATTTTCTTGTCTCGGTGCCACTTCAGTAACATCTAACTTAGTGTGTGGATATGTAGCAAGGGGCGGGAAACGCCTCTTTCTTCAAGCAGCAGTTCTTCTACAAGGTAATGGCCTTTTAACATCTTTATTTCTAGCTAGCTCAGCAGTCTAACTCTCGGGAAAGGTTCGAAACTTTTAATATGTAACCCATCTTTAAAAAATGTCAATTCCTTTTCAGTCTATGTAAAAACTACAAATCTCTTTAACTGTAAAGCGGGAATAGAGAGTGCTTTACCCTCTCGAACTCCCCTTCATTTGGAAATTGAGGTGACTACGTTTTCATAACCGTTTCTTCCCTTCCTTAATGCATTAAAGTTCTCATACGGGTCACCTCCCTAGCTTGGGATTAGCCCCTGTGTACCGGCCTAGAGCCACTTAGGTTTTAAAAGTGTATTTAGGAGTGCAAGTTCACGCCTCCAGTCCTTTCTGTACTTTGGGCCAGTAATTTAACCTGATGTTTTGTTTTCTTCTCATGAAGGCCCTGTAGATTGGGTACGAAGTACCCCTGTACTATTATATGTGTGCCTTGAGGGCAGTTAGTGGAAAGTCAGTTTATGGCCTCTTAAATAGGTTTGAAAATTTTGAGAGCGGGTCAGCTCTTTCTTGTGTGTGAAAGATGCCTCTGGGAGGCTTGAGTTAAAAGTTGGGACTAAGTGCTCTATGCATCTAGGAGTTTTCTACCCTTTAGCAATCGTGGTTGCGAGCTTTGGGCTCAGAAATTATACTTGGGGCTCGAATCCCAAATCTTGTAATGAACTGTAATTTATAATGTCTTAATTTGTTGATCTGCTACTTGGTACCTGTTATACTCTGTTATTTGTTGATTTCGAAAAGAAAATATAACCTTTGTTAAAGTTTTAAATTAACTTTAATTTTGTAGTTGAGACCTATTCCAGCCCGCACCTTCCTTCACCTCTGCCTTCCACGGATAACTCCGCAACAGTTACTATAAACGGCTTCTAGAAATCTGGATATTGTAAAACCGGATACGTTATTAACTTATTCTTTAAAGTCTGAAATGCTTCCTCTTGCTTAGTTTCCCATTTATAGTCCACTTCTTTCTTTAAAAGTTCATACAGTGGTTTAGCAATTTTGCTATAATCTGGTATAAAACGTCTGTAATATCCCGATAATACCAAAAATCCCTTAAGTTGTTTCGTGGTCGTGGGTTGAGAAAAATCTCTCTTAACTTCCCAAAAACGTCGATCATTTTACTATTATTATTTTTATTATTATATTATCATTATTATTATTTATTATTCTATTATTATATTATTATTATTATTATTATTATTATTGTTTTACTGAATCTCATAAATAATCATATAATTTAATTTAATTTAATAAACATTTAAGGGCACGTGTACGTGAATTATTTTCAAAAATTTGAATTTTCCATTTTCGTGTATTGCTATTCTTTGGAGTTCTTTCTTTCAGAATATAAATAGTTTACATATGTTAGCAAGCATATTTTGTCCTAAATGTTGTTTTTAAAAATGTCTGCACTAACGAGCCAAGCCCCTTTAAATGTCAAATATTTTAAAGTGTCATAACTTTTCCACCAGTAAAGATATCGGAAAGTGGTAAGTAGTATTTTATCGATTGGCTGCTGTGCGTAAGAATTGATTGCTCTTAGACCTGCCAGCTGCAACGTGTTAGGTTATAAACAGAAGCCAGTAGCATGCAAGACATTCTCTATTTGCCTGGTGTGAACTTGGTAAACCACAGAAAACCACCTCCAGGGCTTATTACAACTTACTATGGCTTAGCTATAAGGAGAAACTAGGGTAATTTGGAAACTATGAGAAAATCTGTGTGGGCTATTTTACTTCACAAAGCATCAGCTGATGACCACCCACAACACATGTTATGTCCTCCAGGTACAGACTCCTGGCGTGGGTACCAGAGAGCAATGGCTGAGGGTAAAGATAATTCTCATAAACATTCATTACCTTATGCTGTTATTGAAGCAATAAAACCTATTTATATAGATCTTAGTCCCAAAAATCTCTTCGAAAAATGTTTATATAGACAAACACAGAACCGTAATGAGGGTTTCCATCACTGCATTTGGGAACGTGTGCCAAAATGCAGATTTGTAGGTTTTCCTACTCTAAAAATGGGTGTATTGGATGCAGTAATCTGCTTCAATGCAGGTGCTACATCCAGATGTAAGGTACGGGAGTCATTAGGAATGTCTCCAGAGGAAAATATGGCCTCAGCATTAGCTGCAATTGATCGCCATAGGGTAATTGATGCTGAGAGGGCCGTATTTGAAAGCTCGAAAGAAGCCAGAACAAAGAGAAGGAATATGAAAAATCAGCAGGATGATGAGTGTGCCCTCAATCATGAGGAATATGGAGCTGGAATGCATTAAAACTAGACGGGTTGGTCACAAAATTAAATTTTTACTTTAATTGGCTCTCCTGAAAAATTGTATTTTTTAGAATATTTATTTTCTATCTCAGTGACCGTTAATGATAGACCACTGAAATTTGGCACACAGTTTCAGTGTGCAATTATCTGAAAATTAGACTACAATCATGAACATGGCTCTTTATTTATAAAGCATGGGCCATAAAATATTCAACAAAATTTATTAAAATATTAATAAGAATTTTAGAAATTTTCCCACAAAAAACTATTTCACCAAGTATCATGATTGTAGTCTACTTTGTAGCTACATGCTGTGGGTAGCACATGTAAAAATATCATTCATATCACACGAGTAGTTTCTGAGTTTACCCATCCGACAGCTTGGAATGATTTTGCAGACTTAGAAAACAATGCAAGAAATGAACTCTCATAAAAAATTAACAATCAAAATGAACCAATAAATAATAATATAAAAACAATATACAATGTTCATTCACTGCACTTAATAATTTTTGTCCACCTAGAGCAAGTGTATTTGGCCAAATTATGTTAGCAAATATAGTGATTTTCCACTATTTTACTATGGTCTTCAGAGACACGTGCCCTTAATTCAATTTACTCCGCTAATACATTTGTCATTAATCTCATGAACGTCACTGACATACGTTTATATTCAAACTTCCGATCTAATGCTGGAAATACGTTGTTTTTGTAATCTAATTAGCATAAACACTTAGTCCCATTTACTCCGCTAATTAATCTCATGAACGTCATTTGCATACGCATATATCAAATGCCTATCTAACACCGGAAATGTGATCTCTTCAATATCTTTTTCTCTCCATTCAACTTGATAATAGCTACTGGCTAAATCAATTGTAGAGAAATAATTCGCTTTCCCTATTGAGTTACGAAACTTCGTAGTACCTGGTATAGGGTACATGCTACCGATCGTAATCTCGTTTAATTTTCTATCTAAATAAAATCTATCATTACATTCTGAACATATTTCAAATATATTTTCTCTATCACTCTTTAGCATATGATCTGTCCTAATTAGTTCGATTACTCTTCGAGTTCTCGATTGAGAACATTCCTGTGCGTCACTTTTTTCTACCTTCAACACGTGCGCAATTTCGTCTTGCCCTATGTCATACATAGTTTCCATTCTAGGACTTACTGTTATTACTTTAGCTTCTCTAATTTCTATTTGATGTTTATCACCATTTACTTCTATGAATTCCTCCGTGAAATTAATTACAGAATCTTTCAATAAATCTCTACCTATCAATCCGTCTTGTGACAGCTGAAATTCATCATCAACTACATGCAATTTGCATTGAGATGTTCCCAAAGTTACCTTCGCGGTTCCACACGCGAATAGTGCTCCTTTGCTAACTCCTAGCAATTTTAATCTATCACTTGTATCTATCTTTTTTTTTCCTTCGGTACGCATTGTTTCTTTATTACACTTATTTCTGAGCCTGTATCGATTAAAAATCGAAAAGGTCCATGTACATCATTTATAGATAGTAAAACTGTCCCTTCATTGTTATTACACTTATTGTGTACTTGGCCTATGTGAACACTTTTAGGACCTATAACCGGCCTTGCCTCATGAACCTGTTCTAGTTTTCCGCCTGCTTGTTCTCGTAACCTTTACCCTTGTAATTAGTGAATTGTTGGAGTTTACTACTTTTACAATTTTTCTCTACATGCCCTGTTCCCTTACAACGTTTACAAACTATTAATAATGTTATTTGTTTTACGTCCCACTAACTACTCTTTTACGGTTTTTGGAGATACAAACTATTACTCTGCACTCTCGTGAATATTGCCCTTCCTTATTACAATTGTAACACGTTATTGCCTTAACTTCTTTTGATCGCATTTTAAGAAAACATGAGGATGCCAAATGTCCTTTCTTATTGCAATTACTACAGTATTTCTCTCCTAACTGATTCACCGCGCTTTTCTTTACTTGAGACAACGGCCGACTCTTCATGGGCCGCTACCTCAACTGCTAAACCGAAATATTCGTAATGTCCCTACTACGGACAATCGTTTGAATGCTTTTATCAATTAATCCTTGTACAAAACATGATATCCCTAACTCTCCTAGTTCGCTCTATGTACTTTTGCCTCCGGTTCGACTCTTGCCGTAGCAACTTCCTTAAGTACGCTTACCATTGCATCCATTCTCGAACCCCAAGCTATTACAGATTATTCTTTATTTTGCTGTGCTTTAAACATTTTACATGCGTAATGATCAATAGTCCTACGCTCTCCATAAATTTCAAACAAAGCTGGTTGAACAAATTATATTGCTGCTGAATCTACATTTGTACAGAACTCTTTCAACCTACTCCGATTTCTCCCGTCGAAAGGATCTCCGATTAACTTGAACGCTTGATTGATATTAATATAATTGTTATCTGAATTATCACTGGCACTTCCTGTTGTAACCAAGGTTGAGATTTACAAAACACAACTTTATTATTCGCTTCAAATGCAAAATACACTATTTACACAAATAAAACTGAAATTTAACTTGAAGCAAAATGAATTAGGAATCTTGAGAAAGAGTCTATCTTCTGTACACTATATACAAGTTTGCAGTATTTACATCCATTTCTATCTTGAAAAGATAGTCCTTGATATATGAAAAGTCGATAGTCGAAAACTATCCGAAGTACTGACATAAATGTTTTGGAAAGTCCTTCCTTGCTGAGTTCATAAAAGCAAGTTCAATGTTGGAAGAATTCTTACTTGGCGAAACCAAGGGAGCTTGCATTAATTAAGGAAATATGACGGTATGTAATAGTATGACTGGATATGGGCAGCGGAAGAGGAGCGGTGACCAGAGGTGAGACCTCGTACTGCCAGAAATTCAGTCCACCTGGCCGAAGCACATTTTCAAGAGGAGTAGCCTCCGTGCTCGACGTAGGGTGTATTCTGGAGCTGGACACCGGGGCAAGTGGGCATCTGGACAGGCTGGGAGTTCCTCTTTATAGTACACACACGATGGTTCAGGCACGCGCACTGAGGGCTGCGCGTCGAGGCTAGAAGAATGACACCTGGCGCGCGTGTAGCTGGCTGGCGGAGCGAGAAGGGAGCGCCGGACATACAACACCCTCCCCTCCTAAATACGCCGGTACGGCGTGAAACGGCGGCGGCGCTGGCGGCGGCTGCGATGCTGGGCCGGAGCTGCTGATGTCTCTGTTGGATTGTCCGGAGCTGGGACCGGGCGGAGTGGCGCTGTCTCGTCCTGAAAGGAACCCATTGTTATTAAATGGTCTAAAGCTCGTTCAGCAATAGATTTATGTGGCTGAGCCATAGAATCAATAGCTGGACATGGGCGGTAGCGCAGACGTATCTGGTCTTGATGGCGGCAGATACGTTTCTCCGTAGTCTGTATTTATTAGAGACGATGACCCAAAGATCTGCAGATGACTCCAGGTATCCAGAGTGGGTTTGACCTGAATGTCCGGGTGTAGACCTTGTCGTTGACTGAGAACTTCGTTGGTGAGGTCTGAGACTGGGCAGGAAGAGGCTGCAACAGAGAAAGTAAAGTTCTATGAGGTCGTCCATGGAGCTTCTGTGCAGGAGTGATATTATCAGCGCCGGGCAGTTCTGTAGTTGCTTAAGAGTTGGAGCAATGCTTGGTCTTTAGTTAAGCCTGAAGAGACAGCTTTTTTCATACTTCTCTTAAATGTTTGTACAAAGCGTTCAGCTTCACCATTAGATTGAGGGTGAAAAGGCGGTGCTAGGATATGACGAATGCCATTATATGTACAAAATTTCTTAAAAGCAGTAGCTGTAAATTGAGGTCCGTTGTCCGAAATGAGTACTTGAGGTAAGCCTTCTGTAGAGCACGAATGGTAGCTTCGGTCGTAGTAGTCGAATGCATATCCACTACATATGGAAAGTGTGATAGTGAATCGATGACTATTAACCACATGGAATTGAGGAAAGGACCTGCGAAATCGATGTGAACTCGTTCCCATGGAGTAGTAGCAGGAGGCCATGAAGCTAGATCAGAAGACGGGGCGTTCTGATTCAGTTGACATTGTTCACAATGACGGATGAGCTTTTCGATGGCGGCATCAATACCGGGCCAGTAGCAGTGTTGACGTGCTAGTTGCTTCGTTCGGGATATACCCCAATGGCTTTGGTGTAATAATTCGAGAACTTGTTTCTGTAGGCTAAGTGGGATAACCACTCGGAAGATGGTGCCTGCTTCTAGGAGTACGACTCCAGCACGAGTCGTGAGACGATGCTGCATACGATGATAAGGTGCAAGGTGGGCGGGAAGATTGCTCTGAAGAGGCCAACCGTTGCGGATGTAAGTACGCACAGTAGCAAGTGTACTATCCTTATCCGTAGCTTGAGCTATGCAGGTAGCATCAATAGGAAAACTGGAGACAGTATCTTCAAGTTCTATGTCCAACTGAAGACATTCAGATTCTTGAGAATCGAAGGCAGTATCAGGACCAACTGGTAAGCGTGAGAGGGCATCAGCATTACAATGCTGGGATGTGGCTCGATAGACAATCTGATAGGAATAATCAGAAAGGAACATGGACCATCTTTAAAGCTTTCTGAGGGAATTCTCAGGGATCTTATTACCAGGATGGAATAAGTGTACGAGAGGCTTATGATCAGTAATGATCAGGAAATGGTTGCCATAGAGATATTCATTGAAACGGCGAATACCAAAGATGATGGCTAAAGCTTCTTTCTCTATCTGTGAGTATCGACGTTGATAGTCATTAAGTGTTTTCGAAGCGAAAGCGATGGGGCGTTCCCGTCCATGACGATCCTTCTGGGAGAGAACGGCACCGACACCGTAGTCTGAAGCGTCAGTAGCTAGCGTGATGAGCTTGTCGGGCTGAAAATGAGTGAGTTGTATAGCTTGAATTAAGGCGTTGTTGATGGTTTTCCATGCCTGTTGGCAGTGCGGAGTCCATTGAAATTTAACACCTTTTTTACGTAGAGCGTTTAATGGAGCTGCCACTGTAGCGAAGCGGGGAATGAACTTATTATAGTAGTTCGCTTTGCCTATGAAGGACTGGAGCTGCTTGAGGTTCTGAGGTGCTGGCATGTTGACGATAGCTGAGACATTCTGTGCACTAGGGCGAATTCCAGTCTTATCAAGTATATGTCCTAGGTAGTGAACTTGAGGCTGAAAGAATGTACATTTAGCGAGATTCGCTCGTAGGCCATTGTCTTTCAATTTCTGGAGAAGGAGGCGTAGATTGTTTAGATGTTCCTGATGATCGTTTCCAGTAACAATAATATCATCCAGGTAGTTAGCACAACCGGGAATGGAGGCAGTGAGTTGAGCTAAATAGCGCTGAAAAATAGCCGCTGAGGATGAAACACCGAATGGGAGCCGCTGGAGCTGGAGCAGTCCGAGAGGAGTGTTGAGTGTTAGAAATTTCTTAGAGTCTTCGTCTAAAAGTAGCTGGAGATATGCTTCTTTAAGATCAACTCGAGATAAGAATTGTCCACCAGCGAGACGACGGAATAAGTCTTCTGGACGTGGAATAGGAAAGATATCTGTGTCGAGTTGTGCGTTGACTGTAGATCGAAAATCGCCACACAGTCGAACATTACCATCCGGTTTCTTGATTACCACTAGTGGAGTAGCCCATTGACTAGAAGTAACTGGTACCACAATTCCAGTTTGTATCCATCTTTCTAATTCTTTCGTGACCGGGTCTTGAAGTGCTAGGGGTACTGGACGTGCTTTGAGGAAGCGAGGCTTAGCTCCGGATTTCAGCTGTATGTGAGCTGTATAGTCTTTTGCTGTTCCGAGCTGAGAGTCGAAGACTTCAGGAAACTGCTTTAGGAGATCGGTAACGTCAGAAGTAGGATGCAATGTAGATACAACGTTAATGTTGTCATGTATCTGGAAACCAAATATGTTAAATAGATCCATGCCCATAATGTTGGATGCAGTGTAGTTGTTAACTACGAGAAGAGGAATGGCCTTCTGAATTCCTTTATAACTAGCCTGAAGCTGGATTTGACCTTTAATGTCAATTTTCTTTTTGTTAAACGTCACAAGCTGGATGTCAGCTGGAGAGCATGAAGGGGAACCTAAGTCATGGTAGGTAGGTAGGTTAATAATAGAGACAGGTGATCCAGTGTCTAATTGAAAATCGACAGATCGAGTAGAGAATGAGAGAGGAACGATGATCTTGTGAGAATTCCTTGTGGGAAGAATAAGATTGATCTGATCCACTTCCATGTCTTGGCGGGGCTGTATATGCTTCGGGCGTGCTGCAGGAGTCTTAGCAGTGCGGAGCGAACTCCGACATACAGTCTTAATGTGTCCAAGTTTATTACATCGTTCACAAGTGGCTTTGAAAAAACGACAGTCACGACGTTCATGATGCTTGAAACAGCCTCGGCAGGAAGGCAGGAGTTTCGAGGTGCTTTTAGAATTGGGCTTCCTTGGAGCATTACGAGAGGGAACCTGGCGAGAATGCTTGGTAGAGAGCGCCTTATCTGGACGGGTCACTGTAGCAGAGGACTTGCGGGCCTGAGTCGAGACTTGAGCAACTTCGTGTGGAGAAGCTATGGCTGCGGCAGTCTTGGTAGTAAGCTCACAAACCGTAGCAATACACTGGACGTCTTCTAAAGAAGGGTTACTCTGCTTGACAGCGTCGAAACGTATCTTGTCCTCAGGAGTATGTAAAATTACCATGTCCCGAATGAGAGAATCAGTGTAGGGTGAACCACAACCGTCCTTGGAGCATATGAACTGGCAGGGTTTAGCTAGACCACGCAATTCAGTTATCCATTCAGTATGTGTCTGATGGGGTTGCTTTCTGCTCTGAAAAAATTTATAGCGAGCAGCCACTATGTGAGGAGCTTTGGCATAATGTTCAGTGAGACGGGCCAGGAACTGTGCGAATGGTACCTCAGAAAGGTGTTCTTCTGGACCTAATTTACGTAGTAATTCACACGTAGCATTGCCAACCGAACTAAGAAATAGTGCGCGGCGGCGTTGATCATCTGTGACAGAATGGCAGATGAAATGCTGTTGTAAGCGGGCTAAATAAACTGACCATTCTTCCTTAGCCGGATCAAAAGCAGAGAACGGAGGAATAGCTGATGGCTGTGTAGAGACAGAAATAGCTTGAATAGCCTGAATTAATGCTGCCTGTTGTTGTTGCATAAACTGTTGTTGTTGCTGCTGTAAGGCTTGGAATACCGTAGCGAGTTGCTCAGCTGTAGCCATTGCGAGATGCGTGCAATAAAGAGCAAGGAGAGCTGTGTGTCAGAACTGGTTGTAGGCGCGACCTTGACCGGTATATGCTGGGAGTGAGAGAGAGAGCAAGCAAACACGCTGGAGCGTGCCACACAGGTGGAGCGCACGACAGAGAGCTGTGGAATGTCTGTTGAGTGGGCGACACACTGAGCACTGATTGACTTCGTCGCCAATGTCTCAGTGTAGGAGGGCACTGAGTTTGCTGTACCTCGTTGTGAAGGAGTGGATGAATTGCAAGTTATTATCCTATCGCCACAGAGTTGGTGACTGGGGCCGATGAATTGGAGTGTTTGTTGCGTTCTTTTTTTTTTTTACCTCGTCGCCATAGAGTTGTGTTGTAACCAAGGTTGAGATTTACAAAACACAACTTTATTATTCGCTTCAAATGCAAAATACACTATTTACACAAATAAAACTGAAATTTAACTTGAAGCAAAATGAATTAGGAATCTTGAGAAAGAGTCTATCTTCTGTACACTATATACAAGTTTGCAGTATTTACATCCATTTCTATCTTGAAAAGATAGTCCTTGATATATGAAAAGTCGATAGTCGAAAACTATCCGAAGTACTGACATTAATGTTTTGGAAAGTCCTTCCTTGCTGAGTTCATAAAAGCAAGTTCAATGTTGGAAGAATTCTTACTTGGCGAAACCAAGGGAGCTTGCATTAATTAAGGAAATATGACGGTATGTAATAGTATGACTGGATATGGGCAGCGGAAGAGGAGCGGTGACCAGAGGTGAGACCTCGTACTGCCAGAAATTCAGTCCACCTGGCCGAAGCACATTTTCAAGAGGAGTAGCCTCCGTGCTCGACGTAGGGTGTATTCTGGAGCTGGACACCGGGGCAAGTGGGCATCTGGACAGGCTGGGAGTTCCTCTTTATAGTACACACACGATGGTTCAGGCACGCGCACTGAGGGCTGCGCGTCGAGGCTAGAAGAATGACACCTGGCGCGCGTGTAGCTGGCTGGCGGAGCGAGAAGGGAGCGCCGGACATACAACACTTCCCACTTCAGAATTAGACATACTGATTTTGAGTTTGGGTTACCTTACAATATTTGGTCTTCTACTGCGTACTGATGGTGAGCTGACGACGTGCAGGTACGCCGGGTCGATTGCGTCTTCCTTCCTTGGACTCCTATGAATCCTTCTGCTACTCCGTGGGCCAGCCCTTGCGCCTTCTTGATTCTGCTCTCTGTCTGCTTACGGACTTCTTCTTCCTCCTGCCGACCGCCCCTCAGTCAACTAGGATAGACAGCCGCTAGACTTCTTCCTCCTTCTTCCGACCGCCCCTCAGTCTACTAGGATAGACAGCCGCTTAGGAAACCACCAACGCCTGGTCAAGAGCTAAAACAGCCGTGGATGGACGTCGGACTAAGGACCAACCCCAAAAACTGACACCAGTTTTTCTTTTCCTGCCGTATCCCGACCAAAAGGTGAGACGCCGAGCGGTGAGTGGAATCACCTGATGGCTAACAACAGTACTAAAAACGAAAGGGATATAAGATAGTAATTTATACTCGTTAGGTAAGTTGGTTGTTAAGAGTTGAAACTCAATGATTTCCTATATATGTGCGTATATTGAAAGATGATGTACAAAGAATATGCACGTACAATTGAAGTCGGTCACGTAAAGTGACGTACTGGAACTAATCTTCCTCAGAACGGCTACTCCAAGTAAAAGCAAGTGGACTCTAAAGCATTAGAGTACCACTGAAATGCTAAAGCGATGTAAAAACAGAGTCCCGGGGAGTCTCAAAGAGATTACTCAGCTTTAAGTTGCCAACTTCGATAACACCCAGAAGAACTAGGGCTTAAGTCGACCTACTAAGAAATATTCTAAGTAGCGAGATCGCTTGGAGAATCCATCGCGATTCCCTAACGTGAGCGGAAAGGCAAGGCTTCCAAGCTGAAGACTAATGCAATAAGACCCTTGTTCCTTCAATTACATACGTATTTAAAGGGACTAGCAATATGATATAAGGGTCTCTCCTCCTCTTAGATAAAGCCTTACTGGCTTACAATTGGTGCTACCACCTACCCCATGTGTCACAAATTCCACACTATGCACGTGACAATATTTATTAACATGAACTTGACTTCTCGCCCTTAACCCTATGCTAAAGAAATTACTCCCCCATTTCTAATATTTGTCATCATAAACATGACTCTGCGTCCCGTTTCACTTAGTTGGCTTGCCCATTAACTTTAAGTATGGGATCCTTCAATCTACCCAATTTTCTTGCCATCCTCAGACGACAGGACGTGACTATTTAGATTTGTCCGTATCGACTTACTCGTAAGACCTCACACAACTCTGTTTTTAACTGTCATTCCTTATTACCCAAACACATGGCTGCTCACACAGCACGGCCAATGGATTGAGTTACCAAAGTAATCACTATGTATTACATATGTACTGCTACTTGATGAAGGCTCGTGTCCCTGGACATGACAGGGCCTCCGGGGTGCCAGCTAATCACACTCTCCACAACACCACAGAGGCGGACATTAAATCATATTTATTAATTATAAATAAAAAGAGCATTGGCACGTTCTTCTTCTTCTCCTCTTCCTCTAGTCCTTAATCTGTTTTCCCTCCAGGGTCGGTTTTAACCTAGGACTCAGCGAGGGATCCCACCTCTACCGCCTCAAGGGCGGTGTCCTGGAGCGTGAGACTTTGGGTCGGGGGATACAACTGTATAGAACCAGTACCTCGCCCAAGTGGCCTCACCTGCTATGCTGAACAGGGGCCTTACGGGGGATGGGAAGATTGGAAGAGATAGATAAGGAAGAAAGAAGTGGCCGTGGCGTTAAGTTAGGTACCAACCGGCATTTGCGTGGAGGAGAAGTGGAAAACCACGGAAAACCACTTCCACGATTGCTGAGGTGGGAATCGAACCCACCTCTACGCAGTTGACCTCCCGAAACTGAGTGGACCCCGTTCCAGCCCTAGTAAAACTTTTCAAATTTCATGGCAGAGGCGGGAATCGAACCAGAGCCTTCGGGGTGGCAGCTAATCACACTTTTCACTACACCACAGAAGTGGACATTAAATCATATTTATTAATTATAAATACATAGAGCATTGGCACGTTCTTCTTCTTCTCTTCCTCTAGTTCTTAATCAGTTTTCCCTCCAGGGTCGGTTTTTCCCTCGGACTCAGCGAGGGATCATACCTCTACCGCCTCAAGGGCGGGTTCCTGGAGCTTCAGTGATTGGGTCGGGCGATACAACTGGGGAGGATGACAAGTACCTCGCCCAGGTGGCCTCACCTGCTATGCTGAACAGGGGCCTTGAGGAAGGAATGGGAAGATTGGAAAGGACAGGCATTGAAGAGGGAACGAAGCGGCCGTGTTCTTAAGTTAGGTACCATTCCGGCATTTGCCTGGAGGAGAAGTGTGAAACCACAAAAAACCACTTCGAGGATGGCTGAAGTGGGAATCGAACCCACATCTACTCAGTTGACCTTCTGTGTTTGAGTGGACCCCATTCCAGCCCTCGTACCACTTTTCACATTCCGTGGTAGAGCCGGGAATCGAATCCGGCGGTGTCAGCTAATCACACTAACCACTACACCGCAAAGGCGGACGGAACGTTCTTCCGTTGTCAGATCAGCTTGCAGAATGTAAAAATCTCTCTTATGACAATTAATTCCTGAAATGCAGTTCACCGTTCACAGGCTTCCGGCTGTTAACCGAAAGGTTGGAGGTTCGAGCCCACCCGGGGGTGGGAGACATATTTTATTTGAAATCTGTACCTCGATTCCATCGTACATAAGATAGGTTATACGAGAATTCTGATTAAATCTATCTTTCTGTAGTTCACAACTAGAGGCCACGTTTGAGGCTACATAAAAGTACTGGTCTTCGGCAGTGGACACCGGAGACGCCTGGTGAAGGTCTCTCGAGTTGACCCCTCATCGGCGACCTCCTTGTCTGCATAGTGTCTCTCTCACTCTCCTATATATTTTCAGCCTATTAAATCCTATTTCTTTCTTTCTTAATCTGTTTACCCTCCAGGGTTGGTTTTTCCCTCAGACTCAGCGAGGAATCCCACCTCTACCGCCTCAAGGGCAGTGTCCTGGAGCGTGAGACTTTCGGACGGGGGATACAACAGTATAGAGCCAGTACCTCGCCCAAGTGGCCACACCTGCTATGCTGAACAGGGGCCTTGCGGGGGATGGGAAGATTGGAAGAGATAGACAAGGAAGAAGGAAGGATTTGGCCTTGGGCTTAAGTTAGGTACCATCCTGGCATTTGAGTGGAGGAGAATTGGGAAACCACGGAAAACTACTCCCACGATGGCTGAGGTGGGAATCAAACCCACCTCTACTCAGTTGACTTCCCGAAACTGAGTGGACCCGGTTCCAGCCCTCGTAAAACTTTTCAAATTTCGTGGCAGAGGCGGGAATCGGACCAGGGTCTCCGGGGTGGCAGCTAATCACACATTCCACTACACCACAGAGGCGGACATTAAACCGTATTTATTAATTGTGTACCGGTTGGTACACCTATACGCCGCACATTTGAATTTTCCGCCTTAAATTACTCCTCTACATCTCAAACTCTGAGCTTTAAAACTGAATTAATTCAACCGTTTATCTGAATATGTCACTGTGTTAATTTCGAATTGTTTTTGTTTACTAATTATCAAGAAGTGTGGACATTCTTTCACAGATGTCTCTACCAAAAACTATGATCATGCACCCTGGTGCGAAGTGATGGAACTTTTCTTGAAGATATTTTATACTCATAAGTTTTCCTATAACTAAATTTCTTTCTTTCATCTATGGCTTGGCAATATTAATTTTTCTTTCCGCCAGTTTGGAACTTAGGCAATCCCGAATTTATTTAATTAATTTTGGACCAATCGTGTCCTTATTCCTCAATTTTTGATCTGTAACTTTAGACGACCAATAATCGTCCGTGGGGTGTGTCGTAATTATTCATGAAAGGTCTCGAATTTTCCACGAGGGTATAAAAACTGCTGATTTCTTGTCTCCCGGCCACTTCAACAACATCTAGCTTAGTGTATGGAAGTATAGCAGTGGACGGGTAGCGCCTCTTTCTTCGGGCAGCAGCTCTTCAACAAGGTAATGGCCGTTTAACAGATTTCTTCTTGCCTTGCTATTCTCCGGAGCACCTTTTGAGCAGACTAAAGCGGAAGTGACGTCATTGGCTCGTCACACTCGCCGTGGTTGCCAAATGAGCCGGCGCGCGATTCAAAGTTGTACTCCACCACTGTAATACAGCACAGCTCACGGATTGAACCTCGAATGAATTTAAAATAATACATTAACGTATGCGTGTTAGAATTACATACAGTTTTTTAACGGCTTACATCTTTAAACAATTAATTTACTGAATTACATTTTAAATGTGAAAACCTACAGTCTGTTTTCCAGTCAATGTCCGGGTCAGGGATGGAATAAATGAAGCTCCATCTTGCGGCGATGACAGGACTTGAGCCGGCTGCCGAAGCCTGTTTCACTCCTCAGGGGCAATGATTAATGACTGACAGATGAAATTAAATGATACTGGAGAGTGGTGCTGGAATGAAAGATGACAGGGAAAACCGGAGTACCCGGAGAAAAACCTGTCCAGCCTCCGTTTTGTCCAGCAAAAATCTCACGTGGAGTGACCGGGATTGAGCCACGGAACCCAGCGTTGTGAGGCCGACGCGCTGCCACCTGAGCCACGGAGGCTTTCACAATTTTAATGTACTAACTACAATTTCACAGTACAATTTCAATAAATTAGTTATTACAAATATTTTTTAATATTCTTCTTCTTCTTAATCTGTTTACCCTCCAGGGTTGGCTTTTCCCTCGGACTCAGCGAGGGATCTCACCTCTACCGCCTCAAGGGCAGTGTTCTGGAGTTTCAGACTTTGGGTCGGGGGATACAACTGGGGAGAATGACCAGTACCTCGCCCAGGCGGCCTCTCCTGCTATGCTGAACAGGGGCCTTGTGGAGAGATGGGAAGATTGGATGGGACAGACAAGGAAGAGGGAAGGAAGCGGCCGTGGCCTTAAGTGAGGTACCATCCCGGCATTTGCCTGGAGGAGAAGTGGGAAACCACGGAAAACCACTTCGAGGATGGCTGAGGTGGGAATCGAATCCACCTCTACTCAGTTGACCTCCCGAGGCTGAGTGGACCCCGTTCCAGCCCTCGTACCATTTTTCAAATTTCGTGGCAGAGCCGGGAATCGAACCCGGACCTCCGGGGGTGGCAGCTAATCACGCTAACCACTACACCACAGAGGTGGACTATAAAAATATTACATATTATTATTATTATTATTATTATCAATATACAGTATAAATATTATATATATATATAGGCCCTATATATATATTATTTGTGGTTAGCGTGATTAGCTGCCACCCCCGGAGGCTGGGGTTCGATTCCCGGCTCTGCCACGAAATTTGAAAAAGTGGTATGAGGGCTGGAGCAGGGTCCACTCAGCCTCGGGAGGTCAACTGAGTAGAGGTGGGTTCGATTCCCACCTCAGCCATCCTGGAAGTGGTTTTTCGTGGTTTCCCACTTCTCCAGGCGAATGCCGGGATGGTACCTAATATAAGGCCACGGCCGCTTCCTTCCCTATCCCTTCCAATCTTTCCATCCCTCCACAAGGCCCCTGTTCAGCATAGCAGGTGAGGCCGCCTGTGCGAGGTACTGGTCATTCTCCCCAGTTGTATCCCCGACCAAGAGTCTGAAGCTCCAGGACACTGCCCTTGAGGCGGTAGAGGTGGGATCCCTCGCTGTGTCCGAGGGAAAAGCCGACCCTGGAGGGTAAACAGAAGATGATGATGATGATGATATATATTATTTATTATTCACTATTATTATCTAAATATATGGCCTGATTTCTGATTGAAATGAGTTGCTACTCACGAGCGATTTATGAAAAAGGGAGAGAAGTGAGAATTATATATGGGCCTACTCATACTGGAATTAACTTGGAACTGACAGATGAAATTGGGGATCCAGGCAAAAACCTGTCCCACCTCCGCTTTGTCCAGTACAATTTCAATAAATTACTTATTACAAATATATTTTTATAAAAATATTATTACATATTATTATTATTATTTATTATTATTATTAGTATTATTATTATCATGCAGGAGGTTTCAGCGTCAGCTTACCTTGTGCCGCAGTAATTAATCTGTGTCACTATCGAGTGGTTGCAAACCCAAGTCAGAATCAGAACCGGGGTCAGCACACGAGGTAAACTAATCCCGCCGTCAATACTATTCGCTCGGAAATGCTTATAAACAGACAGAATCATATTTCTCTCGCCGGAAGTAAAAACCTTGCGTTTCCTCTTCAAATGATAACAGTCTGGTGAATTTTTGTTCGGACCCATTGCACAATAATATCCAATAACGAGTAAGAAGAAACCTACAAACGTACAAGAGACTACAATAATTATGAATTAGCACACAATACGCACATTTACTGTTTTTGTAAAAGCGAAGCACACTGATAAAATTCTCTCAATGATTTTTTAAACAGACTGTGATTGAAACTGCGCTCACGTGTTCAGGACATCCACTGAGTGAGTAAGTATGGCAGCTCCGCATTGACTGCACCCTTGCCAAAACTCGCTCTAGTAGCGCACCCCGCTTGCCCCCTCACCTATCGTGTGACAACACCGAGGGCGCTGCCCCTGTCGCCCGCGCCATCCCCTGGTCTATACACTCACTTCCGCTTTAGTCTGCTCAAAAGGTGGTCCGGAGAAAAATAGCTCAGCAGTTTAACCCGCGGGGCAGGTCCGAAACCTTTAATATGTAACCTTTAAACTTAAAATATGTAAATCTTTTTCCATCCTTGTAAAACTTCTTGTATCTTTAAATGTAAATCGGGGATAGAGAGTGCTTTACCCTCTCGAGCTCCCCTTCATTTCGACTTGAGGTGACTATGATTTCGTAACTGATTTTCTAATCTTTCCTAATGTGTTAACATTTTCTTATAAAAGTCACCTATATAGTGTGGGAATGGACCCTGTGTATCGGCTTAGTGCCACTTAGGTTTTAACAAGCTTTCATGTAGGACTGCAAGTACTCGCCTCCATTCAGTCTTATATTTTGGGCCATTAATTTAGCCTGTTTTGTTTTCCTTCCTGAGAAGGCCCAGTAGATTGGGTACGAGATACCCCCGTTTAATTCTTGTAAGTTGTGGCAAGCGATCGCAATGTATGGTATGGCCTTGAATAGGCATGAAAGATGGAGAGCGGATCAGCTCTTTCTGGTATTTTGAAAGGTGCCTCGGGGAGACGTGACATTTTGATTACTGGGAGCAAGTGCTCCATTGTGTTGAGGGAATATCTGCCCTTTTCTAAAATATGTGGTTGTGAGCTGAGAGCTCAGATTGTTAAAATTTGGTCTCGTAGCCCAGGATTTATAAAGACCCCTTAACTTGTACTTTCGTTTGTAAAATTACATTGTACCAGATATTTTGTTATTTCACGTAGTGAAAATTGTTAAACCTTGTTGTCTATTGAAAACATAACCTTTATTTAAATTTTAAATTCATATTTCGGACTTGTAGTTAGACCCATTCCAGCCCGCACCTTCTTTCACCTCTGCTGATCCACCAAAACACGGTAACAAATTGTAAATAAAAAGAGCAATGGCACGTTATTATTATTCTTCTTATTCTTCTCCCTCTTCTCCTTCTTCTTCTTCTTCTTCTTCTTCTCTTCCTCTAGTTCTTAATCTGTTTTCCCTCCAGGGTCGTTTTTTCCCTCGGACTCAGCGAGGGATCCCAGCCCTAACGCCTCAAGGGCGGTGTCCTGGAGCTTCAGATATTGGGTCGGGCGATACTACTGGGGAGGATGACCAGTACGCCGCCCCGGTGGCCTCACCTGCTATACTGAACAGGGGCCTTGAGGAAGGAATGGGAAGATTGGAAAGGGCAGGCACAGAAGAGAGAAGGAAACGGCCGTGGCCTTAAGTTAGGCACCATCACGGCATTTGCCTGGAGGAGAAGTGGGAAACCACGGAAAACCACTTCGAGGATGGATGAGGTGGGAATCGAACCCGCTCTACTCAATTGACATCTCGGGGCTTAATCAACACGTACCTGCCATCGTACATTTTTTTCAATTTTCGTGGCAGAGTCGAGAATCGAATACAATACTCCGTACTTCTCGGGGTTGCAGCTAATAACAATAACAACTACACCACATAAGCAGACTGGACCATCTTTATAAACGAAAAATAAAAAGCAATAGCTCATTCCTTCCTTGTAGGACCAGCCAGCTCAATGTAAAACTCCTTTTCTTATAACAATGTATAATGTAATATGAGACGTCGCTTGCAAGCCTCCGTGAAGCAATAGGTTAGCGCGTTCGGCTGTTAACCGAAATGTTGGTGGTTCGAGCCCATCCGGGGGCGGTAGACAAATTTTATTTGAAATCTGTACCTCGATTCCATTGTACATAAGATAGGTTATACAAGAATTCTGATTAAATCTCTCTTTCTCTCGTTCACAACTTGTGGCCAGGTTTGAGGCTACATTAAAGTACTGTTCTTCGGCATTACGCCCATTTTTTTAATATTGTGTGGACACCGAGGACGCCTGGTGAAAGTCTCGAGTTGACCCCTCATCGGCGATCCCCTAGTCTGCATAGTGTCTCTCTCCCTCTCCTATATACACTGACTGACAGAGCAAATGCAACACCAAGAAGGAGTGGTTCGAAAGGGATGAAAGTTGGGGAAAAAACAGAGACGGCACGGACGAAAAATTGATGTTTATTTCAAACCGATATGCAGGTCACACAATGCGCACGGCATCGACTCAGTAGGATGTAGGACCACCGCGAGCGGCGATGCACGCAGAAACACGTCGAGGTACAGCGTCAATAAGAGTGCGGATGGTGTCCTGAGGGATGGTTCTCCATTCTCTGTCAACCATTTGCCACAGTTGGTCGTCCGTACGAGGCTGGGGCAGAGAATGCAAACGGCGTCCAATGAGATCCCACACGTGTTCGATTGGTGAGAGATCCGGAGAGTACGCTGGCCACGGAAGCATCTGTACACCTCGTAGAGCCTGTTGGGAGATGCGAGCAGTGTGTGGGCGGGCATTATCCTGCTGAAACAGAGCATTGGGCAGCCCCTGAAGGTACGGGAGTGCCACCGGCCGCAGCACATGCTGCACGTAGCGGTGGGCATTTAACGTGCCTTGAATACGCACTAGAGGTGACGTGGAATCATACACAATAGCGCCCCAAACCATGATGCCGCGTTGTATAGCGGTAGGGCGCTCCACAGTTACTGCCGGATTTGACCTTTCTCCACGCCGATGCCACACTCGTCTGCGGTGACTATCACTGACAGAACAGAAGCGTGACTCATCGGAGAACACGACGTTCCGCCATTCCCTCATCCAAGTCGCTCTAGCCCGGCACCATGCCAGGCGTGCACGTCTATGCTGTGGAGTCTATGGTAGTCTTCTGAGCGGACGCCGGGAGTGCAGGCCTCCTTCAACCAATCGACGGGAAATTGTTCTGGTCGATATTGGAACAGCCAGGGTGTCTTGCACATGCTGAAGAATGGCGGTTGACGTGGCGTGCGGGGCTGCCACCGCTTGGCGGCGGATGCGCCGATCCTCGCGTGCTGACGTCACTCGGGCTGGGCCTGGACCCCTCGCACGTGCCACATGTCACTGCGCCAACCATCTTCGCCACAAGCGCTGCACCGTGGACACATCCCTATGGGTATCGGCTGCGATTTGACGAAGCGACCAACCTGCCCTTCTCAGCCCGATCACCATACCCCTCGTAAAGTCGTCTGTCTGCTGGAAATGCCTCCGTTGACGGCGGCCTGGCATTCTTAGGTATACACGTGTCCTGTGGCACACGACAACACGTTCTACAATGACTGGCGGCTGAGAAATCACGGTACGAAGTGGGCCATTCGCCAACGCCGTGTCCCATTTATCGTTCGCTACGTGCGCAGCACAGCGGCGCATTTCACATCATGAGCATACCTCAGTGACGTCAGTCTACCCTGCAATTGGCATAAAGTTCTGACCACTCCTTCTTGGTGTTGCATTTGCTCTGTCAGTCAGTGTATTTTCAGCCTATTAAATCATATTTCTTTCTTCCTTAATCTGTTTACCCTCCAGGGTTGGTTTTTCCCTCGGACTCAGCGACGGATCCCACCTCTAACGCTTCAAGGGCAGTGTCCTGGAGCGTGAGACTTTGGGTCGGGGGATACAACTGTATAGAACCAGTACCTCGCCCAAGTGGCCTCACCTGCTATGCTGAACAGGGGCCTTGAGGAAGGAATGCGAAGATTGGAAAGGACAGGCATGGAAGAGGGAAGGAAGCGGCCGTGTCCTTAAGTTAGGTATCATCCCGGCATTTGCCTGAAGGAGAAGTGGGAAACCACGGAAAACCACTTCGAGGATGGCTGAGGAGGGAATCGAACCCTCCTCTACTCAGCTGACGATCCTTGGTTGAGTGGACCCCATTCAAGCCCTCGTACCACTCTTGAAATTCCGTGGTAGAGCCGGGAATCGAATCCGTGGGTGTCAGCTAATCACACTAACCACCACACCACGAAGGCGGGCGGCACGTTCTACCGTTGTCAGATCAGCCTGCAGAATGTAGAACTCTCTCTTATGACAATTAATTTTTGAAATGTAGTACGCCGTGCACAGGCCTCCGTGGCGCAATGGGTTAGCGCGTTCGGCTGTTAACCGAAAGGTTGGTGGTTCCAGCCCACCCGGGGGCGGGGGACAAATTTTATTTGAAATCTGTACCTCGATTCCATCGTACATAAGATAGATTATACAAGAATTCTGATTAAATTTCTCTTTCTCTCGTTGACAACTAGTGGCCACGTTTGAGGCTACATTAAAGTACTGTTCTTCGGCATGACGCCATCTTTTTTAATATTGTGTGGACACCGGAGACGCCTGGTGAAGGTCTCTTGAGTTGACCCCTCATCGGCGACCTCCTTGTCTGCATAGTGTCTCTCTCCCTCTCCTATATATTTTCAGCGAATTAAATCATATTTCTTTCTTTCTTAATCTGTTTACCCTCCAGGGTTGGTTTTTCCCTCGGACTCAGCAAGGGATAACACCTCTACCGCCTCAAGGGCAGTGTCCTGGAGCGTGAGACTTTGCGCCGAGTCATACAACAGTATAGAGCCAGTACCTCGCCCAAGTGGCCTCACCAGCTATGCTGAACAGGGGCATTGCAGGGGATGGGATGATTGGAAGTGATAGACAAGGAAGAATGAAGGATTTGGCCGTGGCCTTAACTTAGGTACCATCCTGACATTTGCGAGGAGGAGAATTGGGACACCACGGAAAAACACTTCCACGACGGCTGAGGTGGGAGTCGAACCCACCTCTAATCAGTTGACCTCCCGAAACTGAGTGGACCCCGTTCCAGCCCTCGTAAAACTTTTAAAATTTCGTGGCAGAGGCGGGAATCGAACCAGCGCCTCCCGGGTGGCAGTTAATCGCACTTTCCTCTCACAGAGGCGAACGTTAAATCGTATTTATTAATTGTAAATTAAAAGAGCATTGGTACGTTCTTTTTCTTCTCTTCCTCTAGTTCTAAATCTGTTTTCCCTCCAGGGTCGGCTTTCCCCTCGGACTCAGCGAGGTATCCCACCTCTACCGCCTCAAGGGCGGTATCCTGGAGCTTCAGATATTGGGTCGGGCGATACTAATGGGGAGGATGACCAGTACCTCGCCCAGGTGGCCTCACCTGCTATGCTGAACAAGGCCTTGAGGAAGGAATGGGAATATATGGCAAGGGCAGGCGCAGAAGAGGGAAGGAAGCGGCCGTGGCCTTAAGTTAAGTAACATACCGGTATTTGCTAGGAGGAGAAGTGGGAAATCACGGAAAACCACTTCGAGGATGGCTGAGGTGGGAATCGAACCCCCTCTACTCAATTGACATCTCGGGGCTGAATCAACACGTACCTGCCATCGTACATTTTTTCAATTTTCGTGGCAGAGTCGAGAATCGAATACAATACACCATGCTTCGCGGGGTTGCAGCTAATAACAATAACAACTACACCACATAAGCAGAGTGGACCATCTTTATCAATGAAAAATAAAAGGGCAATAGCTCATTCTTTCCTTGTAGGACCAGCCAGGTAAATGTAAAACTCCTTCTCTTTTAACAATGTACACTGTAATATGAGACATTGCGTGCAAGCCTCCATGGCGCAATGGGCTAGCGCGTTCGGCTCTTAACCGAACGGTTGGTGGTTCGAGCCCACCCGGGGGCGGGAGAGAAATTTCATTTAAAATCTGTACCTCGATTTCATCGTACATAGGATAGGTTATACAAGAATTCTGATCAAATCTCTCTCTCTCTCGTTCACAACTAGTGGCCAAGTTTGAGGCTTCATTAAAGTACTGTTCTTCGGCATCACGCCATTTTTTTTAAATATTGTGTGGACACCGGGAACGCCTGGTGAAAGTCTCGAGTTGACCCCTCATCGGTGACCTCCATGTCTGCATAGTGTCTCTCTCCCTGTCCATTATATTTTCATCCTATTAAATCATATTTCTTTCTTTCTTAATCTGTTTACCCTCCAAGGTTGGTTTTTCCCTCGGACTCAGCGACGGATCCCACCTCTAGCGCCTCAAGGGCAGTGTCCTGGAGCGTGATACTTTGGGTCGGTGGATACAACTGTATAGAACAAGTACCTCGCCCAAGTGGCCTCACCTGCTATGCTGAACAGGGGCCTTACGGGGGATGGGAAGATTGGAAGGGATAGAGAAGGAAGAAAGAAGGGGCCGTGGCCTTAATTTAGGTACCAACCTGGCATTTGCGTGGAGGATAATTGGAAAACCACGGAAAACCACTTCCACGATTGCTGCGGTGTTAATCGAACCCACCTCTACTCAGTTGACCTCCCGAAACTGAGTGGACCCCGTTCTAGCATCGTATAACTTTTCAAATTTCATATCCGGAGCGGGAATCGAAACAGGACCACCGGGGTGGCAGCTAATCACACTTTCCACTACACCAGAGAGACGGACTTTAAATCATATTTATTAATTATAAATTTAAAAAAAAAAGTATTGGCACGTTCTTCTTCTTCTGCTTCTCTTCCTCTTGTTCTTAATCTGTTTTCCATCCAGGGTCGGTTTTTCCCTCGGACTCAGCGAGGAATCCCACCTCTACCGCCTCAAGGGCGGTGTCCTGGAGCTTCAGTCTTTGGGTCGGCTGAAACAACTGGGGAGGATGACCAGTACCTCGCCCAGGTGGCCTCACCTGCTATGCTGTACAAGGGCCTTGAGGAAGGAATGGGAAGATTGGAAAGGACAGGAATAGAAGAGGGAAGGAAGCGGCCGTGTCCTTAAGTTAGGTACCTTCCCGGCATTTGCCTGGAGGTGAAGTATGAAACCACGGAAAACCACTTCGAGGATGGCTGAGGTGGGAATCGAACCCACCTCTACTCAGTTGACCTTCCGTGGTTGAGTGGACCCCATTCCTGCCCTCGTACCACTTTTCAAATTCCGTGGTAGGTCCGGGAATCGAATCCGGGGGTGTCAGCTTATCACACTAACCACTACACCGCAAAGGCGGACGGAACGTCCTTCCGTTGTCAAATCAGCCTGCTGAATGTAAAAGTTTCTCTTATGACAATTAATATTAATTTCCGAAATATAGTACCCCGTTCACAGGCTTTCGTGACGCAATGGGTTAGCGCGTTCGGCTGTTAACTGAAAGGTTGGTGGTTCGAGCCCACCCGGGGGCGGAAGACAAATTTTATTTGAAATCTGTACCTCGATTCCACCGTACATAAGATAGGTTTTACAAGAATTCTGATTAAATCTCTCTTTCTCTCGTTCACAACTAGTGGCCACGTTTGAGGCAACGTGAAAGTACTGGTCTTCGGCATCACGCCAATATTTTTAATATTGTGTGGACACCGGAGACGCCTGGTGAAGGTCTCTTGAGTTGACCCCCCATCGGCGTCCTCCTTGTCTGCATAGTGTCTCTCTCCCTCTCCTATATATTTTCAGCCTATTAAATCATATTTCTTTCTTTCTTAATCTGTTTACCCTCCAGGGTTGGTTTCTCCCTCGGACACAGCGAGGAATCCCACCTCTACTGCCTCAAGGGCAG
The DNA here is from genome assembly GCF_040414725.1 of Anabrus simplex. Classification (NCBI taxonomy): domain Eukaryota; kingdom Metazoa; phylum Arthropoda; class Insecta; order Orthoptera; family Tettigoniidae; genus Anabrus; species Anabrus simplex. The sequence continues at coordinate 499,516,208 of NC_090267.1, forward strand.
TGTCCTGGAGCGTGAGACTTTGGGACGGGGGATACAACTGTATCGGGAACGTGCGCGCACGAGATTTTATAGTAGCTAGCGCCCCTAACGGAAACAGCTGCAGTAGTTTGATGGGGCACTCACGAGGCCATTGACAGTGCAGTTCATTACAACCAGGGCAGTAAGCTTTGACTTGTGATTGTAAAATACAGAGGTAAAGCCGGACAATAAAGGCTTCGACTGTAGTAGTGACCGCTATAATTTATGTAGGGTTTCAGACAGTGCAACACTCAGATTATTTCCGGGAATCCACGCTAAAGAAAGACGCAGATTTAAATAGCAGTAACCATGTTTTTGACGTGAAGGAAAGATTAGGGCAAGAAATATACGGCAAGTGTCTAAGGGAATTGAGAATTAATCAGTCACCATATAACGTTGAAATTAAGGTATTTACTATATTTTATTCCTATTTCGGGAAATTATTAATTAATTATTTATTCACAATAACTCCACGCCGCTAGTTCAAATATTGGTCCAATCGAAACTCCTCTACAGGAGTAAACCTGAACTTTAAAAACAGTATTAACTCAACAGTTTCTCAGAAGAAGGCTCTGTGTGAATTATGAAGTGTTTTTGTTTGTCATTGATCAAGAAGTGTGGACGTTCTCTACCAGATGTCTCTACAAAAACTATGATCATGCACTCTGGTGCAAAGGAATGTACCTTCTTGAAGAAATTTTGTATTCATAAGTTTTGTGTTTACTAAATTTTGTTTTGTGGTTTGTGGGTTGGCAACATTAATCCTTTCTTTCTGCCTGTTTTTAGTTTAACCAATCACTAATTTCTGTAATTAATTTTCCTCCAATCATTGCTTTCTTCTTCGAATTTCCATGTGTAATTATTTATCTACCAATAAAATTGGGGGTTGTGTCTACTCTTTCCTGAAAGGTCTCGAATTTTCCACGAGAGTTTAAAAACTGCTGATTTTCTTGTCTCGAGGCCACTTCAGTAACATCTAGAGTAGTGTCTGAATATGTAGCAGGGGGCGGGGAGCGCCTCTTTCTTCGGACAGCAGTTCTTCAACAAGGTAATGGCCTTTTAACATCTTTATTTCTTGCTAGCTCAGCAGTTTAACTCTCGGGGAGGGTTCGAAACTTTTAATATGTAACCAATCTCTTTAAAATGTAAATCCCTTTTATCTCTAGGTAAAAACTACAATCTCTTTAACTGTAAAGCGGGGATAGAGAGTGCTTCACCCTCTCGAGCTCCCCTTCATTTTGAAATTGAGGTGACTACATTTTCATAACCGTTTCTTCTCTTCCTTAATGTATTAACGTTGTTTTTTTTTTTTTTTTTATACGAGTCACCTCCTTAGCTTGAGATTAGCCCTTGTGTATCGGCCTAGAGCCACTTAGGTTTTAATATTCTGTATTTAGGAGTGCAAGTTCACGTCTCCAGTCCTTTCTGTACTTTGTGCCATAACTTAACCTGATGTTTTGTTTTCTTCATGCGAAGGTCCTGTAGGTTGGGTATTAAATACCCCAGTTTCTTTGTGTGCCTTGAGGGCAGATAGTAGTGAAGTTTGTTGGGGCCTTTGATAGGCTTGTCAAATTGAGAGCAAGTCCGCTCTTTTTGGTATTATTAAGCGGGAGCAAGAGCTCCAGGTAATTAAGGGTTTACTGCCCTTTGATATTTTGTGATTGTGAGCTGAGAGCTCAAGAATTGATTAATTTGGGCCCGTAGCCCAGAATTTGTAAAGACCACTTAACTGGTGTTTTGTAAAGCGGCATTGTACCTGATTTTCTTTGTTATTTCCCCTAGTGGAAACTGGTTAACTTGTTGTTATTTGTTGTACGCTCAAAATTCTATGTTACCATTGTTAAGTTTTGAAAATATAACCTTTAATGAAATTTTAATTCATCTTTCGGACTTGTAGTTAGACCCATTCCAGCCCGCACCTTCTTTCACCTCTAACTACCACGAATATCTCCGTAACAGTTATAAATTATTGAATCATTGCGCGGGGCCATTCCTTACACTGAGTCCTATACGAGTTGTAATCATGAATTTAGAGTCGGATGCCTTTCCTGAAACACAATTCTTTCAACTGAAAATCGCACTTCAGTGACACTGGGGTTCAAACCACGGTCACTAAAGTCAGAGGCTAGCAGCGAAGCTAACATAGGAAAAGCAAGCCAATTTTTCTCACTTATTCTACTATATTATAAAGGAGGTAGCGAGCGGCTTGTTTCAAGCTCCGGCGACTGTGGTTCAAATCCCGACAGATTTTCACTTTATAAATAATGAGTGAGGAAGGACAACCGACCCGCAATTCATGGCGACAACTTCTTCTTGAGTGTACTTCCCACGCGCAGGCGGGCTAAGCTGTGAATGATGATGAGATGGTTCAAAGATTATAACAAAAATATTCAATTCCAAAAGGTGATGCGATAAATAATTCCTCATTATAGGAATTTTTATTTATTTTCACATTGACAGTAACAGGAACATTGTTGACGGTGATTGTGGATGCAAAGCAGGCCAGTTGAAACGCTGTAAGGATATTGCTGCTTTGTGTTCCTTTATTAACTCTGAGAGGGACTCCTCCAAAACAACCATAGTGCAGCAATGGAAAAAGTAAACCTAAGTGTGCTCGTAAGGATCTATATTCGAAAGGAGAGAAGATAGCAGAACTGGTGAAACCATACGTCCACGTTGCTGAACGAATAGAATCAACCACTTTCAATAAAACTTGTTTGTACCAACGAGTAAAAACATATTGAGTGTGTCCTCACTGATATGCTTAAAGCCGAATGTGGTGGCAAGTTCCATTCTACAAAAAGGTATAGATGATGCTGTAGAACGTAGCGAAATTGAGGATTTGATCAAGTGTCTGAACGAAGTACAAACTCAGAATACCCATGCAGTCCATAGGTGCTATTTTGTTACAAAAATGACCTCTGTTAACTTATCAATCAAACCCGTGAATTATCTCGATTTATTGCCTCAATATGTGCAACTATTTTATATCGCAAATGTTACAGTTACAACAGAACAGATGTACAAAATTGCATTTGACACAGGGTTTCAATATCGCTATGCTGCATGGTTCAAACAAAGAAAATTACGCCAGCCAGCAAGCTGATCAGATTAAGACACTGAGAAGTGGTGATTATGATCAGCTTGCAAGGTCATTTCTAATTTCCTCATCCCTTAACACTCCTGCGATGAGGTACGGTAGGAACACTGAACAACTTGCGGTGGCTGAGTACTGCAAACTCAATGACTGTTTTGTAAAACAAGTGGGAGTGTGTATCAAAGTAGAGCACCCATTGCTGTGTTCGAGACCAGACGGGATAGTATTTCATCCCAATGGCTTTTCTCTCCTGGAAATTAAGTGTCCTTTTTCGTGTAAAGGAAAGCCTATTATTAAAGAGAAACGGAGCAGTGTGCCGTATTTTTATGTGACACAACGAGATGAAATTAATATTAGAGATTGTCACGTCTACTACACCCAAGTGCAGATATCCATTTATGTTTTGAACATCAACTTATGTGAACTGTTTGTACATTCTCCTAAAGGAAGTATCACTGTGAAAATTTCAAGGCATGAGCAATTCCTGTGTACTGCCATTCCCTTATTGGAAAGGCTTTATTTTCAGTATTATCTGCCATTAATTCGGAATATGTCGTTACGGGTACCGGTAGTGTCACAATGAGGGGCACGTGTATGCACTTTTATCTTTTTATTTTGCTCACTGGCGTACTTCAAAGTGTTCAATGCAGAAAACTAACAGTAACAAAGATACATTGTATTCGGTCCCAAACGCTATCAGGGGTTGAGGAGACATTGCTTTCTCTTTTTTGGCCAACGTTGAGAGGCATACCATACTGTAAAACCCACCTTATGTCTCATAATAAAACAGGGTGGACACAACGAGGCTAAAGGTCTCTTGAGTTGACCCCTCATCGGCGACATCCTTGTCTGCATAGTGTCTCTCTCCCTCTCCTATATATTTTCACCCTATTAAATCATATTTCTTTCTTTCCTAATCTGTTTACCCTCCAGGGTTGGTTTTTCCCTCGGACTCAGCGACGGATCCCACCTCTAGCGCCTCAAGGGCAGTGTGCTGGAGCGTGAGACTTTGGGTCAGGCGATACCACTGGGGAGGATGACCAGTACCTCGCCAAGGTGGCATCACCTGCTATGCTGAAAAGGGCCTTGAAGAAGGAATGGGAAGATTGGAAAGGACAGGCATAGATTAGGGAAGGAGCGGCCGTGTCCTTAAGTTAGGTACCATCCCGTCATTTGCCTGGAGGAGAAGTGGAAAAGCACGGAAAACCACTTCGAGGATTGCTGTGGTGGGAATCGAACCCACCTTTACACAATTGACCTTCCGTGGTTGAGTGGACCCAGTTCCAGCCCTCGTACCACTTTTCAAATTCCGTGGTTGAGCCGGGAATCGAATCCGGTGGTGTCAGCTAATCACACTAACCACTACACCACAAAGGCGGACGGCATGTTCTTACGTTGTGAGATCAGCCTGCAGAATGTAAAACTCTCTCTTATGACATTTAATTTTTTGAAATGTAGTACACCGGTGACCGGCCTCCGTGGCGCAATGGGTTAGCGCGTTCGGCTGTTAACCGAAAGGTTGCAGGTTCGAGCCCACCCGGGGGAGGGTGACGAATTTTATTCGAAATCTGTACCTCGATTCCATCGTACATAAAATAGGTTATCCAAGAATTTACAGTGTTCATAAACCTGTATTGTATTATAAGAAGACGCTACATAGAGGGGCTTATCAGCCTCAGTGGCATGTAAATCACGATCAATAAATTCAATTCAATTCAATTCAATTCTCTCGTTCACAACTAGTGGCCAGGTTTGAGGCTACATTAAAGTACTGTTCTTCGGCATTACGGGAATTTTTTAAATATTGTGTAGACACCGGGGACGCCTGGTGAAACTCTCGAGTTGACCCCTCATCGGCGACCTCCTTGTCTATATAGTGTCTCTCTCCCTCTCCTATATATTTTCAGCCTATTAAATCATATTTCTTCCTTAATCTGTTTACTCTCCAGGGTTGGTTTTTCCCTCGGACTCAGCGACGGATCCCACCTCCAGCGCCTCAAGGGCAGTGTCCTGGAGCGTGAGACTTTGGGTCGGGGTATACAACTGTCTAGAACCAGTACCTCGCCCAAGTGGTCTCACCTGCTATGTTGAACAGGTGCCTTACGGGGGATAAGAAGATTGGAAGGGTAGATAAGGACGAAAGAAGGATTTGGCCGTGGCCTTAAGTGGAGTAGAAGTGTAGAAGTGGAAAACCACGGAGAAGCACTTCCACGATTGCTGGCGTGGGAATCGAACCCATCTCTACTCAGTTGACCTCCCGAAACTGAGTGGACCCCGTTCCAGCCCTCGTAAAACTTTTCAAATGTCGTGGCAGAGGCAGGAATCCAACCAGGGCCTCCGGGTGGCAGCTAATCACACTTTCCACTACACCACAGAGACGGACATTAAATCATGTTTGTTACGGAGTTATCCGTGTTAGTCAGAGGTGAAAGAAGGTGCGGGCTGTAATGGGTCTAAGTACAAGTCCGAAAAGTGAATTTAAAATTTAAATAAAGGTTATATTTTGAATAGACAACAAGAGTTAACCGAAGTTTAGATAGAATTTGAAAACTTAACAAGTCAACAACAAGCCAAAATCAGGTACAAAGAAATCACAAGATTGAGGGGGGTTATTACAAGATCTGGGCTTCGAGCCCCAAGTATAATTTCTGAGCTCACAAAATACCAAAGGGCAGAAAACCCTTAATTACCTGGAGCATTAGCTCCCGACTTTACATCTCAATCCTCTCTAAGGCCCTTTTACCACAACACCATAAAGAGCTGACCCGCTCTCGATCTTTCAAGCCTATAAAGGCAATAACAGACTTTTACACAAACTGCCATCAAGGCATAATAAAGAAACAGAGGTATCTCGTACCCAATCTACTGGGCGTTAGTGTGCAAAAACTAGGTTAATTTAAATGGCCCAAAACAGAAAGGATGGAGGCGTGAATTTGCACTCCTAAATCTACATTTTAAAACCTAAGTGGCTCTAGGCCGATACACAGGGGCTAATCCCAAGCTAGGGAGGTGACTCGTATGAGAATACTTTAATACATTAAAGAAGAGAAGAAACGGTTACAAAAACGTAGTCACCTCAATTTCAAACGAAGGGGAGCTCGAGAGGGTGAAGCACTCTCTATCCCCGAATTAAAGTTCAAGAAAACTGAAGTTTACCAGGAAAAGGGATTACATGTTTATTAGTTTACATATTAAAGGTTTCGAACCCTCCCCGATAGTTGAACTGCTGAGCTAGCAAGAAATAAAGATGTTAAAATGCCATTACCTTGTTGAAGATCTGCTGTCTGACGAACGAGGCGCTTCCCGCCCCCTGCTACATATTTACACACACTGAGTTAGATGTTATACTAGTGGCGCGGAGACAAGAAAATCAGCAGCTTTTATACCCTCGTGGAAAATTCGAGACCTTTCAGGAACGAGAAGACAACCCCCCCCCAATTTTATTGGTTCACTAATAATTACACATGGAAATTCGAAGAAGAAAGCAATGATTGGAGGAAAACTAATTACAGAAATTACGGATTGGATAAATTCAAAACAGGCGGAAAGAAAGGATTAATGTTGCCAACCCACAAACCACAGAACAAAATTTAGTAAAGACAAAACTTATGAATACAAAATTTCTTGAAGAGAGTTCATTCCATTGCACCAGAGTGTATTACCATAGTTTTGGGTAGAGACATATGTTACAGAAAGTCCACACTTCTTGATTAATGAGAAACAAAAGCAAATCAAAACCACATAGTGACATCTTCTGATAACCAGAAGAGTTAGTTCGGTGGTTAAAGTTCCGGGTTTCTCCGGTAGAGAAGTTTCAATTGGCGCAATATTTGAACTTGCGTCGTAGAGGTGTACCGCCCAGTACAGACCTCCCTCCCCAAAGGTCCTTCCAAGGGGTGGCACAGAAGAAAAAATAATGTTCAAAACAAAGTCCAAGTTTGTTGCTGGTTAGTTCAAGAATAATTTAGAAGAGAAAATCTAATTTTTTTGTAGTCGGAGGTCTCTCAAGTTGTTTGATATAGATGGATGTGACTAGTTTAAGTCCAGCTTTAGAGTTTCTTTGTTGTAGTAGAATTGCGAAACAAAACATTAATCCATGGAAGTAAAATTTTTCTAAGTCCACCAAAGGTTGTATTGAAGCAATTATTAATTAAGAAATAAAGTGTACATGTAACTGTTGAAATACATTAGCTGCCGATTAATTTTGACGACAAGACATGCCGCCGCTGCTTGTGTCCAGTGGAGGCCGCTTGGACCCCTCAAGTACCCTGAGATACCTCTCCCCCGCTACTATGAGAGGGGTAGTCGTGGTGAAGCACACCGCAGATGGGAAGTTTGTTTACAGTCCTCGAGCAGGTTGCAGGAGGTGCGCCGCACATCAGCCTTGGCCGGAAGGAGGGCTCCGGCTCGCCGTACAGTGGTTGACCTCACTGGAGTGGAGTGGGCCCGTACCCCACCTCAGTGGCGGTACGGCGCCGCACGGCTGCGGGGGCACTGAAACAGTAAGATCTCGGCGGCAGAATTTTTGTAGTAATATAATGTTTTAGGGTACTGTCTTGGAATTGAGGCTGAGATTTTAAGTAGCTAGCGCCCCTAACGGAAACAGCTGCAGTCGTTTGATGGGGTAGTCACGAGACCATTGACAGTGCAGTTCATTACAACCAGGGCAGTAAGCTTTGACTTGTGATTGTAAAATACATAGGTAAAGCCGGACAATAAAGGCTTCGACTGTAGCAGTGACCGCTATAATTTATGTGGGGTTTCAGACAGTGCAACACTCAGATTATTTCCGGGAATCCACGCTAAAGAAAGATGCAGATTTAAATAGCAGTAACCATGTCTTTGACGTGAAGGAAAGATTAGGGCAAGAAATATACGGCAAGTGTCTAAGGGAATTGAGAATTAATCAGTCACCATATAACGTTGAAATTAAGGTATTTACTATATTTTATTCCTATTTCGGGAAATTGTTAATTAATTATTTATTCACAATAACTATAGTTATAAATTATTGAATCATTGCGCGGGACCATTCCTTACACTGAGTCCTATACGAGTTGTAATCATGAATTTAGAGTCGGATGCCTTTCTTGAAACACAATTCTTTCAACTGAAAATCGCACTTCAGTGACACTGGGGTTCAAACCACGGTCACTAAAGTCAGAGGCTAGCAGCGAAGCTAACATAGGAAAAGCAAGCCAATTTTTCTCACTTATTCTACTATATTATAAAGGAGGTAGCGAGCGGCTTGTTTCAAGCTCCGGCGACTGTGGTTCAAATCCCGACAGATTTTCACTTTATAAATAATGAGTGAGGAAGGACAACCGACCCGCAATTCATGGCGACAACTTCTTCTTGAGTGTACTTCCCACGCGCAGGTGGGCTAAGCTGTGAATGATGATGAGATGGTTCAAAGATTATAACAAAAATATTTAATTCCTAAAGGTGATGCGATAAATAATTCTACATTATAAGAATTTTTATTTATTTTCACATTGACAGTAACAGGAACATTGTTGACGGTGATTGAGGATGCAAAGCAGATCAGTTGAAACGCTGTAAGGACATTGCTGCTTGGTGTTCCTTTATTAACTCCGAGAGGGACTACTCCAAAACAACCATAGTGCAGCAATGGAAAAAGTAAACCTAAGTGTCCTCGTAAGGACCTATATTCGAAAGGAGAGAAGATAGCAGAACTGGTGAAACCATACGTCCACGTTGCTGAACAAACAGAATCGAAAAAACTTGTTTGTACCAACGAGTAGAAACATATTGAGTGTGCCGAATGTGGTGGCAAGTTCCATTCTACAAAAAGTTATAGATGGTGCTGTAGAACGTAGCGAAATTGAGGATTTGATCAAGTGTCTCGGACACAGCGCCACAGTGCCACAAGGGCAGTGTCCTGGAGCTTCAGACTCTTGGTCGGGGATACAACTGGAGAGAATGACCATTACCTCGCCCAGGCGGCCTCACCTGCTATGCTGAACAGGGGCCTTGTGGAGGGATGGGAGGATTGGAAGGGATAGGCAAGGAAGAGGGAAGAAAGCGGCCGTGGCCTTATGTTAGGTACCATCGCGGCATTCGCCTGGAGGAGAAGTGGGAAACCACGGAAAACCACTTCCAGGATGGCTGAGGTGGGAATCGAACCCACCTCTACTCAGTTGACCTCCCGAGGCTGAGTGGCCCCCTTCCAGCCCTCATACCACTTTTCAAATTTCGTGGCAGAGCCGGGAATCGAACCCGGACCTCCGGGGGTGGCAGCTAATCACGCTAACCACTACACCACAGAGGCGGACGTTACATTTACAACAGAACAGATGTACAAAATTGCATTTGACACAGGGTTTCAATATCGCTGTGCTGCATGGTTCAAACAAAGAAAATTACGCCAGCCAACAAGCTGATCAGATTAAGACACTGAGAGGTGGTGATTATGATCAGCTTGCAAGGTCATTTCTAATTTCCACATCTCTTAACACTCCTGCGATGATGTACGGTAGGAACACTGAACAACTTGCGGTGGCTGAGTACTGCAAACTCAATGACTGTTTTGTAAAACAAGTGGGAGTGTGTATCAAAGTAGAGAACCCATTGCTGTGTTCGAGTCCAGACGAGATAGTATTTCATCCCAATGGCTTTTCTCTCCTGGAAATTAAGTGTCCTTTTTCGTGTAAAAGAAAGCCTATTATTAAAGAGAAACGGAGCAGTGTGCCGTATTTTTGTGTGACACAACAAGGTGAAATTAATATTAGGGATTGTCACGTCTACTACACCCAAGTGCAGATATCCATTTATGTTTTTTTTTTCTTCGGGGGGCCCCCGAAGCCCGCTCCCCCCGCGTGACCATCGACTCAATCTACATGGCCTCCGACATGCTATTAGTTCTAAGAAGAAAAAGATAGCAGGGAGGAGTGGAAGTGTGATACTACAGGAGTATCTGCCTGTCCCCATGCTCAGCATGCTACCAGGCCAGATGTGGTGGTGGGTATCAATAGTGGTGTAATCAGGTAGTAAGGGTCAGGACAAAACCACATAGGCGGAAATAGAAAGATGCCTACATGTAAAACCTGACATTTTGTAGATAGCACATGCAAGGATGTGGTTCTGGAGAGGTCCAGGTAATTGTGTTAGTTGGGAATAGGTATCATGCACCGTCATAAGCCTATTCCTCGCCATTCCAGTTATTCAGGGGATCAGTCCTTCTGGGCACTGCTGTGACTAGCGCGGGCCGTGCCGGTTGCCGAGCCATGCGGCAATAGCCACTAGTGCCTGCCGCACCGCCCGACCCCCTTGAGGTCCCTCGTACCCAGTCTCCAATCCCGGAGAATGAGGCCAAGCCCGCCGAGGCGGGGACCTGCTGGATGGTTGTGGGACATGGCGCCGGGCCTCCTTCCTCTCTGCCCGCGCCATGGCCCGGTATACAGGGCAACTGCGATGGGAGGCCGGGTGGCCCCCCGCGCAGTTGGCGCACACCGGCGCCTCCCTAAGTGTAGCGCAGGCCGTGTAATGGTGATCACCACCACAACGGTTGCACCTTACTTGGAGCCCACAGCTGACCTGTCGGTGGCCCCACCTCAAACAGCGGAAACACTGCAAGAGCTGTTGAGGGGGACGTTCTGTTCTCACCTGACTGCCGCTACCTGCTGAGGTCCTCTCCTGATTGGTTCCTCGGTCGACTGCTGTCCTGGGTTTCAGCTGGGCAGTCCTCTCGTGATGGGCCGGCGTCGCCTTCTGCTTCCTGGTCCGGCGTCGTCGTCTTCTTCTTCCCTGGGGTTTCTTCTCGGCAGGGGAAGAGGCCTCGTCCTGGTGGCCCTCCTCCCGGCCTGGTGACCCCGGGGTGGCTGGTGGCTCCGCTGCGTCGCCGTCTTCTTCCTTCTCCTGGCTGGCGGCGGCGGCGTCGGCGTCGGTCGGTGCTAACACTCGACTGCGTTCCCGGTTCTGGAGGGCGCACATCGAGGTCTGCAGCTCGACAGACACGATGGCAGGCTGGGCCTGGGTAGCAGTCTCCGAACGCCATGGGGCGTCCTTTTCCACTGCTGTGCTGCCATCCGCCATCAGGGGCGCCTTCCTAGATTGCGCCCGGGTCACAGGCCCTTCCTGGTAGGCCCGGGTCTGTGACCACTTCGTGGAGGTGGCCCTTGGAGGAGCGGTCTGCGTCCACTTCGCAGTTCCGAGTCGCTCAGCCTGGGTCGCACAGTCGCGGCGCCAGGGGGATGCATGCTCCACCTCCGTAGTGGCGTCGGTGGTCTCCGGCTGGGTGGCTTGGACTAGGTCGGTGTTAACCGCCCTATGCCTTAGCCTCCTCGGCGTCTGGGTGATGGCCTCCTTGGTCTCCGGCTCAGCATTCCTCCTGAGGGCGCCGGCGTTCGTCCCTGGCACGCTGTCCCTCCCAGGTAGACGGACGACCTGAAACAGAGTAGAGAGCTCCATCTCCACGTCGTGCATCCGCTCCTGGTCGTGATGCCTTATGATGAGGCCTCCTGGTAGAAAGCTCTCCACGGACATGGTGGTCGGTAGCCTCCTGCCTCCCTGGAGGGGGCGCCGCACTCTGTCCAGTACTAGGGCCCGTTCGGAATGAACAGGGCGACCTAGCCTGTAGTAGACGAGCAGCGCCTCATACTCCGGATCGGTATAGCCCTCAGAGAAGAAAAATCCTTCAGGGGGGTCGCACCCGTCCCTGTGCGGCTCCGTCTCCACCTCGGTCTGCGACGCGTCCTGCTCCTACGGTGAGGGCGGTGTCTTCGGTTCGGGGTGGTCCTCCATCCATTGCCGCGTTGGGTAGAAGCGGCCTCCCCTGTAGATAACTCCTTTCGCCAACGCCATGCCATGGGGACCGTCCCTGAAGTTCGTCGTGGCCATCCTGAAATAAAATCCTGAAAGAGAGAAGCGAGCACTGAGAAGTGCTCAGCTTAGACAAAGCTCCTTCGAAGATGTACTAACAAGTACAGCTGCCTGACTGGTACTGGGAAAGTACAGAGCGCCTGGTAAGGAGAGAGAGAGAGCGAGCGGGAGGAACACGTCCTTCCACTACGGCTGTCGAACTCGTCCTGTATCCATTTATGTTTTGAACATCAACTTATATGAACTGTTTGTACATTCTCCTAAAGGAAGTATCACTGTGAAAATTTCAAGGCATGAGCAATTCCTGTGTACTACCATTCCCTTATTGGAAAGGCTTTATTTTCAGTATTATCTGCCATTAATTCGGAATATGTCGTTACGGGTACCGGTAGTGTCACAATGAGGGGCACGTGTATGCACTTTTATCTTTTTATTTTGCTCACTGACGTACTTCAAAGTGTTCAATGCAGAAAACTAACAGTAACAAAGATACATTGTATTCGGTTCCAAACGCTATCAGGGGTTGAGGAGACATTGCTTTCTCTTTTTGGCCAACGTTGAGAGGCTTACCATGCTGTAAAACCCACCTTATGTCTCATAATAAAACAGGGTGGACACAACGAGGCTAGTTCATTTTAATTTGAAGGAGAAGTCCCCTACAATAAATGTTAATGTCAATTCCTTGCTGGGAGATGAGTGTAAGTTTCGTTTACTTTTACTCGTTCGATTCTCCATTCTTTCAGTTAACACCGCTAGGAACTAACTCGAGCGCTGGCTTGCAGCTTACCCACTGATCTCTATGCATGGATCGCTGATGGCAGGTCTCCGCTGCAGGAGAAAGTACGCCAAGTTGAGCGCGCGGTTGGCGTACCCAACCTAGAGCTCTCCTTATGGGGAAGCAATGATAATATAGTCAATTTGAAGTCGCAATTAATGGCGCATTGGAATAATTAAAAATATAGAGACATGTTCACTCAAAGCATAAGGACATTGGGATCTCTGACACGTCATTCCGAGGTGAGTAAATCTCCGGGATAGCAATAAACATGAGTGTATAATAACGGCCGACAAATATTAACTTAGGTGCTGAATACATGCAATTAGCGATCGGTAACACAATACGAGTGAAAACCAGTTTCTGGAAACATTGCTGTAAATTGTATACGTGTATGTCACGAAATTATGCATTCTTAAAATGATGTACCTATAAACGTAGCTCACTATACAGGCCTAGATTCGACATATCGTAATCGGTGCTTGATAATGAATTTCTGTTTCCTGTTTCCATGAAATAACGCGCATATTATCAAATTAAAATATCATTGAAGCAAATGTACACATTTATAAAACCAGCAAATATTCAAAACTTGTCAATATATCACATTACCTGCAGCTTAATTTACTATTACAGACCTCTTTAATTAAATTCAGCTAGCAAAGCGATATTGATAGTCATCATCAGAAATATGTAACACCAGTTAAATGAGTCCCAAGTACCACGAATAGTATAATGGGATAGCCCCAAACACCCACCACACTTTCCCTTCTCCCACCACTCCAGTGTCTGAAACCCATAATTATTACTGATGTAAATAAGGTCTAGAATTCCTCCAGACTTCATTTTCTAAGAATAAGGTCACGTCTATTCATCGAAACCGTCAGTTTAATTATGAGAAATTAAAAAAAAGGTAAATCTTTACTTGCAGTTAGTGTTCAGTAAAATTGAAAACAGTTGGCTGTACATCACTTCTAAGGTGTACAGTTTGTCCATTTCTATCAAAACAGTCTTCCTCTAAGTGATCCGAGCAGAGAACAGCTGTTTTAGAAGGCTCCCAATTCTCCCGCCTGATACTCCTAATCCATGATCTTAGAAGTTCGGGTCTCGAGAAAGGAAACCTACAAAAATTTATTGCCATTTTGCTCCCGGAATATGCGATAAAAGATACAATAAACCTAAAACTCAAAACACTACCCTAGGAAGATTCTTATGTAAAGTATAAAACTCCCCAATGAAATGATTTCTCCTTCTGCTGATCGGTTCTGTTTCTACATCCATAAGCTGAACACTGCGGTATGTTAATACCCCGTAGAATGTTTCTTCATTCATATTTCAGATAAACACGTACATATTTAAATTGAATCTTGTAATCCACAAGTATACTACAAGGCAACGAACCTAAATTCGTAAAATACACTACTATTTACTTTGCAATAACACAGCACAGAAGACTCGTGGAACTACAATCAAGAGACCTGGCGTCACTGAACTAAGCATAAACAAAGCAAGCGCGCTCCTCGTGATCTACTGCACCGTGCGCTCGCTGCCATCTTACTACGCCGGTCATCTTCTATTCGGCTTACTGCTACCCAAGCTACCAGCCATCCAGGTATAGAGATCAGTGAGCTTACCCCATCAAACGTTTTCTGAGGTAATCGCAAGAGCGCACCTCTCTCCATTCGCACGGTCCCAATAGAGTCAGTACCTCGCCCAAGTGGCCTCACCTAGTCCGGTGTGAGCTGTGGCAGAGAGCGGTTCGCTGTACTCTGCCTTCCTTGCATGTGAAGTTGGTGCGTTAATATTTTTCAGTAAAGTACAGTACAGTGACAATGGCAACCAATAGCATTAGGCGAAATACAATAAAATGTGCATTTACCGACGAGACAAATAAACCGGGGCCAGCAGAAATTCATGAGTGGATTCAACAAACCTTAAAACTTACCGTGGATCAACTGGAAGCCATTCAACTCGATATTCTGGAAACCGCTGTTTACATCAAGCTAACCAGCAAACTACTGATGGAGAAGATATTACTCACTACAAACGGAAAATCACAGGTACGAAAATGTAATGGTTCCTTCTCTGATGTTGTTATTACATGTGCAGATGATGATAGTAAGTTGGTCCGAATAATGAACCTACCAATAGAAATGCCGAACGAGAAAATAATGTCATTTTTTAACAAGTATGGGAAAGTCAGGGAAATTAGAAATGAAAGATGGTCTTCAACTTACATCTTTTTTTTTTTTTGCTAGTTGCTTTACGTCGCACCGACACAGATAGGTCTTATGGCGACGATGGGATAGGAAAGGCCTAGGAGTTGGAAGGAAACGGCCGTGGCCTTAATTAAGGTACAGCCCCAGCATTTGCCTGGTGTGAAAATGGGAAACCACGGAAAACCATCTTCAGGGCTGCCGACAGTGGGGCTCGAACCCACGATCTCCCGGATGCAAGCTCACAGCTGCGCGCCTCTACGCGCACGGTCAACTCGCCCGGTCAACTTACATCTATAACATTTACAGTGGTATCAGATCTATGCGAATAGAACTTAAAACTGCCATACCACCCATCGTGGCCATAGAGGGATATAAAGCGCAGGTAATATATGAAGGGCAACCTAAATCTTGCTTTTACTGCAACGCTACGGATCACTTTAGACAAGATTGCCCTATACGGCGAGGTGGGAACGACAACAAAACAGGGCCAAGGTTACTCGGTGATATCGTTGCGGAAAGGGAACATCACACTGATTCACCCGCTGTGTTAGAGGTGGATACTATACCCACAAGCATACCTCCCACGGACAAACCTGCCCCAGTACAAGCACGGGATGCAGACCAACACGCAGTTGATGAGTCACTTACTCACTCCAATGCCTTATCGCCAACACAGCCAGGCAGCCTCACCAGACGACATATCCACACCGCAACAAATACAGCTATCAGCACAAGACGAACAAGAGCAACAACAAACATCCGATAGTAGTCAACACAAGAATGAAGGTCATGTCGGAACAGAACTTGCTCTCATACACAACCACGAACAGGAACTTGTAAACACACTTGTCAACACGGAAGCGGAGAATACAATAAATGCTAGGACACTAGAGAAACCAGGAGAGAGGGACATAGGTATTCAACCACTGAACAAGAGCGTTATTCTAGACACTACGACTAATAGCATGCAATGGGCTGATGAGATCGAAGCGGAAACCTCGAATCTTATGGAAATAGAAGAGACGAGGTCAGGGAATCAAGACAGCTTGAAGACAAACGAAACATCAACCCAAGAAGTTGCACTTTCGAAAAGCAAAACAAAAGTAAAAACACATAGACCCTCGAGGGAGGAAACACAGAAGCCATACAACAGCAGAGACCCGCGGCTACAGGGGAGTAGAGTAGGAGATAGACGATAGAGTCCCTCCTCCCCATCCCCGTTTAATTTATTAGGAGAAGAAACATGTATATATTCACGATTATGCTGTTAACATACACATTGATGACACTAAATATAAATTGTATTCAAACTGCAAGTAAACAGTCGCTCCTTAAACAGATTATTCGTGACCAGGACGTGGATATCGTTATGTTGCAAGAAGTGGCAACCGAAGATCTTGCTCCCATTCCTGGATACGATAAAATTATTAATGTTAACGAGCACAAACGCGGTACAGCCATATACATTAAGGACAATATAGCATACTCGGACACAGCGCTTCTGCCAAATTCTCGAGGTATCAGCATACGTATTCGGGACTTACTAATTGTAAACATCTATGCCCCATCCGGATCACAAGCAAGGACGCAAAAACGGCTGTTCTATACCACAGACATCCTTCCACTTATTTACAGACATAGAGACAATATGATCCTTGGAGGTGATTTTAACGCAGTATTATCACCCAAAGACCAAACAGGACAGTTCCAGGGATGTCCTGCGCTATCTAATTTAATAAGAGGGCTACGTCTAAAAGATACATGGGAAATGAAGTAACAGAGGTCAGCTGGATATACGTATTATTACTCAGGTGGCGCTTCTCGTCTAGATAGAATATATGTCAGCGGGGGACTGAAAGAACACGTGAGGGAAACAGATGTCTGCCCAGTGGAATTTTCAAACCATTGTGCGTTTATCTGTAAGATCCGACAACCTGAATGGGGACCTAGACGCGGACGAGGAATTTGGAGGTTAAATGACTCTATTTTGAAGAACATGGACTTAAAAGAAAGATTTTTCGCTGAATGGCAAAAATGGAAAACATACATACCCCGGTATAGAGATACTCTTGATTGGTGGATTTCATACGCTAAACCTCGCACAATCTGGCTATTGAAGTCATACAGTGCTGAGAGGAGAAGGCACTTAAACCACACGACAGAATTCTACCATAAATGCTTAAGACAGCTATATAAGGAGGATCCTCCAACCCTGACACCTATCGAAGAATAAAGAAAACAAGAGCGTAGCTACTAACGATACAGCGACGAGAAATGGAAGGTTTGAAAATTCAAGCGCAAGATCGTCAAGTTCTAGGCAACGAGTCTCTTTCCAGTTACCACCTTATAAGAAATTGCAGGAAAGGACGTCAAAAAATACATCCATGACATCGAAACAACTAATGGACAAATAACGAGTAGCCCCGAAATAATAAAAGAAATGGCGGAAAGCTTTTTTCAGTCCTTGTATAACGAAGAGCCGCCCACCATCATAAATCACCAACACCCCTTCTTTGATGGTATAAGAGGAAGAATTCAGCATAGGGAACAAGAAAGTTTGACCCAAGACAACACCTTAGCAGAAATCCAGCAGGCAATATTGCAAAGCGCACCGAATAAATCTCCTGGTCCCGATGGTCTAGGAAGAGCTTTTTATATGACATACTGGTCCATCATTAGCGACGAACTTGTTGCAGCAATGAATGATGCCTGTGATCCAGAAAGGAGCATCGACAAGATGAAAGAAGGCCTTGTGGTCCTTCTTCCCAAGATGACAAATCCAACCAAGTTATCTGACTTTCGGCCCATAACGCTCTTAAATTTTGACTATAAGCTATTAACTAAATGTGTGAAAAAGAGACTAACTGCGTTTATGGAGGACGCCACATCCGAACACCAGTCTGGTGCGATACCAGGAAGGTGTGTAATAAATTCTCTATGTGTCATTCGGGATATTATAAGCGAGTCATTGGTCAACAATAAAAAGAAACTGCTAATATCACTAGATTTTGACCACGCATTTGACAGGGTAAACCACAAATATATAATTGAAACACTCCATGCCCTTGGCTTTGACACTCAATTCACGACTCTCGTGGGCAAAATTATTAATGGAGGCTCTTCAAAGATTAATATAAATGGTTATTTAACAAGGCCAATCCACATCCACAGAGGAGTACGGCAAGGGTGTCCGCTGTCTATGTTGTTCTTCGTTCTATCTCTAGAACCCCTTCTTAGCAATCTACAGCAAACGTTCAGTCCTAGCAATTTGGATATTGTCGCATTCGCAGATGACGTTACTATAATATTCGATCAAACCATTGATATCCAGCATTTGTTCAAGGTAATCGAGGATTATGGGAGATTTTCCGGGGCTCAGCTGAACCCAAGGAAGACAAAGGCGATGTGGATTGGGAAACTGGGCCGAGTCCAATCGGCACTTCCAGAGTGTGTAACATTAACACAAGAAACTAAAATTCTGGGAATAACCTGCTTTAACAGTGTGTACAAGATGATCAAAAAGAACTGGGCCGATGCTTTGCATTCAGTCAGGGGTATATTGGAACAGGTTAGGTATCGATCTTTCCACTTGCAACAAAGAATAATGTATGTGAATATGTACTGCTTAAGCAAAATATGGTATCTGAGCCAAATTCTTCCCATGCCACGGATGATTGGTAAATGTCTAATTTCGGTTGTTGGTTGGTTCATTTGGCAAGGATCACTAATACGACTTGCCAGAAGTACACTCACCTTACCTAAATCCCAGGGTGGGCTGGGACTAATTGACGTCAAAGAGAAAGCAAAAACCTTGTTTCTCATAAATCGAAGAACTTCCTCATGCGATGGTGCAGTCTTCCACAATGCATTAACCCACCAGCGTATTATGACATCCATCATCATGCACCTCACGCAAGATATCTGAGAGTCGAGCTGAGTTATATGCCAAAAGACGTCGTCACATCTCCAGATGTCTCAACGAAAAAAGTTTATCGCTGTATACTCTCTCAACAGTATTTAGCCCCACACATAACGAAAGCAGCTACGGTAATCAACTGGAATAGAGTATAGAGGAATATCTCCCATCGCATCCTTCCAGACGCAGTAAAAGAAAGCTGGTATAAAGTAATCCATGACATTATACCGACAAACAGCAGACTTCATCACATTCATATGCTGGAGACGGACTTGTGCAACGTCTGTCAACATACAGATACAATCCAACACTGACTTACAACTTGTACGCAGATTCGACTGACATGGAATAAATTTAAACAGACGCTAAAGTGTATCATCGAACGTCCGAGTACATACAAGGCACCTGAATGGGTGATCCGCCCTGTATTTAGCTTCCAACCACCGCAACTGAACAGTGCTGTCGTGTTACTGTTAGGTTGTTACGTCGACTGTGTGCTGAAATCTTCTGAGCCTTACAGTGCCCTCGACAGAATGTCCGAGATAAGTGACTATGTTTTAATGCGCATTCAATGTCCGCAAAGGAAGCGATGGCTGGGAGAATATGTAGAGCAGCTAAGTAGTGTTCTGTAAGTGTGCAATGCTGGAAGTAAGAGTAAATTAAACTAAATTTAGAAACAAACTAAGATAGACTGTATAAAAATGTGATATACGTTTGTGTGATTCATTCGTTTGTTATTTGTTAATTCTTGTCAAGTACAGATGTGAATTATTGTGATATTCTGAGACTTCAAATAATCAACGAACATTAGGCAATACGAAGTTGTAACGACGTTTCCTGTTGTGTTTTTCTCTATCTAATTGTGTGTTCATTTGTTAAACAGTTGAAATCATTTTACGTATTACCTATTACATGTAAATAAATCAGATGAAAAAAAAACCTGCTATGCTGAACAGGGGCCTTGAGGAAGGAATGGGAAGATTGGAAGTGATAGACAAGGAAGAAGGAAGGATTTGGCCGTGGCCTTAAGTTAGGTACCATCCTGGCATTGGCGTGGAGGAGAATTGGGAAACCATGGAAAACCACTTCCACGATGGCCGAGGTGGGATCAAACCCACCTCTACTCAGTTGACCTCCCGAAACTGAGTGGACCCCGTTCCAACCCTCGTAAAACTTTTCAAATTTTGTGGCAGAGGCGGGAATCGAACCAGGGCCTCCGGGGTGGCAGCTAATCACACTTTCCACTCCACCACAGAGGTGGACATTAAACCATATTTCTTAATTGTAAAAAAAAAGAGCATTGGCACGTTCTTTTTCTTCTTCTCTTCCTCTAGTTCTTAATCTGTTTTCCCTCCAGGGTCGGCTTTTCCCTCGGACTCAGCGAGGGATCCCACTTCTACCGCCTCAAGGGCGATGTCCTGGAGCTTCAGATATTGGGTCGGGCGATACTACTGGGGAGGATGACCAGTACCCCGCCCAGGTGGGCTCACCTGCTATGCTGAACAGGGGCCTTGAGGAAGGAATGGGAAGATTGGAAAGGGCAGGCACAGAAGAGAGAAGGAAGCGGCCGTGGCCTTAAGTTAGGTACCATTCCGGCATTTACCTGGAGGAGAAGTGGGAAACCACGGAAAACCACTTCGAGGATGGCTGAGATGGGAATCGACCCCCCCCCCCCTACTCAATTGACATCTTGGGGCTGAATCAACACGTACCTGCCATCGTACATTTTTTCAATTCTCGTGGCAGAGTCGAGAATCGAACCCAATACTCCGTGCTTCTCGGGGTTCCAGCTATTAACATTAACAACTACACCACATAAGCAGGGTGGACCATCTTTATAAACGAAAAATAAACGGACAATAGCTCATCATTCCCTTGTAGGACCAGCCAGCTCAATGCAAATCTCCTTCTCTTATCACAATGTATACTGTAATATGAGACGTTGCTTGCAAGCCTCCGTGGCGCAATGGGTTAGCGCGTTCGGCTGTTAACCGAAAGGTTGGTGGTTCGAGCCCACCCGGGGGCGTGAAGAAACAGAACAAGTATCTGCACTCAGATATTTAGGAAGAACAATCAGAAGTGATCTATATTGTTTAGTTGAAGTGAAGAGCTGCATCGCAATGGCCAATGAAGCATACATGAAGCAAAGGGTACTGACGAGTGGGCCACGGAATATGGACCTTAACAAGAGGTTAGCGAAGTGCTTTGTATGGAGCATTGCTCTTCATTGGGCTGAGGCTTGGACTTTGAGAAGGGAGGAATGAAGAAGATTGAAATCTTTTGAAATGTGGGTATGGAGAAGAATGAAGAAGATCAACTCGCAAGACAAATTCCTCTTCTTCTTTTTCTACCAATTTTCCACACCTGTGAGGTCGCGCGTCGCACATGTGGATTTGGCCCTGTTTTACGGCCGGATGCCCTTCCTGACGCCAACCCTATATGGAGGATGTAATCACTATTGCGTGTTTCTGTGGTGGTTGGTAGTGTGGTGTGTTGTCTCAATATGAAGAGGAAAGTGTTGGGAGATACACAAACACCCAGTTCCCGGCCGGGAATCGAACCCTGGACCCTCTGAACCGAAGGTCAGTACGCTGACCATTCAACCAACGAGTCGCACACAAGACAAATTAAGGAATGAAGTGGTATTGGAAAGAGTAGGTGAAGAAAAGACGGCAATACTGCAAACCATTCAAAATAATAATACTACTACTTGCTTTACGTCCCACTAACTACTTTTACGGTTTTCGGAGACGCCGAGGTGCCGGAATTTTGTCCCACAGGAGTTCTTTTTACGTGCCAGTAAATCTACCGACACGAGGCTGACATATTTGAGCACCTTCAAATATCACCGGATTGAGCCAGGATCGAACCTGCCAAGTTGGGGTCAGAAGATCAGCGCCTCAACCGTCTGAGCCACTCAGCCCGGCAAAAAAAAACATTCAAAAGAGAAAGAAGAATAGGTTAGGACACTGTTTGCGAAGGAAATGTTTATTAACACAACTGGAAGGAAAAGATGCAGGGAGAATGGTAACAGGAAGAAATAGGTATCAGATGATGGACAGTGAGAAAATTAATGGAAATTACTGGAAGACTAAAAGGATGTCAGAAGACATGCATGAGAAAATGCATGCGAAAACCTGCCATTAGGCAAAGAACCGATAATCATGATGATGATGATGATGATGATGATGATGACATACATGGAAAAGAAATACAGTTTTATAACAATAGAATTGTTTCGTTCTATAAGAACATTTTCACAAAACTTTCTCTTCTAGATACCAGCCACAAGGATTTCCTCCGCTACCCGCTACCCAACTGTGAGACGCTGCGATGTAATGAACTGACGTTGCAAGATATCGGCACATTCGTCAAAAATTTTATGAACAAAGTGATTGCCAATGGCAAAATAACTACATTTTGCACTACGTATCTGTATCGTCTCCTGCTGGACCTATGTCGGGCTGAGTGGCTCAGACGGTTGAGGCGCTGGTCTTCTGACCCCAACTTGGCAGGTTCGATCCTGGCTCAGTCCGGTGGTATTTGAAGGTGCTCAAAACGTCAGCCTCGTGTCGGTAGATTTACTGGCACGTAAAAGAACTCCTGCGGACCACCCACATCCAACAAAGACGTAACAAAAAAGCGACTGATTACTAAATTTTATCTCTCGAAACGCCGGGAGAATGTTGTAACGAATGTTAGAGTATGCAGGTTCAAGAATTCTTCAGATCAAGAAGATGAGAGTAAACCGACTATGTCAGCATGTTTTGAAGCACAGTACCTGTCCAACCGAAACAACGGATGGTGATAGGCAATCAAAAGTAAATACAAAGAGAAAAAAAGATGCAGTTATGGAACACAGAGAATTCAAGCCTATCCAGAGTTATTACTCCAGGGGAAGAACCTGTGATCAGCAATATTTGAGCAAGAAGCTAAGTGTGAAGAAAACATGGGACATGTTTTGTGAAAGACATCCTCATTTAGTGGTGACGTATTATTAGTACCGAACAATATTTTGTGATGATGTTTATATTGGATTCGGAGCACCGTATGTTGACACATGCTCTACATGTTCTGCTCTCGAAAGAAAGATTGGCTTAGAACACAGTTGCTCAGCTGGGCGCCCCTTGAGTGTGGCCGGGTTGGACTGACGTAAATGCGCGCAGCTTACGTCACAGTGAGGCGAGAAAGCGAACACGGCAATGAAGTGAAGCAGTGTCGTTCGATTGTGACTATGAAGCTCTCCTCCACTGCTCAGTGAAATGCTGATTCGGGTACAGTATTTTATAAAACACGTTATTATCACAAGAAAACAGAACTTTTCAACATATTCCGGCTTGATTTATACTGCGCTCGATATAAACAGTCAATTTTCTTTTCTTATATTTATACATTCAAACAAAACTAACACGTTATAATTTTTGTTTTACAATTTACTAAGAAACAGGGTTTAACTAACACGTTATAATTTTTGTTTTACAATTTACTAAGAAACAGGGTTTAACTAACACGTTATAATTTTTGTTTTACAATTTACTAAGAAACAGGGTTTAAGCGTACAAGCTACGATTTACAGCATCGTACGGTAAAGTGCAGTAAGTTCGAGTTCCCTATCAACTTGACTTTGAAGTAAGTCGTTCTTTGTCACTGCCTCTCAATTATACAACGATCTTAAACTATATGAAATACAGCAAAGGAGTGTCGGGACTCAGAAAAAATGTCTTAAATACCGCTACCTTTCCACTTATTAAGCCATGTAAATAAGTTTTTGTCCGCCTCTGTGGTGTAGTGGTTAGCGTGATTAGCTGCCACCCCCGGAGGTCCAGGTTCGATTCCGGGCTCTGCCACGAAATTTGAAAAGTGGAACGAGGGCTGGAACCGGATCCAGTCAGCCTCAGGAGGTCAACTGAGTAGAGGTGGGTTCGATTCCCATCTCAGCCATCCTGGAAGTGGTTTGCCGTGGTTTTCCACTTCTCCAGGCAAATGCCGGGATGGTACCTAACTTAAGGCCACGGCCGCTTCCTTCCCTCTTCCTTGAATATCCCTTCCAATCTTCCCATCCCCCACCAAGGCCTCTGTTCAGCATAAGAGGTGAGGCAGCCTGGGCGAGGTACTGGTCATCCTCCCCAGTTGTATCCCCCGGCCGAATGTCTCACGCTCCAGGACACTGCCCTTGAGGCGGTAGAGGTGGGATCCCTCGCTGAGTCCGAGCAAAAAACCAACCCTGGAGGGTAAGCAGATTAAGAAAGAAAGAAAGAAAGAAAGAAAGAAAGAAATTTTCACCAAATTAAATAGTACGAAATATCATAATCTCCTAGACACATTTTAGATGCTCAGTTTTATTCTTAATTCATCCTAGGCGTTAAAATTCTTAGGTTTCCCTTATGTCTTCTCTTCCTTGTTAGTATAGTGTATGTTTATGAAATAGTACAATTATTAATGTAATCTCCTAGATGTTTAGTTTTTAATCTTATTCTTATATCCTCAGCAGGAAAATGTATCTTACGCTTTTTATGTATTCTTTTTATTAGATTGTGTATATTAGTTGATACATTTAAGTTAAAGTGGCAGTTAGTTACAGCCAAAGAGACCTCTGGTTCTACTTGTAATTAACTTTAAATAAATATATTTCTATTGCTGTTTTCAATTCCTTCGATGAGAATGACAATATTTCCATTAAAATGTAAAATTCCTGCTATTCATTCAGAAAAATGTAATATATTTACACAACTTCGCAGTGCCGTGCGCCCGCGGGACGAAAAGCTCAGCGTGAGACCCTCTGATTTCGAAAACCGACAAGCGGAAAAGGTAGATTTACAGCATCAGCTTAAAGCTAAAAAAAATCGATGCAGCGTCTTCTATGAAAGGCTGAAGGAAGAAAATGATGGAGAACTTACGCTCAGCTATGATGCCAAAAGAATTTAGTGCTTCCTAAGGTTCCTGACCAAGCTACTTACTATTACTTACGCATCTTGATCGTTTGCCGGGGCTCATCCACAAGCACTCAGACCCCAGAAAACGTCACGTCCTACGTTTGGTTAGAGAATGAGGTCGCCAAAAGCTCCAACAAAGTCACGTCTGCTGTACAGCATCACCTAGCGCATGTGGATTTGGAGGGAATTGCCCAAAAACGATTGTTTCGGATAGATGTGGTGGTCAGAAAAAAGGTATGTGACTATGGTTGGAATGCTGATGCACTGGTTCTTGTGCGAGGCTCCAATACACACCCAAAGGATAGAAATGTTGTTCCCGATCGTCGGCCATTCGTTCATCCCCCACGTCAGAGCCTTCGTAAACTTGTACTTATTTGATTATTGTCTGGTTGAAGGAGCTATACCAAATGAATGGAGAGTTGCTATAGTAGCCCCTGTGTATAAAGGAAAGGGTGATAGACATAAGGCTGAAAATTACAGGCCAGTAAGTTTGACATGCGTTGCTTGTAAGCTTTGGGAAGGCATTCTTTCTGATTACAGTAGACATGTTTGCGAAATTAATAACTTGTCGATAGAAGGCAATTCGGTTTTCGGAAAAGTTATCCCACTTGTAGGATTCCAGCAAGATATAGCAGATATTTTGGATTCTGGAGCTCAAATGGACTGTATCGCGATTGACCTGTCTAAAGCATTTGATATGGTGGATCATGGGAGACTGCTGGCAAAAATGAATGCAGTTGGACTAGACAAAAGAGTGACTGAATGGGTTGCTATATTTCTAGAAAATAGATCTCAGAGAATTAGAGCAGGCGAAGCTTTATCTGACCCTGTAATAATTAAGAGGGGTAGGGTTGGCGTTAGGAAGGGCATCCGGCCGTAAAACAGGGCCAAATCCACATGTGCGACGCAGTTCGCACCCGCGACCCCACAGGTGTGGGAAAAGCGGTAGGAAAAAAAAATTCCTCAAGGCAGTATTATTGGACCTTATGTTTTCTTATATATATCAATGATATGAGTAAAGGAGTGGAATCAGAGGTAAGGCTTTTTGCGGATGATGTTATTCTCTATAGAGTAATAAATAAGTTACAAGATTGTGAGCAACTGCAAAATGACCTCGATAATGTTGTGAGATGGACAGTAGGCAATGGTATGATGATAAACGGGGTTGAAAGTCAGGTTGTGAGTTTCACAAATCGGAAAAGTCCTCTGAGTTTTAATTACTGAGTTGATGGGGCGAAAGTTCCTTTTGGGAATCATTATAAGTATCTGGGTGTTAATATAAGGAAAGATCTTCATTGGGGTAATCACATAAATGGGATTGTAAATAAAGGATACAGATCTCTGCACATGGTTATGAGGGTGTTTATGGGTTGTAGTAAGGATGTAATGGAGAGGGCTTATAAGTCTGTGGTAAGACCCCAACTCGAGTATGGTTCCAGTGTATGGGACCCTCACCAGGATTACTTGATTCAAGAACTGGAAAAATCCAAAGAAAAGCAGCTTGATTTGTTCTGGGTAATTTCCGACAAAAGAGTAGCGTTTAAAAAATGTTGCAAAGTTTGGGCTGGGAAGAACTAGGAGAAAGAAGACGAGTGATGAGTGGTATGTTCCGAGCTGTCAGCAGAGAAATGGCGTGGAATGACATTAGTAGAAGAATAAGTTTGAGTGGCGTCTTTAAAAGTAGAAAAGATCACAATATGAAGACAAAGTTGGAATTCAAGAAGACAAATTGGGGCAAATATTCATTTATAGGAAGGGGAGTTAGGGATTAGAATAACTTACCAAGGGAGACGTTCAATAAATTTCCAATGTCATTGAAATGCAGCTCAGTTTGATTGATTGATTGATTGATTGATTGATTGATTGATTGATTGATTGATTGATTGATTGATTGATTGATTGATTGATTGATTGATTGATTGATTGATTGATTGATTGATTGATTGATTGATTGATTGATTGATTGATTGATTGATTGATTGATTGATTGATTGATTGATTGATTGATTGATTGATTGATTGATTGATTGATTGATGTTTAAGAACATAAACGTAGCTGAAAACTCAAAGGTCTACATCAATATAATGAAAAACATTTCGGTAGTAATTTCGTTGTGGGTGGAAGATTGTGAAGTAAGAAATTGGACGCAACTCGCCAATGTCGCCACCAGGAGTTCAGGCGGCTGACATTTCCAATTTCAAAGGGCTAAGAAATTCATCACCCCCAAAACAGCAAACAAGAAGGCATGCCTTGTGCATTGGATGATAACGATACAGACAATGTTGCTTGAGGCTACTTCTTTTTGTAAACACGTTCATTATTTTTCAAAGATTGATTCTCAGACATCAATATTCGTGGATGTTTTTTCGACGTTTAATTGAGATATTTTTTCCTTCGAACGATGTTCATTACTGTTTTTTTTTTTTTTGGCCGAATTATAGTGCAATCGTACACATAGTACAGTTTTGAATGTGAAGAGCCCAAAACTCTTATCAAAAGAAGCAAACGCTTCCAAACGATGTCATTCCTTATTTGATTCCGAAGGGAGTCAAACTCTCCTTTTTAATGTTTACATAGAACAGGCAGTAAAGGAAATCAAAGAGAAATTTGGAAAGGGAATCACAGTCCAAGGAGAAAAAAATCAAAACCTTGAGATTTGCCGATGATATTGTTATTTTATCTGAGACTGCAGAAGATCTCGAGAAGTTGCTGAATGGTATGGATGAAGTCTTGGGTAAGGAGTACAAGATGAAAATAAATAAGTCCAAAACAAAAGTAATGGAGTGCAGTCGAACGAAGGCAGGTGATGTAGGAAATATTAGATTGGGAAATGAAGTCGTAAAGCAAGTAGATGAATATTGTTACTTGGGTAGTAAAATAACTAACGATGGCAGAAGTAAGGAGGACATAAAATGCAGACTAGCACAGGCCAGGAAGAGCTTTCTTAAGAAAAGAAATTTGCTCACTTCAAACATTGATATCGGAATTAGAAAGATGTTTTTGAAGACTTTCGTGTGGAGCGTGGCATTGTATGGAAGTGAAACATGGACGATAACTAGCTCAGAAAGAAAGAGAATAGAAGCTTTTGAAATGTGGTGTTACAGAAGAATGCTGAAGGTGAGATGGATAGATCGAATCACGAATGAAGATATACTGAATCGAATTGGTGAGAGGAGATCGATTTGGCTAAATTTGACGAGAAGAAGAGATAGAATGATAGGACACATCTTAAGACACCCAGGACTTGTTCAGTTGGTTTTTGAAGGAAGTGTAGGTGGTAAGAACGGTAGGGGTAGACCAAGGTATGATTATGTCAAGCAGATTAGAGCAGATGTAGGATGCAATAGTTACGTAGAAATGAAAAGGTTAGCACAGGATAGGGTGGCATGGAGGGCTGCATCAAACCAGTCTATGGACTGATGAATCAAACAACAACAACAACAACAACAACAGCAGCAGGCGTTTGTTAAACGGACTAACTCCATTCTTTGGCTGCAATACGAGCTTAATGCAAATTTCAAGTACAAATATTCAGCTAAAGTTGGACCACAGATTTCATTAATGAACCCGCTTATTTGCTAGCCATTCTTCAAAAGAAAATTTCAATTTTAGTTTAGATGTGCTAGTGGAAATAAGTTTTTCCTATTTTACCAACATTCTGTTGGCCCACTTTCCAAATGGGCAACTCATTTGAAACAAAAATACATTAGAGGACCGTTTCATTGGGAACTTTATTACCTGGTGAGTCCAAAGCAGGGTCTCAGTTATCATTCATAACAATTCCTAAGCAAGTCATCGAAGTTACGATTCTTTTTCTCAATTTGCTTTACGTCGCACCGACACAGATAGGTCTTATGGCGACGATGGGATAGGAAAGAGCAAGGAGTGGGAAGGAAGTGGCTGTGTATGAAAATGGGAAACCATGGAAAACCATCTTCAGAGCTGCCGACAGTGGGGTTCGAGCCCACTATCATCCGAATGCAACTCACAGCTGCACGCTCCTAACCGCACGGCCAACTATCTCGGTGAAGTTACGAAGTGTTTTATTGTTTAAAATAATGGCAGTATGTCACTTTGTTTGAGACAGGTTTTTGGTGATACCAATACTAGGCTGAGGTTGTTTTGGGGTTATTAGGAAAATGTTTTTCTCACACAGTCATCAAGACTTAGTAGGCCTGATTTCTTCCAATAATTGATGATGATAATTGTTACGGAGTTATCCGTGGAAGTCAGAGGTGAAAGAAGGTGCGGGCTGGAATGGGTCTAACTACAAGTCCGAAAGATGAATTGAAATTTCAGTGAAGGTTATATTTTCAAAGCTTAACAATGGTGACATAGAATTTTGAGCGTGCAACAAATAACAACAAGTTAAATCAGGTACACAATCAAGAAGTCCAAACTTAAACCAGTTTCCACTAGGGGAAATAACAAAATCAGGTACCAGAGTAGATTTACAAGTAAAGCCCCAGATTCGGGTTCTTACAAGTTCTGGGCTTCGTGCCCCAAGTTACAATTCCTGAGCCCTCAACTCATAACCACAAATTACCAAAGGGCAGAAAACCCCTAATTGCATGGAGCACTTGCTCCCAACTTTTAACCTCAAGCCTCCCAGAGGCACCTTTCACACACAAGAAAGAGCTGACCCGCTCTCAATTTTTCAGGCCTATTTAAGAGGCCATAAACTGACTTTACACTAACTGCCCTCAAGGCACACAAGGAAACAGGGGCATTTAATACCCAACCTACAGGGCCTTCGCATGAAGAAAACAAAATATCAGGTTAAGTTAATGGCCCAAAGTACAGAAAGGACTGGAGGCGTGAACTTGCACTCCTAAGTACACAATATTAAAACCTAAGTGGCTCTAGGCCGATACACAGGGGCTAATCCCAAGCTAGGGAGGTGACTCGTATGAAAAAACTTTAATACATTAAGGAAGAGAAGAAACGGTTACGAAAACGTAGTCACCTCAATTTCAAATGAAGGGGAGCTCGAGAGGGTAAAGCACTCTCTATCCCCGAATTAAAGTTCAAGAAAACTGAAGTTTACCAGGAAAAGGGTTTACATGTTTAATAGGTTTCGAACCCTCCCCGAGAGTTAGACTGCTGAGCTAGCAAGAAATAAAGATGTTAAAAGGCCATTACCTTGTTGAAGATCTGCTGTCTGAAGAACGAGGCGCTTCCCGCCCCCTGCTACATATTCACACACTGAGTTAGATGTTATACTAGTGGCCCCGAGACAAGAAAATCAGCAGTTTATATACCCTCGTGGAAAATTCGAGACCTTTCAAGAATGAGTAGACACACCCCCTCAATTTTTATTGGTAGACAAAGAATTACACATGGAAATTTGAAGAAGAAAGCTATGATTCAAGGAAAATTAATTACAGAAATTACTGATTGGATAAATTCAAAACAGGCGGAAAGAAAGGATTAATATGCCAACCCACAAACCACAGAACAAAATTTAGTAAAGACAGAACTTATGAATACAAAATTTCTTCAAGAGAGTTCATTCCATTGCGCCAGAGTGTATTACCATAGTTTTTGGTAGAGATATCTGTTAGAGAATGTCCACACTTCTTGATCAATGAAAAACAAAAGCAAATCAAAAACACTCAGTGACATCTTCTGATAACCAGAAGAGTTAGTTCGGTGGTTAAAGTTTCGGGTTTCTCCAGTAGAGAAGTTTCAATTGGCGCAAGATATGAACCTGCGTCGCGTAGAGGTGTACCGCCCGGTACAATAATAATACTAATAATGATTATGATGATGTCCGCCTCTGTAGTGTAGTGGTTTGCGTGATTAGCTGCCACCCCGGGAGAAGTGGGTTAGATTTCCGGCTCAGCCACGAGATTTAAAAAATGGTATGATGAACGGAACGGGGTTCGCTCAGACTCCGGAGGAGAGCTGAGTAGAGGTAGTTCGATTCCCACCTTAGCCATCCTCGAAGTGGTTTTCCATTTCTTCTCGAGGCAAATGCCGGGATGGTGCCTAATTTAAGGCCACGGCCGCTTATTTTTCTCTTCCTTATCTATCC
Source organism: Anabrus simplex (assembly GCF_040414725.1). NCBI lineage: Eukaryota > Metazoa > Arthropoda > Insecta > Orthoptera > Tettigoniidae > Anabrus > Anabrus simplex. The sequence continues at coordinate 499,547,045 of NC_090267.1, forward strand.
CTTCCAATCCTCCCATACCCCCACAAGGCCCCTGTTCAGCACAACAGGTGAGGCCGCCTGGGAGTGGTACTGGTCCTCCTCGCCAGTTGTATCCCCGACTAAATCTCTCACGCTTCAGGACACTGCACTTGAGGCAACAGAGGTGGGATCCCTCGCTGAATCCGGGGAGAAACCCAACCTGGACGGTAATCAGACTAAATATATCAAAACAAATATCATTCTTCTTCTTCTTCTTCTTCTTCTTCTTCTTATTATTATTATTATTATTATTATTATTATTTCTTAATCTGTTTACCCTCCAGGCGTGGTTTCCCTCGGACTAAGCGAGGGATTCCACCTCTACCGCCTCAAGGGCAGTGTCCTGGAGCGTGAGACTTTGCATCAATGATAAAACTGGAGAGGAGAACCAGTACCTCGCCCAGGCGGCCTCACCTGCTACGCTGAACAGGGGCCTTGTGGGGGATACGAAGAATGGAAGGGATAGACAAGGATGAGGGAAGGAAGCGGCCGTGGACTTAAGTTAGGTACCAACCCAGCTTTGCCTGGTGGAGAAGTGGGAGACCATAGAAAACCACTTCGAGGATGGCTGAGGAGGGAATCGATCTCCCCTCTACTCAGTTGACTTTCCGAGGCTGAGTGGATCCCCTTCCAGCCCTCGTACCACCTTTCAAATTTCGTGGCAGAGCTGGGAATCGAACCCAGGCATCCGAGGGTGGCAGCTAATCACACTAACCACTACACCACAGAGGCGGACTATTATTATTATTATTATTATTATTATTATTATTATTATTATTATTATTATTATTATTATTATTATTATTATTATTATTATTATTATTATTATTATTTGTCATTTAGGCCTACTGAGGACCACGGGCCTCGTATCTACTCTTCGGTAAAGTTGTTCCTTTCTTCTTCTTCCAATACTCCTTCATTTGCTGACTATTATTATTATTATTATTATTATTATTATTATTATTATTATTATTATTATTATTATTATTATTATTATTATTACTATTATTATATTAGAGCTTATGGTTTCCACCCGTACGGCTGAGATTTGAATGCTGGTTGGAATGTTCACATGTAAAATCACGTAGCATTATGAAGGACAACCAATCTTAAAACTCAGGACGGAACTCCAAGAGGAGCAGTGACCGAAAAATACGTGGGATAAACGAAAGAAAGTTTGATAGTTACATGTTCAGTATGTAGCAACATTATCAGTTTCCATCAATCAAGATAATTCGGGCAGGAAAGGGCCCAGTACTGATCTCATTTTACAACAATGAAGCTGCAGTAAGAAACAGTAGATAATTTTAGAATGTTTGTTATGAGGGTTCAGTGTTCTTATGAACTTTTCCCGGAACTTTCTTTCAAGTACTGTGGCCTCCTTCAGTCGAGAGTAGGTCAATGGACGGAGAGTGGGAGGAAGTTCGCTGCCTGTTTTAATGGCTGCAAAATCCTTCGAGCAATTCAGTTTACGGAGCGCCATGGGTCTGATAACAACGTCCATCACCCGCGCCCTCACCGTCAGTCTCGGCGTCTTCTGGGCCTCCATCGTCTGCATCCGCTTCTTTTTCTACACCCTCTTCAACCCCTACGCGCAGAAGTTCTGGCACGTGAAACAACGGGATACTCCACCCTCTGCTCTGAATGACCCGACACTCGGCACACACAAATATATCCAGCTGAAGGTAAGCTCGTTGGAGACACACATTTTCGAGTGAATAAAGGAAAAGTTTAATAATGATAATAATAATAATAATAATAATAATAATAATAATAATAATAATAATAATAATAATAATAATAATAAATTGCAAAGCATCTACGTACAGGCCTTGAAGGCCCTTGGAGGTGTGGGAGCTAAATGTTTCCACTATCCGTAACCTCGACACTTCGTGGAACAGGAAATCTCGTTTCTTAAATCTTTCGACTATCCACTGGGAATCGAACTCATGTTTTTACGGGTGAACCAGCCAGTCCTTATTATTATTATTATTATTATTATTATTATTATTATTATTATTATTATTATTATTATTATTATTATTATTATTATTATTATTATTATTATTATTATACTCGATTACGACAATTTGAGACCACGTTAAGCAACAATCACACATTACCAGAAGCCGTCTTTGCAGCCCAAAATATTTGTATTCTTCCTCTGGCAGCCTGTCTCCTTTCCTCTGTCCATCCCCTACTCATTTTCTGTTCGTTATTGAAGCCTCCGAAGCTGTCGATCTCTCATCTACACTTTGTTCAGTCTAGGTTGTCTTCCCGATTTAATACAGACTGCTCAAAATCCTGGAACATTTGTCGGAAGTTTTAGGTCTACGGTCAAGTGTTTTAAAAATCTGTTTTGTTGGCCTCTTCCGTCAATTCTAAATGGATTTCCATAAAATGTGAGTTTTCTTTTCTCCATTGACTCAATCTTTCACTTTCCTGGTATATTTCTCCCCTTCCTCGCAACCTACACTCACCATACACGATTTTTGGACCCATTATTTTGCAGAGGATCTTCCTTTCAAATTTCTCGGCTTGTCTTAGTCCTGGCATTTCTGTGATTCGCAGGCATTCACTAGCATTCACTCTGTTTTGATTACTGTATTGCAATGTCTTATAGTTTCCCTAATAATAATAATAATAATAATAATAATAATAATAATAATAATATACTATTTATTATCCATCGAAAATAGCCTTATTTTTTGTAATAGTATGTTAGTGCTATCGTTTATAACAATATCACACTAAAGGTTATTAATAATTTAGCTGAACAAAATACCGCATAAGAATATTACAAAAGTTGAAAGCTGAAGTGATGGGCCTTACCACAAATATATCAGAAGCTGGCGGGAAAAGAATTGCATTGTACTAACTGACGAGTCCTAACAAACGTTTTTGATGGCGTGTAGTGGACAATAGAAAATTAAATGACCTACTGTTTGTTCTGACTGGCACTTACAAAGGTATCCTTCTGGTAATGGTATCTTAAACGGTTGAAAATAACTTTTAAATTGACCATGTCCAGTCAAAAACTGTGTAAGTATAAACGTTAGAATACTACTACTACTATACTACTACTACTACTACTACTACTAATAATAATAATAATAATAATAATAATAATCCGGGCGAGTTGACCGTTCCGTTAGGGGCGCGCAGTTGTGAGCTTGCATCCGGAAAATAGTAGGTTCGAAGCCTACTGTCGGCAGCCCTGAAGATGGTCTTCCGTGGTTTCCGATTTTCTCAGCAGGCAAATGTATCTTAATTAAGGCCATGGACGTTTCCTTCACATTCCTAGGCCTTTCCCATCCCATCGTCACCATAAGACCTCTCTGTGTCAATGCGACGTAAATCAAATTAATTGTAAAATAAAATAAAAAAGAACTTGGGAAAGCGATCGTAGCCTTAATTAAGACGCAGCGCCAGCACTTGCCTGGTATGAAAACCACGGGAAACCCTTTTCACGGTCATCGACAGTGGTGTTCGAACCTGCTCACAGCTATGTATCCCAAGCCGTGTAGCCAACTCTTTTGGTGACATTTTTTGTGAAACATATTTTGTGAGCTGTTTAGATATCAGGAGAGGTAAGCGGGTTTCTATTTTAGATTTTTTATTATGGTGAATTTAAAACATGCTTGGCTTTCTTTTTATTTCCAAGGAAGTGTCTGAAAAAAGTCTCAAAATTATGAAGTAATCTGATTTATATTTCGAAAACTCTAACACGAAATCATATGGAAACGCTGAAACGCTGAGCAGAAACAAGTTCACTCTCCAGTTAATCAGTGTATAGCCTATTTTTTTATAACAGCCCTAGATATATGATTCCATTACGAGATAGGAACACGTAATCGTCATACACTAAGGGCTGCAACCATTCTCCTCTCAATCATGTTGTTCTCTTCACTTACTTTACATTCCATCACGTTTCTCACATCCTCGAAGTATGTCTTCCTTGGTCATCATCTTCCTTTCTTCCCTAGTATTTTTCCTTCAAAGGCGTTTACTAGGAAGTCATTATGTCTCAGGACATTACTTACACGTTTATCTTCCTTCTTTCCATATCCTTTATCAGACTCCGTTCATCACTGATTTCCTTTAGAACATCTCGATTCATCTTTTCTTCATTCCAGCATGTCCTCGTCATTTTCCTCCATATGCACATTTCAGTTGCTTCGAATGAATACAATTTACTTTCTTTCTTTTCTTTTTTTTCGAATAGACTAGCTCTTACTGCAGACAAAGAATTTTTACGAAAGCCTTTCTTGTTTCTAAACTTATGTGAGTATTTATTCAAAGACTTATTTTGTTATGAAAAGCCTGTTTAGCAAGAGCTTTTCTTCTTTTGGGAGGACAGAAATTAAAATTAGAAACAGGCCCATTAATTATCTTACATGAAACAAAACTAAGTTTAGACGGACAATTTAATACAAATATATAAGATAAAGATTTTATGTCCGAAGAAAGAGTAATGTTACGAAAATGTTGCTAACGCTGGGTTGGGAAGATCTGGGAGTAAGCAGACGAGAAGCTCGACTACGCGTGATGTTACGACTTGTCAGTGGGGAAATAAACGGCTTGAAATGACATTAGTTAACGAATAAGCTTCAATGGAGTTTTTAGTAGGAAGAGCATAATAATGAAGATAAGAGAACGAATTGGGGCAAATACTCATGTAAAAGAAGAGGAATTACGGACTCAAATAATTTACCAAGGGAGATGGTTAATACATTTCCAACTTCTTTGAAATCATTTAAAAGAATAGATAAACGGCTAATAGGGAATCTGCAACTTGGGCGACGGCTCTAAATGCATTTCAGTGGTGATTGATTATCTGTCCCTTTATAAACCGTTTACCCCCCAGGGATGGTTTTTCCCTCGGACTAAGTGAGGGATTGCACCTCTACCGCTTCAAGGGCAGTGTTCTGGAGCGCGAGACTTTTCGTCGGGGATGAAACTGGAGAGGAGAACCAGTACCTCGCCCAGGCGGCCTCACCTGCTATGCTAAGTATGGACCTTGTGGGGGATGGGACGATTGGAAGGGATAGACAAGGAAGAGGGAAGGAAGCCCCCGTGGCCTTACTCCTCATCCTATATATGAATATTTGGCCCAATTTTTCCTCATGAATTCGAACTTTATCTTCATACTTCTTTCCTACTTTTAAAAGCTCTACTCAAGCGTATTCTTCTACTAATGTCAACTCACCACTGACAGCTCAAAACATACCACATAGCCAAGCATATCGTCTCCTTACTCCCAAGTCTTCCCAGCCCAAAGTTTGCAACATTTTAGTAACACTACTCCTTTGTCGTAAATCACCCAGATCAAATCGTGCTTCTTTTCTAGTTCTCGTATCAAGTAGTCCTGGTGAGAGTCCCATCCACTGGAGCCATCCTCTAACTGCGGTCTTGCCAGAGACTTATATGCCCTCTCCTTTACATCCATACTACAAACCCTAAATACTCTCATAACTATGTGAAGAGATCTGTAACCTTTCTTAACAGCCTCGTTAATATGATTACCCCAGTGAAGATCATTCCTTATATTAACACCTCGGTACTTACATTGTTAACCGTGAGGTACTATTAGCCCATCAATACAAAAATTAAAACTGAGAGAACTTTTCCTCTTGGTGAAACAACTTGACTTTTCATCACATTTACATTCATACTATTGTCTGCAGTCCATGGTCCCCTGCAGTCGCTCACAATCCCGCAACTCATTTACTACTCTATACAGTATAAGCAAGCAAAAAGCAAAGTCACCTCCGTACAGGCCATGAAGGCCCTCGGAGGAGTGGAAGGTAAAGGCTTCCACCATTGTTAACCTCGGCACGTAATGGGGTAGAGTGGTTAGCTCTACGCCTGGCCGCCTTTGCCCCCAGGAATTAACCTGGTACTCATTTTTGGTGTAGGCTGAGTGAACCTCAGGGCCATATGCACCTCCGGAAGTGGAAATCTCGTTTCGTAAATTTTACGTCTTCCTGACGGAGATTCGAACCCACGTCCTTCCGGGCAAACCGAGCACGCCTTTACCACCTCGGCCAGGCAGCCCCTCTATACAGTATAACATCATCCATAAATAGGTATCCTTATTTGTCATTCCAGATCTGTACCCACTGGAAGTTTGTGGAGAATGTAATAATCGCGATTATCTCCGTATTATTGCTCATATTATGGTCAAATCACATGGAAGCTTATAAAAGGTCAGAAATTATACTTCGCACAACATTTTGTTATGTGCAGTTCTTCGAGGCAGCTAATATTAACGATGAAATTTGCTGAACATGCACCTTCGGCATAGCTAAATTGGATAACATTCATCCAGACTGCATATGAACGAAAGTCGTAGTAAGCGTTTTCAATCCAACTTCCGGATAAATGTACAATTTGCCGCCTAAATTTAAACCGCGCATTTATTTGGTTGCGGTAGAACAGGCCCTTGATATTGCTACGACACTATACGGGGTATTGATGAAATAATATACAGCCTAATGCATGACCCAACTATCCGTGTACTTGGATACTGAGTTTCAAACAAAGAATGTTATGTCGTTTTCCCGTGATATCGTTACTACGGACAGGATTTTAAGGTGCAAATTATGGTCACAAATGGGGAAAAGAAGGTTCTGAAAAAACACACAAAAAGGTGCAAAAAATGTCTTGATGAAAGCACTTTATTGAGGTTTAAACCAATTAAATAAACTTTCTTCTTCCCGTTTATTGATTTCTAATAATTAATAGATTTGTTATACTGTATTACACACCACATTTCAATGTTTTTGACAGTAAGTCGCTGGCGCTTTGAACAAAGTAGATCCTTTAAACGATCCATACTGGAAGAACACCAGAGGATGCATAATATTTCACTGAGACTGGATATTAATACGTCGATGACTATGTTATTAATAATAATAATAATAATAATAATAATAATAATAATAATAATAATAATAATAATAATAATATAGGGAGCCTTTACGAGAATCTTGCCTTGCCTCCGCAAGATCCTCACTGAACTCGTGCAATGAACGCTGCTTTTTAGATCCTGAAGCGAAGGCGTGTGCTTAGGTTTCGACTTCGAATATTAATGTTCTCTGCTGTGTTTAATGTGCTGATTTATTGTTTATTTGATGCTTGTCATCGACTGCAATATTTATTTCGCAAATGGCACATCGATGAATGATGCCATCAGTTTCGATAAACTGCTTCTTGAATTCTTCTGAAAGTGCATACAACTTCTCCTCGTTAACCATCTGCATGATTTTGTGTTGTGAAGAATTCGTTCTTGTCCGGACTGGTAAAACACTAACACGGCCAACAACAGAGTACACAGTCGATAAGTGGAACCGTTTAATTCATGCCATACTAACTGAACTTAGTTTAAACTGTCGCACCATCATTGTTTAAGGTTGGCCATTGTTGCTGGAATATTAATTATTGGTGGGTTTTATAAATTACATTTGAATACGTATTTATTGACTACTGTTAACTTCTGATCAAACAAAATTTTAAAAATCTGTTCAATAAGAGAAAAAAAATCTAATTTTTAATAACACAGACAAAAATGAAGGAAAAGGTGCAGAAACATGAAATAAAAGGGAATAGGAGGCAAAATGTGGTAATTTCATTAAAAGGTGCAACAAATTGTGTTTATTTCGCTTCATTTCATGTCGCCAAATACAAATATTCACCTCTCTGTATGAAAATAGCTATAATTCTTTCACTACTTTTCATTACTAACAGGCAAAAATTTGCACATTCCTTCTTGCACAATAACAAATGCAGGGTCTAAAAAAATACAGGGGAACATTTTAAGAATGGATAGCAGAGAATAAATAGTTTCTGGAGAAATTGCTGAATGGTATGAACACGGTTTTGTAGAAGGATGAAAGTAAATCAATCCAAAACAAAAGTAATGGAGTGCAGTTCGGTGATGCAGGAAATATTAAATTAGGAAATGTAGTCTTAAAGGAAGTAGATGAATATCGTTACTTGGACAGTAAAATAACTAATCATGGCAGAAGTAAGGAAGACATAAAATGCAAACTAGCACAAGCGAGGAAGGCCTTTCTTACGAAAAGAAATTTGCTCACTTCGAGCGTTGATATAGAAATTCAAAAGATGTTTTTGAAAACTTTCGTCTGGATCGTGGCATTGCATGGAAGTGAAACATGGGAAGAAATAGAATAGAAGCTTTTGAAATATGAAGTTACAGAAGAATACTCATGGGTAGATCAAATCACGGGCGAAGACTGAATGGACTTGGCGAGAGGAGAAGGACTTGGCAAAATTTGACGAGAAAAAGAGATAGAATGATAGGACACATCTTAAAACACCAGGAACTTGTTCAGTTGGTTTTTCAGGGAAATGTATGCGCTAAGAACGATAGGGGTAGATCAAGACATGAATATGAGAAAGAGATTAGAGTCGATTTAGGACGTAGTAGTTACGCAGAATTGAAAAGGATACCACAGGATAGGGTGGCATGGCGTCTGCATCAAACCAGTCTATGGACTGATAACCCAAACAACGTAAACACGGTTTCTGAAATAATTCCCGAGATATCTTACTTTGTCCACCTCTGTGGTAGTGCTTGATTAGCTACCATCCCCGCAGGCCCGAGTTCGATTCCCGGCTCTGCCACGAAATTTGATAAGTGGTACGAGGGCTGAAACGGGGTCCACTCAGCCTCGGGAGGTCAACTGAGTGGAGAGGGCGGGGTTCAATTCCCACCTCAGCCATCCTCGAAGTGGTTTTCCGTGTTTTCCCACTTCTCCTCCAGGCGAATGCCGGGATGGTACCTAACTTAAGGCCACGGCCGCTTCCTTCCCTCTTCTTGGTGTATCCCTTCCAATCTTCCAATGCCCCCACAAGGCCCCTGTTCAGCATAGCAAGTGAGGCCGCTCGGGCGAGGTACTGGTCCTCCTTTCAAGTTTTATCCACTGACCCAAAGTCTCACGCTCCAGGACACTGCCCTCGAGGCAGTAGAGGTGGGATCCCTCGCTGAAGTCCGAGGGAAAAACCAACCCTGGAGGGTAATCAGATTAAGAAATAAAAGGTATCTTACTTTAAAAGCATATGGCCTTAATTCAGTTCAACACGGTAATTTTCTGCAATGAAGACATATTCCGTTGACATTCCTTAAATGTTTAAAATATCCACCCCTGGCTGAACATAGGTCCCAGTTTGTCGCTTCATAGAGTTCTGAACACGTTCCGACATTCCTAGCATAGTAGCCATAAGGTTCTGTGAATTCATTAAAGGAACATTGTTCAGATCAGAGAAGCATTATAGCATGATATCGTCTTTTATTTTGTCAACGCATTGGTGGACACAAAGATCGTACTTCACTGTTGGAGAGCTCAAAAATTAAGCGTTTCAGGACCAAGGTTTTTCTTTCACATTGCACTAGCACATCAAAGGTCATCCGTGACAGAAGGATGGGAAAGGGCTGGGATTGGGAAGATAACGGCCGTGGCCTTAATTGAAGGTAAAGCCCCAGCATTTGCCTCGTGTGAAAATGGGAAATCACGGCAAACCACATTCAGCGCTGCCGACGTTGGGATTCGAACCCACCATCTCCCGAACGCAAGCTCATAGCAGCGCGACCCTAATCGCACAGCCAACTCGCTCGGTTAATGTTAGTATAACCTGATTTTAATTTTTAAGAGAAGACTAGGTAAACAAACATATGATAGGGAATCTGACTTGTTTGCGACAGGCCTAAATACAGATCAGTGGCGATTGATTGATTGATTGATTGATTGATTGATTGATTGATTGATTGATTGATTGATTGATTGATTGATTGATTGATTGATTGATTGATTGATTGATTGATTGATTGATTGATTCTTCTCTACCTATGAGGAATACATTCTTAAAATGTCGCCCTATGTTTTAATGTTGAAAACATTTTTTAGCAGACAAAGTCGGGGTCCCCATTCTACGAAAAACGTAAAATCACTGCCTTCGTGATGTACAGGCTGTATTGTACCTCCGATGACGTCACACGAAGAGGCGAAATGTTACCTCCGTCCGACCCGTGTAATGCAAGGACATGATGCGTCTGTACCTTTTGTAATTAACTTATGAAATTTTTACAAATGTTGTATTAATATTACAGTGAGATCACTAAAACCTGTAATCGCATCATAAATTGTAAGTCAGGTCTATGTAATTTTAGGAGAAGTAGGCTTGAAGAGCGATCTACGCGGTCAAAGCTTCAGTGTTTTACTCATCAATGTACCCAACAAATAATTATTATGCATTAATACGAATATGGAGAAAAACGTGTAATAATAAACTTCACCTCCATACCTCTAGATGGCCATAAATACAGTAGCTTTCTGAGTTTTTTGGTTGTTGACACTTCTGGCACTATCCTTCGAAGACTTTCTTGAGACCCTTTCTTCTATACAAACATTTGTATCATTTTTTTGTTTAGGAGTAGCCGATGTTTTCCCAAATATCAATGCACTGATCAGCCAAATCTATTAGTTACTTCCCACATTGACGGAAACTGCCGAGGAATGGTTTTTACTCGCATTAATTTTGGGGAGAAAAGGCAGCGCGTACTCAACATTACGAACCCAAGAAATAGCCATATGTACGTGGTTACTGTCCAATTTTATACTTGTTTTGTATCAAGAATAAAACGCTCTGCTGTAAATCTGTGTAACAAGAAAGTCTAAAGCAGAACTCATCATCAGCTCTGGAAAATGAGTGAAACATACAACTTTATTCTTCGTAACAGGTAATTTTTCGTTTTGGATTTTCGTTTTTCATAAAGGTAACCTGTCCCCATACGAAGAAAATGGAAATATTAATGTCTATTTACTTGTATAGTTGTATTTTCGCCGTGGTATGCACAAGTTCTTAGCATTGTGGCAAATGCAAAATTTCACACACTGTATTTAAATTTGTAGCACATTATATTTCCACAAAAACGTGTTATACGATAACAATTAAATTAATAATTTACACGAGAAGTATTATGTCCCATGAATTTTCATTACTCACCACGTGAAGATACCATGCCTAACCTAAACTATGAGGTCTCATTATCTTAACAACAGCTCCTTACGTAAATCCTGATGTGATAAATTTGAAGAAAAAAACATGCAATATACTTAAATATAAATTTTTGTCCCTCAACGGTCACAATTATCCTAGCAATGCTCCCAATCCTTATGGATTACATTCACAAGTACAATCGATCAGCTGATTGGCTTGGTGCGCTTTCTACAATACGGCCTGTATATTACGAAGGCAGTGGTAAAATTAAACAATTTCCTCAATAGTTGAAGAGCTAAAGGGCCCGGAAAGATTTCAAATTGTGAATCTTGGACAGTTCTATCAAACTAAAGAACAAATTTCATAATCACTTCCGGCCTAAATGCAGTTCCAGAAAGCAACCTAACATCGCTTATTTCGTTAGACCCTACTCCTTTTCTTTTTTATTCATATCCTAGCATAATTCTTTCTGTTCCTTGATTGGATACCCTCAGACGCTTTTGATTGTTTGAAAAGTGTCCACCCCGAATGTATGTAGTTATAAGGGCTTAAGTGAAACTTTGCATTCTCTGCATTGTCTCTCATTAGTGCTCGTAGTGGTAGAAAAAGGCAAAGCGCTAATCTAATCGACAGGATAACGATGTTTAAGAAAAGGATTGAAAATTTTAGGAATAAATAAAGAATATCTTCTCATACTTCATTATATTTTATTGATCTAAATTCGTACCTCATAACCCTAGGATATTTTCAACGCTGAGTTGCTTCCCTGAAGGGATAGAACCTTTATACCTGTATGATGACCGAAAACCTATAACAAAATATTTAACTGCTCTGTTTGATATAGGAATAGTAAAATACAGTGTTCGTTCCCTTTAAAACGGGATGAAATGCATATTTCATTGGAAAAAAGACAGTTTCTGAGTTTTTCTTACGTTTAGTACTATCGAAAGGAATATTCTTAATGTTAACATGATTCTCTTCGGGGGATCTGAAATATTTTCTAACTTTTACATTGAGTCCTCATAAGTTGTCGGATTTCCTGTCATGAAATTTCCTGTGGATCTCTTTACAATGACCCACATTATAGCAGGAATGCTGTGCCTACTATCGAGGTCAGCCGTTCTTAATACCCGTACAGTTTTAGCTTCGCTGAGCTCGGTAATAAGTACTCCAGATATAGCGATACGATTGAGGAAATACTCTATTACAGAGGCTTTCAGCTGTTTTCTATAAGACTTGTTTCAGTCACTGTGCCATTAATTTCTATCTATTAGTCATATGAAATCACGTCATCATTTCAAATGTAACTGGCACAGAATGCACATTGTAAATCTCCGGCATATTAAAAGGTGTTTGGCCACTTCCCCATACCTGAATTCCCAAGAATATCACGCCAGTCCTTTGTAGATAAGTGGCAGTAGTAGTGTCGGCCTCCGGATCAAGCGATTGTAGATTCGAGCCTGGCAGAGGTAGTCGGGTTTAGGAGGGCGGGAAAAAACGTACATTCGAAACTACGTCGCTCGATGCCGGCAAGTAAAAGATCTCTGATCACATATTCCACATAAGAGAATCATATGAATCTATGGAGTGATACTGTATACAGTGTTATTTGAATATGTACATACAAACTAGAAATATTTAATCACATTTTATGATTTTAATTGCAACACTTATAGTAGCAATTCACTGATGACAGTGGATGAACATGAATCAAAAACCAAAGCAAACCCAATGGTGCAACAGCTCCGATGGGCCTTGGCCTTCTAAGCTGCCGCTGTTCAGCCCGAAGGCCTGCAGATGATGAAGTTTCGTAGTGTCGTGTGGTCAGCACGACGAATCCTCTCGGCCGTTATTCTTGGCATTGTAGACCGGTGCCGCCATCTCGCCGTCAGACAGCTCCTCACCTGTTATCACGGAGGCTGAGTGGATCTCGAACCAGCCCTCAGATCCAGGTAAAAAGTTCCCTGACTTAGCCGGGAACTGAACCCGGAACCTACGGCTGGCATACCTCCATTAACTTTCTTTCTTTCTTTCTTTCTTTCTTTCTTTCTTTCTTTCTCTGTTTACCATCCAGGGTTGGCTTTTCCCTTGGACTCAGCGAGGGATTCCACCTCTACCGCCTCAAGGCCAGTGTCCTGGAGCGTGAGACTTTGTGTCGGAGGATAAAACTGGGAAGGAGGACCAGTACCTTGCCAGGCGGCCTCACCTGCTGTTCTGAACAGGGGCCTTGTAGGGGGACGGGAAGTTTGGAAGCAATAGACAAGATAGAGGGAAGGAAGCAGCTGTGGCCTTAAGTTAGGTACCAACCCGGCATTTGCCTGGAGGAGAAGTGGGAAACCACGGAAAACCACTTTGAGGATGGAATCGATCCATGTTATTAGAGGTGGGATCCCTCGCTGAATCCGAGGGAAAAACCAACCGTGGACGATAAACTGATTTAATAATAATAATAATAACACCAAATGTGTCACAGGGAGCTTTCACACGCCGACGTTGTAGAACATGAAGTGTCGAATGGAATTTTCTGAACCCTTCAAAAATTCTGCTACCTCTATCGGGTTTGAACTCGCAATTTTCGGATCTGGTGACCGACTATACAGAGGGACTGAGAAGTGTGTCGCGGGAGGAGAAGAGTTTAGTGCTCCGTTCCCGCTATGTTGATTCTCAACGGGACGCCTGAGTGGCTCATACACCAGAACACCGATTTTCTGAGCGCTGGTTGGAAGGTTACATTTTGTTTGAATCTGATGGTGTTTGGAGGTGCTCAAATACGCCAACCTCGACTCAGTAGATTTACTGGCACAGTGACTCTACAGAGGAAACATTCCAGTCTTTAGGCGTCTCCGAAAACCGTACAAATAGTTAACGGGATGCTAAAACCGATATAATTACTGCATTATTATTTTTTGATTCGTTATGCCCAACTAAGAAGTGCATGTGAACTTATTTAGCACAACGTTTCTTCTTGTCTTCTCAAAATCCCTTCATCCTTTCGCTGTGCTCCTTTTTGCGTTCTTGCGTTCTTCCGTCCACCCTGTAGCTTGTCGTTTAGGTTGATCAGCAAATTTGTGTTTGTTTATGAGATTTCTGAATTTTTCCTGTCTTGCAAGATTTGTTCATTTATACCAATTTCCTGAAGATCTTTGTTTATTTCTGTAAGCCAGTTGTGATTTTTTTAGAGATACTGCGAGATTTAGTATTTTCTTTGTTAGCCTATTGTTATCCATCCTGATCAGGTAACCGTGGAATTTTAATCTCCTTTTTCTAATGGCGTCTGTGATTTCTTCTGTTACTTGATAGATTTTTTGTGATTTCCTTTTCATCCAAATACCATTTTCGCATTTAGGTCCTAGAATTTTCCTATCTTGTTTTTCGATGTTTTTTATTTGTGATCTGCCACCAATTATCAGAGTTTCTGATGCATAAAGTGCTTTTGGTTTGACAACTGTATTATAGTGTCGTAATTTTGCGTTTTGGGATATAGATTTTTTTGTATCTGCTCAGACAATTGTGTATGCTTTTTATAATTTTGTAATTCTTTCTTTGTTTGCTTGCTGATTTATCCCGTTTGGTTGTATAATTTCACCTAGGTATTTGAATTTATCTAGTTGAGAGATTTTCCCATATCTAGTGATTAGAGGATGGTTGTTAAATCATGATTTTGTATCTTCCATACACTTCGTCTTTCAATATGAAATTTGCAGACCTGTTATTGCCACTATTTCATGAAGTTTTTCTATGGATTGGAGTGCTTCTTGTTTGTTTTTGAAGAAGATCGCCAAGCCATCTCAAAGGCGAGACAATCAAGGTGTTTTTTTGAGAAGTCTACCATTATTGGTCCATTTAGTCTCATTTTTCCATTTTCGAACCACTTTTTCAGAAGTAGATTGAATAGTAGTGGTGATAATCCACCGCCTTGTCTGACAGCTGTTTTAACTTCAAATGGCTCTGAAATTTCTCCTAAAAATTTAACTTTTGCTGTTGTGCCTGTTAGCGTTTCATCATCATCATCATCACTGGCGCGACAGCCCTTTGCGGGCCTTGGCCTTCTGAAGAAGTTTTCCCCATTCCTCCAGTTCTTGACTCATCCCTTCTTCCCACCTTAACTTTGGTCTGCCAACTTTCCTGATTCCTTCTGGTACTGCATTAAATACCTTCTTTATCATTCTGTCATTAGCACGCAGCACTTGTCCTGCCCACTCCAACCTTCTGATCTTTATACAGTTAACAATGTTTTGTTCGTTATATAAATTATACAATTCATGATTATATCTTCTTCTCCAGACACCATTTTCTTCCACTGGCCCAAAAATTCGCCTCAAAATCCTTCTTTAAAATATACCGAGCTGTCTTTCATCAGATTTTGAGAGTGTCCAGGTCTCAGCACCATATGTTAATACAGGCTTTACTAAAACTTTATACATCAGGACTTTAGTTTTCCTGAACAGCAGCTTAGACTTCAGATGTTTTCTGAGGCCACGATAGTACTGGTTAGCAGACAGTATACGTTTTTGGATTTCAGAAGTAACATTGTTGTTGGAATTAACTTCTGATCCAAGGTAGGTAAATCTACGCACAACATCACACTTATACGAGCCAATTTCTATGAATGTAGACTCACTAGGGTAGTCTTTCTTGGTTACGGGCATGTACTTAGTTTTTCCTTCATTAATCCGTAAATTCATCTTTCGTCTGTTAGAGTTTGCTTGATCAATTCCCTTGTTTTTCTGTCGACTTGAAATTCCTCAAGTATGTTGAATAGAGTCTGTCGGTCTATTGAATTATTATTATTATTATTATTATTATTATTATTATTATTATTATTATTATTATTATTATTATTATTATTACAGAGCCTCCGTGGCTCAGTCGGCAGCGCGCCGGCCTCTCACCGCTGGGTTCCGTGGTTCAAATCCCGGTCACTCCATGTGAGATTTGTGCTGGACAAAGCGGAGGCGGGACAGGTTTTTCTCCGGGTACTCCGGTTTACCCCTGTCATATTTCATTCCAGCAACACTCTCCAACATCATTTCATTTCATCTGTCATTCATTAATTATTGCCCAAGACGAGTAGGAGAGGCTTCGGCAACCGGCACAATTCCTATCCTCACCGCCAGATGGGGGCTTCATTCATTCCATTTCTGACCCGGTCGAATGACTGGAAACAAGCTGTGGATTTTCATTTTCATTATTATTACAGTTTGCTCTACGTCGCACCGACACAGATAGGTCTTACGGCGACGATGGGATAGGAAAGGCCTAGGAGTTGAAAGGAAGCGGCCGAGGCCTTAATTAAGGTCGGTGCGACGTAAAGCAAATAGCAAACCCAAAATGTTAAGGTACAGCCTCAGCATTTGCCTGGTTTGAAAATGGGAAGCCACGGAAAACCATCTTCAGTGCTGCCGACAGTGGGGTTCGAACCCACTACCTCCCAGATACAAGCTCACAGCTGCGCGACCCTAACCGCACGGCTAACTCGCTCGGTAAAATGCATTTTTATTATTATTATCATTATAATTATTATCATTCATATTTCCCCCAAGGAAAAGTCGTATCTACGCCACTGGAGGGGAATCAAGATTGAGATTCAAGTTCTCAAATATTTTCTCCCAACACTGATTGACCAATGTTATTAGCAGAACTTTCTAATGTGACCGCCAATAAAACGCATAACCCTACTTTCATCATGATTACTGTGCGTCATCTGTCTCTAGGCTAACACGAATGTGTACCTTCTCCAGCTACTTAACTAAGATTTAGGTTACGTGCTGTGCAAATGTCAATGAACTATAAAAATAAGCTAGTCATTCAGTAAATAGAGTCTTGGTTGTTTTCTTTTCCTTGTTACACTTTCGGTGTTTGGAGACGTTGGTAGAAACGGGGATAAAAATAATATAACAGTCGTACGTAAGCGTTTTAATTTGACGCCATCTGGCTGCTTGCTCGTCTGTTTTACTCCAGGCCTACTCGATGGCAGAATAAATCGAATCACATGCTGACAACAACGTACAACATCGTTCAGCTTCATGTTGGTCTTTGGTTCAAGTGGTACCGAGTTCGATTCCCGGTCGGATCGGGAATTTAACTTTCATTATTCAATTCCTATGGCTCGGGGGCTGCGTGTTTGTGACGTTTTCAGCATTAGATTTTATCTTAGATAGGGCCTCATCCTCAAAGACGTGCATGGCCCCAGGGATTCTGATCTTTGGAGCGTAGGTTGGCGACCACGGGTCCCCCAGCTGAGTCCTGGCATTGCTTCCACTTACTTGTGCCAGGCTCCTCACGTTCATCTATCCTATCAGACCTCCCTTGGTAAACTCTTGTTCTTTTCCGACCCCGACGCTATTAGGTTTGCGAGGGCTAGGGAGTCTTTCATTTTCACGCCTTTCGTGGCCCTTGTCTTCCTATGGCCGATATCTTCATTTTTCGAAATGTCGGTCCCTTCCATTTTTTCCCTCTGATTAGTGTGAGAAAGAGGATGGTTGACTAGTTGTAATTCCTCTTAAAACAATAATCACCACCACTCACAGACGTGCATTTCGCCTATACGAATCGAGAGACCTGCATCATGCCTCTCCGGAGTGTCGAATGGATTTGTTTCTGCCGGACTTGAACCCTCCAGAGGCCGACACTCTACCACTGACTCACTGAGGGAACTAGAAAACGGGGTTAAGATAATTCCGTCGGCGGATTCAGGGCGGGTCTGGGGCCACAAGTGGCCATGGCTGGTCCGTGGTCTGACAATTCTGCAGTACGACCCACCAACCGAGCAGAGGAGTTGCCACGGCTCTACCGTGGCTCTACGCCTCTGCATTCGGGAAACGGAGAGGGGCTGGTCCCCACCGTCGACTGTCCTGACAATGGTTTTCTGTGCTTTTCCATTCTCCTGCACTAAGGCGTATGCCGGGACAGTTCCTAGTACAGGCCACGGCCGCCAACACTCTCACCTTCTCCGCACACCCCCTCCGATACAAATCTCCTGGCCTGAGGGACGACGTCACCGTCTAGGAGGCCCGCCTCCCCCTTCAGGGGAGAAACGAAAACATTTAGTTCTAGTATAGATAATTCTCTTGGTTGGGATGGGGGTGATCACTCCTTTCAACGTATCAGTTGTTTTTAACTGAATGAAATGCCAATAATTCTTTTTTCAAACTGTAGCCATTATAATTAACATTAAATACTAAACCTTAACTTTCTTACTTTCTTTCTTTCTCAAACCGTTTAATGTCCAGGGTTGGTTTTTCCTTCGGACTCAGTGAGGGATCCCACGTCTACCGCCTCAAGGTCAGTGTCCTGGAGCGTGAGACATTTGGTCCGCGGGATAGAGCTGGGAAAGGACCAGTACCTCGCTCAGACGGCCTCACCTGCTATGCTAAACAGGGGCCTTGTGGGGGAATAAGAAGATTGGAAGGGACAGGCAAAGAAGAGGGGAGGAAGCGGCCGTGGTCTTAAGTTAGGTACCATCCTGGCATTTGCCTGGAGAAGAAGTTGGAAAGCACGGAAAACCACTTCGAGGATGGCTGAGGTTGGAATCGAACCCCCTCTACTCAGTTGATCTCCCGAAGCTGAGTGAACCTCGTTCCAGTCCTCGTACCACTTTTCAAATTTCGTGGCATAGCATGGAATCGATCTCGGGCCTCCGGGGGTGGCAGCTAATCACACTTACCACTACATACATCACAGAGGCGGACATGGACTCACTTGCGACCATAAAACTGGGCCAAGTCCACACGAAGTGCCGACCTTATTATTATTATTATTATTATTATTTTCGAATGGGTTTACTATGGACCACGTTAAGCATCATTCATTTACGGTTCTTCCTCTTTCGATCGGCCCAGTACTTCTTCATCCATTCGGAGTGGGCTTCTTTACGTTCTCGTGACCAGTTGTTGCCGGTCCGTTTTTTGCTACTTTGATCTTGGAATCCCTTAATTTTGTTGATGTTTTTTCTGTATTCCTGTCTGTTGTATACTGCCTGCTGTGATATATTATTTTCCTCCATATCCTCCTTGACCCCTTTAAGCCAGCTAGTTTGTGTCTTCCTGTTCTCCATGTATTCCAGAATTCGCTTGGCTGTTCTCTCTGGTGGCATTCTTTTAATGTGTCCGTAGAAGCAGAGTCTTCCCTTCTTGAAGGATGTTGTGATTTTTTCGGTCCTTTTGTATAGTTCCTCATTTGGTCGCAGTCTAAATTCTTGACCCACTTTCCTGGGCCCTAGTATCTTCCTCAAGATCTTCCTTTCTGTCTTTTCAATGTTTTCTAGTAAGCCCTTCCTATTCAGTGGAATACATTCGATCGCATATAGACTTTCTGGTTTGATGACAGTGTTGTAATGTCTGATTTTTGCAGTGAATGAAACTGATTTTTTATTGTAGACATTTTGACATAACTGGTATGCTGCTTCCATCTTTTTTCTTCTTCTTCTTCTTCTTATTATTATTATAAGGGACTCATATTTCTCTTCTCGGCAGGGACCCAAGAAAGTGCTGGGTCGGCAACTGGCCTTAAGTTTTCCTCTATGCTGTTTTCGTTTCAGTCTTCAAGTCATCCAGGAGATAGTGGGTTCGAACCCCACTGTCGGCAGCCCTAAAGATGGTTTTCTGTGGTTTCCCATTTTCACACCAGGCAAATGCTGGACTGTACCTTAATTTAGGCCACGGCCGCTTCCTTCCCATTCCTAAGCCTTTCCTCTCCCATCGTCGTCGTAAGACCTATCTGTGTCAGTGCGACGTAAAGCAAATAGCAAAAGTCTTCAAGTCCGTTCAGAGAAGTGGACCTCTGGAACATGCACCTTTCTCTCTGTAAGAGGTCGCCGAGCTGTGTCATTACAACTGAATGCTTCACTGCCTGTACCTAGAGTAGGTGTATTTACAGAGGCGGTCAGTGAACCGCACAATATCTAGGTCAAGGGGACGACAACCATGAGTTGAGGATTATTCTTTTGTTGGTGAATTGTAGAGGAAGAAGTAATTGCTGACAGCGGGTACGTTGAAGTCCATTCTATATAGTCATATGCATTAATGTATGTCATCATGAATGGCTCTTGCGTGCCAGCGACACAGTTCACGGCATAAATCGAGAAAGTGAAGGAATAGGAGATCGAGGTTAAAAGAAATCGAGAAATTGGTGCTTCCTTGTGGCAGAGAACATATTTTGTAAATAATACACGCAGGAGAGTCGAGTCCATGGCGGAAAGGATCTCACCTCCACCGCCTCAAAGAGAGAGTAAGACTTTGGGTCGGTGATACAACTGGGGATCAGGACCAGTACTTCGCCCAGGCGGCCTCACGTGCTATTCTGAAAAGGGGCCTTATGGGGAGATGAGAAGACCGAAAGGGATAGACAAGGAAGAGGGAAGAAAGCGGCCGTGTTCTTAAGTTAGCTACCATCCCGGCATTTTCCTGTAGGAGAAGTGGGAAACCACGTAAAACCACTTCGAGGATGGGTGAGGTGGGAATCGGACCCCCATCTACTCGGTTTAACTCCCGAAGCTGAGTGGATCTCGTCCTAGTCCTCGTACCACTTTTCATATTTCCTGGCAGAGCCGGGAATCGAACTCGGGCCTCCAGGGGTGGCGGCTAATTACACTAACTTCTACACCAACCTTTCGTCAATGAGTGCTGGAGGTGCAGCCGCGCGTAGGGAAAATGCTAAAAGAAGAAAATACGCTATTTGTTGGACAAATTGTTCTTCGTGTCAGTAGCCAGTGGCCTGAAGGCAATGATGGCCTCAATTTTGTGAAAGAGGTTGGCCAAAGGAATGATTGCTCGGATCTCCGGCGATACCCGATCAACTACTTTTCTTATTCAGCGCATCACCGTAGCTCTAGGGCCGAAGACCTTCGATGTTAGGCTCCTTAAAACAACAAGCAAGCCGTAGCTCTAAAGCGTGAGAATGTCACATCCATTCTCGGGACACTGCCAACGGGTAAAGATCTAGTTGAAATTTTTCTCCTTTAAGACATGACTTTGGTCCGCCTCCGTGGGGTAGTGGTTAGTGTGATCAGTTGCCACCCCCGGTAGCCCGGGTTCGATTCCCAGCTCTGTCACGAAATATGAAAAGTGGTAGAGGACTGGGTCCAGATCGACCGAGCCTTGGGAGGTCAACTGAGCAAAGGTTTGATAACCCCCTCAGCCATCCTCGACCGTGGTTTCCCGCTTCCCCTCCAGGCAAATGCCGGGATGGTGTCTAACTTAAGGCCACGGTCGCTTCCTCCCCTCTTCCTTGTCTGTCCCTTTCGGTCTTTCCATCCCCTTCAAGGCCCCTGTTCAGCATAGCAGGTGAGGCCACCTGCGCGAGGTACTGGTCATCCACCTCAGTTGTATCCTCCCGACCCAGAGTTTCACGCTCCAAGATTCTCTGCCCTTGAGGCCGTAGAGGTGGGATCCCTCGCTGAGTCCGAGGGGAAAACCAACCCTGGACGGCAAAACAGATTAAGGAAGGAAGAAAGAAAGAAAGAAAGAAAGAAAGAAAGAAGAAAGAAGAATAAATAATAAATACATACGTTAACCGTAATGCTGACCTGTGATTGTCAGTTCTATTGATGAATTCGGGAAAGGCGAGAGTTCACAAAACGTACAATATAAAACAGTCTTGTTGAAACCATATAGGCCTACGTAATTTAATTTACAAGTTTTTAAGATGATTTCTTAAGAATTTATGTAGGCCTACATGAAAACATACCGCGCTCCGGCTATGGACCTAAGCTCTGCAGTCGGGAGACGAGTGTGTTCGGACCCCACCGTCCGCTGTCATGAAAATGGATTTTTGTAGTTTCTCATTTCCACTGCAGGGTCAGTTCCTATCCATAAGCTAGAGCCGATTCTTTCCACCTCATTACCCAATTTCATTGACCATCATTCACTTCATTAGCTCCTCATTTGTCCGCCTCGGTAGCTTAACGGTTAGCACTATTAGCTGCCGTCCTCGGTGGCCCGGGTTCGATTCACTGTACTGTCTGAAATTTAAGACTAGCAAGAGGGCTGGTATGTTGTTTAAACTGTGCATGCAGCTCACCTCCAGGTGTTCCTGAAAAGAGCTGCACCACCTCAAGATGAGGACACAAGTTTATTTTAGCTCTTCAGTTCAAGTTGGCGTCAGTAAGGGAAACCGGCCGTAAAACCACGAGGTATAATTTCATCTCACCTCATGCCCAATCCCATATCAGGAAACGGGTAAACATACAGACATACAAGGTACATGAAAATATGTCAATGACATACACAACACAACGGTCAATATTGATATTAAAAAAGAAAAAAGAAGCTGCCTCTGTTGTGTAGTGGTTAACCACCTGCCACCCCCGCAGGCCCGGGTTCGATTCCCGGCTCTGCCACGAAATTTGAAAAGTGGTACGAGGGCTGAAACGGGGTCCACTCAGCCTCGGGAGGTCAACTGAGTAGAGGGGGGTTCAATTCCCTCCTCAGCCATCCTCAAAGTGGTTTTCCGTGGTTTCCCACTTCTCCTCCAAACAAATGCCGGGATGGTACCTAACTTAAGGCCACGGCCGCTTCCTTCCCTCTTCCTTGTCTATCTCTTCCATTCTTCCATCGCCCTCAAGGCCCCTGTTCAGCATAGCAGGTGAGGCCGCCTGGGCAATGTACTGGTCCTCCTCCCCAGTTGTATCCCATGACCCAGAGTCTGAAGCTCCAGGACACTGCCCTTCAGGCGGTAGAGGTGGGATCCCTCGCTGAGTCCGAGGGAAAAACCTACCCTGGAGAGCAAACAGATGAAGAAGAAAAAGAAGAAGAAAAATTAGCAAAAATGAATGTTTATGATGTTGAGTCCTACAGTGTCAGGCTCCATGGCTAAATGGTTAGCAAGGGGTCCTGGGTTTGATTCCCGGCCGGGTCAGGGATTTTTCTTACAATGTGCTTTACGTCGCACCGACACAGATAGATCTTGTGGCGACGATGGAATAGTAAAGGGGGAAGGAAGCGTCCATAGTCTCAATTAAGGTATAGCCCCAGCAATTTTCCCGGTGTGAAAATAGGAAACCAGGGAAAACAGTCTTCAGGGATTCGAATCCACTATCTCCCGAATTCGGAGATTTTAACCTTCAATGGTTAATTCCGATGACTCGGAAGCTGGGTATGTGTGTGTGTCTTCACCATTAGAATTCATCAGAAATAGGGTCTCATCCTCAAAGAAGCGTAGTTCGGCTTTACGGTATCAACTTTCACCACGCGTCTCCGGAGGCTACGCACCATTTAAAACATGTTCTGCATCGTGATTAAGTGAATGATGAGAATTTAGGACGCAGAGAAGAGCAAGAAACCGAGTGAGTGATGGAGCGGTTTTGGTCACGTAGCTGTTAGCTTGCATTCGGGAGATAATGGGGTCAAACCCAACTGACCGCAGCCCTTAAGGTGCTTTTCCGTGGTCCCCCATTTTCACAATGCCTGAATGAAGGCCACGGTCGCTTTCGTCGCAGTCCTAGCCCTTTCCTATCCTATCGTAGTCATAAGACGTGACGTTAAACAAATTGTAAAAGAATAAAAAATAAAGAAATCTGATGAAGAAATGACCGGTCGTAACCATGGGGACATCAGCTCAAGTCTTCTAGAAAACAGGCCTGGTGTTCGAAATAGACACGTGCGAGGCCAAGCAGAGATTCTGTCTAAACATTTCATCTCATAGCTAGGGGCATGATTTTAATTTATGTTCGATTTCGCGAAAAGGAAGCATTTCCTAAAACTATTCATAAAAAGTTTAATTCGTGAGATTTTTAAATTATTTATGAGACAGTTAGATAAATAAAGAGAAACAATATTGATAATAATTCATTATTCCTTATGTAATCTTGATTAGAACTATAATTTATCCCTAATCAAGATTACATAACAAATTACCCTTGCATCGTACATGGCCATACCTTTCATCCGGTATGGCCGTACTATAAAGGGAATTTATACAATATAAATACGAAGAATACACATGATATTGGAATACAATTTCAAGATCGTTATTTTCCCTTAATTTCGTTGCATTTTCGAACTTATCCCAAAATAAGTTAATTTCTGGTCTTGTCACTTTAATTCGCTGTAATTCGTGAAAACAAAATCACTAATTTCATAACCGGAATCATATGATTGGTTAAGATATCTCAAAATCGCCGCAAAATATTCTTGTATCGTTAATGTGAAAAAAAAAAAATCATGCCTCTGCTGACAGCTAACGTTAATCAGCGAGATAGTTATGGTTACTGGATCCATATTTTCATAGTTTTATCAACATAATCGTAGTGATTTTTAAATTTTAAAGCTCACAGACGGCGTTAATCTGGATCTACATTTTCTTGCTCTTATTCAGCTATACGTATAAATAAGAGTTTTTTTTTTTTTTCTGTGCATTATTCAGAATTTAAAAAGAATGGTATTTCCGTATCGGTCGTGTTCACAGTAACAAGGAAATCACGAGAAAACGGCTGAAGATAATTTAATGAAAATCGCTATGTAAAGTTAGGGAATAAGTCGCTACAATCTAGGCCATAAATCATTTTATTCACGCCGAGTGAAATGGTAGTTTAGGGGAAGGCCTAACATTTAATTCTCAAATATTTATGTTATTAGTGCTCCTGTCTATAAATACTACATAACTAAATTAATGAACCATTTCAACGTCTTTGCACCAATATTCTTGATTTGTTCACTGTAGGAATGTTAAGAATGTACGGTAATAATAAAGCAGGGCAAATTTTCAGGACGCATTCCTCACACATAGAAGAAGAAAATATGTTAAATGAACATGAGTCCGGAAACGCTTTATTTCCATGTTAGAACTCAATTACTACAGCTCTACATAGTACATTAATCATGGGACACACAGAGGAACAGAATGTACCAGCATAACACATGAAAGGTTCAACACGCCCTCCGTTAGCACTGACACATGCATCAACCCGCCGTCACACTGCATTCCGGAGGTGTTGATGTATCCCTGCTTATTTATACTTACAGCTTCATCCATTGAGATTATTTCCTAACTTAGGCTTTGTCCTCATTCCGATTACCATCCAGTCAAATAGGACATGGAGCATGTGCATACAACCAACATAAATGGGGGTAAGCAGTGAAGCCCAACCTGTGATTGTGGAGTACCCTGCCAGACCAGCTGGCACATCATTGACAAGTGCAGTTTGAGAGCCTACATGGGTGATCCGAGAGACTCTTTCAGTGCTTCTCCATCGAGCCTTGAGTGAAGAGCTAGACTGGACATTAGGCTCTAACATTCTTTTATTCTGTCATTCCGTTTATATGTATTTCATTTCTTGTACATGTAGTTGTTCTATAGTTATAAGCACTTTCTCTTCCTTGTACTATGTCATAAATAAATAAATAAATAAATAAATAAATAAATAAATAAATAAATAAATAAATAAATAAATAAATAAATAAATAAATAAATAAATAAATCCTGCTGCCATTGTTCCCAACTGTCTGTACCATCAATCATTCTCACTGCCCTCATATCCATTTCTTCAAACTTATGATTAAGATGCCTTATGTGACTTTGTTCCATAAAGTCACTACAGTATGTGATGATGAACCACACTGCCTTAAATTATGAGAGAGTCAAATGAAAACCGAACATCTGCTACAATGTGACCATGGAATGGTTTTATTCAAAAGTAATTACCAAAAGCGTTAATATATTTATCCCACTGGGAGATGAGACAAGATCAATTCCAGTTTTCTAGAAAGAGGTAGGTCGCTGACAGATCCACAACTGCATCCAGTCTTGCACACTCTTGTCCGAATGAAACCGACCTCCATGAATGTCTTTCTCTACGGTGCCATGGAGCCATGGCAAATGTCGACCTGAATACAAATTTCTTCCTTCGTGATTCGTCGGTTTTCCCTGATAAGGCCATCATTCCACCCTATCACATCAGGAGCAATGGCTCGACGGGTCTGTCCTGAATGCGCATCATCTTGCAGTGATGTGCACCCTTCTTGGAATCTCCTATGCTATTCATGCACACCCATCATGGACATACAGAGTTCGCCATACACAGCGAGACATACGACAATGAGTTTCGTGTACTACAGTACCCTCAGCCATTTCTACAGCTGAACGAACTCGCTAGACCAGTCCGCGCAGCAACAAAGACATAACCCTGGAACTGCATGCACCTGTGAGTTGTCACTATGCAGTTCTCCTACCACAGCGATGGCAGTATCGGTACGTAACAACGGTGTTGCCACCTTTCGTGCGGAATGCGAGTTATGGCGGGTGTTCAGATTTTATTTGACTGCCCCTAATATATTATGACGTTTTCTAACCACTTGGCTGAGCCTCCCCACCCCCTTCCCCCATAATTAATAATATAACTGTACAATTGTTTTTATCAGTAATTTCAATCATATGTATGTTCCTCACTTGCCATGTTTCTGTTGTACAGGAAGTCAAGATCCATTATGTTGAGAAAGGCGACAACACGAAACCGCTCATGCTTTTCGTACATGGATTTCCAGAGATCTGGTATTCATGGCGCCATCAAATGGAAGAGTTCTCCAAAGATTATTGGTGAGTACTGATCTTGACTTTCTTCTCCATACCGCATGTAGTTTGTTTAACTCTCCTGAAACTAGCCCATATTTAGTAGACATAGCTCTCGAGACAGGACCAGATTTAAGGGTAGGCTGCAGCCTAGGGTCCCAACCATAAACCAATTTCAAACATTAATTTTCTTAAAAAAGCAAAGTCACCTCAGTACTGGCCATGAAGGCCCTTGGAGGAGTGGAAGGTAAAGGCTTCCACCATTGTTAACCTCGGCACGTGAAGGGGTAGAGTGGTTAGCTCTACGCCCGGCCGCCTTTGCCCCCAGGAATTAACCTGGTACTCATTTTTGGTGTAGGCTGAGTGAACCTCAGGGCCATATGCACCTCCGGAAGTGGAAATCTCATTTCTTAAATTTTACGACTTCCTGACGGGGATTCGAACCCACGTCCTTCCGGGCGAACCGAGCACGCCTTTACCGCCTCGGCCAGGCAGCCACTAATTTTCTTAAAGAATTGCAGTTATTGTATTCATTAATCTTGAAACCTACATTTCAGTAATGTTTATGTTTGTATTTAGTTCATTTTCATTTTCCAAACCTAATACATAGTTCAAAATATACAAAATGCATTTCATGTACACTAGCATCCTTAAGAAAATCCCAGTTCTTATTCCTTAGGAAACAGATTACTGATATTTCCAATGCTATGTATTTTAATATTTTTAATATCTACTCAAAGGCTGTGTTCAGAAAATCTGTTGAGGATGTTAACCTAGGCATCAGGATAAATGGCAATGCCATTAATAACATCTGTTTTGCTGATGATATCATTGTGTTAACAAAGCAAAGCCATCTCCATACAGGCCATGAAGGCCCTTAGAGGGGTGGAAGATAAAGGCCATAACCTCGGCACTTGGTGGGGTAGAGCACTTAGCTCTATGCCGGGCGGCCTCCCCCCCCCACCCCCAACCTACGGGGAATTAACCTGGTATTCGCTTCTGGTATAGGCTGAGTGAACCTCAGGACAATGTGCATCTCCAGAAGTGGAAATCTTATTTCTTAAATTTTTCGGCTTCCTGACTGGAAATCAAACCCACGTCCTTCCGGATGAATTGAGCACCCCTTTACTGCCTCACCCAGGCAGCCCCTGTTTGTCTGTTGAAGCTGAATAATTGTGTTGATATGCAGGAAGGTCTGATAGATGTTCTTGAAAATATGTGTTGTATAGTTAGTTTTTTAAATATCTATATGTAAAGTTGGTACTTCTGACATGAATAAAGAAAGACCTCTTATCAAGTGCCCAATGTATCTAAGCTTTCTTTCCCTGATGGCTGTTAGAAGCTCTTTTTTCCTATTTAACAACTTCCTCATTGGTCTTCTTTTCTGCCCAGGGAATTCGAAGCATTCTTCTGTACATTTTGAAAGATTCTAAGCTTCTCCAAACTCGGAGCTGTTGAACAAATTTCTGGATTACCCAATCCTGGATAAGATTTCATTCTTGGGATGTCAATGCTCAGTCACTATAGTCTCAAAATATTTGAAGGATGACACCTGCTGGGTCCATTCTCCAGTAGAGTTCTCAACCTTCAGCTCCAAGTTCGGATGTTGTGATGCTGTTTTCCCTGTCCTGGATGGTTTTGAAAGCTGGACACTCAGCCACTTGCTGGAGCAGCCTCCTTTCTGAGTCTGAAAATTTTACGCCGCACATTATTTTATTATAATATTATTTCATTGTGGTTTATATGTCACATACAATAAACAAATACAAACCATACGATATGTCCTTGTTTGAGTAAACCTGTGACATTACATTCTGTTTAACATGATATCACATACAAAATGTTATTGTATCTTATCAACACTTTGTCGCTAATTTCAGCACTATATTGTAACTAACTCTTAATGCCAGTGTGTTGAGATCATTTTCCTGAAAGTAGGAGAGGACACTATTGAACATACTGCAGTTGTGAGCCATAGAAGATAGGATCTTAAAACTTTTCAAATGTTTTAACTTACGTTGGAATCTGCCTGCTGACTGTGATAACGTGTTTTCAGATCCCTAAGCCTTGCTTCACGTTTTTTGCCTACTATTGTGTCATATTCTTCTTTGTGGACAGCATTATAGTGACGCTCGACAGTAAATTTCCAGTGTCTGCCGATAGTCTGATGGCATAATAAGCATTTAGAATTATTTCTGTTGATTGTGAAAAAAGAACAGCAATTCCTAGTCCGCTTTAAAGGATTTCGGCATTACTTCTTATTTTTTATGTGCTTTCCATAACGCAATGCGTTTGCAACAGTATCTCCAACAAACTGTTGTCCTCAACCATGTATGCTATGTTCCCTAGCAGTCAAACTCATATCATACAACACACCTGGCCAACTCTACGGCCAGTCTCTCTCTCCCCGAGAGTGGGCACGCCTAGCAAGCTATTCACGCGTGTGAAGTCAGTGCGCGGTAACTGTGCACAATGTGACTGTACAGTGTTTGGGCACCGCTGAGTTACCACAATCAATTGAATGTACCTTAATTAAGGCCATAGTCG
This sequence comes from Anabrus simplex, assembly GCF_040414725.1. Lineage (NCBI taxonomy): Eukaryota > Metazoa > Arthropoda > Insecta > Orthoptera > Tettigoniidae > Anabrus > Anabrus simplex. The sequence continues at coordinate 499,576,136 of NC_090267.1, forward strand.
TTTCCTTCCCACTCTTAGCTCTTGAAAGACCTATTTGTGTTGGTGAGACGTAAAGCAACTTGTAAAAAAAAAAAAAAAATAAGCCACCCTATCACACCTCCAGCTAGAGCAATTTCTATCAATGGCATTTTTTATGAATATTTTTGTTCATCTATCATTTGCAGCCCCGTAAAAATGATAATGCAGCTGAAACTTTGGATGTTTTTTTCAATTTTGGACTAAAAATAAAATTAATATTTTAATGATTATCACAATAATATAGAGAATTACCCACATAATATACACTCTATTAAAATATCTGTCATATATAAGTGAATATAAGAAAATAAAACCTCCATCTCTCGGAATAAATTAAATATGGGCCTCAGAAGTTACAGAAAGTAATAATATAAAATGATTTAAATGACTTTTTCACTGAATGCTATTACAGTTGGGGAATTAATGTTTACATAACCTTAATTTTGACGTTTTTCTACATTTTTAAAGTTTTAAAATTTTTAAAGGCTTGGGCTCATATTTTTGCAGTTTCTTTTCCATCTTGACATGGAGTGTTCCATATGCCATTCACTTTGATAGTGCCCACCTAATGGCTATGGTCATTGAGGAGTCAAGTCTATATGATCTGACACCTTGGTTAGCCAGATCGAGTCCCTTTGCTGGAAGAAATGTTTACTATAAAAATGTTGGCTACCGAGCTCGATAGCTGCAGTTGCTTAAGTGCGGCCAGTATCCAGTATTTGAAAGATAGAGGGTTCGAGCCCCACTGTCGGCAGCCCTGAAGATGGTTTTCCGTGGTTTCCCGTTTTCACACCAGGCAAATGCTGGGGCTGTACCTTAAATACGGCCACGGTCGCTTCCTTCCCACTTCTATCCCTTTCCTTTCCCATCGTCGCCATGAGACCTATCTGTATCAGCGCGACGTAAAGTAACTTGCAGTAGTAAAATGTTGGCTGGCAGGGTAGGACGTGTAGTGCTGTACAGTTCTTAATCACTAGATTGCATGCTGAAAACCTGGATTCAATTCCAAACCTCTTCACTGTGTTACTTGGAGAGAGGGTTTATGGTATTATACCATTGATGGTGATTTGTACATTGGACAGAGACTTTAAACCTTGTGCAGACCACTTGGTGTTATCAACATGAGTAGGCTGTGTGCCAACACTAGGTTTCACCCTCTCGCTCTCACACCCAGATGCAGGTCACCTGTGGGCATTGAACACAAACACCTGCGCTAGGCGAGCTGAAGACATCCTCAGACACTCCCAGTACTAAAAGTCATATGCTAAATAAAATAATAATACTCTGGTGCTACCACTAGATAGTAGTCTAAATCTGTTCTTATATCATTCGTTATTATAATCACGCAGTGCTTTTATGATTCATCTGACTGGTCTTTCATATGGCTCTCTTCCTTTCTTCTGTCCACTTGGTTCCTGGTCTCCTTGGAACTTCATTGTCTAGCTGTACAACTCATCTGTTTACATTTCTATGGCACAGATTTCTGTCTAATATTTCTGATATATCTATCTGGGCTTTCCCCAGGTCCTTTTGACGTTTTCTTCTTTGCGGTACGTCAGATCAATCACTTCTTAGATCCTTGTGCTCTTTTCTTCTCCCAATAGCTCTTCATTCTTACTGATCTCCTCCTTCTTTCCTCCTCTGATATCTGAATTGGTTTTCTGGTGTTGTTCTTAACTTGAAACCTGTTAGTTTTGTCGTTGATCACGGTTTTGGCTGTACCATTCTTTAACATGAGTTCGGTAATCTTAAGATCTCTCAGATCCTTTTCAACTTCCTTAAACCAATTGGGTTTAGCCTTTTTTTTTTTGTAAAAGAAGTCAAAAATCTGTTTAGTCAATCTGTCAGGATTCATTCGGAATATGTGTCCATAGAAATCAATCCTCCTTTTCCTCATGGTATCCAAGAGTCTCTCTGATTTTACTTAGAGGGATTCGTTTCTATAAAATACATGTTTGTTATTTTGGAATTTGGGACCCATGATCTTCCTCAATATTTTCCTCTCCTTATTTCCAATTTCTCCATTTGCCCTTTCCTCCCCATGACTAGTGTCTCTGCTGCATAGAGTGCATATTATTATTATAAATAAAATTCATTTTGGAATGTGAATTACCAATCTATGTAACTGTGATATAATCTCTCATTTGATATATTTTTATAGGACAGTGGCATTGGACATGAGGGGTTACGGAGACTCAGACAAGCCATCTGGAGTCACCAGCTACCGAATGGAAAACCTGGTGAATGATATAAAGGAATTTATTGAAGCTATGGGTAGGTTTAAGATTCCGTCTGAGTTTCAGATCAGTAATAACTGAACAGGGAGGGAATCTGAGTAAAGTGTAATCAAATTATACAATGTGTGAATATGGTATCCAAAATGCATGGCTTAAACGTTCACTGGAGTATACAGATTTCAACATTGTACTGCAATTTTAAGAAGCCTCAGTAGTGTAGAGCCTAGATTTCCATGCACTATGCATGCATTCATGCATTATCATATGGAAAACAAGCACAATAAACTGGAAAATATGCACAATCAAAATTCAGTTCCCTTTGAAACATTGTACAACTAATTTCTCCACATTGTCTTGATTTAAACTCATCCCTTTATCTGTCACCACATTCTTAAGTACAGAAAATGATCTTTCTATGTCACAAAAAGTGACAAGTGCATACTTAAATGAAGATATTTGGGACAAAGTGAGGTCAAATTGTATGTCTTTGCATTTTCACCACAATACGTCTTTTATATGGTACGAATTCAAAATCAAGATTTAAATGGATCACTTTGTTCAACCTATCTCTAGCGTGTAGACATATTTGAATGTCCTCAATAACTGGTAACATTTGCCTGCTGCGATAAAAAAGACGTGTGATGAGTGAGAGTTCTAGGTAGGAAATTCAGTGCAAAACCAAGGTTTGTAAGCTGCTACCTCAGTAATGCAGTGTCACAGAAGTGCGATACAACTTTTGTTTTGTTCATTTAACATAGACGAAAAAATAAGCCATCAATGCGTAATGCACAATTTTCAGTTCAATTTATAGCAATGTATAACTGGGACACCTTTTCCTAATAATTACAGGGGTAGACGTGGGGCCCTCCAGCTTGCATCAATATTTATTCAAGCAATGGATAAGAAACTGCTTGGTTAATTGGATATAGAACCTCTACCACATGTACTAACTTTAGTTGTCACACAGGATGCCAGGAATACATTCTCCCTGTCTCTAAGTAATACATACTGTATAACGTGAAAAAATGGTCCCAAATTATGCAAGCCAACATTCATAAAAGGTACTATCATGCATGTTAATATTACTTATGTGCCAAAGTCAGAAGAAAAGTCATATTATGCAAAATTAAACATCCAAATATTCACTATCAAATCCAAAATCTTCATAATATGCATTTTCTCCTAAAACGACCAATACAAGCAAACATGCAGGGATAAAGAACAGTTATTTGGAATTGTTAAGCCATAAAACGAATATCTACAAAGTTTGAGAATTGTAACTAGCCTATTTAAAAGCATGCATTTGCGTGGAAGTCTGGGCTCTAGTCATAAGTTTAGTGATATTATGAATAATTTAGTCAGGAGTTCCAGTATTCATGTCATCTCTTCAGACACATTGTTGAAAACAAGTGTTAACTAATAGTTCTGATGCTGTATTCACTTGCCCTATTCTTTGGGTCATCAGTCCATAGACTGGTTTGATGCAGCTCTCCATGCCACCCTATCCTGCACTAACATTTTAATTTCTATGTAACTATTACATCCTACTTCTACTCTAATCTGTTTGTGATAGTCATACCTTGGTATAACCCTGCTGTTTTTAATGCCTTCACTTCTGTCAAAAAAAAAAATAAAAAAATAAAAAATGACCAAACAAGTCCTGTGTGTTTTAAGATGTATCCTATCTTTCTATCTCTTCTTCTGGTCAAATTTCACCAAAGCATTCTCCTCTCACCAATTTGATTCAGCATCTCTTTGTGATTCGATCTACCCAACTCACCTTCAGCATTCTTCTGTAACACCACATTTTGAAACCTTCTCTTTCTTTTTGAGCTGGTTTATATTTCCCTTCCATGATTTTGCCCATCAACAAATTATATTGTTACCACTGATGCTTTCATGGCCTGTACTTATAGACATGATGTAGGCTTTTTGCGCTTATACCGTGTCAAGGAAATAAGGTGAAATCCTTTACGTTTCACAGAGAACTTTGCTCTGCGTCTACATAAAAAAATCTCGACTGTTCATGAGGAATACTTCTCCAAGAATGAAAGTTAGAATTAAGACGTTAGTCATAGAAGTGTAAGTGGCACATTCATTCATCACTGTATGCAGTACGACGCTAGCGGAACCTGACGGCACCATCAGAATCAGTCTGGTGTACACACATTATGAAAGTACGACACTGATGCAAGCGTTTGCTGTGCTTTTACCATATTAGAATAGTTATTACATATTTTCAGGAAATCACCTGCTAACCCTATGACTGTGAGTTGTTCAATAACCCATCAGTGACAGGTAGTAGAGGTAGTTATTAATAAATAAACTAACTAATAATGGACCTACAGTAACACTGTGCCTTGAGGGACACCCTTATTATCTATTTAAAATGGTACACGGTTGTCAGGTAACCTCCCAAGTAACTAAGTGACCACTGGAAAATGTTGCAGCAGGTCTAAAAGGTGAAAGAATTACAGAGGAGTCTCCTCATTTAAATAAGGGTATTGAAAAAAAATACAAATAATAATACAAATAGAACATAAATATGTGAACATACAAAATAACTGTTCTTCAAATCTGGATAAAGGCAAAAACACAAAACAAAAACATCAAATAATGTAAAAATAGGTGTATTTGTACTTTGGTTCTCTCTGTTGGATCTCCTCAATCCTTCAAAATCCAGAGAGTTTCAGATGTTCAGGTTTCTGGCTGCCTTCCAACACCTCATAATACAGATGTGGATTCAGCTTCCACTATTCTGCCCGAGAATAGTCTTCAAAGGTCAATGAGACCAAGACATCTTCCAGTTAGATTTTCTGATTTCATTGAGTACCAGTGGTAATTACTGAAGTGTGAATTTGCAAACAGTTTTGTGTGTGTTATCAGGGCAATGGTACCCTCCAACACCATATAGCCTACTGTAATCTATTAATAAGTTCAGATAGTCCAGGGTTGAATTTTTAAATCAATAGCATCATATCCATGATTATTCCGATGATGGAAGTTCTGGAAGTAATGATTAACTTAAGATGCTGCTTTAAATGCAGGTATTTCCCTGAATTTTTGAAATGCAAGCCTACAGCTACACTACATTCACCCAATTCACTTGCTCCACACATTTAACGGTGTAACATACCCAACATAAACTAAAAAAATATCTCTTTGCAGCACTAAACTCTGTGACTCAGAAGTCTTATATATCTATATGCATTCATTCTCAAATAACAATCCTGACAAAGTTGAGTGTGCATATTTCTTGCAGTATAAGTGCTTCAAATTTTTAGGGTCACATCAGAACTTATCAGCGTGAAACATCCACAACTGGATCTGCTCAGCTCATTTCTTTGTGCTGGTGCAAAAGAGTTGTGTAATTATTCATTCAGTGTTTTAAATGTTGAATCCATAGGAAAACATCATATTGCACAAATTCACAAATATAATGATTCCTAATCTTACATTATTTATAAACATGTAATTGCATTTCTTTTCACAGGACGGGACAAATGCATTCTTGTTGCTCATGACTGGGGAGGTGTGGTTGCTTGGCAGTTTGTCCGAAAATATCCTGAAATGTTGGAGAAATACATCATCATGGATGCACCTCATCCCAAAGGCTTCAGGAGACATGTTCTTACCAGCAGGAGTCTCTTCCTGAAATTCTGGTATGTACTCTACATACTACATCAAATAAAAATGTCTTAACATGGGTTTGAATACACATCAAGCAATTCAGTAACTAATTTCTTAAGTTAAATTAGTTTTTAATATCACTAGGATAAGTTTAATCATTATTGTGATAAATAAATAAATAAATAAATAAACACTTTTCATGCTGCACATTTTAGTTGTGCTGGGAATGGGAATTCTGGACATTTTTGGCCATAGTCATGTTTCTACTGAAATAGTTTGAAATTATTCTCTACCATGTGCTTCATTTGTGTTGTTTTATCATGTTTCCTCTTTCAAATGAGGTATTTTATCTTTATATACAGTATAATATTAGGAAACCACCTCTGTGCTGTAATGGTTAGTGTGATTAGCTGGCATGTCCGTGTTCGATTCCCACCTCAGCCATCCTCGAGGTGGTTTTCCATGGTTTCCTTACTTCTCCTCCAGGCAAATACCGGGATGGTACCTACCTTGCTTGTTGATGAAATGAAATGGCATATGGCTTTTAGTGCCAGGAGTGTCCGAGGACATGTTCGGCTTGCCAGGTGCAGGTCTCTTGAATTGACACCTGTAGGAGACTTGCGCGTCGTGATGAGAATGAAATGATGATGAAGATGACACATACACCCAGGCCCCATGCCAGCAAAATTAACCAATGCTGGTTAAAATTCCCGACCCTGCCGGGAATCGAACCCGGGACCCCTCTGACCAAAGGCTAGCACGCTAACCATTTAGTCATGGAGCCGGACTGTTTGTTGTTTAAAGGGGCCTAACATCTAAGGTCATCGGCCCCGTACTTAACTTAAGGCCACGGCTGTTTCCTTCCCTCTTTATTGTTTATCCCTTCCAATCTTCCCAACCCCCACAAGGCCCTTGTTCAGCACAGCAGGTGGGGCTGCCTGGGTGAGGTACTGGTCTTCCTCCCTAGTTGTATCTCCCAACCCAAAGTCTCACGCTCCAGGACACTGACCTTGAGGTGGTAGAGGTGGGATCCCTCAATGAGTCCAAGGGAAAAACCAATGCTGGACGGTAAACGGATCAAGATTAGGAATCTTCTCAAAAATCTTTTGAAACATGTACTTTTCGAAAATAAACATTTTAAAATTATTGCTTGCATAGTAAAACTGATAACATAAATGAAAGGATAGGATAAATTATATTACATTGTTACAATAGATTATAGGCATCAACAGGGTCAGAAAAAATCAAATACAGTGCCATTCCTTGCTTTTATTTCAAATAATCCTGCCTGGAATGGAGTTTTCAGAAGTACTTGGGAAGACCCAAGTGAACATCACACAGGTCACAGACCTTACAGACTCAAATTGGCCTTTTCTTTTTCTCTGTGCTGGGTATGTTGGATGAGAAGCGCTTCATTGTCACCCTTGTGCCAAAGGATGGTTGCACTAAAGTATTTACTCTCTTGTTCTGCTGCACCACTGTCAGTAGAGAAACTGACATCTCCTTTATGAAGTCTGCACATACCCGTATTCCATTTTAACATGTTGGCTGCTGGAGCAGTGAATTGTACCGCTGAGTGAGTTTCTCATGAGGCCACGGGGGTTCAAAGTTTTGCTGAGCTGTTGACTTTGCTATGCTAGCATACTACTATGGCCTCACAGCAAATCCTGGTATGCTTGGTTTCCAAATTATAATTTTTATTCTTTATATATTCTAAATTCAATTTGGTAAAGCAATTTTAGTTTTGCAAAACGAAATTGATCAGCTTGAAATGGACACTACTTACTAGAATTTTCAGACATCCAAGTTCGTGAAGAAACCGGCTTCATTTTCGATAACTAAAACTCTCTGATAACTAGGGATGGGCTGCGAACAGAGTCGCGAAGAGTCGAGACTGCTACCTCTGGAACAGACACTCTCGACTCCACTGATGCAGTAACGCCATCTATCAACTATTGTCGGAACTGCTTGGAATTATAGTTCCACGTTCCTCCCTTGGTAACTCGCGATACGATGAATACAAGATGATTATTAGCCAGCAAACATTAAATATTGTTTCGGGATTTTATCATCGTTAGTGTTAATGATGTAGGTCTATTTTAGCGACGATGATGATAATGATGACGATAATTGTAGTGGTAATAATAATCTGACAGTGTACTTTTACATAATCGCCAATATTGACTTTAATGAGTTCAGCTCTGCGGTGTAGGGGGCAACGTGTGCGCCTGTCACCCGGCGGTCCCGGGTTTGATTCTCTGCCGGGTTAGGTTTTTTAATTGTAAATGATTAATATCCCTGGCCTGGGGCATAAAATTGAAAAAAAGAAGCGAGTGCTTAGAGTATGATTTTACAACAAATATTTTACCAAACATTGTGCGTCATAATAGCCGCCTCCACAGTCTAGGGAGGTCCCGGGATCGATTCCGGCCAGGTCAGGGATTTTTACCTGTATCTCAGGTTTCGTGATCACGTTGAGGTAGAGACCGGGTCTAGAAAGCCAAGAATAACGGTCGAGAGGATTCGTCGTGCTGAACACACGTCACCTCGTAATCTACTGGCATTCGAGCTGGGCAGAGGTCACTTGGCAGGCCAAGGCCTACCAGGACTGTCGCGAAAAGGGGCTTTTGTGTATACTACTACTACTACTACTACTACTAATAATAATGATGATGATGATGCAACAAGACTTAACGTGGTTCTTGAATTAAATTGATAACCTACAACCTGTTTTCCAGTCAGTGACTGGGTCAGGAATGGAATGAATGAAGCCCCCATCCTGCGGCGAGGATTGGAATTGTACCGGTTGTCGAGGCCTGTCACACTCCTCTGGGGCAATGATGAATGACTGACAGATAAAATGAAATGATGTTGGAGAGTGTTGCTAGAATGGATGGTGACAGGGAAATCCGGAGTACCCGGAGAAAAACAAATCTCACCTGGAGTGACCGTGATTTGAACCACGGAATCCAGCAGTGAGAGGCCAACAGGCCAACGCGCTGCCGCGAGCCACGGAGGCTTTTAATGGTGTAATCTATGTTCGAATTATGTTAGAGGATTTACCCATATTAGATTTGTTTTCATCGTTCATGTGCAATTCATAATGATTGACCATCGATATCTGTTTAACAGTTTCCTGATCATGACAAATAAAGACGTGAAATTAAATGTCTGTGGTCTGCTATGCTGATACTTTCTGACATGACACGTTTAATTTTATTTCAACTACACCATTATGCTCGTCATCTTCGTTAACGATATCGTACTTCACTCTACAATACTCTTAAAAAACCAAATGGGCAAATGAGCAGCAACATGTATGGTATTTCATGTTATTTCCCGCGCCTCGACACGCAAGCGGCCCCGCAATGAGAGTCAAGTTCGCTTGGAGTCGCGAGGCTTCATGCGAAGCGACCGTGCGGCCCCGCAATGCGCATCAAGTTAACTTGGAGTCGAGAGGCTTCATGCGAACCGAGACCGGTGTTTGGAGTCGATGGAGTCGACACTCTCGATTCCAGGCTTCAGTCACGCCCATCCCTACCGATAACTGGTATAATAACATAGAAATATCTCGTAAGTATTTTGCACACAACCTACTGTAGAACTACGAGTGCTTTGGGACTGTAGTGTTAAGCACTAGTAAACAAGCTGTGGCACAGCCTGTTGGTTACAATGAGTACTAGCAAGCAATGCAAGCTTCTAGTACCGCTCTGGCCATATAGCCAAAACCGTACAGTAAACTTTTCTGTGGGGACATGGCAGTACCTTGGGGTGCTAGGAATTTTTGTTGTATTTAGTACGTATTTTGAACACTTAAGAGAAATATCACCTGGAATATTGTTTTACTTCTGATTTACTATGTGCACAGTAGAAAGAAAGTTTCAGCCACTGGCTCATTTCTTGCTGTGTCTTAAAAGTCAGTGTGTTCAATTATAATTTTCTGCTTCTGAAGCACTATCTTCCATTTCTGATCCAGAATTGATTAAAATCTCCACCATGTTTTCGCTGGAAAACTTGCTGGTAGCCATTTTACTTGCCTAACAGTGGGTACGGGTGACACAAGTAGTTTCTAACTGGTGCTGCGACCTAGTGTATTTTTCGTAAGTACTGTATTTGAAACATGATGAATGCGTGGCGTTCGTTAGCAAAAACATGCCATAGTACAAACACTTAAATGTGAAAATGAACGGAACTCAGACTTCGTATACACGGGAGTATTAGCTGACCCGACTGGTGTTCGGACATAGAGAGGAAAGTGTTATTAAATTTGAATGCAAATAAGCATTCTGAATCCCACAGAAGATCAAATGAATGTCTTCTTCTTCTTTACCCACATCTTGGTGGGGTTGGTGCAAACTGTGTCACATATGTTGACTCGGCCCTAGTTTATTACCAGATGACCATCCTGATGACAATCCTATGTGTAGGGATATGAAATGAACAACTAAATAATTATTATATAGAGAGACAGGAGCATGAAAGGGATTCAAACTGAAATGCTACCTTCAGCACAGTTATGCACATCTTAACTGTATGTCTATATGGCAAATTAAATCCAGAATTATCGAACACTAGCTATAAACTTTTTGGAGGGAATAGGATTGGACGTAAGGGTTACACGTTGGATAAAAACATTTCTAAATTCAAGGGTTCAGAAAGTCAAAGTAGGAAATAATGTATCACAGGAAGAGAAAGTTTGGAAGGGAATTGCACAGGGTAGTATAATCGGTCCGTTACTTTTCTTAATATATGCAAATGGTTTAGGGAACAATATAACATCAAAAATAAGATTGTATGCAGATGACATAATTGTTTATAGAAAAATAAACAACATTGAGGATTGTTCAGAATTACAAAGAGACCTTGAAAGAATCCAACAATGGGTTGAAGAAAATAATATGAAGGTTAATGGAGGCAAATCAACTGTTACAACTTTTACAAACAGGAGCTTTAAAACTGAATTTGAATATACTTTGGATGAGGTAGTTATCCCAAAAGATGGCAAGTGCAAATACTTAGGTGTGAGATCTGAAAGTAATTTGCACTGGAAGCGTCATGTTGATGACATTGTTGGGAAAGCATACAGATCGTTACATGTTATAATGAGGCTACTTAAAGGATTCAACAAAGAATTAAAAGAAAAAAGTTACTTGAGTATGGTTCGTCCATTATTGGAATATGCAAACAGTGTTTGGGATCCTCACCAAGAATACCTAATAAAAGAAATAGATAGTGTGCAGAGGAAAGCAGCAAGATTTGTAACAGGGGATTTCAGGAGATAGAGTAGTGTATCAGAAATGTTAAAGGAACTTGGGTGGGAAACTTTAAGTAAGAGAAGGGAGAAAACTAGACTTATAGGATTATATAGAGCCTATACAAGAGAAGAAGCATGGGGAGATATCCATGAGAGGCTTCAGTTGGAAAATAATTATATCGGCAGGACTGACCACAAATATAAAATTAGAAGGAATTTTAGCAGAAGCGATTGAGGTAAATTTTCATTCATTGGGAAGGGTGTGAAGGAGTGGAACAGTTTACTAGGGGTAGTGTTTGATCCTTTTCCAAAATCTGTACAGATATTCAAGAAGAGAATAAACAGCAACAGAGAAAATAAAGGAAGTGTTAGAGGGCATTCGACCAGTGCAGGTTATTGTAAATAAAAAAATGTGTGTGAATAAATTAATTCCATCCCCTGGTCTAAGGAGTTTGGACAGCCAAAGTAGGGGACTGCCTGTAGGGGTGAAGTAAAGTGGGGACTTCGAGGGCCCTGGGACCGCTACGGTAGCTGTGAAGGCCCTTCAGGAACTCTGAGAAGTGGTGGCAAAAGGGGCTCTGGTTAAGACGCAGCAGGTCGTTATGCTACTTAGGTTCCAAAATGGGTAAAAAAAACAAAGTAAATAAATGCAATGTAAATTTTAATCTTATACCAGTTGTATAGTATCCTTTTGAAGTAATTCCACATACTGTATATCAGTTGACTATATTTGTAAGTAGTACAAAAGATATTATAAGTAGAATTTTGTAAACAATATAAATTTATTAAGGATAAGCTGTGTGTTTAATAGAAAAAATTGTTAGCATAAATTGTATAATATTGTATTATAGGAAAATTTTCTTCTCTTGTTAATTTAATATTTAGTGTTTGACAAGAATGTATTTTAGTCTACCATTTGCCACCGAGGTAGACACCTCATTTGCAAATAAAGAGATTTTGATTTGATTTAAACTTGCATATGTATGTAATTAATTACTCACCTTGAATATTGGAAGTACTCCGTTGCAGAAGTCCACTGGATATTACAACAATGTTTTGCGGCAGCATGTTAGCGCAAAAAGGCGTAAGAGTCATTCCAGAAATAAGTTATTACACCAATCAAAGCAGAAGTTCGAGCTAAACTAGATCTTTGGGAAGAAGAATTTGAAAGAATTGGAATGATCATCAGCCGAACTAAAACCGTCCGTTTAGAGATGAGCCGAAATCCTGAAGCAGTTCAACTGCGAGTGCAAAATGAAGAAGAAGACATTATCAAGAACTGCAAATACTTAGGGAGCTTCATTTCTTCTGACAATACCATAAACCAAGAAATAGGCAATATAATACAAGTTGCATCAAAATTCTACCACTCCGTTCGTCAATTACTTTGGGACGACTCATTTCCCCAAGCTTGCAAGCTCACGCTGTACAAAACGTATCTTGTACAGTACCAATTCTAACATACGGACTGGAAGCAGCAACGTTGACTAGATCCGCACAAAGTCGCCTACAGGCCAGTTAAATTAAGTTCCTTCAGTCATGTCTCCAAAAGAAAAGGAGAGACAAAATAAGGAATGAAAGTATTCAGCAGCAACTTGGATTGGACAGGAGCCTGTTAGAAACCTTAGAATTAAGCAGATTACGTGGTATGGACATATGAGAAGGATGGCTCTAATTAGGACCTCAATAGCATACTATGAAATGAATGTTGTTGGCAAGAGGCCCAGAGGGAGGCCTCGTGATAGTTCAGAAAAGCAAATTTTCACAGACCTTGCCAAACGTGATGTAAATTGGCAGCAAAAGGTAGAAAATCAGCTGTGGATGGACAGGACAAACTGGAAGAGGCTCGTAAACACCCACACCAAGCTTGCTGGAGCGGAAAATCGATGATGATAACCAGTCTTTGATTCTACATGATCTAGTGGAGGTATCATCTGTTGTTTCCATTTGTCTTGAAAAGTACTCTTAGTCTCGGCTGCCATATCAAAATGCGAATGTAAAATTGGTCCTTGATTAATATTATATATATCGAAATGGTACTTGCAGGTCCTGGGTCCAAGTTACTCATGTAAATCCTTTTGTCAGCTGTTTCGTTCTCCAGGGTACTTGAGTCGTTCTTGCACTGAGAAGACTCACTACTTTAATTTCCGTCTTCGTACTCTTCAAATGAAAAATCACTTTCATCTACATCCGTAGTCGTAAATTGTAGCAATCTATTGCTCTCTGACTCTTTTCTCACAAACCATGTCACAAAATAGCTATATAAATCTCAAAAAGCCAGTCTCAAAACTCACGACACACACTCGACTGAACACGATAGCCTCTCACAGCTTGTAAAAGGCTAGCAGGGAGATAACACAACTCTATTCAAGGATTTCCCTTTCAGCCAAACCTATAGGTGTTCTTTATTGCCATCTGTTGAGATTTTTTTATTACCACATCCGCTGTGACCATTTAATACATAAAATTCCGCTTGCGGGCAACCTGTTACGGGATTTAATGTATTAAATTCTGCCTTCTAAGAGTTAACAGGTTTTGTATAAACTAAATTTCTATAAATGCCAGTAGTTTAAGAGGGTGAATAATTGCAAAATGAAGAGTAATTGAATCAGAGATATCTGTGAAATGGTAGAGAATGCTTAGTAGTCCCATGATGTGTGTTGGATGCCAAATATCCTTCCCTCAAATAAAGAATATTTCAAATTGTACCATACCCTACTGGCATTCATGTCATACTCTCTTTGTTCACAGGTATGTGTTCTTCTTCCAACTGCCATATCTCCCAGAGATATTCATGAGGTCTTACGACATGAAGCACTTCGCTAACATGATAAACAATAGAGATTCCAAGTCAAAAAAGTACATAACGGATGAGGACATTGAAATCTACAAACATATCTTTGGTAAACCAGGTAGGTTGTACTTTTGACTACAAATTTCAAACTGAACATTATTAGTTAAAAGTGTGGTGTTCTGAGGTAATGCAGGTAGGTTAGTGAGCCATTGTTTATCTGGCCCAAAGAGAGGCAATGGTAGACATGGCTGTATTCATATGCCCTGAGGTTCAGGGGGCCTGGAAAAACTGTTGTAGATTGTATATATATGTGTAGACTAGCAAGATACCCGTGCTTCGCTACGGTATTATACTGAAATTTATAATTGAATGCTTATTGTTTTAGATATATAATCCGCCGAAATTCGCGATCTGACTCGTTTTCTGCGAGAATCCACCAAAATTCCCGATCTGTCTGGTTTTCTATTATTTTACGTCACGTTTCCTCCCATTCTTAAATCTTCCTTTCCAGCAATCGATTTCGTACTTCCCGGGCTAGGCTCAGGTATTCCTCCTGGTCAGTTGGGCCCGTAAATCTTTGCCATCCTTTCCTATAATATTTTTAATATGGATAAAATCCTTCAGGAGATCCGGCGTGCTGTCATATTGGGTGCCTTGGCGGCACTGAACCCGCGGCCGGACTGCATTCTTAGTCATTACCCGTCCAGGAGCCGATTCCAGCGCGGTCCGCACATTTGACGACGGTCCGGAATATTATTATTATTATTATTGTTATTATTATTACTATTATGTGTTGCTGGAATGGCTGATGACAGGGAAAACCGGAGTATCCGGAGAAAAACCTGTCCCGCATCCGTTTTGTCCAGCACGAATGCCACATGGAGGGGCCGGGATTTGAACCACGGAACCCAGCTGTGAGAGGCCGGCGCGCTGCCGCCTGAGCAACGGAGGATCCTTATAAGTACATTATTAACAGTAAAATCAATTGGTCTCACCTCCTTCTAAACCCCACCGCCGTTAAGTTTATTTACCGCTACCCCCCCCCCCCCCCAAAAAAAAATTATTAGAATGTTTCTTTATGTTTAAGGGAGATTCCGAACACCAATGTTCACGTCTATTACCTTCAGTTTTGAGATATAAGTATCCCCATAAAAATAATTTACTTTTTTTCCACTTCATTTCACAATAATCCCCCGCCCCCCAAGTGAACTTTCCCGCAAAAAATACTTGTTTCTTTAATAGTAAAGGATCTTCTAAATACCAATTATCACGACTCTAACTTCTTCAGTTTTTGATTTATGTGTCCTCATGAAAGGAATTCAACTCCTTTACACTCCCGCCCTCCAAGATGGTTTCCCCACCAAAACGCGTTTTTCTTTGTTTTTAAAGGAGATCCAAATACGAATTTTCACGTCTGTAACAACTTTAGTTTTTATTAGATGTATGTATTCTCATACAATTAAGTCAATTAGTTTTTCATTTCTTTCACCCCCACCCCTTCATTGGATTTTCCGAGAATACGTGTTTCGTTACTTTTAAAGCAGATTGCAAATATCAAATTTCACGTCTGTAACGTGAGATATCAGTAGCCTAATTAAAAGAATTCATCACCATTTTCAGTCACTCTTACCCCCCTCCACCCAAGTGGTATTTCCGAAAACTAAAAACACACTTTTCTTTATGTTTAATAGAGATAAAAAATACCATTTTTCACTTCTGTAACATGTTAATATTTTTTTAGATATACTGCAAAATTTCTCATTTTAAAATTTCACCCCTTTTGAGTTCCCCTTTAGTGGAGTTTCCAAAAACAAATCACCTATATTTCTTTACTTTTACAGGAGATTTACACCCACTTTTTACGGCTGTAACATTTTACGTTTCCAAGATATTCTGTAGATATAGTCTTTCAAAAAATTCACCCCAAATTGTCACTCCTGTTTAACCGCCATTAATTGGCTTTTCCAAAAACTAAAAAATACGTGTTTCTTTATTTTTAAAGGAGATCCCATATGCGAATTATCAGTTATGTAATATCTTTCGTTTCTGAGATAGGCCTATGTGTATCCTCATTAAAGGCATTTAACCCATTTTTCACCCTTTTACACCCCTCCTATTAGGATTTACTGGAAACAAAAAAATACGTGTTCCTTTATTTTTAGAGAAGATTCTAACTACCAATTTTTACATCTGTAAATTTTAAAGATGTAGACACACTCATTTTAAAAACACCCCCCAATTATTGGATTTTCTAAAAACGAAACAATACGTGTTTCTTTACTTTTAAATTAGATCCAAAATACCAATTTTCAGGTCTGTAATGTCTTCAGGTTCTGAAATATAAGTAGACTCATGAAAGGCATTCAACCCATTATTCACCCTTTTACACCCTTCCTATTGGGATTTTTCGAAATCAAAAGAATACGTGTTTCTTTATTTTTAAAGGAGATTCTAAATACCAATTTTTACATCTATAAACTTAAAAAGTTTTGAGATATAGATACACTCATTTTAAAAATTCACCCCCTTTTCACCCCCTCCATTAATTGTATTTTCCACAAACAAAAAATACGTGTTTCTCTATTATTAAAGGAGATCCCAAACACCAATTTTCAGGTCTGTAATATCTTCAGGTTCTGAAATATAAGTAGACTCATGAAATGCATTCGACCCCTTTTTCAACCTTTTCCACCCTTCCTATTAGGATTTTCTGAAAACAAAATATACGTGTTTCTTTATTTTTAATGGAGATTCTAAATACCAATTTTTACATCTATAACCTTTAAAAGTTTTGAGATATAGATACACTCATTTTAAAATATTATCCCCTTTTCAACCCCCCCCCCCTTTATTGGGTTTTCCAGAAACAAAAAAAATACATGTTTCTTTATTTTTAGAGGAGATCCCAAACACCAATTTTCAGGTCTATAATATCTTCAGTTTCTGAGATATAAGTAGCCTCATTAAAGGCATTCAACCCCTTTTTCACCCCTTTTCACTCCTCCTATTGCGATTTTCCAAAAACAAAAAATACGTGTTTCTTTATTTTTAATGAAGATTCTAAATACCAATTTTTACATTTGCAAACTTTAAAAGTTTGGAGATATAGATTCACTCATTTTAAAAATTCACCCCCTTTCCACCCTCCCATTAATTGGATTTTCGAAAAACAAAAAAATACGTGTTTCTTTATTTTTAAAAGAGATCAAAAGTACCAATTTTCAGGTCTGCAATATCTTCAGTTTCTGAGATATAAGTACCGGTATCCTGATTAAAGGCATTCAACCCATTTACCCCATTTTTACCCTTTTTCATCCCTCCTATTGAGATTTTCTGAAAACAAAAAAATACGTGTTTCCTTATTTTTAAAGAAGATTCTAAATACCAATTTTTACATCTGTAAACTTTTAAAGTTTTGAGATATAGATACACTCATTTTAAAATTTCACCCCACTTTTCTACGGAATATCCAAAAATCCTCTCTTAGCGAGCACCTACATCTTAATATGAATATATCCCTAAAATTTTATTTCTTTATGTCCAGTAGTTTTGGCTCGGCGATGATGAATCAGTCAGTCAGTCAGTCAGTCAGTCAGTCAGTCAGTCAGTCAGTCAGTCAGTCAGTCAGGACAAGTTATTTTATATATATAGATTGTAAAATTTACATATATAAAATAAGAGTTTTGTCCATACATTGGTCAGAATTTAAAAAGAATAGTATTTCTATATCGGTCATGTCCACAGTAACAAAGAAAGGCACTTTTTAATTTTCTGTCATATCTGTCTGTCTGTCTGTATGTATGTATGTATGTATGTATGTATGCGCATCATTAGAAAATAGCTGAAGAGAATTCAATAAAAATTGGTATGTAATTCAGAAAATGAGTCACTACAATCTAGGCTATAAATAATTTTGTTCACGCTGAGTGAAATGGTAGTTTAGGGGAATATCTATGTTATTAGGGGTCCTTCAATATTATGTTAAATACTATTAAAATAAGAAATGTACCTTTATATTCCTATTTAATTAAAATTGGTACCGGTTTCGACCAGTATTCATGGTCATCATCAGCCAATTACAATAAGTGTCAAAGAATGCATAGAAAAATAAAATGCGAAGTTTAAATAATTCTGTTTGGTTTCTGCTAATGAAGCACTAAAATCTCTAAGGAGCACTGTGTGTTGAAATATAGCCAAAGAACACAAATAAGATGCACAGGTAAAAATGAAGTTTAGATGATGCTGTCAGATGCAGTTTGTGGAGCACTATAACACATAAGGGAGCATTGTGCGTTGAAATTTCAAAGAAGTCTAAAGTCAAATACGTATTTTTAGTTGTAGTTTATGAGGCACTGTATAATTTTAAGTATCAGTAATGCGTGTCTATGAAGAAGTCGTAGATCAAATACGTTATTAAGACATATATGTTAGAGAGCACTGTGTGTGTGAAGAAGAATCAAATACGCACTTAAATGTAGTATGGAGTAAGTACTTGAAAAGTTCAGTTGCAGTTTATGAGGCACTGTAGAATTTTAGAGATTAGCAATGCGTATCAATAGATCCAAATATAATGAAGAAGTCGTAGATCAAATACGTCAAATACGTATTTAAAAGGACAGAGTAAGTTCAATCCGGTTCAATCCTGCCTCAGTCCGATGGTACCTGAAACTGCTCAAATATGTCAGTCTCAGGTAGATTTACTGGAACATGAAAAAACTCCTGCGGGACCACATTTTGGCACCTCGACATGTCCGAAAACCGTTAAAGTGGTTGGTGGAACATAAAATCAATAACATTATTATTATTTCCGCAGTATGTTTTGAACGTTACCTTGAAAAATGAAGTTTATGAGGCAATGTATAATTTTAGAAATTAGCACTGCGTGTTAATAGATCCAAAAATTATGTATAAGGTGTAGATCAAATTTGTACTTGAAGTTCGGAGCAAGTTCTTGAAGAATAGATCGGCACTGTGCTTCCAAAAGTTACCTAAGTTAGATTAATGAAGTTACTGAAACATATGACATAGAAAAACAATTGTGAAGAGAAAAAATATTTAGTACATTTTCTCTTTGAAACTGGTACCAATTTTAATTAAATAGGAATGTAAAGTTACATTTCTTATTTTAATAGTACTGAAAGGTGGAACCATTATATACTTCCTTTTAACTTATAATTGAACTCACTTCAGTACGGAACAATATGAAATTCTTATCTCTTAATTAGGGGCCCTATCAATAAATACTTCATAATTAAAGTTACATAGAATAAATTTCCAATCATTTATGTCTTATACAATTTTACCGTACAGACTATGATAACAGAATTAATGAATTTAGACTTTTGTTGTTTAGTCCATAACAATGCTAAGCATTGCTAACATGGAAATATTGCTCAATTGTTTAACTGGTGATGATTTTTTAATTTTAATTTTATAGCCAACATAGAATTTTAATTTTATAGCCAACATAGGAGTACTTTATTCAGGTTTATGGAGGTTTTTCTTCTTTTTGTCGGCCCAATACTGTTTCATCCTTTCTTAACGTAATTTTCTTTCTGCTTGTGGAATCACTCTTCCTATTCTCTACTTGTTGATTTTCGTCTGTAGTCTGGTGTGTTAATCTTTCAATATCTTGAGTGTATTTGTTAATTGTGAAGATTATTATAGAAAATGAGAAAAAAAGTAAAGTTCCGATTGCTTGAAGAATAAGAGGGAGTCATGAAAGGAGAAATGATGCCCTAATATCACAGAGTCGGAAGAGAACTAAATGTGAAGGTCTACAATATTAAAACCTCATAAAACATCACACTGGCCAATGTTGTGATGTGATTTGTCTCTTCTGCTGCCACTCATCCGATAGATGTGATGGGATTACTGCTATGTGCTGAGTAAATCATTATGCCTGAATCATCATCATCATCATTTCCTATTATCCAGCTGTAGCCAGGTAGGGGCAAATATGGTTCCTCTCCACTTTCTTTGGTCTTTCCACCACTCCTCCTCCAACACTGTGTCCAAGTCTAGGTTTCTTCCTATAATGCTCTGTTGGATTGTGTCCTTCCATCTCAATCGTGGTTGTCCACGGCCTCTCCTTCCTTGAGTTTGCATTTCCATCACCTTTATTGGCATTCTTTCGTCACTCATTCGCTTTATGTGCCCAAACCATCTTAATCAGCTCTTCTCTATTCTATCATTCATTTTTTCCACTCCAATTTCTTCCTGGATTTTCTCATTCCTTATTTTGTCTCTTCTACTCTTCTGTATCATACTCCTTAAGAACTTCATTTCGGCTGCCTGTATTCGACTCTCATCCTTCTTTGTCATTGTCCAAGTTTCTTCTCCGTAAGTTGTTATAGGTACTTAATACAGTACATCTTATACATAGTATCCTTTGCTTCCACTGGCACATCTTTGTCCCATAATATGTTTCTTACACTATAATAGAAACAAATTCCAGCTTGAATCCTCTTGCTAATCTCAGCATCCAGTCGAGCATTCTCCATTAATTCACTCCCCAGGTATTTAAACGTTTCCACTACTTCCAAGGGCTTGTCTGCAAGTCTAATCTGACCTTTCCCTTCTTTCTCCCCTCTAGTCATAACAAGAGTTTTACTCTTTTCTACACTTACTTTCAATCCACATTCTTCAATTTTCCCATTCTTGAACCTTCCTGTCGTCTTCTCCCCAAATCATTGGCGGAAAGTAGTTGAGGAGTTAGATAACTTTCTACATGTGTATGATTGTCCCATCAACGAAGGGCACTGCACCTAGTTTAAAATATAGATGATATTTACATTCATAACAGACTGCCAGTAGCTTGCTGTGTTTTGTATGACCTTGAGCGAGAAAACAGAACAATACTACAATGGACAGTATCTGTTAGTTTCATGAATCTGTAATCTGTTGTTGGCAACAGCCAACAATGTATGAATAACACTTTGATGATGATGATGATGATGATGATGATGCTTGTTGTTAAAGGGGCCCAGCATCCAGGTCATCGGCCCCTAATGGTACAAAATGAGACGAAATGGAATGACAAATTAAAACTCCAAAATCCTCAACTGACCAGAATTCAAAACGTGAGGATGAAGAATGAATGGCTGGATATGAATTTAAAACAATCAATGGATCTGATAGGCAATGTCTCGCATTCACAGAAACTGACGTGAAATAATAGTATTACTGACCAAGGGACTGCGTTTATAGCATAACACTGAATCGATGATGCTTTTAGTCTAAAGGGGTCCAAAATCCAAGTCATCGGACCCTCATAATGGTACTTATCGCTATGAAAGTAGAACCATGATATTTGTCATGTTACAGTACTAATCAAAAGTAGCGTAGACTTGCAGCATTCCACACAGTATGGTACTACTCACAGGTAATGAAATTTGCACATGTAATACAGACCTATGTTGTTTCGCACATTGCGGCACCATTTACAGGCAACGCAAACCTATGGTGCTCATCACATAAGTGTACTAACCACAGGGACTTGAGCTATCTCGTGGTGTTCCTCATATAGTGGGTACTAATCATAGACGAGCCAGAACCATGGTGTCGCTCATATAGTGATACATATCAAAGGTACTGTAAAAGCCAGCACCGTACTCTTTTACTACTAATCACAAACCTATTTGGTACCTAACATAGTGGTACTACACACAAGTAAAAGCGACCCATGGTGTTACCCACGTAGTGGTACTAATCACAAGTAGTTTCATGGTTCTAATTCAATCATCCCTTGGTCGCCCCTTTTAGTCGCCTCCTACGACAGACAGGGGGTACCGTGGGTGTATTCTTCGTCTGCGTCCTCCACCCACAGCGGGTAAAAATAACATTTTCTTGGCTCGTTCAGGAACTAATCTAGTCAGCATGAATCTGCATGCTAACGTTAAACGTTACTTGCTAGTTGTGTAAAGTGTTTGTTGATTACCTGTACCTGATTATAATCATGAGTTATTCTAAATCTGGTGCACTGAAAAGAAAGGAGACAACAAGAGACACATCATCTAAGAAATGACAGAGTAAATCTGACAGCTTTGGTTTTGTGTTAAAGAAAATGAGAATGTGTGAACAGTAGTGGAAGGTGAATCTTTGGATCAGAGAAGCGAAGATCGCAATGAAGATGAAGTACGTTCCAGTGCAAATAATAATAATGTTATTGGCTTTATGACCCACTAACTACTTCTATGGTTTTGGAGACACCGAGGAGCCGGAATTTAGTTCCATAGGAGTTCTTTTAGGTGCCATTAAATCTATCGACATGAGGCTGACGTATCTGAGCACCTTCAAATACCACCGGACTGAGCCAGGATCGAACCTGCCAAGTTGAGGTCAGAAGGCCAACACCTCAACTGTCTGAGCCACTCAGCCCGGCATAAATAATACACTAGATCAAGACTCTAATCTCAATGACGACGTGGAATTGCAGTCAGTATCAAATGAACATTTCGAGTTAAGAATTAATAGAACACAAATGAATCCTCCATGCTCTAGAAGCAGGCCTTCAGCTATAATGTTATGTGCAGCACCTAATACAACTTTTGATTTTGAGGTGTGGACACTAGAAACATTGCATGTTTCTTCTGGACTGATTGAGGAGATAGTTCTTTGTCGGACTGAACCACTCGCCAGAGAGTTCTAGTTTCCATGTGATCTGGAGGGTAATTTATTTCTCAGCTGCCATGATGAATAGCTCAACTTGGCTGGTTCAATCCTGCCTTAGTCTGATGGTACCTGAAACTGCTCAAATATGTCAGCCTCAAGTAGATTTACTGGAACATGAAAAAACTCCTGCGGGACCACATTTTGGCACCTCGACATGTCCGAAAACCGTTCAAGTGGTTGGTGGAACATAATATCAATAACATTATTATTATTTCCATGGTATGTTTTGAAGGGCACCTTGAAAAATGAATGCCAAGGGATTGGTTAGTTTGGAGTCTCAAGGCAAAAGCGTAAAAAATATACTGTACATTCAGAAGAGACTGTATAATAAATTGCTTCCACATGAAAATAGTGCTAATCATAAAGCAAGTCATCTGGAGTGGTGAGGCCTGGAGAAACATTTAAGTAGAGATTCTGCAGTTGATATTTTGCTTTCTGAAGTTTGACAAGTGAAGGAAGATATTAATCCTCATTTTCAATGTGGTTATAATTTTAAGGGAAAGAGGATTGTCACTGAGGGGGCAATGGGGTGCCATTCTTATAGGTGTTCCCAGAAATGGTAACTTTCTAGGGATCTTAAGAATTAGTCACATTATGATCTGTTCCTCAGTAATCAAAGTAACCGAATCACAGTCAGAAAGCAGACATCTTTGTTGTTCCTTTAATTGTTCTCTGCTTGGAAACAGGGATAGCCTGCCACCCATCCTCGCAATAAGACGCTAGAAAATATTTAAGGGCTAATCAATTTTTGTCCTGAAATGTATTGCAAGTTCTTATTTGTACTTATCACAGGGCCTTCATTATACTTTCCCCTTGTCCAGAACTTCACATCCCTTGGATCAAATGAAAGACATAAATAAACACTGCTTTTCTGCTTTGCTTTTCAGGGGCCTATACAGCACCTATCAACTACTACAGAGCTAATCTGAACAGAAGGAATCTTATTAATTTAAGCACTGACCATAAAGATCTACCTGGACTTCTCATCAGTGGAGAGAAAAGTGGCATTCTTTCTTCAGAAATGATGGACTTGGCTAAAATAAGTGAACCTTGCCTGAAGGTGGAAATAGTCAAGGGAGCTAACCATTTTCTTCAACAAGATGATCCTAATGCTGTAAATGAAATGATTAGGAACTTCCTCAAAGACTAAGGATGTTGTATTTAGTTCAATACAAAAGCTTGCCTTTAAATGTATATGAAACTTACCCTTCATTCATTCCATATTACTGGTACTTGGAGATTATAAAATTAAAATAAATAAAAAAAGGTAAATTACTAGCACGGTACTTCAAGTACCTAGTTTCAGGGATATTTACATTGAAGACTACAAACTTCTTTCATTTCTTGCAACAGGTATAGAATCTAGCAATCTACTCATGTTACAATCCAGAAGGACAAGATGCTGATGTATGTTAGTAAACAATATACCAATCACCAAACAGACCAGATCTGCAAAATGTATACATTAAAAGAGTAAAAACTGTTTGGAAGGAATGTAGATGGGATTGGAGAGTTAAAATGAGTTTGGTGTTCATTGTCAATTGCTCTCATAAAAATTTAACATTCTAATCTCAGTTCTAAAAGAACTTTACCAAGTGTGTTTTACACGTATGTTGAAATATAAATAGAACATATGACATTCAAGGGAGCTGAAAATTCTGTCGTTAGAAATGAGTGTTGTCTTAACACAGATTTATAACAATGATAAAGACAAATTTAAGGTGTCCACCTTTTCAATACAAAATAGTGTTTTATGTTCTAGTTAAAACACAACACTTTTATTTTGGGACTGGTTTTGACACTGGGCAAGTGTCATCATCAGCCAATCTTGCAAATACACTAGGGTCAAAGAACATGTGATACAAAAAATTGTTACATATGTATAGATTATTAAACCTTAATACTATTGACCGAGAAAATAAAACAAAATGATAAGAGTTAGAAACATGAGTCTACTGTTGCTGACTAGATGAAATCTTGAGAGTCTTATGCGATCTTAAATGAGAATAAAAACACGTATATTGTTAAAACATTGTTGATCCACTTTGTTTCTGATAATGAAAACCTTGAAAGACTTGTTAATAGCGACAAGCACAAAATACATAGTGTTTTCATTCTCAATTAAGATCGCATAAAACTCTCAAGATTTCATCTAGTCAGCAACAGGAGACTCATGTTTCTAACTCTATCATTTTGCTTTATTTTCTCGGTCAATAGCATTAAGGTTTTATAATCTATACGTATGTAACAATTTTTTGTATCACATGTTCTTTGATCCTATTTGGAAGATTGGCTGATGATGACACTCACCCAGTGTCAAAACCAGTCCCAAAATTAAAGTGTTGTGTTTTAACTAGAACACAAAACACTGTTTTGTATTGCTATTCTCAGTTCAATACGGACCATTATGAAGTTTTTTTACTTTAAACAGAGATTTATGCTCTGAGTTGAGTGAGGTAGAAAATGATATAGGTACTGTAGATCAAAACTGAATGATGATTACTTTAGATTTATGTAGTTACTTTTAAGCCTGATATTAAAGTGTAAAGGTGAACTATGCACAACATAAAATACAGTATCAAATTTCATAAATAGGGGGTTTTCTGCAGCAAAAGCAATTTTCAAAGGTCAATCACAGATGGAGAATTAGGAATTTTCCTGGACATCAACCACAAATTTATGAATATTTAAGTGACAATAGAAATCTTAAGCGACTTTGGTTCTTAGAAAATTCAAATCCAAAGTGAGACATATACCAGGCAGATGCATGTCTGTTTGTTGTATTAAGCAAGGCTGAAAAATACTATCCTTATGAGGAATATGCTGGTACCACACAATATCTGATGCTATCTAAGGAGTCATTCAAAATGAGGTAAATATAACAATGTTTTAAACAAGCCAAATGTCTACAATTCTATTTTTGAATTAAGATCTTCCTAATATTTTCAATGCACCATTTGTATTTGCAATGGAGTGAAATAGGCTTAAGTCAGCAGAATTTTACTAACAAATGTTCGTAATTAATAACAAATATCAACATTAGCATCATTGTTAACTTTGTTGATTAACCCTTATTTGGATATAACTTTCTAGTTGCCACTTTTGACAGATTTTAAAGCAATCTTTTGATCAACTATGAACGTTAAGATTCTGTTGAAGTTTAGATTTCATTCAATAAGAAATAAGCAAACAGTGTAATAATAATACAGACTGCAAACGCTCAGGTGATAGCGAAGTACATTTGGGATCAAGGAGTACACTGCACAACACACAGGATGACTGAAAAGAATATGACAGACACTAGATGGTCCTGGAATAGTCATAATAAAAAGAGAGAAAATAATCAGAATACCGGTAATATGATGAGGTGAATATGGTAATACATTCTGATTATCAAGTTACATTCCAAGATGTGATATTTCAAACAAACATTTCTATAGCAGACCCTATACAGTCAGTAATACTAACAGTATGCATCAGTAATCTAGTGACCTTACACTTTCAATATTGAGGTGTTCCTTGGTCCATTCTGCACAATTAAAATACGTTTAGTCAAAAGCATGTGTAGCTATAGTTATAGGTAACTTAATTTCTCAGCCCAACTTGGCAGGTTTGATCCTCGCTCAGTCCAGTGGTATTTGAAGGTGCTCCAATACATCAGCCTCATGTTGGTAGATTTACTGGAATGTAAAAGAACTCCTGCGGGCAAAAATTCTGGCACCATGGTTTCTCCGAAAACCATAAAAAATCCAGCAGAGTTGCATGTACTTCTTGATATTAATTTTATTATAGACATTTACAAATCTCATCTTATTTCTGAAGTTGATGGTTCATTTCAAGAACAAAATATTTCTAGTTTTGTATACCTATCAAGTTCTCCTCAGGGAGTACAATTTTATTTCAGCATATGATCAGTTAGGTATACATATAATAGAATTACAATCATTCATAATATTAACTTGACATATGTTTTTATATATTATTGTTATTTTTGTACTTAGACAATCATTTGTTGTTGTTGTTGGTATTCTAGGCTTAAGCGTTTTCTATTGATCAATTGTTACAGAAGAATGTTTATGTTGTATTTTGTTTGAATAAATGCACTTTTACAGAATAATGCTTCATCATTCCTGAAATCTATACATTAAAAGAGTTTACTAAAAATAGCTTTGGCAAATCTGTCCATCCGTTCTACTGGACTGATTTGCTTAATTTTTGATTTATTCTTTCAGGAATTACCTGCTGGTGAATCATGAGACACTGATAGGTCTCTAAGTTCAGCCAACTTTGAATAATCCTAAAATATCATTAAATGATCACTCCAATAATTGCAGGCAAAGGCTTATCCCAACCATTCTGTACTTAGCGAGTTGCTAAATGATGAACACTTTCATCAATATTCTGATTTTCATCCTTAGTAATGTCATTGCATGCAGCCATGTTTGATTACTACCTGTCAAGCTGAGAGTATACACTTCCTCTGATCACAGAATAATACCATTTCTTGCTAGATACTCTTTTATTCTTTAATCCTTCCCCAGCTTCCAAATATATTCAACAGAATGCAGAGCGTTCCTCATAACATACATGCTACTAAGAGGTACAAACAGACTCCATCATGATATACGCCTTAGACATTGTCTGGGAACACCTATCGAAGGATAACCTAGCTACTCTAGAAAGAGTGAAGGTCATGTATCTTAAAAAAGTTCTCTGCCTGGCAAAAAACTCTCTTCGAGACTAACCTATGAATACACAAGACAACCATTCTATATAGAAGAACTGCGATTAAAAATACCATTGCCTTCTACGACACAATACCAAGCTTTACATCAAGAACTGCAGGATAAGAAAAGCAAATATATGCATAGATTTTTCCTAATCAGACCTATTTATAATGAATGCTGTGGAGCAGCACGGGTCCTCTATTTATTGTTATAAGTATTTTGATGTTGAAATACATTTGAAGGAAAAAACAAAACTTTACCTTCCTGTGCATACTTCCTTGTAGGCTAATAAAGAAAAAGATATCATGGTGAAAATGGTGTGTGGCAAATGAGGAACTGGAAGGCCAAAAGCATGCTGGTTAGATGGCATCACAAGAGATACATAATCCATTACCAAGAGTCGTACTCTACTCAATGAATGAAGGAGAGCCAAACATGAAAACTAAAGAATTGGATAAACACGACAGGTCGATGTGGGAAAAGGAAGCAACAGAAAGAGAAGAGAAGGAAAAATTGAAAAACACTAAAAGACAAGGACAATCTTCACATTTTCATTTGCTAATTTCTTCCAATAGACGGGTGAAGGTGCTAAAATACTTCAGCCTTCCGTCAGTGGATTTACGGGTACGGAGAATAACTGCTGCAGTATAGAATGTCGATGTCTCTGAAAACTGTAAAAGTATTTAGAGAGATATAAAACCAATATTTTTATCCTTGGTCCCGGATGAATTTCCAAACTTCATCAGCAGGGCGTGCTTCAACTCTCATTAAGAGTTCATCTCGGCAGATGAGGGAAAGACGACGCTGAACTGAGAGAGAATATAAGGTAAATTTCTCCACTGAATGGAAAAGAGTAGAATCTTGGATATGTTTTTGAGCTTAGAAGATGAGAGAGTGAGTACGGATTCTTTGGTTGTTCCCCTCTTTCAACGTGTACAGATAATGCTTCCTTTCACTCCACCCACATGGGGATAAAGAGTTCTGATAGATAAAAATAAAAATGTAGCATCAAGATCTATGGCAGCTGATCCAGCACACAACATGTCACTAAAAACAGTCAAGTGATAGTCTGGGCAAGATTTTTATTTGTTACGTCACTTTCAAGTGCAAGATTTACGTCCAACAAAATGTCCAACTTGTTGGCTGAATGGTCAGCATACTGGCCTTTGGTTCAGATGATCCTGGGTTTGATTCCTGGCCGGGTCGGGAATTTTAACCTTCATTGGTTAATTCCATTGGCTCGTGGGCTGGGTGTTTGTGCTGTCCCCAACATCCCTGAAACTCGCGCACCACACATAACAGTATCCTCCACCACAATAACACGCACTTACCTACACATGGCAGATGTTGCCCACCCTCATCGGAGGATCTGCCTTACAAGGGCTGCAGTCGGCTAGAAATAGCCACATGAAATTATTATATTATCCAACAAAACTGTCGCTGGTTTAGTGCACAATTTTATGGCCATAAATATTCGTAAGATACGTGTTTTGAGACAAATTCTGCTGCTTACGATGATGTTATCTTGTGTAAGCTGTGACCTACATAAAATGTCAAAGACAGTGTTCTGACACACGGTAATAACATGAGAAAGAAAATGGCAAAGCTTATTACAGATAGATGACAAACACTAGCTGCCTGGTTACCAAGGTTTCAGTTTTCCGTCCACGCAAAATTGTCTACGCTAATTACATGTGGTGAAATGCTGGGAACGAGACAAGTGGCAGTAGTGAGTTTCTTCTCTTGGAATGTTTCTTTCTTTACAGTTGGGAAATAGGGTACAGACTGTAGATGAATAGGGTTAGGTTGAGAAAGAAGAAAAGGGTGAGAAGAGAAGAGTGCAGATAGGTTTATACTGATCCTGGTGCAGGGAAGTAACCTATTAACAGTTATCATCATCATATTCTAAAGGCTAAGCCTTGTTACCACAGCCATAGGTGTCTATTTAGAGCCAGTCTTTTCAACTGTGTATGTCTTGCAGTTCATTCTCTGAAGCAAGTTTTTGAAATAAGACACTCTGGATCGTCCTCTTCCTGTTTTCCGTGCAATTCTTCTTCAATGATGTTACAAAGGAACTCTTGATGCCACAGAATGTGACCTATAAATTCTATTTTAAGAGTTATATCCATAATAAATGGAAGAAACCTCAAAGAACAATTTGTAACATGTCAATTATTTGTAATTTCATAAAAACATTCATCAAATAACAATTAAAATACAAATGTAAGATTTTTACATGAGAATTTTAATAATATGTAATTATACATGCATTCTTTTCCTTATCCAGAAGGGAATATTTATATAACAATTATGGAAGAACTTGTTTTCCTTCCTTAGATACCTCTAGGCCTTAGAGGCATACACAGGTTGTAGAAAGCATTCTTAGCCCAGAAGTTAACCCCCTTCCAACCACACCACCCTTTACCCTGAATAACATTAAGATCTTCTCCACCTGTGTAGTGTGGATCAAGAATAAGGAACTTCAAATCGCCAGTCTGCCTGTTGAAGTCCACACCAAGTATTGTATGAGCCAACACTCCACCACCTAATTACAGAAAAAAGTTACAATTTAAAATAAAATCCTTTTGCAGAAAACATTCAGATTGTGACATGAATTAAAGCTACCCTCATTTATTGGACATACGTATTTGTGTATGGGGAATTTATCTACCATTATTGCCCATTGTTTGAATTGCCGTTAATTTATGTGACTGAACTATGCCTATTTAAATGTGTAATCTGCTAGTGTTACGTCGGTAGCTTCGATTTTTCTGATTAGCTCAATAAACTAGTTGAAGTGCGCGCGCAGGCGCACTACTCCTTTGAACTGAGCGATGTGCTTCTTGCTGGCTGCAAGCCAGTCAGTTGGTGATCAAGCGCCATGGTGAACGCTATTGCTAAAGCTGTTCTGTGCAAGATGCGACTGAGTGTTGGTGGAAGGGGGTCTGATACTCCAGGCTAATAGCCATATGAACTAAGGTTTTTGCCTTAATTGCAATGTAACTAGTGTTTTAATATTTTTCTATTTACCATTCATTTGTGTAAGTGTGACCTCTGAATTACTGGGAGCGTGTGCTTCATTGCAAAATGATCTAACAACGTAAGCTATCGGATTATATAAAATTGGACACCCAAAAGATGTAAGTAACATGCTATCATTGACATTAATAATGTGGGAAATTTTGGCAACGCTGTCAGAATTATTTCAAGTCAACTTCGCAACCGTAATTGAAATTACGCCTAACTTTTTTGGACATGTCGGCCACCGTTTATTTATTAAATTAAACTGGCATTTCTTCAGCATCCGACATTTTTGTGATATAATTTGAATCCTCATGATTTTAAAATGTAATAAGTTTTGTAAAATTCAATATTCCAATTGTAATTGATAATGGAGTAATTCTGGAACTCGGTATATGCTCGGATGAGGGGCAAATTATTCCATTTGTTTTATTTAATTGAGATTATCGTTGTGATACTGTTTTCTGTTTCTTATTGTTATTGTGATTATTATTAATAATTTTGGTTCGTGGATTTCTTTCTATTGTTCCTGGTTCACGTTTGTGGTATCTACTGCACTGTTATCTATGTATTCGATGATGCTGTGTGCTAGTATAATTTTCGTGATGGGATCATTCTTTAACTCCTTACTGGGAAGGTTTATTTCCTGTCTTATTCACGCATTACCGTATTACAGGGCCTCCTAAAATGTAAATTTAATAACCAGCATTTTAATCCTCTATTAATATTTCGTTGGAGGAAATGACAAATTCAAAATACTATACATTATTACTGTAATATTGTGGTTGTAGGGAGCTGAAATTTGTTTCTCCCATTCCTTAAAGAAACTCACGTTTACGCTCCTCAGACTATTCATGTCCGTGTTTTCCTTTTTTTCTTTCATTATTACGTGTAATTTATCTTACCTCCCTGTACGCTATATTTGTGTGGGCCTTGCCTGTTGTTTATGATTTATGTTAGCTTGGCTTGGGAAGCTGTGTGTACGATTGTTCAGTTAACTGTGGAATTTTAATATTGTTTCCCTTTGTAATTTGTAACTAATTTGGGGCATATTTTTATTTGGTTTCCTGCAATTCTCTTGTCTGTTCATTTAATTATTTATGTGTGGAAAATTTGGTTTGGTATCGTTCCCTTTAAAATTGAGTGTGTTACCGTGTTTCTGGAATGATTGAAATGTTTATGTAGACACACTGGAAACAAATTTCAGTTTAGTAAGATTAACGGATCTGTTTTAACATTTGTCATTTACTGATTCTGATGCGAGCTGCAGAATTTGTTTATTTTGTCGGTACTGTAAGAGTTACTTTAGTTTGTAATCTGAGAGCATTTCCACAATTTTAATTATTTTAAAAATAGACATTTGTCTCTTATTTGAATGAATTAATTTAATAAGAAATTTTTTTTTTGGGTATAAGTTCTTCATTTTATTACATCGTAAGAATTATTTTACATTGTTATCCGAGTGTGCACTCATAATTTTAATTATTTTAAAAAAGTATTTAATGCATAATTTAAAGAATTAATTTCAACATCAAATTATTTGTTCTTGATTTTGTTTATTTTTCAATATATTGCAGAGAGTTATATATCTTTTTTGAGTATCATTCATCCAATTTTTTCTTTTTTTTCCTAATTTTCAAGTAAAGTTTGATTTACTGAATTTTAATTTTGCTTTCATTTAGTAGTTAGCGATATTGACCTGGCAACCCCTCAAGTAGTAAGTTAAGATCCTGTCCTCTTATCCTTTATGTTTTGGGTCCTCCACATTTAAATAGGCATAGTTCAGTCACATAAGTTAACGGCAATTCAAACAAAGGGGGATAATGGTAGATAAATTCCCCATACACAAATACAAATGTCCAATAAATGAGGGTAGCTTTAATTCATGTCACACAGATAAAAGTGTCATTTAATTATTTTTTAAAATTCTGCCTCTTTAACACTTTCAACACTATACCTGTACGGGATACGGGCGCATTGCTTTCCTGATTGTGTACAGTGCCCGTGTACTGTAGACTCGTGTTTATAGACAGCTGCACGTATTCCATATGGTTTCCTTCCCGTGTTTGGAGGTAGCAGTTTATCTAGTGTACACTAGAATGCAGCAGTAAACAATGAAAAGGGCAGTTTCTCCTTGCCGCGAATCCTACAGAAGCATTCGACATACCGGGTGCTGAACGTGTCAAATCTGTCGCATTGTCAGCTGTATTACTGTACAAAAATATTCTCACGCTGCCTCATAGATGGTGATATCTTGGATATTTTATAGGGAGTAGTGGGTTCAGAAATAGATTACTGTGATGAATACTCTGCTTACGAACCAGATAACATATTAGGGGACAGTTTACATTCTGCTTTACGTCGCACCGACACAGATAGGTCTCATGGCGACGATGGGATAGGAAAGGGCTACGAGTGGGACGGAAGCGGCCGTGGCCTTAATTCAGGTACAGCTCCAGCATTTGCCAAGGAAACCAAGGAAAAACATCTTCAGGGCTGCCGACAGTGGGGTTTGAACCCCTATCTCCAGGATGCAAGCTTACAGTTGCGCATCCCTAATCACACGGCCAACTCGCCCGGTCAAGTGATAGTCCAGGCAAGATTTTTATTTGTTGCGTCACTTTCAAGGACAAGTTGTTTAGCTGCATTATTTTACTCTGAATACAAACGATAGAAATACTTCACCTCTGCAGAAATGTTGGCTAATTTTTTGTTTAGATGAAGAGATGCAGGCTGATGATTCACCTGTACCACGAAAAGAAAGACAGTGGTGCAAGGAGAGAAAAAAAATCTCTGTTCCTAAATAGGTAAATTGTGTTTATTTGTGGCTTAAGTAGCCACATTAAATGATCCATTTTTATTGTTTGAGCAGGCTTACTGGTATAACTTGAATGCAAAAGTATTTTCTCGTACATTTTTTTATGTTTTTCATAAGACTAGCATAATTGAAATACTTTAGATATGTACGTCTTGATTAACATCTTTGTTACCGGGCGAGTTGGCCATGCGCGTAGAGGCGCGTGGCTGTGAGCTTGCATCCGGGAGATAGTAGGTTCGAATCCCACTATTGACAGCCCTGAAGATGGTTTTCCGTGGTTTCCCATTTTCACACCAGGCAAATGCTGGGGCTGTACCTTAATTAAGGCCACGGCCGCTTCCTTCCAACTCCTAGGCCTTTCCGATCCCATCGTCGCTATAAGACCTATCTGTGTCGGTGCGACGTAAAGCCGCTAGCAAAAAAATCTTTGTTTTGGATGGCCGACACCTTTCATATGGTAAAACAAATCACGTGTGTACTATGTTTTCCACTGTTGTATAATAATGTATTAAAC
The DNA here is from genome assembly GCF_040414725.1 of Anabrus simplex. Classification (NCBI taxonomy): domain Eukaryota; kingdom Metazoa; phylum Arthropoda; class Insecta; order Orthoptera; family Tettigoniidae; genus Anabrus; species Anabrus simplex. The sequence goes on from NC_090267.1 coordinate 499,609,822, forward strand.
TTCAGGAAAAGATCCATTTTACTGCCCGGCTCCATGTTAAAATATGGCAGTGTTGAGAGTGTTAACACATTCACTCCAGTCCTTTAGCCCCTTGCATCAACAAGGAGCTGGAATCATTATTATATATATAAAGGTTTCCATACACAAGAATCCTTATAAGCATCAGTGGCATGGGCTTACAGCATACGTTGACGCTTATAGGCGTTGCCAGCAGTGAATGTGTTAAGTGCAAAATATATTTTTTTCAACATTATATTTACACATCAAAGAAAAATGAATTATTAGTTTTTCTGAAACTTGCAAAACTATACATTTTATACAAAAACTAATTTTGATGAAATGCATGCAAATTTTAAGTGGATAGTGTTAATACTTTACTAATTATCCACTAAAAAGTAAATTGACAGCATGGCTAACATGCAGCAATGCTATTCTACTCTAAGCCCATCACTCCATCTGAAACAACTACCGCATATTAGATCCCCCCTTCCCCCCCCACTTTTACAACCAAATAAAAGTAAGGGGGCTCCAATATGCAATAACCTCAAATTTTGTGCAGTGAACACATGACTTCTAGGCTGTAAAGAGCTATAAATTGTACATGTAAACATTCTACACTGTTCTTTAACAATATATTCTGAGTTTTACTGGCTATTTTTGTTGGAAGGCATTACTTCTAAATTTAACATTACAACATACATTATCAATATAGACTGTTATGCCTTTCAGCATTCAGTCTGCAAGCCTCTGTGAATTTACTAAATGTCGCCACCATCCTCTATTTGCAACTAGTGATGTATCTTCAAATCGTTAGAAACTGAGTCTAACCATCGTTGTCTTGGTTTCCCTCTACTTCTCTTACCCTCCATAACAGAGTCCACTATTCTCCTAGGTAACCTATCCTCCTCCATTCGCCTCGCATGACCCCACCACCGAAGCTGGTTTATGCCCAGAGCTTTATCCATCGAGTTCATTCCTAACTTAGCCTTTATCTCCTCATTCCGAGTGCCCTCCTACCATTGTTCCCACATGTTTGTACCAGCAATCATTCTCGCCACTTTAATGTCTGTTACTTCTAACTTATGAATAAGATATCCTGAGTCCACCCAGCTTTCATTGCCGTAAAGGAAAGTTGGTCTGAAAACAGACCGATGTAATAGTTCCATCTGGGAGCTGACTTCCTTCTTACAGAATACTGTTGATCGCAACTGCGAGCTTACTGCATTACTTTACTACACCTTGATTCAATCTCACTATATTACCATCCTGGGAGAATACACAACCTAAATACTTGAAATTATCTATCTGTTCCAGCTTTGTATCAGCAATCTGACATTCAATTCTGTTGAATTTCTTACCTACAGACATCAATTTAAGTCTTCGAAAGGCTAATTTTCATACCATATTCATTGCACCTATTTTCAAGTTCCAAGTTATAAGACTGCAGGGTTTCGACACCATCTGCCATTAAGACCACCCCCCTATGCCACTTTATACCTTTCAGCAGATGATCCATGTAAACTACGAACAGCAAAGGTGAAAGTTTACAGCCTTGTCTAACCCCTGTTAAGTACCCTGAACCAAGAACTCATTTTACCATCAATTCTCACTGAAGCCCAATTGTCAACATAAATACCTTTGATTTTAATAATCTACCTTTAATTCCATAGTCCCCTAGTATGGCGAACTCTCTTTTCCCTCGGTACCCTGTCATATGCTTTCTCTAGATCTACAAAACAGAAACATAGCTGTCTATTCCTCTTGTAGTATTTTTCAATTACCTGGCGCATACTGAAAATCTGATCCTGACAGCCCTCTGTGGTCTGAAACCACAATGGTTTTCATCCAACTTCTTCAAACCACTGATCGCATTCTCCCTTCCAAGATGCCAGTGAATACTTTGCCTGATATACTAATCAATGAGATACCTCGATAGTTGTTGCAATCCTACCTATTCTCTTGCTTATAGTTAGGTGCAATTACTGCTTTTGTCCAATCTGAAAGTATCTTACCAACACTTCATGCTAATCTTCCTACTCTATGAAGCCATTTCATCCCTGCCTTTCCACTATACTTCACCATTTCAGGTCTAATTTCATCTATCCCTGCTGCTTTATGACAATGGAGTTTATTTACCATCCTTTCCACTTCCTCAAGCGTAATTTCACCATCATTTTCCTCCTCCCCATGAGCTTGGCTGTTTGCAACACCACTAGGAAGATTTCCTTTTACGTTGAGAAGATGTTCAAAATATTCCCGCCACCTCTTGAGTGATTCCCTATCCAGAAAGGTTTCCCTGCTGCTTGACCTAGCCTTTCCAGGTTATTACCAAAATCTTCCCATGTCTTCTTTTAGGATTCAACAACTATTTGTTTTGCTCTGTTTCTTTCATCTACATACAATTCCCTGTCTGCATTGGCCCTTGTTTGGAGCCATTTCTGATAAGCCTTCTTTTTACGTTTACAAGCTGCTCTCACTTCATCATTCCACCAAGATGTTCGCTTTTTCCCATCTTTACACACAGTTGTTCCTAGGCATTCCTTTGCGGTTTCTACTACAGCATCCCTGTATGCCACCCATTCTCTTTCTATATTCTGAACCTGCTTACAGTCCACTGTTCAAAGCTTCTCACTAATCACATCCATGTACTACTGTCCAATTTCCTCGTCCTGGAGATTTTCTACCCTTCACACTCGCAACTGGAGTGGGACATTGATGATGATGATGATGATGATTTGTTTGCAGACAGATTTCACTTTCTCTATCCTAGGTCTAGAGATACTTAGTTCACTACGTATCAGGTTGTAAAATCGAAAAAACCCTGGAAAACTCATACATTCCTAACAGACTTCCTGAATTCAAAGTCATTTAAGATATAGTCTATTATGGATCTGGTACCCGTAGCCTCCCATGTGTAGCGGTGAATAGCCTTATGCTTGGAGAATGTATTCGTAACTGCTAAACCCATACTAGCACAGAAGTCCAGCAAGCGCTTCCCATTCCCATTAGCTTCCATATCTTCCCCACATTTACCAATCACCCTTTCATATCCTTCAGTTCTATTTCCAACTTTCGCATTGAAATTGCCTATAAGCACTATCTTATCCTTGCTGTTGACCCTGACCACGATGTCACTCAATGTTTCATAAACTTGTCAACTTCATCCTCATCTGCACCCTCACATGGTGAATACACCGAGACAATTCTCACCCTAATTCCTCCAACTGCCAAATCTACCCACATCATTCGCTCATTTACGTGCCTAACAGAAACTATGCTGCGTGCAATGGTATTCCTGATAAACAGCCCTACCCCATACTCTGCTTCTTCCCTTTCTAACACGCGTCAAGTACACTTTATAATCTCGTATCTCTTGCTCGTTATCTCCCCGTACCCAAATATCACTTACTCCTAGTACATCCAGATGCATCCTCTTAGGTGAACTAGCCAGTTCTACTTTTTTTTCTTCCATAAGCTCCATTAATACTGATAGCTCCCCATCAAATTCCAGTTTGTTCGCCAAGCTGTTTCCAAGGAGTTCCTCACCTGTCAAATGGTAGTGGGACTCCATTACTCCCATAGGTCCGAGGCTTGCTTAAAATGTTCTGAGCTCGGTAATTTTATGAAGCAGGATGCTACCCTACTTGCACAGTTCAAGTGAGGATCTCTCCTCAAACGGGTTAGGGACCACGGTGGATTGTATAGTCCTAGCCGCCTGAGCACAAAGAGGGCCATGACTCAGAATGTGTCCGAGATGCCCACTCCCATTCCGTAGCAACTGGTATCCCGACTCTCAGGACCACTTGCTAGGCCACTCAGCTGTTGCCCATGGTTCACGAACTAGGACGTGACTGCAGTAACCCACACCATGAACCATATAAATTTAAAGAGATGATAAATGGTGAACACATGACTTTCAGGCCTACATATACTGTAAATATAGTCAGTTTTATTTACTCTTTTATATTGTCATTCGTTTCATCTCATAAACTCATTTGATGAAGTTTACATCAGGAAGGGCATTCGGTCATAAAAGCTCGCTACAAAGACTCGTCTCGCTTCATACTCTATCCCGCAAAGAAAAAGGATAAGGCTACCTTATTATCGTATTATGCAATATTAATCAAAATGATGGTCAGTCAGTTGTCTCTGTCAATTGAGTAGTAGGCCTACCACACAGTAAACCTGATCACGGCTTTAATTTGAATTATCGTCTTGTGCCGCCAACTTCCCTGTTACCGGCGAGTCGTCATTCCAAATGACGTCATCTTCACTCCCATCTCGTCAGCCATGCACTGCAGATGTGTCTGCAGGGGACAACAAAAATGAACGTGTTAAGTGAGAAAACGTACTAATGAATATATGAATGAAAACTATCTGACAGGGATATGAAAACACTAGATACGATTTTTTCAGAGACGAGTGCATTTTACGTTGTGTATCCGCGGGTGCAGTGAAAACTATATCTACCATTTCTAAAGATGAGAGGAAAATATTAAAAGGTGTAAAAACACAAGAGAACAAATATGAAAACCTTCTCTGCTTGGGCTTTTAAGAAGCAAGTGCACTCAAAGGTATGGAAAAACATATGCACAGGGGCCAATAAAAATATCCAAGTATTATTGCAGGCCACACTCTCTTTAAAACCAATGATAGTAGAGGCCTTTTATTTCTTAGTAGTAGGTTATTAAACATTATTTTCTGGTCACACTCTTAGACAATGAATTGGAGGTTACATTCAACCATGTGCGACCAGGAGGAATGACTTTGACCACAATTTTGAAAAACTTCGACCAAGTCGAATGATTGAGTCGAAACTCGAAGGTGTGAGTTCAACATCTGCAACCTCTGTGCGTTTTCTGAATTATTTTAATTTTGTCTTCATTAGTAAGGAATTTCAAGACTTTTTCCACATCCATAACTAGGCTATTAAAGACAAAATCCACCGTGCTAGTCAATTTCACACGATTATGTTCCGAATCCAGATATAGGCTAGGCTACCGTATCATGGGACAAAACTTCACTGTAACACTCAACATAAAATTAAGTTCTAACTTCTGAATGGAATCCGAAATGCAAGCACAAATAGACTCACTTTTTCTGTAATCACGCAACTGAGGTGATGGCTCTTTCCTGAGTTGCAAATCAAGGTTTTTTTTTTTACAAGGGATGACAAATAACATTTTCAGGGCTAGGAAAAATGTGATCGTACTCATAGTAAGTGGTAACAGCGAAAATTCGTAATGCGGTAGGTATGTTTATATGTTCCTAATCCAGATATAGGCTACTGTATCATGTGACAAATATTCACTACACTTCACTGTACCACTCAACATAAAATCAATTTCTAACTTCTGAATGGAATGCGAAATACAAGCACAAATAGAGTCACTGTTATTCAGCAATCTTGCTGCTAACCGGCAAGCAAAATTGAACATTCCTGAGGCCAACAGCTTGCTTCCCGAATGTGCAACTTATCCCGTGAAGTTCAGGAATTTAAGGCTTTTTTCCATAATCACACAACTGTGGCGACGGATCTTACCTGAGTTAGAAATCACATTTATTTCACAAGGGATGCAAATCACATTTCCAGGGCTAGGAAAAATCTGATCATACTAAGTGGTAATAACTAAAATTTGTGATGCGATAAGTGAGGTATTTTTATATAGATTTAATATGATGAGAATCGGGATGTCGAATTTATGATGTGCTAAGCAGGAAAATGTGTTAACTCTCTTGGTGCCAGGCGGTAGTGCGAGCTACGCCCTTTAAATTGACAGAGCCGATCTGGTCGGCCGTTAACAATCCAGTCGGAAGTTGCCAGAGCCGATTACATCGGCCGGCTTAAAATTATGTGATATACGTAATTTTGAGGCAACCTATAATGGAGTGCATACTTTTGTTACAACCTGTAGTAAAGGGGCTACACGTTATTGTGTGCCTGGCCTTGCTTCGGCAATTCTAAGAGGGTGTTATACCTTTCACAAGACTCGTTTCCTGTGTTTACAAATACCGCTAACCGGTCAGTAACAGATTGCTCCTTGCAGTGAGTGGATGTGTGACAGGAAAATGGCATGTTATTCACGTGATAATTTTCCAGCAGGTATTGATGACAATAAATTAATGCAGTATTTAGAACAGTGCGAAGTTAACGATGATTTATCGGATAGCGATAGGGAATTTAGTTCAGAGAGTAGCGATGAAATTATACCAGACACGTCCGCGGAATCACCGCAGCTAAAGAAGAGACGTTTAATTGTGTCCAACAGCACTAAAGCTACTCTGAATATGGTGGTAGATGACACTAGTGATAACGAGAAGATGATGATGATGATGATGATGATGATGATGTCTCTGGAGAACATTTTGTGGAAATTTGTCCCAATGAACCCGACAACATTCCTCAACCTCATGTCTCCTTCAAGGAAGTTCTTCGACCTAAACATGCCCTACCGTCTGATTTTCCGCCCATATCACACTTCAATTTACTTTTCACTTACTCTCTGCTAAACCTTATAGTCACATATAGCCCTCTATCATTACCTAAATGCCGGTCTCCGCGGGCCAAGTGTAGCGTGCCTGCCTTTCACCCGGAGGTCATGGGTTCGATTCCCGCCCAGGTCAAGAATCTTCGCCTGGTCCTGAAGGTTGGTTCGAGGTTCACTCAATCTAAGTGACCCTAAGTGATTGCAATTGAGGAGATATCTGAGGGTGAGAGGACCCGGTCTGGAAAACCAAGAATAATTACTGAGAGGATCTGTCTCACTGACCATGATTCACCTCGAAAACTGCAGCTACCGAACTGAGCAGCGGTCGCTTAGTAGGTCAAAGCAAATCAGGGATTTAGTGCCATACATTTCTTAATTTCGTAAATTCCGTTGTATTGTAAAATTATTTTTCTAATATATACTACAACCGAAAACGAGAAACTATTTTTTCTGAAAACAAAAACTATAATATCAACTATTATTTTTTACTTATTTAATAATTCAGAATTATTTTAATACTGTCTTGTCCGCACATAGAAAATTTGTTGTCAGTATTTGCCAAAGATAGATACATTCACGCGAATTTTATCGGTGAGTAAAATTGTCTTGTTTTTACTAGTGACATATGTTTGAATTTTTATTTTTTACGTTTTTATTTTTCTCGTTCAAATTAGTTATTCTATAGAATTGTATTTAGAAATACATTATACATAATTACGTATATTGTTTTGTATCGTAAATTATTTTTTCAAAGTAGATATTGAGAGAGAAAGTGCGAAAATATTTTTCTCTTCCTAAAAATAAACGTTATCGACAACTATAAATCAACAATAAAAGGTCTTTGACCCTTTATATCTCTCCAAGCCAGTTTCTTATTCTACATAGTCAATATGTAGAAAATTTCATGCCGGTATTTGCTATACACCGGTAGATATACGCAAATTTTAAAATACATGTATTTCCACTGAAAACGGCCTGGCACTTTACAGTAGTAGAGTGGAGGCGGAGCTCTGGCCTCTTCCAGCTGATGGGGAGCGGCCGACTAGATCGGCTCTTGGCTCCAAGAGGGTTAATGAAGAACGCACTAACAAGGTTTCACTGTAATTAATAAAGTGAGGAATACATTTCATAATGATCTGAAAATTACCCTGAATTTAGATGACTATGTTTTGCACTCCCTGACTAAGTTTTGCTTTTCATATCTTTAAAAACAGAGGAGTAAAGTTCCTTTTTTTTTGAGTCTACATTTTCCATTAAAACAGCCTGGCACTTTTAGACCTCACCTTTGCACTTTTGCCTGGCACTAAAAGGGTTAAAGTGCAGCCCCAGCATTTGCCTGTGTGAAAACGGGACAGTCGACAGTGGAGTTTGAACCTACTATCTCCCGAATGCAGCCATTTGCTCGGAGACATATAATTTACCTACCTATCATGATAGGAGTTCCCTCCATCTGGAAGTGGATTGCTAGTTCTCCTCCTTTACTGCCCAGCTCCTCGCCTGAGCTCACCGACATTATCTTCGAGGTTACACCCAACATGGACTCCAGACACATGTACACTTCCGTGGAGCCAATCCACTGGGTTGAGCCAACAAACGATGACGGTTTGTCCTTGAGGTTCACCAAACACTGCTGAATTTCACGATGTGTTGGGATAGGGTGCTGAGTGTAGCCTTGCCACCTGTAAGACAGCCAATTAAATTTATTCAAAACAACAAAGAAAAAGTTTACAATTTACACTTTTTTTTTATAATAATAGAATACTAAGAATATCTGCAACAAGAAATGCATTTCATGGAATGCCAAAATAAGGCATTACAACACTGTAGTAAAAACAGAATGCCTGTATGCATGCCCACGAATGCCTCTCAATGAATTACTAGTTGGAGAAGCTGGAGATCCTAGAAAGAAGAATACTATGGAAAATCTTGGGCCCAATCAATACTGAAACCAGCAGGAAACTTTGGAACAACAATGAAGTCTACAAAAATGTGGAGAAAATTTGAGAGACCATGAAAGAGAGGAGGTTATCATTTCTTGGACATTTGTACAGAATGGAAAAAACCAGACTAACAAAATAGTTATTAGACTATCAGTGAAATAAGAAGAGAATGACGGGATGGATTAAGGAAGTTCGTAAAGATCTAAAGAAGTCCAACATCCAGAAGTTCAGATACTAGACAAGAAAATATTTTGGCTCACGATTCAATATCTGGAAGGGCTTCAAGTCAAAAGAACTGCAAAGACGGGAAGAGGCTGGATGGATGAACAGAAGAAACAGCATAGCAACCATATGAAGGAGTACTGGAAGAAGTGGAAACTTCAGACAAAGAAAAAATGAAATTGTAGTGTGATCCTAAGTGGTCAATTCACAAATAAAAGTATACCACTTTTCCCCTTAACTTTTGAAAAAAAAAAAAAAAAAAAATTCTCTGCATTAAGGACGCACTTCATTTTCAACAAAAACTGCCTTATTAATATTACAAATCTTAACAATGGATAGATTGCAATATGCAATAAAATCAGTAAACAGAGATCAATGACTGCACACTTAGTTATATTGACCATGAACAACAATAAACTTTCTGTGAAGGATAGCAATTATTTCCATAGTATATACGCAAAGGAAATGACAACGTGCAGTGTTTTAGAGTGTGTGCACTATTTGCTGGCAATGACGAGAAATGAAGGACGGAGTAGTCTAGTTCAATTTTTTTTTTTACGACTTGCTTTACGTCGCACCGACACAGATAGGTCTTTTGGCGACAATGGGATAGGAAAAGGCTAGGAATTGGAAGGAAGCGGCTGTGGCCTTATTTTAGGTACAGCTCCAGCATAATTTGCCTGGTGTGAAAATGGGAAACCATGGAAGACCATCTTCAGGGCTGCTAACTGTGGGGTTTGATCATTAAACACTGCCTGAGCTACAAACATTAAATTTTAAACTTAATTTTTTATTTTTGAAATAGGACAATCTTTTTTTTTTGGCTTCTGGTTTAACGTAGCACTAACACATCGAAGGTTTTTGGCAAAACAAAAGCTAAAGGTTTCAACCTATTCAATACTGTTTGTTGTAACCTTAAAAAAGTTACATATATTTGTTGAAACTAGTTTCGGTCTTAACAAAGACCATCATCAGTCAAAATCAAAGTAAAGGCAAGACATGAATAAATAACAAAAATATATAAGCAAGCATGAAATTCAAGGCAACTAAAGATTTTAAAAACACTCATCACAATCACATGTCCTATGCAAGCTCTCAGCTTTCCTCCAATTGGAAGAGAGTACCTCACGGAAGACCAGGTGAAACACCAAAATATCAGCACTAGAGGAATCGTCTAGAACTCAGCTCAGCTGAAACAAGTGTGAACACAATGATGTTGTTGGGAAAGTGTTGAGATGTTCATTTTTTTCCAATTTCCCTTTCAGACCGTGTATGCACAATTGTGCGGGTTCGTATTTTATGTATGTCTGTGCTTATTTGATGTTTTCTTGGTGCTAGATCGGACTGCAGTGCTTGTGTGGGGCACGTAGTATATACTTCAGTTATTTTTATTTAGCGCTTGACCACCAGGGGGCAGGAAGAAGAGTTTAAACATACAGGTCATCGGCAAGATGGCAGGAAGCACTAATGCCTAAAGTAAGTACTGTATTTATTTATTTTTTGCATTCATATTAATCTAGAAGCTTTACTGAAATTTAGAATATAACCAATGAAGTGTGTAAATTGTTTAGCGAACGTAAATTGTAACCTTACAACATCGTATGTAATACCATGAGGTTTTGAATATTGATACGCACAATTGTGCGGACTAGGTTTTCCTACAGGCAATGTATGCGGGAGTGCTGGGTGCTGCCACCAAAAGGACTGTAAAAGCAGAACTCGTACTCTACGTGAGAAATGTAATGTATAAGATTTTAATTGTTTAAAATCGTTCCACACTGTAAAATAGAATGTTTGATCATGTACATGTGTATATTCACATGTACTGAGCTGAATTTTTTTATTTTTTGTAAGTAGTAAATTAAGTCCTGACACGCAGAATTGTGTGGGTTCTGTTTTTCAGGCGATAGTTCTTATTTTCTAAAATAAACTGTAAAAACATGTATTTGAGAACATTTTAGTAAGTTTTTGACGTTCATTATTTGACTGTCCCGATCTTCTTTCTCCAAGTCTGGCAGCCTGTCTCTGTAAAGGTAGCCTCGTGGGAAGATTTCCCCACCAGAGGCTGCAGCTGGTCCACACATCTGATTGGATGTCTTCCTCACAGTCTCTTATCATTAATCTTTCCCTCCACCACAATCTTCTCCAGGGCGCCTGTTCCAACAATGTGTCAGAAATACCGGAGGTAAGCCTGGCTGATCTGCTCATGAAGTGTAGTCTGGATGCCTAGTTCCTCCAGCACGAACGCATTAGTTCGGTCTTCAGTACAAGAAATTTAGAGAATGCATCAGTAAACCATAAAAAATAAAGATCCAATAATACTGACTTGCAGAACCCCGCTTTTAATTATTACAGGATTAGATAATGCTTCTCGTTGCCATTAAGGCCTATCTGTGTCGGTGCGACGTAAAGCAACTAGCAACAAAAAATGATAATGCTTCACCTACACCAATTCCTTCAATTCTACGATGGGCGTACTATATTGTTTTACACTTCATTTTTTCTACCCAAATGAAGTACATTACACATCAATTGTTACGTCCACCTTCTCGACATCATCTCCTTGTAACTGTATGCACTTTTGCCATCGATGCATCAGTCTTTCCACACCTTTCTGAAACCATTCTTTCGGAGTGCTGTGTATCCATGCCTCAACAGTTGTGTCCAGTTCTGCAAAATCCACAAAACGGCGACCACGCAGAGGTTTCTTCATGTTCCCGAACAGTGCCAAGTCGGGAGAGTATGGTGGGTGTGGCAGCACCATGAATCCCATTTGATCAATGGCAGCAGTGGTCTCTCGGCTAGTGGGGGTCCGGTATTGTCATGTTGCAGAAGCACACCTTTAGTCCATTTTCCTGGCCGCTTAGTTTGAATGGCACAACACAAGCACTTAAGGGTTGCCACATATGCTGCACTGTTAATCGTGGTTTTAAATACCAGCCAGTGAATGAGGATGATGCCCTTTGTGTCCCAGAACACTGTCGCCATTTGCTTGCCAACTAATGGCACTGTTCAACACTTCTTTGACGGTGGACTGCTCCTATGCTTCCATTGCATCGATTGTTGTTTCGTTTGTGGTTCATGGTAATGGAGCCATGTCTCATCACCAGTCACAAGCCTAGCCATGAAGTCGGCTGGATCTTGATCACGGCATTCCAAAAGTTCTCTGCACACGTCCACAGGCCTTTGCTTTTCGTCTGCAGACAAGAGTCTAGGCACCCACGTGGATGACACCTTCCCCAACAGTAAGTGGCCGTGCACAATCCGCTGCAGGGTGTTATGGCTAACTCTCGTGGCTGCCTCCATTTCCGTAAATGTGATGCATTTGTTTCCTTGGATGGCCTGTTCGACCTGGGCAATGCGACGGCGCATGTTCTCCACAGACTGCCACCAAGCACCAATGAATTTCTGCAGTGGTCACGCCTTCTTTCCATAGGAACCAAGGCGTATAGCGCTGTCCCTGACGGTTGCTTTCCATGTTGTTTGCTCCTATGCTGACAGTTGTTATGAAATGGTTATGATGAGTGCATTCGTTGGCCCCTGTGCGTGTGCTGCTACCAAACGGTGGAACAAGACACTAGTTACACGTCACCACCTTCAAAAGTGAAACGTGAACCATACCCGGACGTACAAAAATAAAGTGTAAAACAATTTAGTACGCCCCTTGTATTTTCTAGAATTTTTTTTTTTTTTTGTTATTTGCTTTACGTCGCACCGACACGGATAGGTCTTTTGGCGACGATGAGGGAGGAAGGGGCTAGGAGTGGGAAGGAAGCGGCCGTGGCCTTAATTAAGGTACAGCCCCAGCATTTGCCTGGTGTGAAAATGGGAAACCACGGAAAGCCATCTTCAGGGCTGCCGACAGTGGGGTTCGAACCCACGATCTCCCGAATACTGGATACTGGCCACACCTAAGCGACTGCAGCTATCGAGCTCGGTTTCTAGAAATTTACCCACCCATTCAGTTACTCTTTTGTCTAGTCCAATAGCCCTCATTTTCTTCAGAAGTCTTCCAAGATCTGTCCTAATCAAAATACAGTCCATTTGACCTCCTGGATTAAAAATATCTGCTATATCTTGCTGGAATCGTACAAGTTGAACCTCAAAGTGCCTTCTATCAAACTAGTTCTTTTTTTTTTCTTTTTTTTTTTTTTTTTTACAATCTGTTTTACGTCACACCGAAACAGATAGGTCTTATGGCGACGATGGGATAGAAGAGGGCTGGGAGTGGAAAGGAAGCGACCATGGCCTTAATTAAGGTACAGCCCCCAGCATTTGCCTCATGTGAAAATGGAAACCATTGAAAACAATCTTCAGGGCTGCCAACAATGGGGTTTGAACTTGCTATCTCCCGAATGCAAGCTAAAAACTAACATGACCCAAACTGCACAACCACTTGCTTGGTGAAACTAGTTAGTAATTTAGCAAACATACCTCATATAATCAGAAAGAATGCTCTCCCACAGTTTACATGCAAACACACGTCGAGCTGTCTGGCCAGAAATTAACCGGTAATATGTTCAAATACCAATATAAATGGTCCGTTATTAGACATTATAAATTTTCCAGCTAACTCATTCCTGATTGCCAGCGTTTCGCCTCTGTGTGCTAAGTTCAAATCATTGTCAACTCATTGACTGAATGGTCATCGTTGAGGCCTTCGGTTCAGGGGGTCATGGGTTCGATTCCCAGCTGGGTTGGGGATTTTAATCGTCTTTGATTAATTCTTCTGGTCCGGGGGCTGGGTGTTTGTGTTTGTCCCAACACTTTCCTCTTCATATTCAGACAACACACAACACTACCAACCACCACATAAATACGCAATAATGATTACATCCCTCCATATAGGGTTGGCATCAGGAAGGGCATCCGCCCATAAAACAGTACCTAATCCACATGTGTGACACAGTTCGCATCCGCAGCCCCACAGGTGTGGGAAAAGCAGTAGATAAAGAAAGAAAGAAAGAAGAAAAATGTTCAAATCATTGCAATGCATATTTCTTCATTTTTTTGTTCAAATCATCTACTTTTCTCTATGCCTTTATGTTCTCAATTCTATCATTCTAGTATTCTATCATGTACTTCTCAGAAACTTCACTTCTCCATATTGCATTCTATTTCCACCTTTCATCTTGAACATCACTGGACAGGTCTCAACATGTAACAATATACTCCAGCGTGTCATTGGTTGAGGCGCGTGGCATGGCGGAAGGCAATTGGACTGACTAGCCGGCTGGACTCACGCCAACAACAGAGTAACGGTATTGAAACAGCTTGCATTCTATGCTAGAGTGGAGAGAAGTGAGAACTTCATCAAGATAAGTTCCAAAATTCAAGTTTTAGAGGATTTAAATAGAAATAAACATAAATGTTCATAAATTTCTAAATAATACCAATATAGTTGGTCCATTATTGGACATAATAAATTTTCCAGCTAACTCATTACTTGTTGCCAGCGTTTCGCCCCAGTGTACGAAGTTGGGCTCACCAGTTGGTACATAGCACACCTACCAAGACATATTATTATAAATCTACTCACTCGGAACAAATATTTCAGGTTCCCTAGGGGAATTAACGCCTTAATCACATCTATATATATAAAAGCAAGTCGGTCTGGAGCGATGTATATATAAATATTTAAAAATAAAAAAGACGTGAATTAATAAGGCACTTCCAGAAATCTCAGAAATTTGAAACTTGGTACAGGAGAAGCTGATGACCCCAGGATCCCTAGAAAAATCAAAAATTCTCAAAATTCCCTAAAGGGGGCATGCTTGGGGGCCTTACATTTTGGGCTCAGCATAAGAACGCAGTCATATAATTGATCCAAAATGACAACCTATAGGTTTCGTGGGATTAAAAAATTTTCGGGAATTTCCTAAAATTTATCCCCCATCCCCCCAAATCAAGATGGCGGCACAACCTGCCAGACGAGGTAGAAAATTGAAATTTGGTGAAATTATAGCTTTTGGTCCCTAAACGACGGAAAAATTCCAAGATGTACACGATGTACCCCCAAAGATATCAAAATATGGAGGAAATTTTAATGACTGTGCAGACATTCCTTTTCAGCTATTTGTCGGCTAAACGGTAAGTCGTATCACAGAACGAATGGCACAATCTCCCTTCAATTCGTAGCGATCTACAACTTTGGTCCCATGACATTTTGTCGTATCTCTCTCTCCCTTATACGTTATATTTGGCAGTATTTCTGGATTGTTCGTAAATTTGGTGATTTTTACAAGTATATTTCATTGTTTGAGACACTTATATGAATGATAGGATCATCAAGCTGGTTTCGCACATTGGCACAATCAAGGGCCAAATTCCATGATTCTAGCTTATACATAGTAGGCAAAAAGTAATGTAAAACATTACAAATGTATCCAAATTTCACCCTATTCAAATTTTGAACTCAATTTACCCACTAAATAGGGGGATACGAGGAAATGGTTTAGAAACAAACATGTAGAGCAATAAATGGAGCGTCTGATGGCGTAAACCGTTCGTTAATATCACGCACCGTTTAGGAGTTATGAATCTCGAAGTGGAAGTCTGCACTTTTCGACGTGCTCATGCTTATCCGTCATCTATATATATAAAAGCAAGTTGGTCTGGAACGATGTATATATAAATATTTAACAATGAAAAAAGACGTGAATTAATGCGGCACTTCCAGAAATCTCAGAAATTTGAAACTTGGTACGGGAGAAGTTGATGACCCCAGGATCCCTAGAAACTGGTAGCAGATTATCTTCTTCCTACCCCATTTCATTTTGCTACCCAAACGTTAATAATGGTAGCAGACTATTTTTTTTAAAACTTATATTTCACTGATTGATAACCTTTTTCTTGACCAAAACTAGTAAATTACACTACAATTTCTTACTATTTTCTCTTTGTGTATCTTGTACATATTCTTCAAACTGTTATTATATACATACGGGCCTTTTTGATTTAATCTCCGTTTGCCTTTTTCTACAGTATGGTTTGTTTCTCCGATAATTTTGCATTATGTGAAGATTCTAATTTATCTCCACTTCCATCATATCAGAATCTTTCGTTACTCAATCCTCCATGTGCTGACTTAATTTCTCTGTTCGACGCAACAATTCCAGCCACTCATACTCCTACTCAGGCAACTCCTTCGGATCCATTAAACGAGCCTGACAGAAAACCCTCTTCATCCTTCATACAACATCCAATGCCTCCTCATCCACATCCGTATACCGCCTCTCCAGTACTACAAACTAATTCTGTAGATATTTCACTTAACATCCAAATTATTTAACAGTCTATGGTTCAAGTCCCTCAGTTACAATGTACGGATCCTCGTACCTTGATTATATGGTTATTTTCAGCTCGCAAGTTCTTAAACATTAAACTGGCTTCATTTCCTCAGTTAACTGGATTGCTTTCCTCTAAAACCACAGGTTTTTAACCATTTTTTGGCTTGAGAACATGTTCCATTTTTCTAACTGGTAACAACTCCGTAATGTTATTCATAATCATTTCCTACCTTATGAAATATGATATAAATTTAGTCTTGAATTCATTCGCCGTCATCAACTCCCAAGTGAACCTGCTCATGCCTATTTAGATTCTATCACTACTTATAGTGACGTTTTAAACATTGCTTATACCACTAATAAATTTTATGCCACCTCTTTGTTTCGTCAACTTTTCAATGCTCTAAATCCTCAGTTGTACAATTTAGCCCAGTTTCATGCTATTAATTCTCTTGGGGATGTTTCTTATTATTCTTCTATTCCTCCATCCACTGTGACTCCTATTCAAAGTGCTATACTTTCACCTTCATCACCTACTACTGTTTTCCAAGATACTGCTCGTTCTTCCATTACTTGTTTTTGTTGCAAAGGCAGGGGTCTTATTTCGAGGAAATGCGCTATTCCCTATCCAGGAAATGCAGTTTACACTCACTGATGGGCAGTAGGCGAATCCATGTGGAAAATCTACCCTCTCTCACTCTACCTTCCACTAATGCTGAGACTGTCTTTGCTTCTGTTGAAAATAATTATATTTTTTCGTCGACTTCTGAACTACCTTTTCAGACTTTGGCTAGTGATTTTTCTTCTTTACTACCCCGTACTTTCCTTATTATTGTGACTATAAATAATGTCCCTTCTATTGCTCTCTTGGATTTTGGAACTGCTGTTTCTCTAATTAATTTGTCTTTTTTAAAATCCTTTCAAAATATTTTTTCTCATCTTAATTTTTCTCCCTCTAATGTCCATTGTGTTTCGGCTTCTAATCAGCCCATCAATGTTCTTGGCAACATTTCTCTTAATGTTAAGATTCAGCATTTTTCTTAGCCATTTACTTTCCTTGTCATCCTAGATTTGTCCTCCCCTATTATCTTGGGGTATAATTTTTTTTCCCCCCATACAGGCCTTATTCTGGATTCTTTTAACTCTCTTGTTTCCTTTCACTTTTATTCTCAATCAGACCCATTAATTAATAATCTTGACTATTCCTCCTACAATTTATCCCCATCTAATATTATCTCTATTCACTCAGATCATATTCAATCTTTGCTTAATGAATTTTCTGATCTTAACACTCCTGTTCTCAGCACTGTAAATAACTTTAAGGCCCATATTGATTTAACAGGTAGCAGGTAGGGACCACAGGTAGCAGGTAAGGACCCTCTTCGGAGGCAGCCCTACCCAGGGAGTGGCGCCCCTGCCTATGTGAGTCCCAGAGCACACTGACCCGGTGTGTAACATCTGGTATGGGTCCCAGCTCAGGGTTACGAGTGAAGACCTCAATGGCATCTACGGCGGAGAAGGTGGACTTCGGTACGGCGGAGATGGCGAAAGGGGCAAACCCATAGCGCCTGTACTCCAGAGGAGCGGCTACGAAAGGTGTCTGTCTCCATGTTAGGGGCGGCCTAATTTTGAACCTGGCAGTAGGTATAAAATGCCTTTGGGTGTGGCGAGCCCATCGTAACAATAGCCTATATGGACAAAGCAGATATGGTGCCTCGGAAAAGGTTAGGGCGTCCCCTGCTAAAAGCGACGCGCAGCTCTTCAGGTGCTGGGGGAACTGTGAAAAATGGGCAACCAGCACCAAACTACATCAAAATTGCAACAATTAATGTACTGACACTGACGGGAAAGACAGAAGAACTGGTTGACTTCATGATAGAAAAAGATATAGCCATACTTGGACTGTGCGAGACCAAGAAGAGGGGTACAGGGGAGATCCCTCTGAGAGAAGGATACAGGCTGTATTACAGCGGAGGACCTGAAGCAAAAAATGGAGTGGCCATCATACTTGGAAGAGAAATCCAAGAATATCTGGAATATACAAAGTACGTCAGCGATAGGATGATGATGATGAGACTCCAGTTTGAAAATGGCGTGAAAGATCTATTTCAGTTGTATGCCCCACAAACTGGTTGCATAGATGAACATCTAGATGACTTCTTAGAGGAAGTGGAGAGACAGATAGAAGATAAGGAAGTACTATTGATGGGAGATCTAAATGCACAAGTTGGAATGGAAAGACAAGGAAAGGAAGATGTTGTAGGGCCCTTTGGATATGGAAATGTAAATCCAGAAGGCGAGTTGTTGGTGGATTTTTGCATGAGGAATCAAATGATTGTTGGAAACACCTGGTTTAGGAAGAAGAACAGTCAGAAGATTACAAGGTATGGCTGGGGAGACAGACGGACAAAGACCACGATTGATTATATAATCACAGAGAAAGAACACCGGAAGAACCTTGTAGATGTAACAGCCATGCCTGAATAAGCCTTTGGTGGAGATCATAGAGTTGTGATAGGAAAATTGAAAGTTGGAAAGATTGAAAAACCCCAATTAAGAAGAGAGAAAAGAATTAAAGTATGGAAGTTGAAGGAGAAAAGCATACAAGAAGAATTTCAAAGGGAAATAATACCCTTGGTACCCAGGACAGAGGTGGGGAATGTTGAAGAGGAATGGAAAAGATTTAAGGAAGCACTGGTTGGATGTGCAGAAAAGGTGTGTGGTAGAACATCAGGAAATGTGAAAGACAAAGAAACACACTGGTGGAATGATAGGGTAAAGATTAAAATGAAGGAAAAGAAAATGGCATGGAAAGCATGGAAAACATCTAAGACTGAAGAAAGTAGAAGAAAATATGTGGAGGCAAAAAATTTGGCCAAGAAAGTAGTGGAGGAAGAAAAGAGGAAAAGCTGGGCCTTATTCACACAGACATTGAGAGATGATACGCAGGGCAGCAAGAAATTACTGTATGGTATCTTAAGAAACAAAAAGAGAGATCAAGTAAACACCAGATTTGTGAAGGATGAAGGTGGCATAATTTTAACAAAGCCAGAAGAAATAAGAAATAGATGGAGAGAATATTTTCAGAAGCTGCTGAACATAAGAACGGATGACAGTCATTCAATTTTCAAACAGTCCATCCTTTTCCCAGTAGCGGTCTTGAATTTTCTTATCGAGTTTAATACATTGTTTCAAGAGTTCAGGGGTCACGGTACGTAAGGTTTCTCGGCATAAAGTGTTAATTGCTTCCATACCTCTACCATTTTCTAATGCGTTAGCCATATTTGTTTTCACTATTTTCCCTTTTACGTAAGCCCAAATGAGCTTGATTGGATTAAGCTCGCAATGGTCCACTGGTAACCAGACAAGCTGTACATTTGCTCGAAGTCGTTTAAGGCGGAAACACATTACTGTCACTTCATGTGAGTTCGCGCGTATCGCGACGCAATCGAACCTGTCAAGAAAGATGTGCTATGCCTTTTCCACACTGTATGAAATGTAGAATGATCACACTGCACTCATGTCACGGCTGTAGACGTCGGCTGACGTCACTGTGACGAAGAATCTGGTGACAGCGCTCTTCACGCGGAGCACAATTTTCTGCTCTTGCACATATCTGGCGACGTGAAGCACGAATAAAAGCAGTTTCTTTTAGGATATGGAAGAAATGTTAATTGAATTGGTGCGGGTGCATGAGAATCTGTATGACAGGTTCGATTAACTATAGAAGTCAGTAAATGTGGCACGAGGCATGGTAAAAAATAGGAAAGGAATTTAGATCACACGTACTAGTTTTAATAGGCATTCATTTGTTGAAAACAGTTCACAATTGTGCTTATGATTGTTATCTCAATAATAATAATAATAATAATAAATGAAATGGCGTATCTAGTTTTAATAGGCATTCAGTTGTTGAAAACAGTCCACAATTGTGCTTATGACTGTTATCCCAATAATAATAATAATAATAATAATAATAATAATAATAATAATAATAATAATAATAGTAATAATACCCGTGTGGGGATTTACCGGTTACCTCCATCGGGCGCGTCCCATTGGAATTGGGGAAGCTCGCTGGTTCTGCCGCCAGCAGAGTCAGAGGGTAGTAGGGAAATAAAATACCACCCTGAAAAAAACTGGTCCCTTGCCAGGGTTACGGCGAAGACTGGTACATGACCAGAAGCCAGAAAACATCTTGAGGCAACCTCTAGGGCTAACAAACCTAGTTGTAAAAGTATGGGTACCCGTCCAAAGCAAAGTCAAGTCAAAAAGCATGATGGCACAACATTTCAAGAAACATATCCCAGGGGGTAAATCTTCGGATAAATCCCTCGTCGTGAACGCCACGGCGCACGAGTCTCGTTCAGATTCTGGGGGAGACTCGACATCATGCAAGAGACGAGTCGGAGCGTCTCGGTGTACCCCGAAGAGTCAAAAACTCAGGCCAAAATCTAAAACTTTTCTAGCAACTTTCAACATAAATTCACTTACACAAACTGGCAAGCTGAAAACCCTCACCAAAGCTCTTCACGAAAATCAGATATCCATAATGGCCCTACAGGACACAAGGTACCCAGATGATGAGATTTTTGAATCCGAAGTCTACCGATTTTTCAAGAGCAAAGCGCAAAGAGGAATCCTCAATGGAGCTGTGATGCTTGGAACCGCGTTTGCTGTTAGAACCAAGATCCTTAAATCGGTTGCAAATTTCGAACCTGTGAATGACAGATTGTCCATACTCACAATTAAATGCGCGAACAAAACCTACGCCCTAGTTAACGCACATGCTCCTACAAACGATAAGAACAAGTCTGATCCAGACGAAGTTGATAATTTCTGGGACCTACTGGATGAAAAATTAAACAAAATCCCCAAACACCATGTCAAGCTTCTTTTGGGTGACTTCAATGCCCAACTAGGTCATGAACAGAAGTACAAGAGAGTTATAGGAAATTACAATGCTCACAAAACAACCAATCCCAACGGCAAAAGACTGGTGTCCATTTGCGAAAATCACAACCTGCAGGTCATGTTGACCCACTTTCGCCATCTACCCAGAAAGCAAATGACTTGGCGTTCTCCCGTCCAAGCTCTCGGAGAGTTCCAAATTGATCATGTTGCAATCTCCAGGAGAAACAGCCCTGAGATTATGAATGTCAAGGTAAAGAAAGGCATCAATGTGGCCTCAGATCATTATATGTCTCTTATCAAATTCAAACCAATTCCCGCAAACACAAGGAAGACAACCAAACGACACTGACTTTAACAACGCCAAAAGTCTCCTTGTTGAGGCCGCCAAAGACGTTGCAGAAATCAAGAGAGGCAAAAAGCATGCCTGGTGGAATGTTACCTGCGAATCAGTCCTCCAAGAAAGACTCAATGCGTGGAAACAGTATTACTCTACGAAACCAGAAAATGATTGGGAAACCTACAAAACCCAACGTGCCCAAGCAGCTAGGGTGTTCAGAACTGAGAAACGTAAATACGAAAAATCTCTCATTGAAAAGATAGAACAAAACTTTAGGAAGAATGAAAGCAGAGAGTACTACAGAGCCTTCAAACGCAAACTCACTGGCTATAAACCACCATCTCTATGCTTTGAGCGAAAGGACGGCACACTGGCGACATCAAATGAAGAAAATTGCAGCATTCTGGCAGATTACTTCAAGAATTTGCTAAATTGCTCTAAATCTCAAAGCGCCATTGAGACCAAGGAACCCTTACTCAAGTACCCAGATTCCAGATCACCCGACAGAGATGAAATCAAGCGCCACATTGCCCGTCTCAAAAATAACAAAGCGCCGGGGGAAGACTCAGTAGTAGCAGAACTATGGAAATATGCTCCAGAGGAATCACTTGATATCTTGCAAAAGCAAATAGAAGAAATTTGGATCAAGGAGACCCTACCCGAAGATTGGAAAATAGCTTTGATCCATCCATTACACAAAAAAGGCAGCATGAAGAACATCAACAACTACAGAGGAATATCTTTGCTACCCGTGACTTACAAAATTCTATCACTTGCCATCCTGGAGCGTTTGGAAGCACAAGTCGAACATCAAATAGGTAAATGAAATGACGTATGGCTTTTAGTGCCGGGAGTGTCCGAAGACAAGTTCGGCTCGCCAGATGCAGGTCTTTCTATTCGACACCCGTAGGTGACCTGCGCGTCGTGATGAGGATGAAATGATGATGAAGACAGCACATACACCCAGCCCCCGTGCCATTGGAATTAACCAATTAAGGTTAAAATCCCCGACCCGGCCGGGAATCGAACCCGGGACCCTCTGAACCGAAGGCCAGTACGCTGACCGTTCAGCCAACGAGTCGGACATCAAATAGGTGAATACCAAGGAGGGTTCAGAAAAGGTCGCTCAACAGCTGAACAGATCCAAAATCTCAAAACGATCATCAGATATTGTACGCTAAGGTCCAAGCAGTATGTGTCTGTCTTTGTGAACTTTAAGAAAGCGTACGACTCCATTGACCGGGAAGTCCTGCTAAACATCTTAAATGAATTTGGAGTTGATTTGAAACTGCTGGCATTAATTAGAGCCACCCTGACCGATACAAAATCCAAGGTGAAGTTCCACGGATGTCTCTCGCATTCCTTTGACATCAAAACGGGAGTCCGACAAGGTGATGGGCTATCCCCGATACTCTTCAACTGTGTTCTTGAAAAGATCATCAGAACCTGGCGGGTGAGATTACAGGAAACCAACTACAGTCCATTGAGAATAGGAACCAAATCCAAGGGGATCGCAACAGACTGCTTAGCATTTGCCGATGATATTGCTGTTCTCTCAAACAACATAGAAACCGCTAGAGCTCAAGTTGAAATTTTAAAGGAAATTGCCGAACAAACTGGTTTGCAGATATCGTTTGAGAAAACAGAAGTAATGACTAACATCAAAGAGGCTCCACCAACACTCCATACAAAATACAGGGACATCACCCGAGCAGACAAATTCAAATACCTGGTTGAGATCATCATGAAAAATGGACTGGACAAAAAAAGCACTTCGGGAGCGATTCGCAAACTGGAAATAGCCTACCAAACATCCCGCACAATCTACAACAAAAAATGCCTTTCCCAAAACACCAAGATACGTCACTATGAAACAGTTCTGAAGCCAGTAGTTCTATATGCAGCTGAAACCCTGTCTCTAAATGCCAACAAAGGACTCCTTGAAGAACTGGAGAAAAGAGAACGCAAAATTGTGAGAGGAATCTTGGGATCAAAGTACAGAAATGGAATCCATCAAAAGAGATCCAACAAGGAAGTCTACAGCAAAATAGAGAAAATTACCGACACAATCAGAAAAAGACGGGCACGATTTTACGGTCATCTGAAAAGAATGGACGGAAGAAAGTTAACTAAAGAAATCTTTCACTTTTTTATTCAAACCCCAAAACCACAATTCCCTGGTTTAGAAATACCAAAGAAGACCTGCAAATGCTACACATCTCAGCTGAAGACGCCCTTAACAGAGATCTTTCCGCAAGAAAATATTGACGAACGGGCTAAACCGAGACAAGCAGCCGAAGAGAAGACACGGTGCCCCTTGGACAGAGGAGCGTAAGCAGGCCCACTCACAAAGAATGAGGGAAATTTGGGCTCTAAAGAAGGCCAAGTTCAGTGTCAAATGCAACAAGACTTAACGTGGTCCTTGATGGCCCCAACGAATTATATATAATAATAATAATAATAATAATAATATAATAATAATAATTTTTTTTTTACAAGGGAAGTGTGGGAAATCTTTCATTAGACACTTGTGAGGGTCCGCACTCCACAAGCGTGTGAGATTCATTAATGGTTATGAGATTCATACTCACTAAAACCCACACACCCTTTTCCCACAACATATATCTCTGCCCCGGAACCGCTCTCGCATTACTTCAGGGCGGTGTCGTGCTAATTTCGTAGGTTTCTTCTTCCTTATTTCTCCTTACTGCCGTTCATGAGCATTCATATCTCTCTTTTTCTGACGCAGGATGCCTCCTACATATACTGCTATCTGATCCCAAGATTCTTGGTTTCGTAGCATCGCCTTTGCAATAGTTTCTGGTATCAACTCTCCTTGCTCAGTATATAAACATCTTCTCTGAGTTGGCCAATGACAGCATACGAAAAATGTGTGAAATACATCGTCTATATCATTGCAATAAATACATGCCGAGTCGCTCGATCTACCTACTCTATGTAGAAATTTCCGGAAGTATCCGTGACCCGTCAATAGTTGCGTAATGTAAAAGTTAACCTCGCCATGAACTCGGGCAACCCAATCAGCTAGGCGTGGTATCAGCCGCTTAGTCCATTTTCCTCGAGGATCTTCCTCCCATCTTTGCTGCCACCGCTCCATTCGTTGCCTATAAGCTAGCTCCTTAGCGCGCTTCTTTCCGAGCTCTCCTTGAGTTCACCAGACTTCCTGTCTCTCTAAGGCAAGTAAATCAATTGGTGCTACCGCTGCTATCGTAAGGACCGCAGGTTCGGATACTGTTCGATATGCGCTTGTAATACGCAAAGCTGATCTCCGCTGTACCGCAGCTATCCTTTGCCGGTATTTTTCAAACTTCAGAGATTCAGCCCAGACTTCGGCACCATATAGAAGTGTCGAGTGAACTATCGACATCAGAAGTCGTCGTTTGCTAGACTTCGGACCTTTAACGTTGCTCATTAATCTACTCAGCGCAATTGTTGTTTTCACTGCCTTATCTGTAACCCGTTTGATATGATCCCAAAAAGTAAGTTTGGTATCAAGTGTCACTCCGAGATACTTTATACTTCTAGATGTTTCAATTTCTGTTTGTCCAATATCCATTGGAATGACGGTCGTGATCCTTTTTCTTGTTAAGAGAACAATCTCTGTTTTATGATCTGCAAGCTGTAATCTGTGATTCGCCATCCAATCTTTCACCCGTCGCATTACTTGATTTAGCTTAAACTGAGCCAACTCCAAATTTCGAGCAACTATCAAAACAGCTATATCATCAGCATAGCCCATTAAAATTGTGTCTTCCGGCATCTCTAACCTCAACAATCCATCATACACTATGTTCCACAGATTTGGGCCAAGGATGGACCCTTGTGCTGCACCAGCTGTGAGCCATTTCACTCTCTGCCTATCTTCTGTGTGATATACTAGAGTACGATTTTTCAAATAATTTCTCATTATGCGCATGAGATACTCCGGTAGTTTGAAAGTATTTTGAAGCGCTTCCAATATGTCATTCCAACTGATCGAGTTGAAAGCTTTCTTAACATCAAGGGTCACAAGGAGTGTCACTTTTCGAGAGTGATGATTAATAATAATAATAATAATAATAATAATAATAATAATAATACCGAGCTCGACAGCTGCAGTCGCTTAAGTGCGGCAAGTATTCAGTAATCAGGAGATAGCGGGTTCGAACCCCACTGTTGTTTCCCATTTCCACACCGGGCAAATGCTGGGGCTGTACCTTAATTAAGGCCACGGCCGCTTCCTTTCCACTCTTAGTCCTTCCCTATCCCATTGTCGCCATAAGACCTATTTGTGTCGGTGCGACGCAAAGCAAATAGCCAAAAAAAAATTATATATCCAGTTCATTTCTTCTTTGTTCAATTTATTCTTCCATGACGAACTGTTGGTAATTGCCATGGCACAGAGCCTTCAAATGAGTTGAATTATTTTTTGAAATTTTCCCATATCTGAAATGCTTGTGTAGGATTCCTCCGAATAAATTGCAAATGCATAGCGTACTTCGGCCAACAATTTCATCCTTGATGAGATTATGTAAGTAGTTGAATTCATTTGTTGTTTTTTCAGCCTGAAGTATATCTGAAATTTTTCTGGATGCCCATTTAGCTCCCTTACTAAATTGTGGTATTCACCGCAAATTACTTTCATGCACCCACAGTCGTTTGTGATGGACAGTACTCATGGCAACAGAAACATCACAGGCAATTTAAAGATCATCAGAATCCAATGAATTGGATGTACTATCGTAGTTTGCCATCAGACGAAGTATGCTGTGATGTGTGAATGTGAGGACAGTGTGTTTCCTGTCTTCACGCAGCATGCAGTGACATCATCAACCTCCCCTCCACGCTGACTCAGCTCAGAGATGGTTCATGTGAAGTGACAGCAGTGTATTTCCGCCTTTAGTCAGTTGTTCCAGCTTCTTTACCGCTGTTTGAAAATAAGGCCTGGCACGGACAATCAGCTCTGATTTAGTTCATTTGTATAATCGTCAACTCCAGGCGGTAGTGAAATATTCTTTGATGTTATCCAAGATATAATTTCAGGTTTCAGCCATGACATGTTCGGGTTTTTAGATGAAGGATCCACCATCGTATGATATGGAGCTTGATCTATAATGACAGCCGACCTCTGAGGCAATAAACTCAGGACTTCCGTGAACCATTCTTCACCGGGCGAGTTGGCCATGCGGTTAGGGGCGCGCAGCTGTGAGCTTGCATCCGGGAGATAGTGGGTTCAAACCCCACTGTAGGCTGCCCTGAATATGATATTCCGTGGTTTCCCATTTTCACACCAGGCAAATGCCGGGGCTGTATCTTAATTAAGGCCATGACCGCTTCCTTCCCACTTCTAGCCCTTTCCTATCCCATCGTCGCCATAAGGCCTACCTGTGTCGGTGAGACGTAAAGCAACTAAAGGTAAAAATTTCATTGTTCCGTATTAAAAAGTATCACAGTTAAAATTGAAATAATAAATAAAGAGGTTCAACCTATTCAATACAAAAGAATAAGAAATGCAGTGATTACATTCTTATTTAATAATAAGTAGAAGTGGTACCAGTTTCGACCCTAGTCCAGGTCATCATCAGGTGATTAAAACATGAAAAACAATGCATAGGAAAAATAAAATAAAAGAACAAGTTCATTCCGGATCAGTAGAAGAGGCAATATAAAAATGACAGGGGTAGACACTGTAAAATTCAGAAGTAGTAAAATGTAAGTCACTTAAAAGAAACAGTGAGTAATTTTCTGAACGGCAGTATAGCACATGCAGTGTTAGGCAAAGTCTTATAATGTTTATGAAAAACAGAGGGTTGAAACCGGTACCACTTCTACTTATTATTAAATAAGAATGTAATCACTGCATTTCTTATTCTTTTGTATTGAATAGGTTGAAACTCTTTATTTATTATTTCAATTTTAACTGTAAAGCAACTAGCAAAAAAAAAAGTTCTACACCATCAAGGAATACTTCTTCACTTCCAATGTGTAAAATTATGATGCGTTTCCCAGCTCCAGACGGTGTTTTGAACCCTCCACGCCATTCATAAATTTGCTGAATGTACCCTCTGTACAGATTATAGTTGTCAAAGTTGTTTTCTAAAGCTTCAACCATATTTGTGGTGGTGGTGACTATTGTTTTAAGAGGAAGTACAACTAGGCAACCATCCTCTATATAACACTAACCAGAGAGAAAAATGGAAGGGGTCCGACACTTCGAAAAATGAAGGTATCAGCCAAGTAAGACAAGAGCCATGAAGGGCGTGGAAATGAAAGACTCCCTAGGCCTCTATACGTAATACCATCGGGGTCGGAAAAGAAAAAGAGTTGACCAAGGGAGGTCCGATAGCATAGATGAAAGTGAGGAGCATGGCACAAGTAAGTGGAAGCAATGCCAGGACTCAGCTAGGAGCCACGTGGTCGCCAAACAACGCTTCAAAGTACAGAGCCCTTGGGGCCTCAACCACGTTTTCTTGCCACCCATATTTGATAGTATGCTTCTGTCCACACCAGGTCTCGTCTGTAAAGAAGATCTTGTAGCCCCGTGCTCTTAAGTCTCTAATTCGTCTAAGGTAGGTATGTGGGGATACAGCAACTGTCACAGATTCCATTAGCACTGGTTTCCTGTTTAGTTTTTTGAATCGGAATCCCAAGCTTCAGACTCCTTTCATAAGTGTAGAAATTGCAGGAAAATCTGCCATATTTTCTAACAGTTTCATGCGTAGGCTTTTAATTGTGGGAAATATCTTATTCATATAAAAATCGTGTTTCGGATGCCCCGATCTCACGAACTGCTTCTGTCTTGACCTGGATGAAGTATTTACATCATTCACCTTTGAAGCGGGTCCTACTCTCTTCACTGACAACAGCGTTGATCCAAGACAATCTGCCACCTTCTGCTACACAGGGAACCTCTCACATTGAAAGAAACAAATAGCACTCAAAATCATTGCAAGTTCACCCTCTGATAACGGCGGTCTTGGAGGCATCTTGAAGTGACGTGGCCACTATGCAGAACCTAGGACAACTGAAAACAGCTAGCGGACAAACAAAGGTCACAGGCACTCCATTTTCACAACTGCCCAGGCGAGTGTACTGTGTTCGTTGCGCGCCTGATTATTACTGAACGTGGCAACACTGTGCCCGATTTCACCACCCAGCCTGCTGTTAATCACACGGTCCGGCGTACAAAAAACCTCCTTTCAATATTACTCGTCATAAATTTGGTACCACACTGTACGGTTACAGTTGTTGCACTTTCTGATAACCATTACTGAGTGCTTCAAAACAAGCCCAAGTTTGCTGCTGTACGTTTATCCTGAGCTGAGAAAGAGTTACTTTAGAAAAATGATAAGAACTTTTTTCGGGGTGGTTGAAAAATTTTTTACCTTGAGTATTACAGTATACATACATGTGGTTATAACATATAAAAATTTCATTACAATCAGACAAGTAGTTTTCCTTGTACATATTCGTAAGTGAGCGCTTCCTGGAGAAGAAGCCAAAAACCCGGGCAATATTTATTACAACCGCAAATGAAAAATATTCAATCAACGTCGAAAACAATGTGTCTTGTATACGCTAATGTAGAATTAAACAGGGAAAATGTTGGTATAGCTCGCATTGCAATAGGCCTATTAGTTCGTCTGTAATTGAAGCCTAAACTTGAGTGTCCATAAAAAAAGATCCGACAGTAGTGCCAGTGCGTTGCAATGCACATGGAAGCGAGAAACTTTATCCCCTCGTCATAGGAAAGTTCTATAAGCCACAATGTTTTAGGGGCGTCGGGCACTTTCCATGCCAGTACCAAGCATCTAAAAATGCAAACAGTACAGAAATCCAAAAAATAATGCATTTGCACAGGGGAACCAACATAATTTATCCTCATCTTTGAATTGTGTGATTTTTTTTTCTTTCGTTGCGTGCGGTTATGTTTGTCAGTGATTTATCCAAGTGCATTATTTGAACATTGTAAATGCACCTTGCTGGATATATTTTGGAAATAGTTTTTTCCATGGCATTTGAAAGGTTTAAAACTGTGAATCGAGGTGATTGTATGTATTAATGGGTCTTAGAATACTTTGTGACGTGGCAAGTGTTTACATTTCTGAAGTATGAGAGACGTGCCATGGCAGGAAATCGTACAAGGATAGAGTCACAGGAAAGTTCGATTTTAACGGCATAGGGTACTTTCTGTGTAAATACAAGGCATCTAAAATGCATACAGTATAGTAATCCAATGAATAAAGCACTTGCACATGGGAGCCAGCATAGATTTCTCCTCGTCTTTGAATTGTGCTTTTTTTTTTTTCTTTCGTTGAGTGAGATATCCAAGTGCATTATTTGTATACTGTAAATGCACCTTTTTGGATACATTTTGGAAATAGTTATTTTTTCATGGCATTTGAGAGGTATAAACTGTGAATCAAGGTTAACTGCATGCAATAACGGGTCTTCGAATATTTTGTAATGCGGCAAAGGTTGGTACTTCTGAATTGCGAATTGGCGGTTAATTCGAAATCACATAATTAAAAGTCCAATTTTTTAGTCCCAACGACTTCGAATTAACGAGGTTTTACTGCACCTACTTTTACCGGATGGTCATTTTGACCGGTACTGCAGTAGCTACTCCATCAGACTTTTGCAACATTCATTTAGTGCGGGATATCATTCTAACAAGCTGTTACAGTATAATTCATTACTGTAGTATTGAATAGAACGTATTGTTATGCTACAATGGGGCAGCTGTTGGCTCTTTTCAAATAATGATACAAGTACACTGACAGGAAAATACTGTATAGTCAGTATTTGTTCAGTAATGAAAGGCATGCAATCATAACGAGCAGTCAATTGTCGTGTTCAGTGGTTACAAACATTCAAACTAGATTTCCCAATTGTTTGTAATTACCCCGAAGAAACATGTTCTCGCGTACTCTGCTGACGGATGCCAAAATTCTGAACCATAAGCATAACATTTCCCCATCACAATCAAACGATGAAGCTGGGACTGATTTAGACCTTGATAATTGTGAACACGTGTTTAGCTTCACAAATTATTCTAGTGGTGCCGAACCTGCATAATTGCCATGCGAACATGAAATCACACAGCAGCCTTCAACCTCAAGGGTTAGGGTATTACCCGCCAAATGGCGGTGCACGCACACCAGCTGATGACAAAGGTAAGCCTGTTTGACATTCGTCATTTTATACTTACATAATTCTGTGCACAGTGTAAGTAAGTTTGGTTTTATATTTTGCGGGTGAAGGAAACACTAAGGCAGATAATGAAATTACTAGCAAGGAGCACGATATAAACTGCAGAAGGCCGAGCGGACGCTGTGGTAATTCAACACATGGGCATAGTCAGCATGTGGTGGTTGGCGAGGAAGAAGTTGCTTTGGATGGAACGGTGTGGACTCTTGTTGATCTACAAAGCCTGCCAGGCTGTCGAGGACAGTAAAATATACTGCAGGAAATCCCAGGTCCCACAGGACATGCAAAAGGCCACATTGAAGGAACTTGTGCCGCTACAGCTTGTCGACTTTTTATTGACGTATCTAAGCTGCGCCACATCGAACAATATACTGAAGTTACAGCCTGCGAAGTTCTGAACAATCCTGAACGGACACTTTCTTTGGAAGAATAGGATGCTGTCATTGGAATTTCATACGCACGCGGAGCTTATGGAACTGATACGAACACTCTTGATCTGTGGTCACAGAATTGGGGTCCTGGAGTTTTCTCTCAAACTGTGTCACAAAACAGTTTCCTAGAAATCATGAGGTTTCTTTGATTCAATGAAAAATCTACCAGCAGGGATCACCTGAAAATCGATAGATTTGCGCTTGTAACCATTGTGTGGGTCAAATTTATATCTGATTTTAGTATTTGCTACAGACCAAGTGAGAACATTACCGTGAATGAACAGCTCTTTCCACTGAAAGCTAGCTACCCATTTATGCAGTTTATGACCAATTTTGGTTGGCTGTCGATGTGTAAATGGTTTTCCCTATATTGAAAAAGATGAAACGTAACCCCACCGATCGGACCCTAAGTGAACATGTAGTATTGCGTCTTACTGAGCCCTTCATCAATCAGGGAAGAAATTACTTCACTGAAACTAGCAAAATCATCAAAGATAATGAACGTAAGTATCATAGGCACACTGAACCCTACAGTACATTAGTGTACAAAAATGAGGATGCAACTCTCAAGTCCTACCATGGTAAAACGAACAAGAATGTCTGCATTCTCAGTAGAGTACATACTGATGTAAGCATCAACAAACAACATCCAAAGAAAAAAACCTGAAACAGTCTCTTTCTATAATTCTACCAAATTTGTTGTCGACATAATAGATCAAATGGACAGTAAGTATACGGTAAAATCGATGAGTTGGCGATGACCAGTCCACATCTTCTTCAACATACTAGATCTCGCTGGTATAAATGCTTATGCAATGTGTAAGGCAACAGCCGGCAAGCAAATACCGAGAAGGGCATTCCTGAGACAACTGGCAACCGATCTAACGCATCCTTACGTGTCTTTTTAGATTAGTAGGCTGCAACAATGAGGCCCTAACCTCCGAAGAAAATTCTCATCGCAGATAGCATCAGGTTGCAGTCTGTAAAGGGAACAAGACAACTGAAATGTGTGCAATCTTTAGAAAACTGGTCTGTAGTTAAGTTCACTTCAAAGGTGACCAAGCAAAGTGTGTGTGTATAGTGTGATAAGTAAGTTCAAAAGCAGAAAGTGACATTCATGCAGATATGTATATAATGTAAGCTAAAGTGAGTAAGAACATTCAGCCTTACTAATGTATTTACTTATTTATTTATTCAAAATAGTGTTTACAAGTTCTACTTGATAATAATTAAATTATGGTCTACGATGTTTCTATACTAAATTCAAACTTTTTTTTCTGACACCGATATCCTCAAGAAATGAATACGTGTCACTATCGGTCAAAATGACCGCTTCGGTAAAAGTAGGTAGAAAGAATGTTTGGTAATCCTAGTGTTAAGGCCATTTTTCTTCTAAGCAAAAGTTATTGCACTCTAGTTTAGTGCAGTTTTGGCATTTAAGCAGCTCTAATTCCCCTTTTCCTCCCTCCGTGAATTCCCACTGATCATCATTTTTTAAAATGTCCTATGTTTGTGAATTATCATTTGAAAACATCCTGGATGTGTAGTTTTTATGTGGCCTGTTAAAGTTGCATTTTTGGATGATGAATGTTTAACTTCTTTAACGATTGTTACTCTTGTTGTACTATAGTACATGTGTTTCCTTGGTGGGATAATCTTATGTACTGTATTTAATTCTGCACAAATCTAGTCATGGTGTTTCAGAAGTCTCTTTCTATTTTCTTTTTTTCTATTTTGCTATTTGCTATTTTCTTCTTTCTATTTTGTTGAAATTCTATAAAATTGCAATTGTAAAAGGTTGAATTCATCTTGTTGTCCCTTAATAATGAAAATCTACAACCTGTTTTCCAGTCTTTGACCAGATCAGGGATATAATGAATGAACCAAATATATAGGCTATTAGTACAATGGGGTCTCCACTCCCAAAGTGACTTATGAATGACTGATAAATGCTATGGAATGATAATGGAGTGTGTTGCTGGAATGAAAGATGACGGGGAAAACCGGAGTACCCACAGAAAAACCTGTCCTGCCTCCGCTTTGTCCAGCACAAATCTCACACAGTGACCGGGATTTGAACCACGGTATCCAGCGGTGAGAGACCGACGTGCTGCCATCTGAGCCACGGAGCCTCTTTGTTGTCCCTTAATAATGGAAAACAAAATATATTTGTTAGAAAGTGGTTGTTTAAAAGAAGTCGTCTGCTCTTTCACTAAATTCGAGTCTCTCCCCTCTGCTTTTCCCTCCCCTTTTTTGTACCTACTACGGATACCTCTCACCTTTCCAGCACTGCTCCCCTTACTCTGCTCTTATCTCTAAGTTTTGTCATTTTGATTCCCAAGATTACGAGTTTGTAGGTTTTCTGGGTTTACATATGACTGTCTCTGAAGCTTTAATGCAGAACTATATTGATGGCAATCTATCAAATTATGTTTGAACCTAGGACTTCTGCTGTTTGTTGTTGGTTTCTACGCGTTCTTGTATATCCACTGTGCTACTATTCTGACCTGTGAATAAGTTTATATAAACTGTTGCTCTCACAAGAGGTAGCAACAAAGTCCTTTTTCCAAAAAGGTAACTGAGCATTCAGTGTACAAAGAGAGTCTGTTTTAAAATTTTTTTTATCCTTATTCAACAATTGCATAATACTTCAAATACAGACAACCGTTACACAGTAATACTTCTTTCCTTCGTTATTCAGGTGATAAAGAACTCGCAGACTTACCTAAACCAGGAGACAATGGTCTGCAGAGAGCGGTATGCACAACCCCAGCCGTTATCATCCATTCTGTCCTGCATGTAGTGATGATAGCTATACAGTCCTTGTACAATGGACACTTCACCATCTTTCACTGTAAATAGTATACAATAGCTTAAACAGCGACAAAGAAAGTTAATGATACTTTCAGTGGTGTAGTATTCTAATTTCTTACAATAAGTTGACAAATTTTGCATAGAATTACTAGAAATAAATAATAAGTGAGATAAAGAAGGGACTCTTACAACAAACAAGCTCAATTTTTAGGTTGCCTTCAACAGACATGGTCTTCTCTCAACGCCTACCCTTCGTCTGTCGGGAGAGGCCCAACATTGCGATATTCCCTTTCTGGTCGCGTGTTGGGCGAGGCCTGACATGACACTGTATCACCCACTGCTTGTCTGCCGTCTGTTAGCCGAAAAAATACACGATGCTATACTGCACTACCATCTTTTGGTTCAGTGTGGTACTTTCTAAAATCCAGATACTATTTGACAGTCAGTCAAAAATCTATTATTTAGATGGCAGTGTAGACGTCAGCCGTGTCCAGTCCACTCACGCATGCAAAGGCTCCAGCGATAGTAAACAAACATGGTCGCCATGTGCTCTCCTAGTCATATACAGTGTAATGTTCAATGTTGTATATGTCAGGTATGGTATAAAACCTAGTATTTTCGCACCTCTACTCCTTCCTTGTACCCTTATGAATATATCTAATAGCATTTGACGCGCCTACAAGTGAAATGGCGATGGTACTATAACCCAACATGTAGCTGAAGCTGACGGCTGGCACAATTATAAATCAGCAGATCCCGATTTCAAGAATTTGCTGCTTACAGCGGTTTCAGGCTACAAACCATTGTGAGGTATGAAACCAGACACTAAATTAGAGTTTTTCAATTGTTTTTTTACCAATAATTTGTTCAGTAAAATTACTAACACAACCAGTCGGTATGTAATAATAATAATAATAATAATAATAATAATAATAATAATAATAATAATAATAATAATCCATAATGGCCCTACAGGAAACAAGGTACCCAGATGAAGAGATTTTTGAATCTGAAGGCTACCGATTTTTCAAGAGCAAAGCGCAAAGAGGAATCCTCAATGGAGCTGTGATGCTTGAAACGACGTTTGCTGTTAGAACCAAGATCCTTAAATCGGTTGCAAATTTCGAACCTGTGAATGACAGATTGTCTATACTCACAATTAAATGCGCAAACAAAACCTATGCCCTAGTTAACGCACATGCTCCTACAAACGATAAGAACAAGTCTGATCCAGACGAAGTTGATAATTTCTGGGACCTACTAGATGAAAAATTAAACAAAATCCCCGAACACCATGTCAAGCTCCTTTTGGGTGACTTCAATGCCCAACTAGGTTGTGAACAGAAGTACAAGAAAGTTATAGAAAATTACCCTGCTCACAAAAGAATCAATCCCAACGGCAAAAGACTGGTGTCCATTTGCGAAAATCACAACCTGCAGGTCATGTCGACCCACTTTCGCCATCTACCCAGAAAGCAAATGACTTGGCGTTCTCCCGTCCAAGCTCTCGGAGAGTTCCAAATTGATCATGTTGCATGGGTCAGTTATATATATATATATATTCGTCTGCGACTTCAAAATATTTATGGATCTTCATATGTTGTTCGATAGTGTTGTGACTTTGTACCTGACAGAGTGTAAAAACTGACCCATTTGACCGTTCTCCACTATTCATAAACATTGAGAGACTTTACTTATCATTACGTGTGCCGTACTACTTTTCATAATATTACGTATTGTTTTATTTCAAGTGACTCACAATTTCTACCCCCATCATCAATTTATATTTCATCTTATACCGATCCAGAGTTCACTTATTCTTTTTCATTTGTATTGTTTTTCTTGTTTTTTATATTTTGAACGGCTGACGATGACCTGGACTTGGGTCGAAACCGGTCCCATTTCTAATCACTATTAAATAAGAATGTAATCACTACATTCCTTTCTTTTATGTATTGAATAGGTTGAACCTCTTTTTCAATTATTTAATTTTTAACGTTAATACTTTCAATACGGAACAATGAAATTTTTATCTTTAAATGATAAACTTCGGCAAAGGGTCGAGGAGTTCCAGGAGAAGGCTAGACCAAATGACTGTGACTTTAACAACGCCAAGAGTCTCCTTGATGAGGCCGCCAAAGATGTTGCAGAAATCAAGAGAAGCAAAACGCATGCCTGGTGGAATGGTACCTGCGAATCAGTCCTTCAAGAAAGACTCAATGCGTGGAAACAAGTACTACTCTACGAAATCAGAAAATGATTGGGAAACCTACAAACGTGCCCAAGCAGCTAGGGTGTTCAGAACTGAGAAACATAAATACGAAAAATCCCTCATTGAAAAAATAGAACAAAACTTTAGGAAGAATGAAAGCAGAGAGTACTACAGAGCCTTCAAACGCAAACTCGCTGGCTATAAACCACCATCTCTATGCTTTGAGCAAAAGGACGGCACACTGGCGACGTCAAATGAAGAAAATTGCAGCATTCTGGCAGATTACTTCAAGAATTTACTTAATTGCTCTAAACCGCAAAGCGCCATTGAGACCAAGGAACCCTTACTCAGGTACCCGGATTCCAGACCACCCGACAGAGATGAAATCAAGCACCACATTGCCCGTCTCAAAAATAACAAAGCGCCGGGGGAAGACTCAGTAGTAGCAGAACTATGGAAATGTGCCCCAGAGGAATCACTTGATATCTTGCAAAAGCAAATAGAAGAAATTTGGAACAAGGAGACCCTACCCGAAGATTGGAAAATAGCTTTGATCCATCCATTACACAAAAAAGGCAGCATGAAGAACATCAACAACTACAGAGGGATATCTTTGCTACCCGTGACTTACAAAATTCTATCACTTGCCACTTTGGAAGCACAAGTCGAACATCAAATAGGTGAATACCAAGGAGGGTTCAGAAAAGGTCGCTCAACAGCTGAACAGATCCAAAATCTCAAAACGATCATCAAATATTGTACACTAAGGTCCAAGCAGTATGTGTCTGTCTTTGTGGACTTTAAGAAAGCGTACGACTCCATTGACCGGGAAGTCCTGCTAAACATCTTAAATGAATTTGGAGTTGATTTGAAACTGCTGGCATTAATTAGAACCACCCTGACCGATACAAAATCCAAGGTGAAGTTCCACGGATGTCTCTCGCATTCCTTTGACATCAAAACAGGAGTCCGACAAGGTGATGGGCTATCCCCGATACTCTTCAACTGTGTTCTTGAAAAGATCATCAGAACCTGGCGGGTGAGATTACAGGAAACCAACTACAGTCCATTGAGAATAGGGTCCAAATCCAAGGGGATCGCAACAGACTGCTTAGCATTTGCCGATGATATTGCTGTTCTCTCAAACGACATAGAAACCGCTAGAGCTCAAGTTGAAATTTTAAAGGAAATTTCCGAACAAACTGGTTTGCAGATATCGTTTGAGAAAACAGAAGTAATGACTAACATCAAAGAGGTTCCACCAAAACTCCATACAAAATACGGGGACATCACCCGAGTAGACAAATTCAAATACCTGGGTGAGATAATCATGAAAAATGGACTGGACAAAGAAGCACTTCAGGAGCGAGTACGCAAACTGGAAATAGCCTACCAAACATCTCGCACAATCTACAACAAAAAATGCCTTTCCCAAAACACCAAGATACGTCACTATGAAACAGTTCTGAAGCCAGTAGTTCTATATGCAGCCGAAACCCTGTCTCTAAATGCCAACAAAGGACTCCTTGAAGAACTGGAGAAAAGAGAACGCAAAATTGTGAGAGGAATCTTGGGATCAAAGTACAGAAATGGAATCCATCAAAAGAGATCCAACAAGGAAGTCTACAGCAAAATAGAGAAAATTACCGACACAATCAGAAAAAGACGGGCACGATTTTACGGTCATCTGAAAAGAATGGACGGAAGAAAGTTAACTAAAGAAATCTTTCACTTTTTTGATTCAAACCTCAAAACCACAATTCCCTGGTTTAGAAATACCAAAGAAGACCTGCAAATGCTACATATCTCAGCTGAAGACGCCCTTAATAGAGATCTCTTCCGCAAGAAAATATTGACGAATGGGCTAAACTGAGACGAGCAACCGAAGAGAAGACACGGTGTCCCTTGGACAGAGGAGCGTAAGCAGGCCCACTCACAAAGAATGAGGGAAATTTGGGCTCTAAAGAAGGCCAAGTTCAGTATCAAATGCAACAAGACTTAACGTGGTCCTTGATGGCCCCAGCGAATTATATATATATAATAATAATAATAATAATAATAATGTAAAATAATTTTCTTACACCAAATTGCACATATTGCTTTTATTGCTCCAATATACCTTGTTGTAAACGTTTATAACCAAAATACATCATTTAAGAGCAAGTGCTATCTCCAAAATCGTGAAATACGACTACAGGTCATGTAAGATGGAAAATAACATTTAAAATACGAGTAGTAGAGACAACATAGAGAACTTTAATTCTATGAGTAAGGGTTAATGTGAATCAGAGTGAATGAAAAACCTACCTCCAGATGGATTTAATCCTTCATGTGGATTAATCAGGGGAGAATGTGCTGTATTTTCTTCTTGGAAGTGATAAGCATTCCCTCTTCGAAAGAACGGTTTATCCAGAGGTAAGGCAAACTGTTTATGCAGGGCCTCTCTTGTTGAAACTGTGAAGCAGGAAGATAAGTACGTACTAAGTCCACAACTCCTCACCTTTCTTGGCCAAAGACTGAATTAATGCACGATACTACAGAGGATACTGATCATCATCTTCAATTTATACTACGAGGCGTGTTTTTTTTTAGCAAGTACCGTTTTGATATAGAAAAGTTTTCGCAAGTTGCTTTATGTCACACCGACACAGATAGGTCTTATGGCGACGATGGGTCAGAAAAGGGCTAGGCGTGGGAAGGAAGTGTCCGCGGCCTTTGCATTTGCTTGGTGTGAAAATGGGAAACCACGGAAAACCATCTTCAGGGCTGCCGACAGTGGAGTTCGAACCCACTATCTCCCGAATAATGGATACTGGCCGCACTTAAGCGACTGCAGCTATCAAGCTCAGTAGAAAAAAGGTAATGCAATATTTTAAACAATTGCTTTTTTTTCTCTTTTTTTTTCCTTCAAGTAAGCCTGTACATTAAACTACTTCCCTACAAGTTCCAGGCATATTAAGGCACTTGTCATATCGTGAAGCCAGCTTCTGAATTCCATCCGCATAGTAATCTACCGCCTGATGTGCCAGCCCCTGTTGCGAGGTCCTTTTTAGGTCATCATCATCATCATCATCATCGTGGCGTTGACTTCCTAAATGCTTTTTCAGGTGCAGCAAAAAAGTGGTAGTCACTAGACACTAGGTCACAACTATACGGAGGATGATCAAATTGACCCAAACTAAATGAAGCGATGAGGACTTGGGTTCAGTTAGCCGTGTGAGATCGCACATTGTTATGAAGCAAAAGAATCCCCCTTGTGAGCATGAAAAGCTGTTCGTTTTGAATTGCATGAGCACAACTTCCGATAATCTAAGCGTCCTGACATAATTTCATAAATAACACTCCTTGAAATTTCAGGCAACTCATAACTTAATGATGAAATTGTAAAGTATATGTTTTCTCGAACCTTTGCATCAACGTTTTGCACCAAGCCTTCAGTACTGACAGTCGGTCGCCCACTACGCCTCTCGTCGTGGACATTAGTATGGCCTTCTTTAAATGCTCTAACCCATTTTCTTACCATTGCTTCACTCATAGCATGTTCTCCATACATTTCATTAGTCTGCTGATGATTTTCAACAATTTTCATGCCTTTTCCACTTAAAAATCAAATAACAGTGCGTACTTCACACTCGGCGGGACCGTTAATTGTCAGAGGCATTTTCAATTCGCACAAACAAACATAAATACGGGTGAATGCTTACATAATGGCATATGTGGCTATCGTACAGATGTAAGCACTGAGCGCGCATGCTCTGAACGATGATCAAAGCGCTGCAGCGGCCATATTTTAAAAACGGTACTTACTTAAAAAACATGCTTTGTATTTTAAATTTAGCTCAGCCAAGAGAACCCATAATGGGCACCATTAATAATCCACATAACAATATCTTAACACTTTCAACACTAACATATTTTAACATGGACCCTCGCAGTGAACTGTATCTTTTTCCTAAATTTTAACACATTACACATAGTACATACCTGAGTTTTGTACCATAGGAAGGTATCAGTCATCCAAAATGAAGATGTCAATCAGAAATTATATACAGTATCTAATGTAATTTAATTATGAAAATCATAAAAAATGTACAGAAAAATGTTACATTTAAGTTATACCAATAAGCCTGCTCAAATAATGAAAATGAATCAATTGCTGTGGCTACTTAAGACAGAAATAAACACAATTACATTTGAAATACAAAATTTACCTATTTAGGAATAGTTTGGTATAGTAGCCCTGAAAACATTGGCCAATGCACAGTCCAACCTTGCACTGCTTACACCACCATCTACTTTCTTTTCACGGTACAGATGAATTATCAGCCTGCATCGCTTCATCTAAATGAAGAAAAAACCAGTAAGCCCAAGTTTCTGGAGAGGTGAAGTATTTTTTTATTGTTTGTATTTGGAGTAAAATAATGCAGCCAAAAACTTTCACTTGAAAGTGACAAAACAAATAAAAATCTTGCCTAAGCTACAACTTGATATAGATGTTGATTCCAATGGGGAACCTGAAATATTTGTTCTGAATGAGTAAATGTATAATACCAATATACTTGGTCCATTATTACCATTCCAGTAGAGGGTATAGTTTATCCTCAACTCTTTCTTCCCTTTACCTTTCCATTTAGTTTCACTCAGTCCTAGGATTGAGATTTTCCTTCTCTCCATGATATCCACTAACTCTTCACATTTCTCAGTCAAAGTCAGTACATTGATTGTTCCTATTCGAGTGTAATGTCTTCTCCGGGATTGTTGCACAATCGCAAGGCTTGGACTATCATCAGGCTGTAAGTCATCATACCTGGCGTGGGTCTGCGGTTGCTGTTGTCTACTCCGGGTTCTTTGTTTGCATCCGAGGCTCGTATAAGTGTTGAATGTGATTGCAGTTACTCTCCAACTGACTTGCTAGGCCTAACGTTAGAGAAGATTTTCTGTCAGGGTTATCAGCAGTTCCCTGACGCATCTGCAAGGCAGCAGCTTCCAGTTGAATTTATGTGTCATTTCCTACACAATGGCTTCAACAAGCCCCCTAAGGGTGAACTCTTCTGACCGTAGCCATTGGTTCTCTCTTAGTTTGTCAGGTTTGGTAACAGCCGCTCAACCCTCGGCCAGACAGTCGCAGGTAGCACTGTCTACTGTCGCATACAATAGCAGGATGACAAATCATGAAATTCTTAGGTTCATGTAAGTGGAACAAATTGACGTATGTGTCAAATTCATACACTGCGTATTGTTTGCTGGCGCCATCTCTTACTGAAACTGAAAAAGACTTATGCATACACCTGGTAGTTATTTGCAATTTACTTTTCAAAACTTTTATTAATGATTGGCTGTACTGTACACATCATATTGTGATGCAAATACTCCAGACTTACTTTGCATATCCTCGGTACTTCATTTTAAATCTACCTTCTTCTTCCGCCCTTGTTCTTCACATACTGGTCAATCGCCCGACTCTCCCGCTCCTCTGACGTCAATTCTACTTCTCATAATTTCTAGAATGAACTCTAATTCATATAAACACGTGCCACTGGCCTAACCTGGCAGGATGAATGAAAGCCCGCTCCCTGGTGGATGTACGAGCAGATTATCTTGGACAGAGCCGGTTCTCTGCTCCATGGACTGCAATGATTTTCCATGTGAGACATAGAGAGCAAATAATGAGAGATATCTCCTTTATTATCATATTCGTTGTTCCTGGCGGAGTTGGGGGAGTCATCTATGTACAGGCCAGTATCTTTCTTTCTGTGTCAACGAGCTACGGACTTTTGAACGACTCTAAGGGTCACATTCTCATTCAGTGCATTCAAACTGTTCTAACCTTTAATCTATCCTCGTGTGTTTTGGACTCGTTTCATCCATCTAACAACAAAATTTTCTGGTTGTCTCTCTCGGTTTCCTTCACCTCCTCCATTCCTTGGCCTATTCCATATTTTAATACAATTGTTTGTATCAATCACAGTATATAGGTCCTTAAGATATTTTGTATTAAACGACCTTAGCTTCTTTTTCATAATCTGTCTAGCAATTTTTGGTGAATTTCATTGTTGATCATGTTAAATAGGCTTATTTTGCTTACCTAAATTTATATAGCACTTATTTATTCTCCAAATATATTCCCCTGGAACATTAGTCCTAGCAAAAATTTCAGGCACAGATGTATGTACATGTAGGGGCCTAGCTCAACTGCTTTGATTAAAGTTGCTTTCATCACCCCTTTTTGTAACGTAATCACCTAAGTATCTTGCCCTAACATTTTTTGTGAAACCTATCTTAAACTCCCATTGGAAATTATTCCTCCAATTGTTTGTCATCCTCCGCTGGTCAGAAGTTTATTGAAGTAAAAGTAATTGTGATTATTGAAATTATCACTTCCTTTAACCACATTTATCGCCACCACTCTCTACATCCACGGATCCCTCTGGCCTTATTTTCCACTGCGTATGCTTGCTACAATAACTGTTTCATTATTATTCATGAGTTGTATTTTTGGGCTTATGCCATGTAAATAATTATAAACACACTCAACATTTCAAAAGGAACCTTGCCTTTCTTCATCAGGAGACAAAAGAGAAAAGAAACGACGTATTGATGGTTGCTAGGAGAAAGCAACAAGGAAGCTTCAAATGGTGCCCAAAGATGTAAAGGGGATGCCATTTTAGCCCAATGCTAGAGACAATGAATAGTAACAGCAAAGCATTACTCTCTAATGGTTCTGATTATAGGTAGCCATGATTCACTGAGGTTGTAACCTGTATCGCGGTTGAAATTATCTGGATGTTTACGTATTTCAACCGCCTCCCTGATAATTCTTGGGCGATATTGCTCTATACGGGCAAGAACATCCAATTCTTGGAACAAGACATCATGACCAGGTGTTAGGACATGATCAGCAACAGCTGATTTATCAGGTTGGTTGAGTCTGATACATCTGGTATGTTCTTTGATGCGAGTACACACCGTTCTCGAAGTCTGCCCAATATAAACCTTGCCACAAGTACAGGGAACTCTGTAGATACCAGGTTGTTGTAATTTAGGCAAACTATCCTTAGTTGGTCGCAGGAGTTGCCTAATCTTAACTGATGTTCCAAAAACAGTTCGTACATGGTACCTACGTAAGATTTTAGCAATACGATCCGTCGTGTTATGTATGTAAGGTAGGTAAGCAGTTTTTTTACATCTTTTTCCTTAACAGACGTCCGATTATGTGCCGATTTCAGAACCCTTGAGATCAAAGCTCTGCTGTAACTGTTGCTCCCAAAGGTGGTTCTCAAGGTGTTAATTTTCTCTTGTAGATCTGACGCTTCACAAATCCTCCTGGCCCTGGTAGTCAGAGTTGTAAGGACACCATGTTTCTGGGCATGGTGATGGTGAGAATCTGCGTGGAGATATCTATTGGTGTGTGTAGGCTTACGATACATGCTGTGTCCTAAAGATCCATCCTCTTTCTTGGTGACGAGAACATCTAAAAATGGTATCTTGCCGTCAGATTCCATTTCCAAGGTGAAACAAATGGAAGGATGCTGGCGATTAAGGTGATCCACAAAGTGACCAAGATTGTCTTCACCTTCTGTCCATACGACGAACGTATCATCTACAAATCGCCACCAGATCTTCGGTTTGCAAGGTGCCGACGACAAAGCTTTCTCTTCGAAGTTTTCCATGAAGAAATTGGCCACAACAGGAGAGAGAGGACTTCCCATGGCCACACCATCTGTCTGTTTATAATATTTCCCATTCCATAGAAAGTAGGAGGAGGTCATGCAGTGATAGAAAAGCCTTGCGATCTCTTCAGTAAAAATATCATTAATGAGAGACATAACACCATCAACAGGTACTCTCGTAAACAGAGACACCACGTCGAGACTCACCAAGATATCGCCTGGCTGAAGTGATATAGTTTTTAACTTCTCAATGAAGTGTGTGGAGTCCTTAATATATGAAGGGGTGTTACCCAGGT
This sequence comes from Anabrus simplex, assembly GCF_040414725.1. Classification (NCBI taxonomy): domain Eukaryota; kingdom Metazoa; phylum Arthropoda; class Insecta; order Orthoptera; family Tettigoniidae; genus Anabrus; species Anabrus simplex. Next base: position 499,653,645 of record NC_090267.1, read on the forward strand.
ATGGTTGAAGAAGACTACCTAAATATTTCGAAAGGGGATATGTCGGGGAACCAATCGTACTGACAATAGGCCTAAGAGGAACACTCTCCTTATGTATTTTGGGAAGGCCATACAGTCTCGGAGGAATAGCATCCCCCGGAAGGAGAATCTTTGCTGTATCTTCTGGAATAGAAGATTGCTTGACCAATTTGATGGTCATATTTGAGTAGCGAGTTGTGGGATCACGACTGTTAATCCTGTATATAGGATCAGCTAACAAGGACAAGATCTTGTTGTCATATTCATCTTTATCCATCACCACCATCACGTTACCCTTGTCAGCGGGGAGAACGATTACATCAGAATTGTCCCTTAGATTTTTAACGCCCGGATTTCACCTTGTTTTAAGTTGGACTTAGGTGGAACTCTGGAACATTCTTGTCTAACTTCCTCAGCCTCTTCAGGTGTGAGGTTATGTACCGAGGATTCTATAGATGTAATAAGTTCCTCAATTGGAATTCTTCTAGGCGCTACAGGAAAGTTGAGACCTTTGGCGAGAACTGCCTCTTGGGTTTCATTCAAAGGCATACTGGACAAATTTACGACAACTTTGTTGGAATCATGTCTAATGGCATGTGGTTTCTGCATCTGACATAACCTTTCATATTTGGAAATACGCCTGCCCCTAACCTGATCTAGTATGCTGTTGGCTTGCACTGCAGTAATACGATCAAACACCTTCCATAATTCCTCATCTACGAAGTTCGAGAGGCGTAGATGCAGCTGTAGCAACTCCCTCGAGATTGAATCCAACTCCTTACGAGTCTGCTGTATCCTCTCTATCAATAACGCCTTGCTAGTACGACGATAGATTCTCATAGCTTTTGGTGTTCTGAAGGTATGCTTCAACATAACAAAATTTGGTAGTATATCATGGTCCCGGCATCTTAAGAGAAAAGTGAGAGAGGAAATAAGACACCTTCTTGCGACGTAATCTACTAAATTTAGACATCGATCGAAAAATATCCTCCCCATAGAGGTTTCTAATATTATCATATAGACTTTCACGGCCCGTGTAACTATTCATGATAAAGATGAATATGACAACAAGATCTTGTCCTTGTTAGCTGATCCTATATACAGGATTAACAGTCGTGATCCCACAACTCGCTACTCAAATATGACCGTCAAATTGGTCAAGCAATCTTCTATTCCAGAAGATACAGCAAAGATATTCCTTCCAGGCGATGCTATTCCTCCGAGACTGTATGGCCTTCCCAAAATACATAAGGAGGGTGTTCCTCTTAGGCCTATTGACAGTACGATTGGTTCCCCGACATATGTCCTTTCGAAATATTTAGGTAGTCTTCTTCAATCACACCTGGGTAACACTCCTTCATATATTAAGGACTCCACACACTTCATTGAGAAGTTAAAAACTATATCACTTCAGCCAGGCGATATCTTGGTGAGTCTCGACGTGGTGTCTCTGTTTACGAGAGTACCTGTTGATGGTGTTATGTCTCTCATTAATGATATTTTTACTGAAGAGATCGCAAGGCTTTTCTATCACTGCATGACCTCCTCCTACTTTCTATGGAATGGGAAATATTATGAACAGACAGATGGTGTGGCCATGGGAAGTCCTCTCTCTCCTGTTGTGGCCAATTTCTTCATGGAAAACTTCGAAGAGAAAGCTTTGTCGTCGGCACCTTGCAAACCGAAGATCTGGTGGCGATTTGTGGATGATACGTTCGTCATATGGACAGAAGGTGAAGACAATCTTGGTCACTTTGTGGATCACCTTAATCGCCAGCACCCTTCCATTTGTTTCACCTTGGAAATGGAATCTGACAGCAAGATACCATTTGTAGATGTTCTCGTCACCAAGAAAGAGGATGGATCTTTAGGACACAGCGTATATCGTAAGCCTACACACATCAATAGATATCTCCACGCAGATTCTCACCATCACCCTGCCCAGAAACATGGTATCCTTACAACTCTGACTACCAGGGCCAGGAGGATTTGTGAAGCGTCAGATCTACAAGAGGAAATTAACACCTTGAGAACCACCTTTGAGAGCAACGGTTACAGCAGAGCTTTGATCTCAAGGGTTCTGAAATCAGCACATAATCGGATGTCTGTTAAGAAAAAAGATGTAAAAGGAACTGCCTACCTACCTTACATACATAACACGACGGATCGTATTGCTAAAATCTTACATAGGTACCATGTACGAACTGTTTTTGGAACATCAGTTAAGATTAGGCAACTCCTGCGACCAACTAAGGATAGTTTGCCTAAATTACAACAACCTGGTATCTACAGAGTCCCCTGTACTTGTGGCAAGGTTTATATTGGGCAGACTTCGAGAACGGTGTGTACTCACATCAAAGAACATACCAGATGTATCAGACTCAACCAACCTGATAAATCAGCTGTTGCTGATCATGCCCTAACACCTGGTCATGATGTCTTGTTCCAAGAAGTGGATGTTCTTGCCCGTATAAAGCAATATCGCCCAAGAATTATCAGGGAATCATGGCTACCTATAATCAGAACCATTAGAGAGTAATGTTTTGCTGTTACTATTCATTGTCTCTAGCATTGGGCTAAAATGGCACCCCCTTTACATCTTTGGGCACCATTTGAAGCTTCCTTGTTGCTTTCTCCTAGCAACCATCAATACGTCGTTTCTTTTCTCTTTTGTCTCCTGATGAAGAAAGGCAAGGTTCCTTTTGAAATGTTGAGTGTGTTTATAATTATTTACACGGCATAAGCCCAAAAACACAACTCCTGAATAGTTACACGGGCCGTGAAAGTCTAAATGATAATGTTTCATTATTATTATTCTTGATCTTTAAACCTGTTAATTATCAAACTCGAACTCGGCAAGCAACCCCTAACATGGCGATGCTGGGTAGGTTTGTCTCAACAACAGCTAATAAGGCTCCTGCTCACTCAACAAATGAGATTACCACATGCTGTGAATGACAACTGTAGTCTTGCATGGAGGATCTTCTTAGAGTTTTATACCTTATAAGAGATGCAATGCTTAATTTTATTCTAGCATGCATACAGAATCTTAGCTGCGATTATAGAGTATTAAAAAATGGGAAGACTGTAGGATAATCCGATGATCGGTTAAGCAAGGTTCTCTTGTACTAACATTATGAAATTATGATATAAATATCTTTCCTGTAACATGATTGAATATAAAGTTACACTTCTCATACGCAAAATTAAGGGACAGAAGATGAGCTTGGAACAGGAGAGTGGGGTTGAAAGAACATAATTCTGGAGTGGTGTAAAAAGGTAAAGTGGAAAGTAATTCATTGAATAGCTCTTGGTGGTTCATCAGCATTCTATTTGTAAGAAAGTAAGCAAGCTAGTAGTTTTGCCTAGCCATTGATATTGTGATCACCGTCAAGAGACTTTCAGTTTTTATGCAGAATTCAATCGATGACACGAGTTCTCATTTTCATATGCACTGGTTGGGATTCAAACTGTAACTGTGCACACCCACCACCAACAGTGTAAATGAGACTAAGTCTCTCACAGTTACCAACTGATGAGCCCAAATTGGCACACTGGGACGAAACGTTGACAACCAAGAATGAGTTAGCTGGAAAATTTATACTTTCCAATAATGGACCAATTATTTTGGAATTATGTATTTACTCATTCAGAACAAATATTTCAGGTTCCCTAAGGGAATCAATATCTATATTATATTAAATATAAATATGGTAGTACTGTCGAAAAAAACTCACTTCTTTCTTACAGAATACTGCTGATTGAAACTGTGAGCTCACTGCATTAGTTTTGTTACATCCTAAGGCCCCGTACACAATGCAAACGTAACCGTAAACTGAATGATGCAACGTAATGGTAAAATTAACGGAAAATTTGTGGTATTCACAATGGAGGAACGCAACATGAATGTAAAGAGTACACAGCAACCAATCAAAACACTGCCATGTTATTTAGTACGGAAGTTGGGTTTTAGGCTTTCTCGCAGTTTTATATTGTAATACCTTGGTGGAATCAAACAATGTGGTAGCAGAATTCATATTACTCCAAACATCTCTTGCTTTGCTCCTGGGAACTATGTACCTGAAAGGGCGAAGTAAAGTACAATGCAGAAAATGGGTTCATCCCTTGAATCAGAGAAGGTTTTCTCAGGGTGATTTCGGTGGTCTACTATAAGAAATGGTCCTCATCAATTCGTTTTGCACATGCGGATGAAACTTGAACTGTTTGACACACGATTTGTGTCCCCTTTTCTAATAAAAAGAAGTGTAACATCTCCTTTGCCGGCATCTATGCGCATAGCTATCACACACTGCTGAGATGTTTTGGAACAATATAATTTTCGTAACCTAGTAGTCTCAATCAACAAATTAATTTAAAAACCATCTAATTGATACTTAATTTTTTGCGTTTGGTAAAATTAAAAATACATTAGCACACACAGAACATGTTTCAACCACTTAGTGGTCATCTTCAGCTGTATAAAGATAGTTTAGATGAAAACATTTGGACAGTAAGCACATTAAACCTTAAAACTATGTCCCATGGGATCCTAAAAACTATTGCTCTAGGTGCTCTAAAAGAAGGGAGGGGGTCAAGGGTTGGGGGAGGTTGGGGGTAAGGTAATATGTATGGATGATACTTAAATTACAATTCGCGTCTACAATTGTGTTAAAAAAATTATTAACTAATATATATATTTAAAATATTTAAAAGCGTCTGTGGTGATACACTTTTCATAATAATGCTGGGTGGCATGAATAATGTATGCTAATGTATTTTTAATTTTGCCAAACGCAAAAACTAAAAGTATCGATTAGGCGGTTTTTAAATTAATTTGTTGATTGTACTCATCGATACGGTCATGAAGTGGATGGCTTGCAATACCCAGTAGTCTGTCATAATGTTAAGAAATATACAGGGACACTGTTTTATCTATGACGGGGATTGTCACTCGGCCGGTCGCCAGCGCTGCGAGCTTGTCTCCTGCCATTTACTGTCAGATTTATTTTCTACAGCGTATTTATTTATTTCCACGTATTCTCTTTCAGTACAGCATCTTTGTAATTCCTTTCCCTTTTACCAAACACACAAACAAGGAATGTTTTGAAAGAGAATTTCAAGTGTTTAGTTGAAAGAGGTTATTATATCGTGCATAAAATACAATGTTTACGATGATCTGATTGGCTGGTTCTTAAACTTAACGTAAAATTAACCGCAAGAGCTTGGAGTCTGCAATCCCTTAATTTTACGGACTCACAGTCAAGTTTACGTCGGCGCATTGTGAACGGTTCCATGAGATAACATGGCCGCAAACTTCTAAGTTAATGGTAATTTTAAGTTTGCGTTACGTTATGTTTACATTGTGAATGGGGCTTATGAACTTGATGATAACTATTGTTTTAATAATAATAATAATAATAATAATAATAATAATAATAATAATAATAATAATAATAATGTTATTTGCTTTACGTCCCTCTAACTACTTTTTCGGTCTTCGGAGATGCCGAGGTGACACGAGGTTGACGTATTTGAGCACCTTCAAATACCACCGGACTGAGCCAGGATGGAACCTGCCAAGTTGGGGTCAGAAGGCCAGCGCCTCAACCGTCTGAGCCACTCAGCCCGGCTAAGTATTGTTTAAAGGAGCCTAAAACATCTAGGTCATCAGCCCCCTAAGAACTTGAAGTGATCTACCTGGCCCCGTTTCATATTCCTTACCTGACTTTCAATCCTCCTCTATGTTTCTACCCAACTGACATTACTCCAGTCTTGGAACTGCTACAATACACAAAAATAATATCACAATCTTCCCCTACAACAAATAATGCTCAAATTTCATACTTACAAAGTTTACTCTCGTCATAAGCTTTAGGATACATGAGGGTGTAGAAATGGCTGAAGTTGGGTGGCAAGAAATGGAACGGCTCTGGAATGGATGGCACAACTTTGCCATTGCCTGACTCCCTTTCTTCGCGGCCCAATTGCAGTAGCAAACAACCCTCAGTCAGCTTGATGTTGCGACAAGCACTCTCTACCAATACAGCGTACAGGTCCAAAATCTTCGTTTTTCGGCTCACCATAGACAGAGCATCAACACGAATTGCCATCTTTAGGCAATCATAAGTTTCTGCAAAGACGAATCAATTAAATAATAATAATAGAAGAAATAAGAATATCTGTAGAAAAAACGAAATTTAGGACAAATATAAAAAATGCTCCAGAATTTCTAAAAACAGAAAATGGTCGAACAAGGAAAGTAAAGAAATTCAAATATTTCGGAGAAACAATTCAAGAAAATGGTCTGGAAAAATCCGCTATAGAAGAAAGGATACACAAGATGGAAAGAGCATACGGTACAATTATGAATATATACAACAAACCGTACTGACGGTCTTCACTTTACAATGGCGAAAAATGAGGGTATCCTCCTATTCAATGATGTATTCCTATTCAATGATGATGTATTGAATAGGAGGATACCCTCATTTTTCGCCATTGTAAAGTACAACAAAATGTGTTTATCTAAAAACCTCAAAATACAACACTACAACACAGTAGTCAAACCGTAATGCCTATACATGAGTGAATGTCTAGTACTAAATTACAAGCTAAATAAATTAGAAGTACTGGAAAGGAAAATTATACGGAAAATACTCGGTCCGCTAAGAACTACAGAACTCTGGAAATCAAGAAGTAATGAGATATGCCGGAACATAGAAAACATAACAAATACAATGCAGAGAAGCAACTGATATGTTTTGGACAGTTATACAAAATGGATGAAAAGAGGTTAACCAAACAGAGCTTCAAATATGTTTGGAACAAGATGTCAACAACAACATGGATTCATGAAGTCAAGAAAGATTTGGAAAGAAACAACATAAGGGAAGAAGAAGCAACAGAGAGAGAAAGAATTTTAGAAAGTGTTAAAAATACAAGGATTCCAAGGTCAGGAGGGTAAGAAAACAGGCTCAAAATAGTCTGAGGAGAGTGAGCCGATGAAGGAGTATTGGAGGAAGAAGAAGGAACAAATTTTTTTTTTTTTTTGCTAGGGGCTTTACGTCGCACCGACACAGATAGGTCTTATGGCGACGATGGGATAGGAAAGGTCTAGGAGTTGGAAGGAAGCGGCTGTGGCCTTAATTAAGGTACAACCCCAGCATTTGCCTGGTGTGAAAATGGGAAACCACGGAAAACCATCTTCAGGGCTGCCGATAGTGGGATTCGCACCTACTATCTCCCGGATGCAAGCTCACAGCCGCGCACCTCTATGCACACAGCCAACTCGCCCGGTAAGGAACAAATTATGAAGCACTGAAATTGTCACGGGGTCCCTAGAAGACCCTAACGAAAAATTCATAATAATAATGTTGCTGGTTTTACATCCCAATAAATACTGTTTTTAAATGGTTGCCGGAGACACCAAGGTGCCAGAATTTTGTCCCACAGAAGTTCTTTTATGTGGGGGTAAATCTACCGACATGAGATTGGCTTAAGTGAACAGCTACAAATACTACTGGATTGAGCCAGAATCAAATCTGCGAACTTGGGAGTCAGAAGGCCAGCGTTCTACCTTCTCAGCTACTCAGTGCAGCATTTACAACATGAGTGCCTAGTAGATTTCTATTTTCTACCGAAATACTAGGGAGTGTAACTTTGGATACTGGACAGGGGAAGGTGTCCTAACATCACAAACAGCTATCACCCCAGTATTTACTTGTATTAAGTACAGAACCACTTGACGAAAATCTACATCAGCTGAGTCACTGTCAGTGTAAGGTTCTGAATGTTTAGTTTCTTACTATATGAAGAGTGGAATTCAAATGTTTAACAATGAATGTGGTGCAAGTACTATTAAAATCATCATCATCGTTGATCATCTCCAAATGCCTGGGTGTGGTGTACGAGTCCCTCCATCTTTGTCTGTCCATGAACCACTGTTCTCTCATAATCTTCTCCCGATCTTGTTCTCTCTCCTCAACATCTTTCTTTATCAGATCGGTCCATTTTCCCCCTGGTCTGTCCGCTGGTCTTTTTCCTTTTACTTCTCTTTCCTATTCTCTTCTTGCACTCATCCTTTTTAGATGACCAAACCACTTCAGTCTTGCTTTCTTGATCCTATGTAGTAGGGAGTCTCCTATTCCCACCTCCTCTCAGACTTTCTCATTCCTGAACTTGTCCTTCTTGGTCGTCTGTACCATGGTGCATAGGAACTTCATTTCTGTAGCTTCGAGTTTTGAGTTGTCTTGTCCCGTTAACGAGATAGTTTCCAAGCTATATGTGAGATTGGGTTCATAATATGATTTATACAATGTCATATTAGCTTTCAATTGTGCTTGTTTATCCCACAGCAGTTGTCTTACTTGGTGGTAAAACTGAGTTGTTAATTCGACTGTCCACCTCATATTTTGCAAGGTTGTCTTTTGATACTATACTACTCAAGTACTTAAACATTGGAACACTGTCCAGTTTGGTGTCATTTATTCCGATTCGTGGTTTGTCATCTCCCCTCTGTAAGTTCTTCACAACCGACTTAGCCTTGTTGATATTTAACCCATTCACTGCAAAACCTGTATATATACGTTACTAAACGCCATGCCTCGTCCGCCAAACCCGTATATATACGTTTTGGTGCAGTGTGTACTTCACTGATCTCACAAATGAATGGGATATAGTGTCATGCTTTGAGATTCCGTGGAAATGCTCAAAGTAGTTCTGTACGGCAGATATACCACTCCATTTCGCGTGCTTTGAAAGTGGTCTGGTGTTATTTCAACTTCGTTGGAGTGGAACATCTTTCCCACTAACGTGTAGCCATCATGGCGACTTGAAGTATACATTCATCTCTTGTTGACAAAGAAATTGAATGTTTCCTCATAAATAGTGATTCTGGAGAGCTGTATTTTGATAATGAAGATGGAGAATATCTAGGTGGCGATATTGAACTACAAGAAAGTGTAAGACAAAGCAATAATGATAAGTCTCATGCGGAATTGCCACTCCCTCCTCAGATAAACTCTTTTTCCCCAAATGTTAACGATTTTGATAATACCAGATCTTGAATCAACGATGGATGAATGACATTTGTAAAAGCATAGAACATGATATGAAAATCGGAAATGTTGACAGAGCATACAATCAAGTAAAAAGAACACAATTCAAAGCTAAAATGAAATCCAGTGTAATAAAAGATACGGAAGGAAGTCTGTTAATAGAAGATGAGGAGGTAATGAAGAGATGGAAAGAGTATTTGGAGGATCTATATAATGGAGAAGAAATTGACAATGTAGATGAGTACATCATAAAACAAGACCAGGTTTCACAAGATGAACTAGGTCCTCCCATAGTGAGAAGTGAATTCAAAACAGCACTGCAACAGCTGAAAAAGAACAAGGCTCCTGGACCAGACAAACTGCCTGCTGAACTGTGGAAAAACTGTGGAAAAAAGCTGAAGGATGAACTCTTCAAAATCATCCAGTACTGCTATGAAAACGGAGATATGCCAGAGGATTTTGTTGAAAGCAAAGCAGTACTTCTGCACAAAAAAGGAGATTCAACAGAATGCTCCAATTACAGAATACTAAGTCTTGTTTCACATGCAGCAAAAATATTCACATGCATATTAAAAAACAGAATCAAAATGAAAATTGAGCAGAATCTAGATGATGATCAGTTTGGGTTCAGGAAAGGAGTAGGAACAAGAGAAGCTATTATAGCACTTAAAACCACCTTGGAGAGAAGACTGGAGCTTAACAGAAATACATATATACCTTTTGTTGACCTGGAAAAAGCTTTTGACAATGTTCATTGGAAAAGGCTGTTCAAAATTATGAAGGACATTCATTTGGACTGGAAAGACAGAAAAGCAATACTCAACCTCTACATCAATCAAAGAATAAACATCAAAAGTAATGATAAAGTATGCAAGGTGAGAATCAGGAAAGGAGTAAGACAGGGGTGTTCCTTATCACCATTTCTATTTAATCTGTACATTGAAGAGGCCATGAAAATTTTTAAATCCAAAACACCTGGCATTAAAATAAATGGAACAACTGTACACTGTATTAGATTTGCCGACGATATTGCACTTCTGGCTGACAATGAGAAGAACATGCAGATCATGCTCAACAAATTAACATCCATCTTAAAAGATTTCCAACTTAACATTAATGTAAATAAAACTAATGTTATGGTTGTAAGCAAATCTAAAATGAAGCCAGAGGCACAGCTCAGAATTGGAAATATTTTAATAAAACAGGTGCACAAGTTCTGCTACTTAGGATCAGTTATTACCGATGACAACAGATGCACTGTGGAAATAAAAAAAAGGATTTCCCTGTGTAAGAAAGCCTTTGAGGAGAAGAAGCAGCTCTTAACTAATAAATCCTTAAATACTGAACAAAAGAAATTATTTATCAAAACGTTCATTTGGAGTGTGCTGCTATACGGCTGTGAAGGATGGACTCTCTTGAAGGAGGACGTGAAACGACTAGAGGCAGTGGAAATGTGGCTATGGAGGAAGATGACTAGAACTAGCTGGATTGAGAAGAAAACTAATGAAGCAGTGCTTAGAGAAATAAACACCCAGAGGCATTTAATAACAGCGATAAAAAGGAGAAAAGCATCAGTTTTCGGTCATATTCTCCGGCATAATAACTTCATAAAGAACTTGTTCGAAGGCAAGGTGATGGGAAAGAAAGGCAGAGGGAAACCACGGAAGAAGATCATTGAAGAGGTAGTTGAGATGATGGGATGCCAAGGTTATGGAGAGATGAAAAGGATCGCAGAGAGAAGAGATCAATGGTTGCAGCGACAAGGCGAAGCCTTTAGATGATGATGATGATATTATATTATTTATATTTATATTATATTTGAGCGGAGTGGCCGTGCATGTTACGACTGTGGAGCCAAGCTCTGCATTCGGCAGGCGAATGAGTTCAAACCCCACCGTCAACTGTCCCGAGAATGTTCTTTTTGTGGTTTTCCTTTTGCACTCCAAAGCAAATGCCGGGACAGTTCCTATTCATAAGCCACAGCCGATTCCTTCCACTCAGTTTCACCATCATTCATTTCATATTCACTATCCTCTCAACTAAGGTTTGCGTCAGGAAGGGCATCCGGCCGTAAAATATAAACTCGCTTCATCCCTGACCCCGTATTGGTCTGCGGGGCTAAAGCGATGTATGCATTCCATTAATAGTATCAGTAACAATTTATCTCTAAAAGTGCTTCTTCCTTATATATATATTTTAAAAAAAAGCCGTCCAGAGGGTTCGCTTGGTCATCAAACCTTGGCAGTGAAAAGGTTAAATCATGTCTCTTAAACTCATGACTCCATTTCAGCAGCTTTTCCAGATCACCACGTTGTCAGCAAAGATGAAAGCTTGCAAGTCCTGCTGCTCCTTCCTTTTCAGTGCCTTTGTTATGGCACCCATCACAGTGATAAAAAGGAGGGGGGACAAAGGACTGTCTTGCTGTATTTCTCTTTTCAATTCAAACCATCTGGGCAACCCACAACTTCTGTTTTTTCATACAGCACCTTCACTTTCACAGTAAGACTGTCACAAACTCCCAGCTCTTTTAGGCATCCCCAGATATGCTCCTTTGGTACGCTACCATAAGCCTTTTCGATGTCTAAGAATAGTAGGAAGAATTGGTTGGCCTTTATTCCCAGTGCTTTTCCATCAACATCCTGACATCAAAGATAAGGTCTGTAGTTGTTCTTCCAGGCCTAAAACCACATTGTTCGTCTTCCAATAAAGGTTCTACAAGTCCTCTTAATCTACTCTCTATGATTTATTTCAGAAGTTCAGTACTATTAAAATATCAAAATGAATACAGAAAACAAATGAATCGTGCTGAGGTTACGTTGACATTTATTAAGAGTATTTTAAGTTTTATATGGGTGGGTAACCAAACCCCCTGTAAAACCATCATCATTTATCTGGGTTTGAGATCGGCAAGGTTGACTTGTGAGAGAGAACTGGATATCAAGTCACCAAGCTGCACAATGACAGAATAACAATAGTGAAAGAATATTTATCATGAAGACAGAATACACAAGATCCTCGAGAAGTTGGAACTATCCACGCTGACGGTGAAGATCTACCATGAATAGAGAAGTATCTTGGCTCCACAATCTCTGACAATGGCCGAATTACTGACAAGGTCAACACGCAGCCTGGCTGAAGTGGCGAATGTCAACAGTTATTATCTGCAACTATCAAATGAAGGACCATCTGAAGTCTTAAGATCTACCGGACTGTTATCCGTCCTCTCATTCTCTACGACACTGAGTGTTGGCCAGACACAGAGGAGGCTGAACACCGATTAAGCAAAGACGAAGATTTTTAGATGGACAGCTGACATCACTAGACTGGATCATATTTCTAATGATGTTATTAGGAAATGTTTTTGCTTTGCACAGATCCAAAAGAAAATGCAGGATAGCCGTCTATGCTGGCTTGGGTATGTACAATACATACAATACATTGATAAAATTGGCGTTGCTAAAAAGAGGCCAAAGGGACAACCAAGACGGCGATGGGCTGATACAGTGCAAATGACCTGAAGGCTGTAAATCTCCATCCAGGCATGGCCCGAGACTGAACTACAGGGAGACAACGAATCCACACGGTGGACCCTACCACCAGGCGGGAAAAACGCTAATGAAGAAGAAGACTGATAGATCAATTAAGAAAGTGATGGCCATTGGAACAAGCATTTTTATATTGAAAACATTTCTTAGCAGAGAAAGTAGGGGGTCCCCATACCATGAAAAATGTAAAATTAAGCAATTTCCTCAACTGCACCGAAAGCTGAAGGGCTAAAGGGATGAAAAGGTTTCAAATTGTGAGTCTTGGATAGCTCTATCAAACTAAGAAAATATATTTTAAAAATCACTTCCGGCCTAAATGCAGTTCCGGAAAAATAGTCTAAAATCTCTTATTTCTTTTTTATTCAAATCCTAGCCAAATTAACTTATTTACATAATTATTTTTGTAATCTGTTCCATGGTTCAATAACCTCAGGCGTATTTCGACTTTTTGAAAAATGTCCACACCGAATGTAGTTATAAGAGCTTAAATGAAACTCTGCATTGACTCACATTAGCTCTCGTAATGATAGAAAAAGACAAACTGCAAATCTAATCAATAAGAAGATTAAGAAAAAGAATGTAATTTTTAGGAATAAATAAAGAATATACTGTATTCTCATACTTTATTATATTTTATTTACCTAAAATTCGTAGCTCATATCCCTAGGATGTTTTCAACATTGAGTTGCTTACCTGAAGGGCTAGAACTGTGGATTTTTTACTAATCTGTGAGAGGGTGAAGGATTTTAATCTTGAATGTATGGTCACCGATTTTTATAAGAGACTTTAAAACCCTATAAAATCAAAATAATAAGTTTTGCTCTTGTTTCTGTGTTCTGTTTGACATTAATCAAATAAATAATTATAATGGAACACAAGGTTCTTGTAAAATGTAAAAATTGTTATACAAAATATCTTAAACATGTGCCCTCAGGTCCAGTGTTGACAATCAGCATATTTTAAGACAACAGATTTTAGATAGAATTGTGTGTGTATGAGTCATCAGTCCATAGACTGGTTTGATGCAGCCCTTCGTGCGACCCTATCCTGAGCTAACCTTTTCATTTCTACGTAACTATTGCATCCTACATCTGATTTAATCTGCTTGTCATATTCACTTTGGTCTACCCCTACCGTTCTTACCACCTACACTTCCTTCAAAAACCAACTGAACAAGTCCTGGGTGTCTTAAGATGTGTCCTATCATTCTATCTCTTCTTCTCGTCAAATTTAGCCAAATCGATCTCCTCTTACCAACTCGATTCAATATCTCTTCGTTTGTGATTCGATCTATCCGTCTCACCTTCAGCATTCTTCTGTAACACCACATTTCAAAAGCTTCTATTCTCTTTCTTTCTGAGCTAGTTATTGTCCATGTTTCACTTCCATACAATGCCATGCTCCACACGAAAGTATTCAAAAACATCTTTCTAATTCCTATATCAATGTTTGAAGTGAGCAAATTTCTTTTCTTATGAAAGCTCTTCCTTGCTGGTGCTAGTCTGCATTTTATGTCCTGTTTACTTCTGCCATCATTAGTTATTTTACTACCCAAGTAACAATATTCATCTACTTCCTTTACGACTTCATTTCCTAATCTAATATTTCCTGCATTACCTGCCTTCATTCGACTGCACTCCATTACTTTTGTTTTGGTCTTATTTATTTACATCTTGTACTCCTTACCCAAGACTTCGTCCATACAATTCAGCAACTTCTTGAGATCTTCTGCAGTCTGAGATAAAATAACAATATCATCGCCAAATCTCAAGGTTTTGATTTCCACTCCTTGGAATGTGATTCCCTTTCCAAATTCCTCTTTGATTTCCTTTACTGCCTGGTCTATGTAAACATTGAAAAGAAGGGGGGATAAACTGCAGCCCTGCCTCACTCCTTTCTGGATTGCTGCTTCTTTTTCAAAGCCCTCAATTCTTATCACTGCAAACTGGTTTTTATACAGATTGTAGATAATTCTTCGTTCTCAATATCTGATCCCAATCACCTTCAGAATCTTAAATAGCTAGGTCCAATCAACATTGTCGAATGCCTTTTCTAGATCTACGAATGCCATGTAAGTGGGCTTGTCCTTCTTGATTCGATCCTCTAAGATCAGACGTAAAGTCAGGATTGCTTCACATGTTCCTACATTTCTTCCGAAGCCAAATTGATCTTCTCCCAACTCAGCCTCAACTTGTTTTTCCATTGTTCCGTAAATAATACGTGTTAAAATTTTGCAGGTATGAGATACTAAACTAATGGTGCAGTAGTTTTCACACCTGTCAGCACCAGCTTTCTTGGGAATAGATATAACAACATTGTGCCGAAAATCAGATGGGACTTCTCCTGTCTCATACATCTTACACACTAAATGGAATAACCTTGCCATGCTGGTTTCTCCTAAGGCAGTCAGTAATTCAGAGGGAATGTCATCAATTCCATATGCCTTGTTCCTATTTTGGTCACTCACAGCTCTGTCAAACTCTGACCTCAAAATTGGGTCTCCCATTTCATCAGCATCAACAGCCTCTTCTTATTCCAGAACCAAATTATCTACATCTGTACCTTGATACAGCAATTGGATATGTTCCTGCCATCTTTTTGCTTTGTCTTCTTTCCCTAGAAGTGGCTTTCCATCTGAGCTCTTAATATTCATACACCTAGATTTCCTTTCTCCGAAGGTTTCCTTGATTTTCCTGTATGCAGTATCTACCTTTCCCAGGACCATACAACCTTTGACATCCTTGCACTTCTCCTTCAGCCATTCTTCCTTAACCCATTTGCCTCACATTTAAATACCATAGGACTTCACTAAGAAATCACATTTAAATACCGCTCTACGGCCGTCGTCATCACACTATTATTTAGAAAATCATACAAAACCAACCAGTAAATATTCCTTTCTGAAAATTTGCATGCATAATAAAGAAGTAATAAACTTACCAATGCCGCTATTTTAGTACGTCTGCTTGGTGTGGTACACCTCAAAACATTCTTCTAAGTGAAGAGCTACGCCACACTTTTTGCACTGCCAGCAACTTTCGCTTCTTTTACTCCGGCTGTAGCACACAACACACCTTCTTGTGACTTTTGATTTCTTCTCTGTAGGGGGAATACGCATGGGAAAGTGGGCCCATGATTTAGCTTGTAATCTGGTTGGGGTGGTGCTCGCTGAAGGTCGACCTCGAACCGAGTACTCCGGCAACTGAACAGTCTCTAGTAGCTGCTGCGCAATGCTAGTTCGGAAGTCCGTGTAGCTCGTTTTTCTGTTAGCAGCGATCTTGTGATACACAGTGAAGGAATTGAAAATACACATATCCAGGAGGTAAAATAATATTTTCCTATATCCTTTCACTGTGCGTCGCATGACGGGGAACAGAGCTGTAACCTGATCCTGAAGGTCAACACCACCCATCCTCTTCTGATATTCAAGGCCACACTTGGGCTTTATCACTTCTTCCCTCGGGGTTTGTCCTCTCTTTCGTCTGAGTTTGCCTGTCCCTGTCATGCCAGCTGATTTGTGTTTAGTGGTGAGAAAGCAAACATCCTTGTTATCTTTCCACTTCACACACAACATACTGTTGGCAGCCCACGTCTCATATTCTCCACGTTTTAGTTTCGTCTTACTGATATCGCGAGGCATGTCTTTTCGGTTCTGTCTAACAGTTCCAATTACATTCATCTGCTTGTCATATAGCCTTTTGAATAAATCTGGGGAAGAATACTAGTTATCTAAAAACAATGTATGTCCTCGGCCTAACAAGGGTTCAGACATGTTGAGAACAACGTTTGTACTTGCTGGCAGACTTGGATCCGTTACATCATCACCTACATAAATTTTGAAAGACAGACAGTAGCCAGAACTTGATTCATAAATTTTGTAAATTTTTAATCCAAACCTAGAACGTTTAGACCTATTACACTGGACATATGAAAGGTGGCCTCTGAATTTCATTAGACTTTCATCTAGAGCAATGTCTTGTGAAGGTAAATATAATTCTGAAAATTTGGAGCAGAAATGTTGTATTATAGGCCTAATCTTTCTTAGTTTGTCACTACTATCGACTTGTTCATCGTCAACAAAATGTAAAAATCGTGAAATTATAATAAATCTTCCCCTGCTCATGGTTTCACGAAAAATAGGAGTGTTTATACACCTATTTTTACTCCAGTATAATTGTATTCTTGACTTTTGCACTTGTGACATTAGTATAACTAATGCAAAATATGCCCTAATTTCGTCGGGTGTAGTCTCAAACCATTTGTCATCGTCTTTCAACTTTTTTCTGTCAGGATTGCTCAACTGTTTTGCTGCATATGAATTTGTCTCGACAGATATTTTGTCAAAGGGTTCATGTATTCACAAAAAACTGAGAGTTCAGATAGGGGCTGCGTATCAAACTTTTTCAATAAATTTTCGCTAACCCCACTGTATTCACTAAACTTATGTACAACAGGTTTATTGTCACTTTTTGTCCAGTTCCAGTCAGTCAAGTTAGTCTGTGTCGAGGTACGACAATAATTATTTCACTATGCTGGTCGTAGTAGCTTACTCACTGCCCTATTTTCTTATTCAATATTAAACCAACTCCTGCATTTCCCCCGTTTGATTTTGTGTTGATAATTCGGTAGTCGCCTGACCAAAAATCCTGTTCTTCTTGCCAACGTACTTCGCTTATACCAACTACATCTAACTTTAGTCTATCCATCTCTCTTTTCAGATTCTCTAACCTACCACAATGATTCAAACTTCTAACATTCCACGCTCCGACTCGCAGAATGTCAGTATCCATCTTCCTGATGATTGCTCCCTCTCGTGTAGTCCCCACCCAGATATCCGAATGGGGGGCTAGTTTACCTCCGGAATATTTTACTCGGGAGGAAGCCATCATCAGTACATTATTCATACAGAGAGAGCTGCATATCCTCGGGAGTTAGTTACGGCTGTAGTTTCCCGTTGCTTTCAGCCGTATAGCAGTATCAACACAGCTAAGCCATGTTGAGTATTATTACAAGGCCATATAAGTCAATCATCTAGACTGCCGCCCTTGCAACTTCCGAAAGGCTGCTACCCCCCTTTCGATGAACCATTCCTTAGTCTGGTCTCTCAACAGATACCCATCCGTTATGTTTGCACCTGCGGCTCGGCTATCTGCTTCACTGGGACACGCAAGCCTCCCCACCGCGGCAAGGTCACATGGTTTTAAAGAGAGGAAAGATAAAATTAGGGAAACGTAAATATGAGATCTGCTTGAAAGAGTGACATGGACAATTCTTATTGGTCTTGAGTAAGGACAGACTTTTATAACTTTTCATATTATTCACCTCAGCATTATTTGATCTCTTAAGTGATATAAACATGTTTCTTAATACTCTGGCAGAAATGTGGTTTTTATTGGGCATATTTTTGGATTTTAACATTATGTACAGTACAAAATATAGTCATATTTGGAGCACTTTTAATTTAGAAATGAATTTCATAATTACCAAGATAAGTTGTATTTAAGAGAAATATAATTTTTCAGTATATTTTTAAAACTGCCTTCACTTTCTTGAAAATTCTTGTGAAACATTCTTTTAATGGAATTTGAAGTTTCAAGTCGTCAGCTTCCAGCCAGTGGCTAGGCATGTTTAGAAAGTAAGACTCTTCATCATCTTCGACCTTCCCGCCATCTCTCTGTCGTCACTTTGGTCCAGTTCTCACCTATTTTCTTCCCCGCTTTTCCACTCCTTTCAGCCATGTGTCTCTTGATCTTCTTCCTTGTGTCTTGCCTTCCACTCCCGTCATGCTTCTTCCCGTGTATCCTTTCCCTCACCAGTCTCTTCACGTGCCCATACCGTTTAAGCCTTGACTACTCTATCCTGCCCTCCAAAGATGATTACATGTAATATAAGTCATATTTGGCTCATATTGTCAACTTTGAATAGTTTTATGATTTTATCAAGAAATATGTCCATCTTTACATACTTAAAATAGTTATTCCTTAAAATAAACAATAGTTTATTTAGTTTAGAAAAGACATTTCAAGTACTGTCAAGGTGAAACTTTTTCTTATAAAATAATAAAACGATCCTCCAATGGTTTTACTTGCACTATTTCTCTACCCTTCTCGCATCTTTGAGGAATGTTTATGCTTGTCTTCCCAGCCTACTTATTTCCCTATAATTTCTTTTATTTTCTAGAATTAAGTGAACTGACACAAAAAATCTGGGAATGCCTTGAGAATAGATCTATACCATGTGCTTCAATTAACAAAGTCAAAGTGCTGTATTACCATTGCCAGAGTTGTGTGCAAAAAGGGAATGGATATTCAGAGTGGTTTGAGACTAGGCAGGATGTACAACAAGGCAGTGCATTATCCCCACTTTTATTCATGATTGTAATGGATGAAATAATAAAAAGAATAATACAGTGTTGCCTGTTAGTCAGCAGGACTTCCATACTAACATCAGTCTAGATGAATCAAAATTGGAAAAAGTCCATCAGTTCCATTATCTTGGCAGTGAAGTAACAACAGATGGCTGACCATTTGCAGAAATAACTAGTAGGGTAGCACAGTTTTATCATCTTGTGAGAAAACTTCTTTGGGATAAGCAAGCTCCATTAAGATCAAAATTAGTACTCTCCACAGATTTTTTTTTGTACCAATTACCACATATAGTCTAAAAACCAGCATCCAAACCAGCAGAAATATCAACAAACTAAAAGCAGTGGAAATTAAGTTTTTAAGAACTATCATTCAGAAAACACGGAGGAACAAAATAAGAAACGATGAGATACGCCATCCAGTCCAGGTGAAAAAATCCCTTATTGAGATCTCTGTGTTGAAACCTGGATTGAAATGGTTTGGTGTGTGGTCTGCTGGGCTGAGTGGCTCAGATGGTTGAGGCGCTGGCCTTCTGACCCCAACTTGGCAGGTTCGATCCTGGCTCAGTCCGTAGTATTTGCAGGTGGTCAAATACATTAGCCTCATGTCTGTAGATTTACTGGCATGTAAAAGAACTCCTGCGGGACTAAATACCGGCACCTCAGCGTCTCCGAAAACCATAAAAAAGTGGTTAGTGGGACATAAAGCAAATAACATTATTATTGCTAAAGTGTGGTCTGAGAAGGAAACTAAAGGCAAAAGATCAAGGAAGAGATGGATCGATCAAATTAAAAGTGATCTAGTTGTACGAGGTCTGGATTTGCAGCAGGTTATGGAAGAAGACCTACATGGACAGAGGTAAATGGAGAGCGTTCATTCACCGCACCCAGGAAACTGAAGCTGGTTCAAGATGATGATGATGAAGCTGCCTAGGTATTGTACTAGCTGTTTCCCACCAATTATTATTACTCCAGTTGTTAGTTTCATGTTGTACTGTTCCATGCCATGCGTCCAACTGCTTCCTATTTCCCTACACCATCAAATCATCTGTGAACTTCACTGCTTTAATCTTTTCTTCCTTCCCCAAATTCCTCTGCGATTCTTGTCAGTGTCTCACCCTTTAAGTTTCGAGTAGCAGGCAGAATATACTCTGAGCTCTCTATTCAGAAACATTTTACGACACAAAAGGAGGTTTGGCAGCAGTGGAGATTTTTCCCACCACATGATGAAATTTCTTTTCTTGAGTTACCTGAACCAACTTCATAGCCGACCTGCTTAAGACAGATGTATGACAGTTTGTCTGTCATAAATGCATGCATGGACCTAATTCCTAATTTTTACTTCATAGAAATCCACCCTCTAGTTTTTAGAATAGATATCATACAAATGGGCCATAGTAAATATGCAGATTTCCACTACAAATGGAAGAAATTTCTACACCTAGCTGTGATGTGATGCCTCTAAGCAGACCATCCAGTGACAAAAAAAGAAAGTACAGTGGCAAAATCACTGATTTTGACAAGTGTTATGATACTTGTTAAGGTTGACAATATGGGCTAAAAATGAATTTCATTTTTGTAATATCTGATTTTGTTCATACATTTACAGAGACAATTAGTTATATAAGGCGTAATCAAAAAGTCTCCGTCTAAAGGCATTACTGCAGCGGGCATGCAACATAGTGCGACTCCGATGCGGTTATATAAACATGGACATGTTGGCAGTCGGGTTGTGCTGAGGTGCTTGCATTAAATGTGGCCACACGAACTATTGCGACGTTATTACCAAATACGTCCAAACAGGACCAATATGCTGTTATTCTGTTCTTGGATGCCAAAGGACAAACACTGATGGAGAATGAAGACTGTGTGGTGCACCAAGTTCTGCACGGGTCGAGTTTTGACAGAAGATGCCTGTCGATCTAAGAAGCCAGGTTCATCCATTACGGACAACAACAAGTGGGCAGTGAATGAGATCTAAAGTCCTGATCTCTCCCTATGCAATTAAAGCACCTTCGGTCCCTTCAAAACGGCCTTGAAGTATCGAAGCTTCCACAAATGAGGATGTGCAGCAGGCGTATACGGTCTTCTTCACGCAGCAGGACACAGTGTTTTACCAAACGGGGATCTTCAACCTGGTGCACCGGTGGGATGAGTGCTTCAATGCTTACGGCGATTTTGCCTGATTGGTACCCCGATTCAGGACTATACGGCTGCCGAATGTAAACTTTTTGATCGCCCCTTATATAAAAAATGCAGATATAGAGTTTGTTTTCCTAAAGGAGTTAGCATGTTCATATTTATTGTACCTATAAAGCCATAGGCTAAATAAATAAAGTTCAAAAAGACTCCTAAAAACAAATTTACACAAATGGAAAATCATATAAGAACATGAATACACATTCTCTTAAAATTACACAACATGCAGAGAAATAATTCAAAAGGTTGATATCAGTTTGTTAACTGTGCTTAAAAATCATACTTTTAATGTGCTGTATAACTGGAGCTGACTTTGCCTGCGATTCTGATCGGACTTCACTGGTAGGTTTCATCAACAAGTTCACTGTTAGAACATCCTGTAAGTTAAGAAACTAAATCAGCAAAATCGCACTTAATGTCCAAGTTTGACCTATCAAGTCACAATCTAAGTACTTACAATTTCTCTTGTGTTTTTACTGTTCTTCTTCTTTATCTTTATGTTACAGCCTTCTGACAAGTATTCAGCATTTTTACTACCGGTATAAAGATCCCACAAGTCTCCAACAGTGGGCTCTCCTGACAGACCACTTAACCCACTTCCTGTATCACTGCCCAGAAGATATATGTTTGTTCTTGGGAAACAAAAGGACAGCATTCCTGCAGCTACCTGGAAAAGAAACAATGTTCAATAATCTTCCTATACTCTTTTTTTCCCTCTTTTTAAGTTGCTTTATATCGCGCCGACACAGATAGGTCTTACACGTGATAATTCATTTTTGGATCCGTATTGAAAGTATTTGTATTAAATAACACTAGTATATTTTTATTGTTTACCCACCTATTCAATACAATACAATCTTAAAAATTGTCCTTATCAAAATTGTTAACATAAAATTAATACATTGGATCATACATGTTTCGCCTATCAATAGTAGGCATCATCAGCCATATTACCATAGGAATAGATCAGGCACCTGATTGGAAATGACTTATGAATACTGTTAAAAAGTAACTGTGTCTTGTAAAATTGATTACAGACCGTTAAACAACTATTACAATATAAAATGTAGTATACTATTACTTAATAATGTGTGTGTTAATATTTGAGTCTAAAAACATGACAATTATTTGAGAATTATGACACAGGTGGTTGATTCTTGATATTAAAAGATATTACATAAAATCAGCTTCATGGTCCGTATCGCACTTCAATAGATTCACAATTAAGTATTTATTTATTTTCCACCTAGTCGATACAATGATTGCTTAAGGCAATTTTTAATGGTCAAAAGTGGTACATGTTTCGTATATTATCAACATCTTCAGCCACATAACACTGTTTAGATGAAAAATATATAAAATTGACAAAGTAATGCTTTAGAGGAAGTGTCCTTAAAATTAACATAAGACTGACAAGGACACTTCCTCTAAAGCATTACTTTGTCAATTTTATATATTTTTCATCTAAACAGTGTTATGTGGCTGAAGATGTTGATAATATACGAAACATGTACCACTTTTGACCATTAAAAATTGCCTTAAGCAATCATTGTATCGACTAGGTGGAAAATAAATAAATACTTAATTGTGAATCTATTAAAAGATATTACAATAAAGTTAAAAATCAAAATACAAAAAGACAAAAACTTAAATGATGTAATAGGTAACAAAAGTCCTCTTTACGAACCGATTCCAATTCTATTACAAAAAATTCAAAATAGTAATTTTTATAAAATATTTAGCACCAAAGCAGTAAACACTCCCACCAATCTAAATACACACACCACCCCCTCCCCTTCTCACGCTGCCAGTATCATGCGCAACGAATAAGCCCTTCTCAAGCTCAACCCCCTCCACCAAGACTTCACAAATACAACATGCGAAGTAAGAGCTCGGCGACTGCCAGTTGCTCTAAAGCTCTGAACATAAGTTAACATCTCAGCGGTCGAAGGGGTAAGTGTCAACACTTTTCATTTAACTTCCACTATTTAGTTCCCTAATTCCAATTATGATTCTTCATTAAATTTTCTAAATAACTCTTTAATTACAGAATTTCATCACACAACTTGGCTACCCACCAACTGACAACAACTTTTACTACAACAACGTTCCCTTTTGACTAGTACGCTCAATTCAACACGTCTAACAACAAAGAGCCACACCTATCATAAACTCTTCCCACAAATATTACATCAAAGAAGATGGCCTAATCACGTCTACACAAACTCCAATATAGCCTACGGCACCAGCATTCTAACTAATATTATCTCAAAAACGAACCACGCCATATGAAAATTCTTCAAAATGTATAGCATTTAAATGAAAATCAATACTTATCAACTTCAAGAAACAAGGACTATTACCAATGCTCAACTTTCCTCAAGTTTTTAACAATACGCCATTTGACAATTAATTGGAATGTGCTTTCCGATTTTTAACTTTATTTACATTATTATAATATCTTTTAATATCAAGAATCAACCACCTATGTCATAATTCTCAAATAATTGTCATGTTTCTAGACTCAAATATTAACACACATACAGTAGAAGTCCGTTATAGCGAGAATTTACAACAGCGAAAACTTTACTCGCTATAACGGATTGTCGTTATATCCGATTTTTGTATAAAAGTCGGGAAACCCTTCATGCACTTTAAAATCGGCATGAAACGGCAAACCGTATGTTCAAAACTTGCGTTTCCAAAGATGATATCGATACTACGGCTTATTTTTGTTGTTTTTCGTAATCCGATACTACGTGAAAATGTATGTTTAATTTCATTCTGAAAAAAAAAAGTTCCGTATTTCTCCGAATCCAAGATGAACCCCACTTTTTCCATCAAAAAATTTAAATCAGGCTCAAAAATAATGTAAAATCATACAGGCCTACGCATTTTAGACTATTTTTAGACGCCGAACATTGACTTGCGTCACGCCGTATTTCTTTTTTTTTTTTTTTTTTGCGGCTGCACAATTATTCTTTATTTCCGCGGGTTAAAGGACCATTAACTTAACATTGGCATCATAATATCGAAGAGAACTCGTTGAAATGTTCCGGCAATACCTATTCCATGCGTCTCTACAATACAACGATCCATCGGGAAATTATTCTTGCTGTCTATAAAACTGTTACTTTTACGCAGCGTCAGATATAACCGGCTACCGCTACACGCACGTCTCGCTTGTCGGGTGCGGCCACATTCAACGGCTAGCGATGTATAGGCCTAATCGCGAACGTTGAAAGTCAACGAACGAGTTTATTGCGCCACGGTATGGCCAACCGCCCTTGCGTTTTTCGTGCTCATACCTCACAATTTCATCATCGACTTCTTTCAAGCGTCCTTGTTGCGGACCACTGAATGCATTTTTGTACAGTACGCATTTTTTTGGTTCTTTGTCTTCACTCCAACTCCAAATATTGGCTTTAGTTAGGCCTATGCCGTATTTTCTTGCGGCTGCACAATTTTTCTACATTTCCGAGTGTTTAATAAACATTAACTTAAAATTGGCACCATAATATCGACTAGAACCCGTTGAAAATTTGCCGGCACCGGGCGAGTTGGCCGTGCGCGTAGAGGCGCGCGGCTGTGAGCTTGCATCCGGGAGATAGGAGGTTCGAATCCCATTATCGGCAGCCCTGAAGATGGTTTTCCGTGGTTTCCCATTTCCACACCAGGCAAATGCTGGGGCTGTACCTTAATTAAAGCCACGGTCGCTTCCTTCCAACTCCTAGGCCTTTCCTATCCCATCGTCGCCATAAGACCTATCTGTGTCGGTGCGACGTAAAGCCCCTAGCAAAAAAAAAAAAAAAAATTGCCGGCAATACCTTTTCCACGTATCTTTACAATACGACTATCCATCACGAAAATATTCCTGCTCTCTATAAACCTTAATTTTACTAAGCGTCAAGTACAATAGACGCGTTATGACTCTGCCACTGAGTAGACATGGTTTTTCTAAGAATTCGAAGGGTCGCATGTTTTGATGCCATTCTGCAGATTTGAGAAAAACACAGGCACTGTACACTGTACAACCGGTAGCGATGTGTAGTAAAGAGGCGGTCGTTTATTGTCAATGAGTTCTGTGCGCGTGTGAAAAGCAGCGTGGTTACCGCGGTAGTTGCCAGTGGTATCCATTAACTTACTGTTAGGCCGCGAATGCAACAACCCTTGAGTTTTCGCATGAGATTCTGAGGAAAAAAAGTCTTGGATTCGGAGAAATACGGTATCACTCCAGAGATTTCTGTGGCAAACACCTCAGCTTTCTTCTTCAAACAGCGTCACCTAACCTAACTTAACCATGTATGTAGCCTATCATGAACACATATTTGAAACGCATGTAGAGAAATAACCTCCTCGCGAAAAATGTACATGTAAATAGCTGTAACTAGACGCGAGAAGATATGAAATGTCCTCTGAAATCAGTGATGTACTCTGCCATATCTTGAGGTGTATGACATTCTCACGTAATTTCCGTATATAACACTAAAATTAAGATATCGTTTATTCAGTCTTTATTTTTACGAGTTAAGAACTGCTATCGGCCACGTTATTTACACATTTATTACGAAAACGTGTTATACTCTTTCATTTCGAATTTTCTTTAGAGAACAGCAGTCGATGGGTATTACTAATCAACTCCATCGCCTTTGAATGTTAACGAGAGAGTTCGCAAATGCACAAAGTGAGAAAACTATACCATACCGTAGATGATCGATCGCATTTTGTTGCAAACGTTTCAGTTTTCTTATGCAAACAGCGTCACGTATCCTCACACCACCGTATTATACGTATGATGAAAACACACTTCAAGCGCCGGTAGAGAAATTATACCTTTCTCGTTATACATTCTCATAATAGCCTTTCCGTAATTTAACCAGACGCGACAAAATACAAAGTAACCTATGACATCAATTAAGCACTCTGCCATATCTCGAGGTGTATCCCATTCTTACTTAATTGCAGTATTTAGCCTCAAAATTAAACGGTCGTATAGTCAGCCTTCATTTTTAACGAGTTAACAACCGTTATCAGACACGTTATTTACGCATTTATTACGAAAATATGTTCTCTTTCATTTCGAATTTTCTGTCGACGGATATTACTAATCGACTCCGACATCGCCTTCGAATGTCGACGAGAGAAATCGCTAGTGCACATAGCGAGGAAACGATGCCGAAGGTAATCGATCGCATGCAGTATCATCGCTGGGGTGAATAAATATCGGTAACGGAAAAAATCGCGCGCGCTTAATCGCTCGTAATAACGGATGCGCCACTGATAGGGTTCTCGCTGTAACCGAAGGACGATACACAGTTTAATATATGAATTTTGAAGGGACAGAAAAAAGTCGTCGCTATAACGGAGTTCTTGTTATATGCCGTACTCGCTATAGCGGACTTATACTGTATTATTAAGTAATAGTATACTACATTTTATATTGTAACTAGCCGGTGTACCTGTGCTTCACTACGGAATTCTACATTGTATACAGTATTCTACGGTAGATTAGGTAGTGTACACATTGTGAGCAAGATTGTGTTATATTGCATAGCACTTAACTTTACCCTAGAAACGCGACGCGGAAATAACCAAACATCTTTTCTCATATGAAGAGTGGGTTAGGGAATTTTCGTTGTAAAGGTAGGCCCCACTGCCTGCATCAGTAACAATCAAGCTGGGGAGTTTTCATTATAATGGGAGACACTCACTCCCCACCTGCCTTTTTACATCCTCAGAAAGACTGTCTTAGTAGTTTTCCCAACTGAAATGAACATAGGTCATTACAATGACATCAGTAAGAATGGCGTGATTAAAAGCAATGCTTTCATATGAAATATTCGATCTAATGAAAAACCACACATTCTCTCACTTTTAACGAACAATACTATGCTGCCGATCTAACAGTCCAAAGTTCCAGAGTTGGAATGATGAAGCCGCAGAGAGCTGTGATCCGTGAATAGACTTCGTCTTATTTTCGGTCGGATGGGGGTGTCAAATAGTTGAGACTCCCAGGGCAAAAGCTATACCCTCTTACTCATCTGATTAATAGGAGTACCCGATGAGTCGGAAAATCTCTGTTCACTACACAGGCGGCGGGAAAATCTATATGACTTGGAGACAAATTTTCCTCCAAGCCAGAGGAGAAATCCCCTCTTCACTGCTAATTTGGAATAAAATTAATGTAGAATTTAATAAAAGTGAAGAGGAAGAAGCTTTTCTTAGGAAACGGCTCTTTTCAGAGTTAAATTTTGAGTTATTTCGTGAATGATGGTGCTATAATTTGGATTAGTCCTAAATTGTAATTCTATACCAGGTCATACTACTACTACTACTACGTGAGCGTCTGCCCTTTTTTTTACTAGTTGTTTTACGTCGCACCAACACAGATAGGTCTTATGGCGACGATGGGACAGGAAAGGGCTAGGAGTGGGAAGGAAGCGGCCATGGACTTAATTAAGGTACAGCCCCAGCATTTGCCTGGTGTGAAAATGGGAAACCACGGAAAACCATTTTCAGGGCTGCCGACAGTGGGGTTCGAACCTACTATCTCCCGAATACTGCATACTGGCCGCACTTAAGCGACCGCAGCTATTGAGCTCGGTCGTCTGCCTTAATTATGCACACTGCTCATTCAAAACAGCGCGTCAGAGTAGGGATCGAATAGCTGGAATACTATGAAAACCAGTGTGCTATGTACCAGCAGTATCAGAAAATGTATGAACCAGAGGAATTGCATGCTAGAGAAGAAAGTTTTCAAACTCCCCAGCTATTTTCCACCAATTTTCAGTCAGGCTGTTATACGCAGTACGCAGCAGTAATCCCATCTATCTGAGTTGAGCGGCAGCATAAGAGACAAAGAACATCACCACAAACAACTGTCAATGTAATGTTATTGTTGATCAATGTTATGCACTTTCAATATTGTAGGCCTTCACATGTAGTTTCCTTCCAACTCTGAAGTACCACTCTTATCATAGTTGGTACGGTAAAAATGAATAAAGCATAAATTGCCCAAAATTGTATTCTCTATAACTTTTGTTATGTAGTACTTTTTGGTAAGACCAATTACACGGGTATTTAAAAATTAAATTTTAAGCGCCTTCCCCTAAACTACAATTTCATCGGGATGAATAAAAATGTTTATAACTTAGACTGTAGTTTATTATTTCCCAACTCTATGTACCTATTTTAATTAAATCTTTTAACCCATTATCTCGTGGCTCGGAGTTGATGTGGACTTAGAAACAAAAATACAAATTCGTGAATATCTGTTATGGTAACAATGTATGACATAAATGATCGGAAATTTAATTCTATATAACTTTCGTTATGTAGTATTTAACGATAGGACCACTAATTAACATAAATATTTGAGAATTAAATGTTAGGCCTTCCCGTAAACTACCATTTCACTCAGTGTGATTAAAATGATTTATAGCCTAGATTGTTGTGGCCCATTCCCTGACTTTACATACCGATTTTCATTCAATTCTCTGCAGCCGTTTTCTCGTGATGCGCGTACATACATACATACATACAGACAGAAATTACGGAAAAGTAAAAAGTGCATTTCCTTGTTACTATGGACATGACCGATACAGAAATACCATTATTTTCAAATTCTGAGCAATGTACAGACAACTCTTATTTTATATATACAGATAGTTGTTGAACGATCTCTAATCAATTTTACAAGATATAGTTACTTTTCAACAGTATTCATAAGTCATTTCCAATCAGGTACCTGATCTATTCCTAAGGTAATATGGCTGATGATGCCTACTATTGATAGGCGAAACATGTACCATTCAATGTAATAATTTTATGCTAACAATTTTGATAAGGACAAAGTCCTAATTTTTAA
The DNA here is from genome assembly GCF_040414725.1 of Anabrus simplex. NCBI lineage: Eukaryota > Metazoa > Arthropoda > Insecta > Orthoptera > Tettigoniidae > Anabrus > Anabrus simplex. Next base: position 499,682,694 of record NC_090267.1, read on the forward strand.
GACTGTATTGTATTGAATAGGTGAGTAAACAATAAAAATATACTAGTGTTATTTAATACAGATAGGTTTTATGACGACAATGGGACAGGAAAAGGCTAGGAGTAGGAAGGAAGCAGCCGTGGCCTTAATTAAGGTACAGACCCAGCATTTGCCTCGTGTGAAAATGGGAAACCATAGAAAACCATCTTCAGAACTACTGACAGTGAGGTTCGAATCACTATCTCCCGAATACTGGATACTGGCCACACTTAGGCAACTGCGGCTATCGAGTTCGGTCCTACACTCTTAATACCGTATGTACTCTCTGCATATCTAGCACAAAAATGACAAGCTTTTATTTTGACAAAGACTTGCAGTCTTTTTCCAATCAACGTACACAGGTCAAGTTAGACTAGCTGTTTACCCCACTGTTGACGGGTTCATTTTTATGCAATTGCAATCGTAAATCCATCTAGTGAAGATGCATATCACTGGACCAAGTCCAATGTTTCAAGTATCTCGGCTGAGTGCTTGATTACAGCTGGAAAAACATTCTTGAAATTAGGTCCCAGACTGAAGGACTGCCTTCAAGAGAATTAGTAAACTTCTCTGCAACAGGGACTTTAATATTAATCTCTATGTCCATTTACTTTGGTGTTATGTATTCTCTATTTGGCCTGACGGGCATCATCTTTTTAATGAGGAAACTTCTGCGTCTGCTGAGACTTGGATCCTAACAGAGAATAATGCCAAAAAACTTTGATAGTTTGAGATGTGGTGCAACTGACACCTGCGCAGAATATCATGGGTGGATAGTATATGTTACAGTGGGGTACTCCAATGCCTGAACAAAGAGCTAGAGGTCATGCACAACATCAAAAAGAAGAAACTTGGGTACATTGGCCATATCATGATACAGATTTTGATTCCCAAAGGGAGGTCAAAATATTTATCTTGAATGAGTACATTCATAATTCCAATATAAGTGGTCCATTTATTGGAAATTATAAATTTTCCAGTTAACTCATTCTTGGTTGCTATTGTGCCAATTTGGGCTGATCAGGTCGTAACTAACACACTTACCAAGGTGCATGGCTAGTGTATGTAGTACAGCCTCGGGCAGTACCGATGCACTATAAAAAATTTGGCCTGACGGGCATCATCTTTTTAATGAGGAAACTTCTGCGTCATTTAGCTGCCGATCAACTTCTACTCACCCACATGCGTGTCGTGTTTGTGGTGGGGAGCATGTTCTGGTACTACCAGCAAATCAAGACATTCAGAAACTACAGAATAAAATAAAGCCCATGAATTTAAATCATGGTCGGCCGCTATTCGCTTCTGAGAATACGTTTTCCTCCTGCAATTCTTCTTAATGTCTGTTGGCTCTGTTGAGATGTCTCCGATGACTGATCAGCCAATCTTCACATGAAACATGCGATCACGCAGGTCACATCTTAGGGTGGGTGGAGGACGCGGTTGGATCTGATGTAGTTTGCGCTTTTCATGGGTTTTAATTTCTTGTCTGCAATGTGCCTGCTCAAACAGTGAGACACCTTCTGCAGTAGCTTTGCACCAATGAACACAGTTTTGAGCAGTTGTTGCCCAGGTGTTAGCATTTATATTGGTGCTATTCATAGTCTTAAGCTGGTCTTTATAATGTTTCAAAGGAGCACCTCCGGCCCTTTGCCATGACCAATCTCACAACAGAGAAGTTGTTATTTGCTTTACGCCGCACCGACACAGATGGGTCTTATGGCGACGATGGGACAGGAAATGCCAAGGAGTAGGGAGGAAGCGGCCGTGGCCTTAATTAAGGTACAGCCCCAGCATTTGCCTGGTGTGAAAATGGGAAACCACGGAAAACCATCTTCAGGACTGCCGACTATGGTGTAAGAATCCACTATCTCCCGGATGCAAGATCACAGCTGCGCGACACTAACCGCACGGCTAACTCGCCCGGTGCAGAGAAGTTGTTTAGGCAGTCTGCTATCATTCAAAGTGTCTATAGAATAAAGGACAGTGTGGGCTATAGCACTGTCCTATTGAAAATATCCATAATCCTTTTATTTCTGTCAGTTCATTAAAAGGTGGATGCAAAATTGTTGTCACATACACATCTGAATGAATGTGGTCATCGAAAAATACAGGCTTAATTATCTGCAATACACTTACAGATAACCAGACCCCTATTTTAATGGGATCCAATAGCACTTCCTGCATAATATGCACATTCTCAGTACTCCACAAATGCACATTTTGAGAATTTACATGTCCGGAAAGATGGAACTATGCCTCGTCAAGACATAAAAATTAGCTGTGGATCCGAATATCTATTGGTAAACACTTTCAAAAAGCCAATTACAGAAACTTATTCTTGCAGTGAAATCTATTTAGTGAAGTTACTGCACTAACCTGATTTTAAATGGTTGAGTCCGGCTGCCTTGTGGGCCAACCTGATGGATATGTTTGTTTTATAAGTTAGATTTTCAGAGACCTGCTTCTAACAGTGCCCAAATATCTCCAAGTTTATCTTCAGTTAAAAATGTGTCTTGTCTGCTTCCTCTGTACATATAATAGGAATTACTCAAAGAATGTTCCAATCAACACTCTAATAGGTACTTTTACACAATTTAATAAATGAATACGGGTTTCGATTCTCCTAGCACCATCCTCAGCACAATCAATACATGAATTAAGAAAGGTGTTTAAATAACACACATTACAAATATACACACACAAAAATACACATGATATAGCTAACATATATTATGTCACTAAAAACATGTTAATTGTGAAATAACTTCCTTCAAGTTAAAATAGTGTTTTAAAACTACGTGCACAACTCATTAATCAAAGTTTGTCTTAAAATGTTATATGGCACTTGTGACTACAGTTCTTGTAGAGTTTCTGTGAGAGTAGATGAGCTGAGATTAATTTGACACCCTTATTTACTGTGAGTCTAAACAATAATCTAAAACACACATTTGTATCGGCACTTATAAAACATTGTTAAAATGTGTAAAAGTGCCGTTGTTGAAACAAGTCAATTAATATTAATGCAAGTTGTGAATATGACCAGCTGACACTTATGGTGGGCTGCATGTGGGTGAGCTGGGACCTCAGACCTCATTACGGAGTTAAAATGGAACAGCGGATGTGTTGAAATTAGGTACTTGTGTGATGGTACGGCCGTAGTTATATGTGTAGAGGGATGGATAGTCCGTGGAGAAAAAAAAAGTAGATAATGTAAAAACTGTTGTCTGCCTAGACTTTAAATTATTACAGTAAGTTAAAAGTTGTTCAAGAGTACTTACTCCCCGTTCTCATGACCCTGCCACTGGCTAAGTTAGGAGTACACTGCTTGTCTGTGTTGGTGTGAAGCTAGTTGCTGGATGACTATATCATGTGTATTTTCATGCACATCTATTTCTAATGTGTGTTATTTAAACACCTTTCTTAATCCATGTATTGACTGAGCTAGGGATGGTTCAAGGTGAACCAAAACTGGTACTCATTTATTAAATTGTTTAAATGTACCTTTTAGAGTGTTGACTGGTGGAACATCCTTTTAGTAATTCCCATTATATAAGAGAATCATCAACACAGAAATGAAAAGAATAATAAACTATCCTCTGTACACCACAAACTGAATCTGTTGTACACCACTTTTTTTTTTTTTTTTCCCAGGAAACATTCCACCAAAACAATTTGGTGTTCAACCAAATACTTCAGTTTCCAATTGATTACTTTACTTAATACACAAATGATACACACAACAATATACAACCAAGTCACACACACATTACAGTACAATTCCGGGAAGCAACTAACTGCTGGGATGTTTTGTACAGTCAGGGGAGTGGAAGTTGCTCGGCAAATGAATGATGCGGAAGTTTCCTTGTAAAATGAGACCACTGTATTATTTCCCTATGTTGATACATGCAACAGACACCTGGACAATGACAAAAAGACAGTAAAATACAGGCCAATGATTTGAAAATTTTAAGATGACAGGAAAGATCAGACACAACAGAGTAAAAAATGACGATGTTAGGAAGGAGATTGGAATGAAAAAGCTTGAGACGGAATGGAGAGAAATACACTGAGATGGCTTGGGCATATTAAGAGGAGAGAAGAGGAAGGACACTGAAGCAGATAAGGGAGACAGACTGAAGGAAGGAGAAGAGGAGGTAGACCCAGACTAATGTCGTCGGACTTGATTGAGAACAGGACAATAAGGGCCTGAATTGGGAAGTTGGGAGCAGAAATAGTGATTGGATAGAGGAAAAATTAAAGGTGGGATAAACATCTCAGCCCAGCTGAAAAAGAGAAAGTGGTGATGATGAAAAATGGACAACTCAAAAGGAGGCTTTTCTACAAGATTATGAATTAGATTTTACACTACAGGCATAACACTTGGATATTTATACCTATTCACTGACTCTGATAACTGACATACCTTTTTGTACAAGTTCTTCAGGGCATCTCGTAATTCATTCTCATCCAACTCCGAGACAAGTGGTAGTCTACCCTGTATACGGAGATAGAGAAACTCCTTCCATAGCTCTGCCTCGTTCACTATTTCAAAAGGTTTTTCTAGCAGTTTCTCATGCAGGTGAAAATGAGTTTTAATGTCCTTAGTGCCCAGTGTGGGTAAACTCAGCAACAATGGGTTGTCTGTAATGTCAACTTCCTGAAATATAAAAATTTAAAAAAAAATTCTATTCCTTACGCAGGTTAACATGAAGCTCAATGTAATTTAATTAAAATTATTTATGGAAAAATTAATGGCATATTTTTTGCTGGGCTTGCATACATTTGCTGTAAAATATTAAATTGCACATCAGTCTCTATCAATTTTTGGACAAAAGAGTTTTTAAAAAAAGGCAACATACAGAGGCATACAGGATGGTATATCACACACAATGTTATCATGTATAGAAATGTCTGTCATCCCATACCTGCCAACTTTTAGAAATAAAAAATCGGAAGATATTTCAATTCTTGGATTTGTTCACGTATATTGCGCCAAAGTCTCGGTGAAATAAAATACAAGATAAAAGGCATACACATCTACAGTTACAATAGACTAATTGATCATTAAATTTAAAATCCTAAACTTAGAAAACATAAAAATGGTTACAAGAAATCGTTAACGATCTCGGAAGAAAATCCTTCATAGTTTCTTTTATTTGACCGTAAAATGAAAGGAAATTCAATTTCATAGGTTTCTGGCCATACTGTGGAGAGAAAATACCAGAAACTGTCACCGAGACAACTCTCTGAAATACATTCAAGTCATTCAAATTATGAACTCAGAATGAACACAAATGCAGTGAAATACGCAAAACTACCACATACAGAACAGATCAATACGTCTCATACATTATTTATTTTTGCTAGTGGCTTTACGCCGCACCGATACAGATAGGTCTTACAGTGAAGATGGGATAGGAAAAGCCTAGGAGTTGGAAGGAAGCGGCCATGGCCTATATTAACGTACATATTAAGGTGTGAAAATGGGAAACCACGGAAAACCATCTTCAGGGGTGCCGACAGTGAGATTAATACATTAATAACATAAGACTCTGACGGGGGGAAAAGTACAGAACCGCAAGAAAAAACATGTGGACTACAACTCCAAAGAAACTAGCAGAGAAACGATGTTAACAGGGCGTAAACCACACAATAACAAAGTAACAAACTCGTTCTTTTGTCCCGATTAATGGAGTCACTAGCGCATGCTAGCCTCTCTCGCTTTCCGTCCAGAATTCCCAGCAGTAAAGCACACACGCTGCTGTAGTGTGCGAGAAACACGATACAATCACCAAATAGATACGCTTGAAAATGACACAAGCTCATAAAATTATCCTAGGGGAAGAGTATTGACCGTACTGGAGGTTATATTGGTCAAAAATAGGAAGAAGTAAAAATAAATCAGAAAATGGGAAGACGAGTTAAAAAACGGTAAGTTTCCGGGTAAATCAGAAGGGTTGGCAGTTATACATGATGTCTATTGTAGAAATGCTTAATTATAAACTCATTTTTCGTCACTTTTTGCTATTTTTTAAATGTAGGCCATTTGTAAGTTTTTAGGCAATGATTTTCAGAAGGATTGATTCACTGATTCATTTCAATATAATAGCAGCTTTGAAATAAACAGTGTCAAAATGTCCAACATTTAATTGGGGCACCGAGAAAGTATCTTTGTACACTCCTTAACGTTTTCTCACTTAAAACAATAATCACCACCACCACCACTTAATGTTTCTTGGAAAACCCACAGTTTTGAAGTGACAAGATGCTGGAACTAATCTGGGCAAATGTCTTAGCGATGAATCAGATGTCGTGTATACATTTAAAAATATTTTAGTGGGATTGTGGAAATACGTAAAAGCAGATATACCCAAACGTGTGTTACTGAGAGAGTGGTGGTGGTGATTATTGCTTTGATGATGATGATGATGATGATGATGCTTGTTGTTTAAAGGGGCCTAACATCGAGGTCATCGGCCCCTAATGGTACGAAATGAGACAAAATGTTATGACAAATTAAAAGTCCAAAATCCTCCACTGACCAGAATTCAAAGCATGAGGACAAAGAATGAATGTATGGACGGATATGAATTTAAAATGATCAGTGGAACTGACCCACATGCACCGAAACTGGCACAAAACAATAGTATTACTGACCAAGGAAATACTTCTATAGCATGATGCTGAATCGATTATGCTTGTAGTCGAAACAGGTCCAATATTCAAGTCATCGGCCCCTCATAATGATACTTATTGCTAGGAAATTAGAACCATGCTATTTGTCATTTAGCGGTACTAATCAAAACTAGCGTAGACTCGCAGTATTCCACACATTATGGTACTATTCACAGGTAGTGTAATGCGCACATGTAACACACAGACCTATGGTGTTTCGCACATTGCGGCGCTATTTACAGGCAACGCAAACCTATAAAAGCAATGCAAACCTATGGCGTTCCTCACATAACTGGACTAACCACAGGGACCCAAACTATCCCGTGGTATTCCTCACATAGAGGGAACTAAGCATAGGCAAGGCAGAACCATGGTGTAGCTCATCCCATGGTGTTGCTCATATAGGGGTATGAATCACAGTTACTGTAACACCCTCATCCTGATTCACACACTGTTGCTATTAAACACAAACCTATTGCGTACGTAACATAGTGGTACTACGCGCAAGTAAATGCGACCCACGGTGTTCCCTGCGTGATGGTACTAATTACAAGTAGTCTCATGGTTTAAATTTACTCATCTCTTGGTCACCCCTTTTAGTCACCTCTTACGACAGGCAGGGGATACCGCGGGTGTATTCTACATGTGCGTCCCCCACCCGCACGGGGTACTGTGTTTGGTCTGCGAGAGGTATTTTACTTCCCTCAAGTCCGCTGGCAAGCCGGTTAGGACCCCTTATGCGCCACCTGGCATGCGCCACGTGGGAGTATAACCTCCCCCCTGCTATGCCAGCGTAGTAGGTTCGTGGGATTATTGTTTTAAGAGGAAGTACAACTAGGTAACCATCCTCTATATAACACTACCCAGAGAGAGAAAATGGAAGGGATCCAACATAAAAAAAAAAAAAAAAAATATCAGGCAAAGGAAGACGAGGGCCACAAAGGGCGTTAAAATTTAAGACTCCCTAGGCCTTGCAACCTAATACCATCGGGGTCAGAAAAGAACAAGAGTGGACCAAGGCAAGTTGGACAGGATAGATGAAAGTGAGGAGCCTGGCACAAGTAAGTAGAAGCAATGCCAGGACTCAGCTCAAGGCCCTGCCAACCCATGCTCCCAAGTTGAGAGCCTCTGGGGCCCCTTCTAGTTGCCTCTAGCAGTAGGTAGGGGATACTGTGGGTGTTAGTCTGCTGCCCCCCACCCACAGGGGGATACTGAGAGAGATAGAGAGAACGAGCATGTGTGTGTTATTCGTTCACATTCCGTTGTATTGAGAAGGCCAAAGTGAAACCAGTTAAAGCTGTATCAGAATGCCTGAAAGACCTTTGGAAACCTATACTTGGTGACTAGCATGTCTTCTTTTTTTTGTTTTGCTATTTGCTTTACATCGCACCGATAAAATATGTCTTGTGGCGACGATGGGATAAGAAAGGCCTAGGAATGGGAAGGAAGCGGCCATGGCCTTAATTAAGGTACAGCCCCAGCATTTGCCTGGTGTGAAAATGGGAAACCAGGGAAAACCATCTTCAAGGGCTGCCAACAGCGGGGTTCAAACTCACTATCTCCCGATTACTGGATACTGGCCGCAATTAAGCGACTGCAGCTGTCAAGCTCAGTATATTATTTCTTCCTAAGTGGAAAAAAGTAAGTAATGAGCATTACAGTTGCACAATGAAGAAGCATTACAGTTGCACAATGAAGAATGTTGTTATTGATATTGTGTTAGGTTAGCCAGTAGTTTTTTATTTTTATTTTTTTAACAGATATTTTCTCTGAGGGAATATTAATATTATTGTAACAATAGCATACAGGTAGTCAGGGATCTGCATCAGAAAAAGCACATTGCCTGGTGTGAAAATAGGAAACCAGGGAAAACCATCTTCAGGGCTGCCTCCACTTCTCTTACCCTCCGTAGCAGAGTCCATTATTCTCCTAGGTAACCTATCCTCCTCCATTCACCTCACGTGACCCCACCTCCGAAGCTGGTTTATGCGTACAGCTTCATCCATCGAGTTCATTCCTAAATTAGCCTTTATCTCCTCATGCTGAGTACCCTCCTGCCATTGCTCCCACCTGTTTGTACCAGCAATCATTCTTGCTACTTTCATGTCTGTTACTTCTAACTTATGAATAAGATATCCTGAGTCCACCCAGCTTTCGCTCCCGTAAAGCAAAGTTGGTCTGAAAAAAGACAGATGTAAAGATAGTTTCGTCTGGGAGCTGGGTGCTGATCGCAACTGCGAACTCACTGCATTAGCTTTACTACACCTTGATTCAATCTCACTAACTATATTACCAATCTGGGAGAACACACAACCTAAATACTTGAAATTATCGACCTGTTCTAGCTTTGTATCACCAATCTGACATTCAATTCTGTTGAATTTCTTACTTACCTACTGACATCAATTTAGTCTTCGAGAGGCTAATTTTCATACCATACTCATTGCACCTATTTTCAAATTCCAAGATATTAGACTGCAGGCTTTCGGCACAGTCTGCCATTAAGACGAAGTCGTCAGCATAGGCCAAACGGCTTACTCAATTTCCACCTAACTGAATCCCTTACTGCCATTTTATACCTTTCAGCAGATGATCCATGTAAATTACGAACAGCAAAGGTGAAAGATTACAGCCTTGTCTAACCCCTACAAGTACCCTGAACCAAGAACTCATTCTACCATCAATTCTCACTGAAGCCCAATTGTCAACATAAATGCCTTTGATTGATTTTAATAATCTACCTTTAATTCTATAGTCCCCCAGTATAGTGAACATCTTTTCCCTCGGTACCCAGTCATATGCTTTCTCTAGATCTACGAAACATAAACACAACTGCCTATTCCATTCGTAGTATTTTTCAATTACCTTTCGCATACTGAAAATCTGATCCTAACAGCCTCTCTGTGGTCTGAAACCACACTGGTTTTCATCCAACTTCCTCTCAACGACTGATCGCACCCTCCCTTCCAAGATGCCAGTGAATACTTTGTCTGGTATACTAATCAATGGATACCTCGATAGTTGTTGCAATCCTTCCTGTTCCCTTGCTTATAGATAGGTGCAATTACTGCTTTTGTCCACTCTGAAGGTACCTTACCAACACTCCACGCTAATTTTACTACTCTATGAAGCCATTTCATCCCTGCCTTCCCACTGTACTTCACCATTTCAGGTCTAATTTCATCTATTCCTGCTGCCTTATGACAATGGAGTTTATTTACTATCCTTTCCACTTCCTCAAGCATAATTTCACCAACATCATTTTCCTCCTCCCCATGAGCTTGGCTGTTTGCAACACCACCATGATGATTTCTTTTACACTGAGAAGATGTTCAAAATATTCCCTCCACCTCTCCAGTGATTCCCTGGGATCTATTATGAGTTCACCTGAATTACCCAAAACACTGTTCATTTCCTTTTTCCCTCCCTTCCTAAGATTCTTTATTACTGTCCAGAAAGGTTTCCCTACTGCTTGACCTATCCTTTCCAGGTTATTACCAAAATCTTCCCATGACTTCTTTTTGGATTCAACAACTATTTGTTTCGCTCTGTTTCTTTCATCTACATACCAATCCCTGTCTGCCTTGGCCCTTGTTTGGAGCCATTTCTGATAAGCCTTCTTTTTACGTTTACAGGCTGCTCTCATTTCATCATTCCACCAAGATGTTCGCCTTTTCCCATCTTTACACACAGTTGTTCCTAGGCATTCCCTTGCTGTTTCTATTACAGCATCCCTGTATGCCACCCATTCACTTTCTATATCCTGAACCTGCTTAGTGTCTACTGTTTGAAACTTCTCACTAATCATATCCATGTACTTCTCTCTAATTTCCTCGTCCTGGAGACCTTCTACCCTTATTCGTTTGCAGACAGATTTCACTTTCTCTACCCTAGGCCTAGAGATACTTAGTTCACTACAGATCATCGAAAAATCCGCGAAAGACTCGTACATTCCTAACAGATTTCCTAAATTCAAAGTCTGTTAAGATATAGTCTATTATGGATCTGGTACCCCTAGCCTCCCATGTGTAGGGGTGAATAGCCTTATGCTTGAAGAATGTATTCGTAACAGCTAAACCCATACTAGCACAGAAGTCCAGCAAACGCTTCCCATTCCCATTAGCTTCCATATCTTCCCCACATTTACCAATCACCCTTTCGTATCCTTCAGTTCTATTCCCAACTCTCGCATTGAAATCGCCCATTAGCACTATTCTATCCTTGCTGTTGACCCTGACCACGATGTCACTCAATGCTTCATAAAACTTGTCAACTTCATCCTCATCTGCACCCTCACATGGTGAATACACGGACACAATTCTTGTCCTAATTCCTCCCACTGACAAATCTACCCACATCATTCGCTCATTTACGTGTCTAACAGAAACTATGTTGCGTGCAATCGTATTCCTGATAAAGAGCCCTACCCCAGACTCTGCCCTTCCCTTTCTAACACCCGTCAAGTACACTTTATAATCTCCTATCTCATCCTCTTTATCTCCCCTTACCCGAATATCATTTACTCCTAGCACATCCAGATGCATCCTCTTTGCTGACTCAGCCAGTTCTACCTTCTTTCTTCCATAAGCCCCATTAATATTGATAGCTCCCCATCGAATTCCATTTTGTTCGCCAAGCAGTTTCCAAGGAGTCCCTCGCCTGTCAAATGGGAGTGGCACTCGATTACTCCCATAGGTCCGAGGCTTGCTTAAAGTGTTCTGAGCTTGGTAAATTCATGAAGCAGGATGCTGCCCTACTTGCACATAGTCCAAGTGAGGATCTCTCCTCTAACGGGTTATGGACCACCAGTGAATTGTATAGTCTTAGCCGCCTGAGCACAAGGAGGGCCACGACTCAGAATATGTCCGAGATGCCCACTCCCATTCCATAGCAACTAGTATCCCGACTCTCAGGACCACGTACTAGGCCACTCAGCCGTTGCCCATGCTTCACGAACTAGGACGTGACTACAGTAACCCACAAACATGAACCATGAATATAAAGTTTTAAAAATATTTACATTATAACAATCAAGGGAGAAAGGGTGTAGTGCTCGGCGTCAATGTTTGTAACCAAAAATTAATGTCAATGGTTGTTAACTATACAGTATTTACATTGTCCAATTGAACGGTTGAGAATAAAGTTTTAAAAATATTTACATTATAACAATCAGGGGAGAAAGGGTGTAGTGCTCGGCGTCAATGTTTGTGACCAAAAATTAATGTCAATGGTTGGTAACTATACAGTATTTACATTGTCCAATTGAACAGTTGAGAATTTTACAATTTATATACATATTTACACAAGAGCAGCTTGGTGAGCAAGGATATAAAAAAATCTAGTTACCAAGTGCGTCCTGTTGTTTTAAAGGTTGGAAGAAGAATGTAGCATTGACATTTCAGAAATTTGCAAGTGGTTTATCTTAGTTAAAATCACCGGGGGTAGGGAAATATTCCATAGCCAAATGAGGTTTATAGGCATCAAGCTGAAAGTTGTCTGGTTGCAGCACCGAGATCGGTACGGAGACTGATCAGTGTGGATGGAGACTCGTGGGTATTCATTGCGTTTGAATGGCAACAATGATGACAGTTGTTTGTAGGTAATTGCTTATTAGGAATATGTTGCGGGTTGAAACTTTCGCTTATTCTTTTAGTTGACTTCTGTAGCTTCGAATGTTATGTGAAGATATCGGTGTGAGATGCCGGTGAGACTAAATTGATATTATTCCGTGGAAAAAAGTATGACGGACCTCGGGATGAAGTTATTGTTTTTTGTTGCTGGTGTGGTGAAACAGAATAGAGTTGCTTGTGTTGTGAACTGCAGTGGAGAGATTAGAATGTATACGGTAACTGCAGAGTCAGAGCGTTGTAGCTGGGATGAGGCATCTTCTCATTCTGACTGCTAAGAGGAGCCATAGTGGCATGCCATATTTGTGCCGATGTGGGCTGGGTTCTGGCGTGTTGTTGAAAGTTTTATTGTATGAAGTGGAAGTTATCTGATGTGTCGCTGAGAGGTAATTGTTGATGAGTATTGGTGGACTATGAAGGAGGCTCAGTCGGTAATACGCACATGCGGTTGGCAAACCTTTTAGCATCCTAAACTCATACCTTCCTAACAGATTTCCTGAATTCAAAGCCTGTTAAGATATAGTCTATTATGGATCTGGTACCCCTAGCCTCCCATGTGTAGCGGTGAATAGCCTTATGCTTGAAGAATGTATTCGTAACTGCTAAACTCATACTAGCACAGAAGTCTAGCAAACGCTTCCCATTCCCATTAGCTTCCATATCTTCCCCACATTTACCAATTACCCTTTCGTATCCTTCAGTTCTATTCCCAACTCTTGCACTGAAATCGCCCATTAGCACTATTCTATCCTTGCTGTTGACCCTGACCACGATGTCACTCAATGCTTCATAAAACTTGTCAACGTCATCCTCATCTGCACCCTCACATGGTGAATACAAGGACACAATTCTTGTCCTAATTCACTCCAACTGACAAATCTACCCACACCATTCGTTCATTCACGTGTCTAACAGAAACTATGTTGCGTGCAATCGTATTCCTGATAAAGAGCCCTACCCCAGACTCTGCCTTTCCCTTTCTAACACCCGTCAAATACACTTTATAATATCCTATCTCTTCCTCATTATCTCCCCTTACCCAAATATCACTTACTCCTAGCACATCCAGATGCATCCTCTTTGCTGACTCAGCCAGTTCTACCTTCTTTCTTCCATAAACCCCATTAATATTGATAGCTCCTTATCGAATTCCATTTCGTTCGCCAAGTTGTTTCCAAGGAGTCCCTCAACCTGTCAAATGGGAGTGCGACTCCATTACTCCCATAGGTCCGAGGCTTGCTTAAAGTGTTCTGAGCTTGGTAAATTCATGAAGCAGAATGCTACCCTACTTACACATAGTCCAAGTGAGGATCTCTCCTCTAATGGGTCATGGACCACCGGTGAACTGTATAGTCCTAGCCGCCTGAGCACAAGGAGGGTCATGACTCAGAATATGTCCGAGATGCCCACTCCCATTCCATAGCAACTGGTATCCCGACTCTCAGGACCAATTACTAGGCCACTCAGCCGTTGCCCATGGTTCACGAACTAGTACGTGACTACAGTAACCCACAAACATGAACCATAATATATACAAATGCTACCCAAAATTTTCAAAAATTTCAATATCCTGCATGAACAAGTAGCAGTACCAACTTCTGATGCTAGGCATTTCTTGGCTTATGTTTCAACTATTAGTCTGGCAACTGGTGTCCTTGTAACATAAGTTTTTGTAATTTCCTTTACACTGCATTCCTGTGCTTCTGTGAATTTCTAAATGGCCGATGTTAAGGCGCAAACAATCTGCATTAAATTTTGCTTCAGGCCCAATAAAACTGCATCTGAAATATATCGAATGTAAAGGAGGGCTTTTGGTGACCAAGTTTTACACCAAGCAAGAACATTTGAGCGGTCTGAGAATTTCAGAGAAGGCTGGGAGGGGGGGTTAATTTGTGGAAGATGACAAACATTCAAGTTGACTGTCATCAGGTAAAACTCCTAACCTGATCAGAGAAGTGCATGAAGTTATCTGCGATGACAGACCATTGATGGCATTTGTTAATTGTGCTGGAATATCATGTGGAACAACAAGGACTGCTTACTGCATCATGGCAATGTGTCCACCCAGTGTGAAAATCTTCCTGACAGTAAACAACATGACCACTATTCCGCAAATTTCCTACTGGTTCGATCTGGCCCTCTGTGACTACTACCAGTTCCCTAAAATAAAACTCCAGTTGAAAGGGAGCTATTCTGAATCCACCAAATGGATCCAAGCAGAATCACAAGAGATGCTTAACACGCTAAAGCCTGAAGATGTGGCTCTTTTTCTTCTTTTTTTTTTTTGCAAGTTACTTTACATCGCACTGACACAGATATATCTCATGGCGAAGATGGGACAGGAAAGGGCGCCAGGAATGGGAAGGAATCGAGTGTGGCCTTGATTACGGTTGCCTGGTATGAACAATTGGAAACCACGGAAACCTGTCTTCATGGTTGCGTTGGAAGATCTCCTGAGTGCCTCTAAAAATGAGAAAATTGCTGGAATTGCTGTACTCAAGCCCAGTGGGATTACTTTTAAGGTGATGACGGAAATTAGGCATTAATCTAAGTATTCATGCTTTTACGAGCTAATTCTTGGAAATTCTGGGCAGGACTTTGTATACGGTACAACAGTAAGGTGCTAATACTTTCAACAAAAGAATGTTAAAAAAATCACAGCTTTAGAGCTGCACACTGAGTCCTTTCAGCCACTGGATTAAGGTGATGGAACCTTCCCAAGATCTACTTGTTATCCCTGGTATGAGCACAGTGGACATCGAGAGAGGGTATGCTCTACAACCACAATCTCCCAGAAGTCCCCTTAAGAAACAAATATGCACATCAGCCATGTTCAGTGATGACCAAGTTCAGTGAGGGAGGCCAAACCTCCTCAGAAAGTGCAAGTATCCAATGCTGTTTCCATTCCTGAGACAGACAGAAGCTTGCCTCTGTCAACTGTTTGGCTGTTCTTAATGATGCACGTCAGGATGAGATTTTACAGGCCAGGCTGAGTGGCTCAGATGGTTGAGGCGCTGGTCTTCTGACCCCAACTTGGCAGGTTCGATCCTGGCTCAGTCCGGTGGTATTTGAAGGTGCTCAAATATGTCAGCATCATGTTGGTAGATTTACTGGCACGTAAAAGAACTCCTGAGGGACTAAATTCCGGCACCTCGGCGTCTCCGAAGATTGAAAAAGTATTTAGTGGAACGTAAATCAAATAACATTATTATTATTAGATTTTACTGTATTCTCGAAGTAATACATTTGAACAGTATAAGTCTGGTGGAAAGACATGATAACCAGTATGCTGGAGTAGATCAGACAATCTCAGAGATAAATGTTCAGCTGCACATTTACTTTCTTTATATTGGTGCTGTTTGACTATATCGGGAGCAGTCCCTGTTGACTGTACAAGTCTAAGTGTAGAGCTTCGCAAAGTCAGCACGTCATCAAGAGCAAGAATTCTTTGAATATACTCGCACAATATTGAACCTTAAATGACAGAACCTTACTAACTAAAGTTCTGAACTGAAAGATTTCGCTGAGCAGTTTTTGAAGGTGCAACAATGATATTCAATCATAAGTTAGGTGCTAATTAGCTTATTGGACTTAAAAAGAAGATTAACTCTTACCTCCAACATCTTTCTTACAGTTTCTTTAGTTTCTTCACTACTCACATCTTCTCCAATAGTGATGATTCCACATATGTCAACTTCTGTTGGCAAATTGTGTACAACACGAGAATGAGCCTCTGTAGACCAAGTTTTGATATCTTGTGCACTGGCATTTTCAAGCTTCAGCTCAATATTGAATCCAAGTACAAGCAAAGAGTTATCATACATAACACCAAAGAGTGAACCAGAGCATTTCTTCTTCACTTGGCTGATTCTCTGAAACAAGACATGATGGAACACTCAACTGATGATGTAAACCCTTAACTGTATTGATAATTAAACTAAATTAAATATTTTTCTATCCTGTTATTGGTCCTACATCCCACTAACAACTCTTTTAATGGATTTTCCCTATAATTATTACATTTCAATGTAGGTTCAATGAAGTATCAAAGCTCAAGTCGTTTATTTTATCAAAATTAAAAGGCTGGGAGTAATGTAGCCATATATTTTCAAATGGAATGCAATTTTAAATTCACACCATATGGAAATTGTAAAGAAAGTAAGAGCACTTTCGGTGTGGTTACAGATAAGTTATAACAAAGAACTGAACAAACCGAAGATAAACAAGATACAAACAGTAGAGTTATTAGCACGAAAAACCAGCAGCAAAATCTGGGACAATTTCATATGCAGTACAACAACGCGGTTAAAAAAATTGCATATTGTATAAGCTCAATATAGGCTACAACTCAAATACCTTAACGAATTTAGCAGCAAATAATACATATTTATGCCCAAAAACGATAGTAAAATACAAAAAGAAACATCTCCATAACCATATTGTCTTGATCATCAACAATTTTTTGGAAGTAGTTCACAATATTTCTTTCGATAGTATATAAACAACGTCTTAACATATGGGATTTAAAAAAAAAACTGTCATGAACACTTACATCAATTAATGTATTTACAATTTTTAATCGTGGTGGACTCATGTTGAGAATTGGTTATGTTTAGCTGTCAACAAGTTTACAGACACGCAAAACAAAAGAGCAACTTCCTGCCATGCGGGAAAAAGCAAGGAGTTTACAGACGGTAAACCCACTGCCTGCCCCATCACTGGTGAATCTCACCTGGAATGGCAGCAACGAGCTGAGCCAGCACCTCTGGCTGTGTCACCGCCATATTTGAATCCGCATGAACAAATTGGCGTGGTTATGAAACGAGTATACAGGCTACAGGAATAAATTACTACTTACACAGTTTTTTTTAGTTAGGAAAGCATTGAAAGGAACATACTTTATTTTTAAAAGGGTTCTAATGTAAAAGATATACATAATTACAAATTGTATTAAGAAGGAAAATCAACACATTTCCAGCAATTACAACCAAGTCACAATACGCTACCATTAAATGTATTATTAGCACTAGCAAATGTATCCGTACTTCACTACGGTATTTTACATTGTATTCAGATATCGAAGTAAATTACTGTACAAGCAGTGAAAAGGATTTTTTTTAATGCATGTATCTTTAGTTTAGCATGGGGAGGTCACCGTACGTTCTTTCCAATGTAAAGTGTGAGTTGCGGAGTTGTGATGATAACGGCAGGCTCACTTGCCTACTGCCATTCACAATGGAGATGCGAAGTTTATTTTATAATGGCGGGCTCCATAGCCACAATGGATTTGGATGGTTTTCATTACAATCGCAGGCTCCCTTTCTTACTTCCAGACATATTACGGTTGAGGAAATTTTATTATAATGGCAGACAACTTCCCTACTACCAGTCAAAATTGAGTTGTGCTATTATCATTATAATGACAGGCCCCTTTTCCTAATGCCAGCCAGCTTACTGCCAATCACACCGAGTTGGCAAGATTCCATTGAAATAGCAGGCCACTATACCTAATGCCAGTCACATTTTAGATGGGTACATTTGTTCACAATGGAGGAAACCCTTGCCCACAGCCAAACACAATCGAGTAGGGAATTTTTGAACAAAATTCCATGCTCCCTTGCCCTCTGCAAGTGAAATGGAGAAGGGAATTACTCTTTACAATGGTGGGCCCTCCTTACTAATGCCACTTACACAGGAGTTGGAAAAGGACCCCATACCTACTGCCAGTCAAAGTCGATGTGGGGAGTACTGATTACAATAGCAGATACACTCTTTCTTTCTCGCTACGAATCGACATCAATATACATTAAGTGCTGCTAAACGGTACGTCATATCGACAAACGGAATGTACCATAAGACGCCGTATTTAGCAGTCTAAATAGCTGGTCCTATGATATTTTCTTGCAACTCATCAATAGGGTGAAATTTGGGCAAGATTGTCTCAAAGTGCATTACTTTACGGATGATTATGTGACAGCTACAAACATAGCATTTGGTTCATATACAGCTACTGTGTGGGCCAATGATCGTGTAGAATTTGATGATTCTATCTTTCCTATAAGTAATTCGAAGTAAGAATTACGCGTGTAAAAAGTGTAAAATTTACTTACAATTGAGAAATAGAGAGAAATCTAATATATAAGGGATAGAGATACGACAAAAAGGCATAGGACCAAAGTTGTAGATCACTCCAGTTCGAACGGAGATTGTGCCTACCGTTTTGTGATAGGACTTACCGTTTAGCCACGAATTATTTCGAATCGAAGGTCTGCACTGTCATTAGAATTGCCTTGATATTTCAATATTCTTCGGGGATAAAAGTGAAAAATTTAAAGATCTTAAGAAGTGTTCCGTCATTTACAGGCGAAAACGTATAATTTTGCCAAATTTCGTTTTTCTAGCTCTTCTGGCCGATTATGCCCCATTCTTGATTTTGGGAGAGGGCGGTAAAAATTAGGACTTTCAGGAAACTAAAGCCAAATAATATGCAGATGGTCATTAATACCCTTTAGAAGGATAGCAGTACGAAAATTTCGCCAAAGTAGTGAATGTACAGACTCACGGTCGTTACGATTTTATTTATATTATAAATAGAAAAACATCTGCTCCACGTACAACACCTTTTCGGCTATGTCCGTTGGACTTAGCCTGAAAAACCGACCATTCATGATATCTCCCTTATTAATCCTGCTATCGAAATTACGCACATGAGAAAAAAGTTTTAGAAATTGATTTCCATTCCACCCACTACCCCCGAGAATATAAAATGCGGACGGGTCGAAACTGGCTAAATGACAACCAGGAGCTGGGCCCGGGCCTCGTATATAAATGAATTACACATAAAATGCAAGAACCCAAGACAGAAATAGTTTTAACGTAGATTGGGGTTTATTTTCATAATATTGGCTGATACAGAAAAACGACGAGCTAAACACAAATCGAAGGATACATAAAGTATATAAATGTTACTTACATACATATTCATGGCGGATAGCATTTTCATTAACATATGTAGAAGCCTTTTACTTCCACTGAAACCACCATAAAGACTTGTATATGGGTACATAGGATGATATTTATACATTCAGACATTACCAGCAAAATGTATGTTGTCTTTATTTCAAAACATTTCTCTCGTGAAGGAGGAAAATATTATATCTCCCAGAGTTGAATACGACTTACCCCGGGCAAAACAAGACAAAAACTCTATTCCTTTTTAAAGGATCACCACCAACAACAATCACCACAGATTAACTCCTCATGGAAGTTTTAAAGATGAAAAATGAAGCACATCAGCCAACACATTTTATTACAAACACCAAAAAGGTAAGATGGAGAAAGAGCAGGGGCGCGTTGACATAGCTACACAGAAATTAAACATTATCAAAGACGACTTGAAAATCATTAATACCAAATACCAAAATATAAAAATAAAACCGGTAAACCAGTCAGGAATAGAGATGAAGCAACCAAATAGACAAACATATAAAAAACAGAAAGTAACATACATAAGATATCCAAAAAATAACACAAATCCGACATTTATACAACGCATTCATACAAGCACAGCTAGAGACCAGATGTATAAGGCAATATAAATACAGATTCAAGACATGCCGCGACGAAACCGCAGTAGCATGAGATAAGTAACTCAAAGGTCCAGGAGCTCGATCTGAGAGTCCAGATCCAAATATCAGGGCGGCCGCAATACAAGGTAAAGCTCACCTAATCATGGAAATAGTCTAACCACAAATACACAATGGCACGTATTCATATCGATCCACGGTAGCGAACATGAATTGTTCCTAAGTAGCGTATTAAATACACGTCATATGAGCTCAACCGAAATGTCGCAGGAGGGGAAAAAAGGCATGGTCTCATGTACGTCGTGATCAAACAGCACCACACATATATAAATTAAAACGGGTTAGTGCTACCTTTTCGTCCCTACGTAGGAACAGATACGTAAATATATATATAAAATAAAAATATATAAGGGAACAAAATCAAAACAAGGAACACAGAACAAAACCGGGATCACAATGAACGCTAGCTTAGCATAGCTGTGGTGACCCAAAGGAAATAAATAAATAAATAAATAAATAAATAAATAAATAAATAAATAAATAAATAAATAAATAAATAAATAAATAAATAAATGCAATAAATAAATACCTTGATAAAGGTCCATATGTATTAATCAATCATGTACGTTAGCTCAAGGCAGAGAACCACGTATGCCAAATAGTGAATCTTTCTTAATATACCAGTTATATGAAACGAAACACGATTCATAATATAGCCTGTCCATCTTGTTTACCAAGGCTTCCATTTTCTTCTCTTCAGAGAGCAAAGCAAACAAATTAAGGTCGAAAGAAATGCTTTGGAAAATCATAGCGGCATGAGTCACCATCTGTCTAACCGTGAAAGAGGTAGATGTCAAGTCAGAGAAAAGTTATCGTTATCAAATAACAGACACGTGAATTCTGTGTCAGGCAATAGACTAACAAGCCCATTCTGGGAAATAAGTATAGAAAACACTAGGTGCGGCACAAATATTCCTGCAACCCCTTGAAAAATTAGTTCTATTCTCGGTGATCAGGCGAGTAGAACTCATTTTCCATAAGGGTCATAACTTACTGCTAAACGCGCGCGCGTGACCATCACTAATATATAAACAAGTGAGATAATGAATAAATCAAGGCAATTCAATAAATACACATGAGCAATAAAAGGCATGTAGGTTAAGGCGTCCATTCACACAGGCCCACATACAGGTTTAGAGATTTGTTGTGTCTTCGGTTTAAACACATAACGATGACTTTGTAAATCACGAAATACGAATATATTAAACCCAGTGTTGTTCCAGTCTTTTCTTCTTTCCCTTTTTTCCATCCTTTTTATTTTAGGGATTTTGGTATACTCTTTAGATCAAGCCTCAAACAAAAGATAATGAGAGTGCGGTCCCGTAATCATTGGTCTATTCTAGAGATATTTATCAATTGGGATATTAATAAAAAAGATAATACATCAAAAACAAATTGATGAAGTTAAACATCAGCGGCTCCTTGGATAGTATCTTTTTAATATGGAAACATGAGCCTTAGATTAAACCTGATTTGCGACATCTTCTAATCTGACAGTTACCGGTCCTAGAAATTCGACGATCTTGTTTGGTTCTGACCACTTTTGGGAAAGTTTCCCGCTGACGTGGTCAATAAGGGAACCGATGGGGAATCTTCTTACCAGAACAAGGTCTCCAACTCGGGACGGGACGGGCTTCCTTCCCTTGTTGTACCTGTGGACCACCTTGTTTTTTGCCTCGACGAGGTGTTCCGAAGCAACTTTCCATCTTTCCTGGACAGTCATGTGGCGAGAAGGAGTAGACCGATATTCTATATTCCACTGTAACATGCGGGGATCATTAGGTATTCTGCTCAAAAATACCTCAGCAGGAGTAAAACGGCAGGATTTATGAACGGCAGTGTTGATACCTAAGGTAGAAAAACCTAAACAAGAATCCCAAAAAAGTTTGGTTGTTGTGGTGAAAGGCTGATAGACACGTCTTAAAATCACGGTGGAATCTTTCGATATGAGACGGCTGAGGGTGGTGTGTCCCACGAGAAACCAAGTTCTGAAAATGGGCACAGGTAAAAACGGAGGAGTTGTCCGACACCAAGACTTTTGGAAGGCCAAAAATAGCAAAGATATGATTAGATAGTAATTTAACCGTGACAGTAGAATTCATTTTACGAACAGGGAACAACCAGAGAAATTTAGAAAAGCAGTCAATGACAGATAGAATGCCGATATTCCCATTTGTAGATTTGACAAGAGGACCGAAGAAATCAATGAATAATTTCTCCCCAGGAAAGTTTGCAATGCCAACAGAGTGGAAACCAACTTGAGTGTTTTGGGCGGGTTTGCATTTTTGGCAAACGTCACAACTCCTAACGTATTCGAAGACATCCCTTTTAAGGTTAGACCAGTAATAGTTTCGATCAATCTTATGGAACGTTTTCTGTGTTAGGACTCATTTGGAATAAAGAAAACGATACTACTGAGATGAATCTGACACACGTCATTGATATCAGGCATGACGTAATAACAAAGAGGACAATACTAAGAGCTGCTCATAGAGTATTTGATCCTATTGGTTTTTCATGTCCTGTACCTCTCTGCCCTAAATTAATTCTATAGGAACGTTGTGCCTCTGAGCTAGACTAGGACACTGAGGTAAAAAAATGCCTACACTACATGGCCTTAGTGAAAAAGAAAAGGTTAAAGTTATGGCCGAAAATCAAAATGTTAGGCAGCGAACAATTGCACTCCTTTGAAATTCACTAGAATATCATTAAAACCCTATGTGGGCTTATGGCCCGAAATTACAGAGGCTAAGCCTATACTACGGAGGTTACTAGCTGGAAAGAAAATTTTAAATTACAAGAAAGGATAAATTTTAAAGTTTTCGAAATCCTAGTCACCTCAAGACCAAGTTGAAGGGGAATACAAGAGGGTTAACACTCTTTATTCTCTAAGTTACCCTAAGCGTTTTAGACTTGTTAGAAAAAATACATTTAAGATTTCCTTACGAAAGAAGTTGAAACCTTCCCCTCAAACTAGCTTTCAGAATCTATTACTTGATTACAAGAAGTCTGCCATTACCTTGAGCTTGTGCACCTTCCGGAGATGGACGAAGCAAGCCCTCCCCTGCCTCCCTGAACACACGCACAAATTCTATAGGTCGATTAAATCAATTTCAACAATTCCTTATTGGTTAAAATTGTAAGCCGGCGGGAAGAGATAGAAGTGCTGATAACCTTAGAAAACCAAAAACAATCTACAAATAACTCAGTTTTACCAACTAATGACTACAAAAATTTTCTTAAAATTAATTTTCCATCCTCTCACCAGAGGGAGCACCTAGATCGACTGTAGAGTCATCTGACGATAAACGTCCAAACTTCTTCCACTAGAAGTTGCACAGTTTGTATCACAGATGGCCTTTTAAAAGATACTTAGTTTGAATGTACGGAGTTAGTGTACATCCGGTACAACAATAACAAGTGCAACAACACAAATCAATCTCTTGGAAGAAATAGCCGTCAAGACACGTGACGTTACTCGCAGCCGCCGCTCCTCTTCCCACGACCAATGTAAGTTCTTTGAGGTAGTCCTATATACCCGCTCTTTATCTTCTATTTTGGCTTCAGATTTCGTGATTGGTGGAAGTGAATCAAGCCGACTTGGGCGGAGTCCGACCACGGGGAGGAGCCAAAATTCGCAGTAGTGGGCGGGTAGTGTGAACTGTGAGCAGAATTCAAATTTTATGAAGCGAAGCCCATTAAATTATAAAGAAGAAGAAACTTTGTCCACTGGAACGCTTTTTCATCTGGATCAAGTGCTCTATGAACAAAGGCTTAATTTTAATTTTATTTGTGGTAAAATTCTGTGAATGTGTGGTTGTAAGAATGTAGTTTTTTACACCTTATGTTCTGACCATCCCTGTTTTCATTTTTGTATTTTTGGGTAAAGTCCGTAATAACCAGTGCTTTTATTTTGCGGCAGTAGCGTTTCACTGCACTCCACATGTTCTGAGCGTGGCTCTTTTAAATCCGCCTCGTGTTAGCTGCCATTATATAATTTAATGTATAGTGATGCTTTCTTCTGTTGCAGGTTATGACTTTCGAACGTCGCTGTTTTCTGTGTTTTATCTATAGTTAGTGGGAGCAGACTTCGTATTTTTTGTCAAGGAACACTTCGTGTGTTTAAAGTGCTCTACTATAAAGGACTATAATTTTTCGTAAAATTCAGTGAATGTGTAGTTTTGAGTAAGTAGTTTTACACCACGTGTTCTGATCATCCCTGCTTTTAGTTGGTGGAAGTAGCGTTTCGCAGCTTTCCACGTGTTCTGAACGTGGGTGTTTTAACCTTTATTTTGCGTTAAAATCCAGAGATTGTTATGCCTCGTATTAGGTGCCAGTTATGTAATTTAACGTATAGAGGTGCTTTCCTCTGTTTCAGGTACTCAACGTGTTCTGACTTTTGAACATAGCTTCTTTTTCTCCTTCTTTTTTTTTTAGGAAAATGCAGTGAAAGTATTTTTATTTCGTGTTTTGCACGCTCTGTGTGTTTATTGTGTTCTGTATATTGACACTGGGTTGGTAAGTAACATTTCTTACAGCAGTCCATTGTGTCTGCGTGGCCATTTTTATTTTTGTATTGAGGTAAAATCAGTCACGAGCCGGACATCGGGAAGTGCGGACGTGTGAGTGAGCTGAGGTGCGCAATATGGGAATAACGCTACAGCAATACAGGCTAAGAATTGGAAGATGGCATGGTGCAAGGCAGTGTTGGAAGGAAGGTGGAGTTGAGAGAGGAAGAGAAATTAGTGGTTGTAAAGGACTGTTGGAGATTATGTTGTGTGCGACGATTATTGCGACGCTGCTGGTGGTAGGAGGTATAGAAAAGAACCCGGGTCCAAACCAGGGACCGTTCGGTTGGGAGGAGCTTGAAGAGATCAAGAGAGTGGTGAAGGAAGCAAGCAAAGGGGAAGAAATTAAGGAAATGATGCAGGAACACCGGGCAACCCAAATGAAGGAGATGAAGGACTTAAAAATGTTTATAAAAGAAGAAATTGGAGGTGTAAATGACAAGTTAGCGGAGATAGAAGATGGGGTAGGGAGCTTGAAAAAGAAGGTGGTGGTACTGGAAGAGGAATTAACAGCAATTAAGGGAGAAGTCAGGTTAGCAAGGAACGAATCAGCAAGGAAAAATGTGTTTGTGTATGGTGTAACTGAGGAAGGAACAGAATCAAAAGTGGAATTAGTATTGAAAGTGGTGGACATAGTTTCGAACAAAATGAAGATAAACTTTTCTGAAGTTGATATAGATGATATATATAGATTGGGAAGGAACAAGGGACATAGGCCGGTGAAGTTAAGATTAATATCAACCCTGATGGCTGATATAATTCTGAGGAACCGGAATGCTGGAAATTTGAAAGGATCGAACATTTATTTGAAGGCTGAGATAGAGAAAGAAGACAGGATGCGGTTGGATGTCTATAAGCGGCATATGTGGCGTGCTAGAGCGCAGGGATTGCGAGTCAAGATAGTGGGGAGGTGTCTGGTAACTTCAGGCAGAAATTGGTCGCGTTCGTGGACACAGGAGGAACTGCTGAGGATGGAAAAATGTGAGGAGGAAATGAGTTGCAGAAATCGAGAGCAGGGCGACATCAATACGGAGAAGGAAGATAGGAGACAGGACTGCGGTGTCAGCGGGCAGGTAGCGAAGACAGCAGAGTCCTTGGTGAGTCAGAACAGCCCAGGAAGGAGTGAATCAATAAGTAGGACACTAGACCGAAGTGAAGTGGATACAGGTAGTGAAGAGGGGACGGGAAGGGAAAGGAGTCACTGTAGTGACTCAACCTCCCCGAATAGGAGAAATGCACAAATAAACCTAGAGAGAAAGCAGGCGTTAAATAAGGCGAGATCGTTAATTTTAAAAGATCTATGGGGTGGGAAAAAAAACTCTGGCACGGAAAAGGGGAAGGATGGGGGGGAGAAGAAAGAGAGGGATGGTGTGGAGTCAAAAGGAAGAATCACGAGAAGTAAGGGGGGAAGTGGTGAAATGCAGAAGTATAGGGAGGGAGGGGGAGGAAATAAATAACTAGATATGGTGATAGGGATGCTGAATATTGAGGGGTTGATGGGGAAGTTAGTGAATAAGGAAATTGTGGATTTAGTGAAAGATTTTGAGATTATTGCTCTAGTAGAGACGTGGTTAGGGAAGGGGGTTGAAATTACATGGGACGGTTATAGAGTAGTTAACGTGTTAAGGAAAAAAATAGGGAAGAGAGGCCGAAACCCAGGGGGCATAGTAGTTTTAATAAGAAATGACCGGGCGAGTTGGCCGTACGCGTAGAGGCGCGCGGCTGTGAGCTTGCATCCGGGAGATAGTAGATTCGAATCCCACTATCGGCAGCCCTGAAAATGGTTTTCCGTGGTTTCCCATTTTCACACCAGGCAAATGCTGGGGCTGTACCTTAATTAAGGCCACGGCCGCTTCCTTCCAACTCCCAGGCCTTTCCTATCCCATCGTCGCCATAAGACCTATCTGTGTCGGCGCGACGTAAAGCCCCTAGCAAAAAAAATAAGAAATGAGATAGCTGAATGGGTGGAGACGTTACAGACTAGGGTGGGAGGGGGTAGTGTGGTTGAGAGTAAAAATGGTGAAGGGGGCAGCGGAAGCAATTTGTCTGGCACTGCTTTATAACCATCCGAGCGATTCAGTTTATGCAAATAAACATTTTTTTGACGAACTGATTGAAGAAATAAACACAATTAAAGGAATGTATGTAGAAGATGAGATGATTTTATTGGGGGATTGGAATGCGAGAGTGAGCAATAGAGTACCGGTGTACGGGAAAGAAGTAAAAGTAGACGGGGTACTGTAAAGGAAGAGTAAGGATAATGTTGTAAATAGTTATGGAGAAAGGTTATTAGAGTTATGTGCTATAGAACATTTATTTATTTTAAATGAGTGGATGAAGGGGGATAGTGTGGGAGATTTGACGTATATTACAACAAATGGAGGGAGTGTAGTGGATATAGGAATAAGCTCAGAGATAGCGTTAAGGAGAATAATAAGTTTTGAGGTGTATCAAAATAAAATTGAGAACTTTGGTTGCTGATGAGAAGGGAAAGATGGAGGAAAGTAAGGAGAGATATAGGAATGGAGGATGGAAGTATGTATGGGATGATAATACTAAAGAGAAATTAAGACGGCATTTGAAAGAGGAGGGAGATATATTAAGGGTAGGAATTGAAAGGGCGGTAGAAGGGAATGATATGGATAACGTGCTAAAATTAATAGAACTCCCTGTATGGAGGGTGGGGAAGAAAGTGAGGAGAAGGGTAGAGAGAAAAAAGAATAAAATGAAAGGATGGTTTGAAGAAGACTGTAGGAGAAAACGTGAGGTTGTAATGAGAGCCCTAACGGAGTTTAGGAAGGAGGGTGTGCAAGAAAAAAGGAAGGAATATTGTAAATTGAGAAGGGAATATAAGGAGGTATTGAATGAGAAGAAAAGAGGATGGAAGGAGGCGGAAGCTGAAAAAATAAATATATATTGTAGAGAGAAGAAATTTGAGAGGATTTGGGAGTCAATAAACAAGATCAGAAGAACGAAACCGGCGGGGAAGGGGGATAAAATAGGAGAAAACGAGTGGGTTAGGCATTTTAAAAGGCTTTTAGAAGGGGAGGGGAAATTGGGTAGAGAAATAGACAAGTCACAAATTGGAAGGGAACTGGAAGTAGGCATTACAATATTGGATGGGGAGATATCAAGGCAGGAGGTAATTACAGAATTAAAAAATGCTAGACCCAAGGCTGCAGGAGGTGTGAATGGTATTTCCAATAGTGTATGGAAGGAGGTTGGGGCAAATGAACCGATGTTGGAAGGGATTGTGAAATTCTTTAATAGGTTGCTGGAAATGGGGAAATTTCCTAGAGATTGGAGGAAGGGGGTATTATGTCCTATTTATAAAAATAAAGGAGCTAGTAGTGATCCAAACAACTTTAGAGGAATTACACTCCTAGACTCGCTGTGAAAGGTGTACACAGGGGTTTTGGCGAATAGGATAACAAATTGGGCGGAACAGTACTGTAGGATATCTGAGTTCCAAAATGGATTTAGGAAAGGACGTAATACAGTCGATAATGTTTGGATTCTGGACACTTTGATTACAAAGTATGTGAGGATAGCAGGGCGTAAATTATTTATAGCAGCGATTGACTTAGAAAGAGCCTTTGATACGGTAAGTAGGGAGGCGCTATTTTTGAGATTATGGGAGGTTGGAATGTCGAAAAAATGAGGCTGGCAATAGAAACTATTTATGAGGAAGTGTTTGTGATGATTAAATTGCAGGATGGAAGGTTGAGTAAGTGTTTTGAATCGAAAAGCGGGGTGAGACAGGGATGTAAGCTATCCCCGATATTATTTATATTATTTATAAATAATATTTTAGAGGGTCATGGTGGAGACGCATGGCAATGCCCTTGGGTAGGGAAAATGGAGGTTCCGGGGTTGCTATTCGCGGATGACCTATTGATTTTGGCTTTGATGGCAAGTGGGTTGCAAAGGGCTGGACAAGGTAGTTGAATATACTAGGAAATTGTCCCTCAGAGTAAATGTAAGAAAGACTCAGATAATGGTGTGTAGGAAAAGGGGTGGGAGAAAGAATAAGGAAGTCTGGAGGCTAGATCAGGAAGAAATTAAACCAGGGGGAAAAATTGAGTACCTAGGTGTAATAATTAGTAAGAATGCTTCTTGGAAAAATCAGTGTAAGATGGCAAAATTTAAAGGAAGAGGAGCGCTTGCGGCAGTGGGGGTATTAGAAAATAAATTTCCAGATGTTAAATACAAAATTCAGAAAACGGTGTTTAAATCACTGGTAATGGGCAAAATGCTATTTGGGGTTGAAGTATGGGGAATGGAGGAGGGCAGGAGTGAACTAAACCAGGTGGTGTCGAAATTTAGCAAAGATCATGATGGACCTCCCGAATTGTACAGCCAATGCCGGGGCCGGATTAGTCTTTAAAGAATCGATAGAGGTTGAAATAGCTAAGAGGGTGTTCAAGTACTGGATTAGATTGGAGGAAGGGAAGGGTGGGGCGTTAGTACAAGAAACGTTTAGTTTTCAGAAAGGTATGACGAATGAAGGTTACTGGGTGAATAAGTGCAAAAAATGGTTACAAAAGATTGGATTGGGGGTATATGGAGAGGTCTGGGGGATGGTAGGAATAAATGGGTATGGGAAAGGATAAAGGGAAGACTACTAGATATTGAAAGACAGAGCTTAATAAGGGAAAGTAGAGAGAGAGAGAGTCTCTTTATCAGTATTAAATAAATTGGTGGACGTAATAAACCCGAAAACGGAGTTTGAGGGTAGAAGGGATAAGAGAGGTTTGTATTGGTGGATATTTGGTGTTCCAAGGAATAGGGGATGGGTAGGTAGTGAGAATAGAGATAGATGTGTGTTATGTGGAGAGAAGTGGAGGACCTGCATATTTTTAATCAATGCCGACCTTTGGCGGAGATAAAGATCAAACTACTAAGTAAGAAGGAGCTGCATATGGTAGGGGAAAGCTATAAGATAACATCTTGGTTATGTAGAGAGTGGGAGAAAGGAACGAATATAGCGAAATTCTTAAATGTGGCCAGAGCTATATTTATAAAGGAATTGAGGGAGTAACAGGGGTTGTGCAGATAATGTGGTTCGTGCCGAGGGAGAAAGGGGGAAGGCATTCTGCTCAGAGGAATGGATCTCCGCCCTGAGCAGATGCGGGAAGGGTATCATGGTAATCATGATATCAGAAGAGGGGGCTGTAGTGTTAGGGGCAAGGGGGAGAGTACCTTGCCCTGTGGAAAGGTGATCCGTCTGGGGCCAAGGGAAAGCCTGAGAAAATTAGGTATGAGTTGAGAAAAGGGGAGGTTGAATAGGTTTGAGGGTAGTGTAAATTTAAGAAGTTGGTATATAGTTTAAGTTTATCGTGGATAGTTGAAATGAAGCTTAGGTGGAAGCAAAAAAAAAGTGAGTTGACTGAGTGAACTAATGGACTTGGAATGGAGTACTGTCTGTTGGTGTGTAAATAAGGAGTGGAAAAATGGATTGTTTAAGTGTATTTGTGTGAGGAGGGAGTATAAAGAAGGTGTATGTGATAGAATTGAGATAGATTAAGTGGGAAGTAGTTAAGGAGAAAATGTTGGCAGTATGGAAATTATGAAAGTAGGTCATATGAAAAAAAATGTTAAATGGTGTAGATGCCTTGATGAGGGGTGTAAAATTGAGGGATTCTTGATGTTTATGTATTAAGTTTAATATGATGGAAGAAATGGGATAAGTCTAACAGTTTGATGTAATTGAGGTGCTGTAGACTGAGAAGACGGAGTGAACTAATGGATTTGGAATGGAAACTGTTTGTTTGTGTGTAAGCGAAATGTTTAAAAAAAGTTAAATTGTTTTAAGTGCGATGATGAGGGATGTAAAATGATTGTTAGTTGATGTTTAAGTCTGAAGCTTAATAAGGTGAGACGGTTTGATATGTGAAGTGTGGTGCGGTAGGTGGAGAAGACTGAGTGAACTAATGGACTACGAATGAAAACTGTTTTTCTGTGTAAAAAAGTTAATTGTTTTAGGTGCGTTGATGAGGGATGTTAAATGGTTGTTAGCTGATGTTTAAGTCTTAAGTTTTATAAGGTGAGATGTAGTGAGTGGGAGTAGTGCGTGAGAGGTGAGGGTGACGTATCAAGGGAAGAGGGAGGGGTGGGGACTTGACCCCACTCCAAAGAAGTTAGACTTGAGCATGTCTGCACGGAAAGGAAAAGGAAAGGGAAGGTAGTGTGCTGACAATGGACAAGAGTATGTGTGACGTACATAGCGGAAGTGTGTGGCAGGCCACCTGTTGGGTCTGGTTTCAGCCAGGGTGGCTTGTAACACGTGATAAGGAAAGGAACACAGTGTTTGTCAGCGAGTGTCGGTGAGATACGATACCAGTTCTCACGTGGCAAGGCTGGTGGCTGCTGTAGACGGGTTGGTGGGCGTGTGTTCCATACCAGGGCTGTTGCAGCGACCAGTCTAATTAACTTTTTTAGGTGGTAGTCAGGGGTTGGGCTTAGGGTAGTTAGTAGTGCGGTATCGTCCTGCATGTGTGCTGGCTATCCGCGTACGTGTGGGATGATAGTGAGTAGATGTAGAGGTAGTTAATGTAGTTAAGTAGTTTTAAGAGAGATGTAGTTGCTATTATTGCTTGTTTTCCTTTGTTTCGCTCTGTCTGTCTTTATTGCCTGTAAGCCGATGATGTACACTGGGGTGGGCAATAAAGATATGTATGTATGTACTGTATGTATGTATGTATGTATGTATGTATGTATGTATGTATGCATGTATGTATGTATGTATGTATTGAGGTAAAATTCCGTGAACGAAATGCCACCTCCCGTTAGCTGCCGAATTTGTGCCAAAACTTTTCCCAGAATGTACAATTTGAAACGACACATTTCTACAATTCATCCTGGAATGGAATATAATCCACAAGAAACTAGGCCTATAATGAACCTGCCAGTTAATCCGCTTAGCTGTCAATTTTGTGACAAATCTTTCTCCAGAGCGTTCAGTTTAAAAAGAAACATTTCTAATATTCATCCTGGAGGTGAATATAATCCAGTAGAAACGGTATCATGCCTGTTTAAGTGTGCAATTTGCCAGCAAGATTGTTATGACCTTGACATTTACAAGGAGCATGTGTGTGAGGCTCATGATATTACAATCAAGACAAAGTCACAAATTTCTATCGGAATCAGAATTTTATAAGTGGAAGCAGACGGTTGAGCATAAGGACGAAGCATTCTTTGTGATACAACAGACAGGGCAAGACTCTATGCGATAATTCTTTCGTTGTAACCTTTTATTGCCATCGATCGGGGAAGTATAGGACAATTGTTTTGCCAGAAAGTAGACAAAGAGAATCAAAAATACAGGGAACTTCAAAAACAGGTGGTTATTTTCCTGGTAAAATGAATGCATTTTTTAAAAATGGGCACGTAGCAGTAGAATTTTGCAGTACTCATATAGGACACCAAAATGAACTGGCAAAACTTTCTTTAGGCCCAGCTGAACGCAGTGATTTAGCAACAAAAATTGCAATGAAAGAGTCTCACGGTGATATTTTAGATCAAGTAAGATCGTCTGCAAGTAAAGATAATCTCAAACGAGAGCACTTAATCACAAAACAAGACCTTTACAATATCGAATGGGCTTTCTCCCTAAATAGTGATGCTGTTAGACATCCTAATGATGCGGTAAGTGTGGACGCATGGGTAGAAACAGAGAAACAGCTGGCATCTAATATCGTTCTGTTTTACAAGCCTCAGAACGTAGTCCTACCTGAATACCCATTTTTGTCGAGAAATGATTTCTTTCTTGCCATATTCACGGAGACACCGCAGGAGATGCTGCAGAAATTTGGCTCAGACTGTATCTGTGTGGACAGCACTCATAGTTTGAATGCATATGGGTTTGAGATGGTTACGGTACTTGGTTTAGATGATCTTAGGCAAGGGCTGCCGTGTGCCTTTTTCATACGTAGCAAAATAGATTCTGCAAAGTACAAGAGTATTTTTAGTTGCATCAAAGAGAGAACTAGAGTGATCTGTTGTAACGTAATCATGTCGGACATGGCAGAATCGTTCTATAATGCATGACAAGTAGTTATGGGTGAATCCAATATGCACATGGCATGTCATTCGGGCATGGAAAAGCAATCTGACAAAAATTAAGGACACAGAAAAGCAAAAACTAACTTTCGACAGATTGAGATCTCTTCTGCATGAGACAGATGAAGCCGCATTTAACATTGGGATAGATGAAATTACACGTCAGTTATTGGAGGATGAGAAGACAAAGGATTTTGGCTTGTATTTCCAGCAGCGCTATGCAAGATGCTGTAAGGCGTGAGCATAATGTCATAGATTGAATTCCGGAATTAACACTAACATGCATTTAGAGGCAATGTATAGAACTCTGAAACACGTGTTATTGAAAGGCCAACCAGTAAAACGACTAGACAAAGCAATTCATGCTATAATGCAATTGGTTAAAACTAAATTGTTTGACCGTCTGGTTGTTACAGAGAAAAGAAAAGTGACTGCAAAGTTAAGGGATCTTAGGGATCGTCATAAGAAATCGTTACAATTGAGGTCCGATTTGGTATCGGAAAATGGAGACTGTGGTTGGGCTTTTGCCTCGTCAAATGTTCCACAGTTATATTATACTGTGAGGCTTGTGAAACCAGACTGCAGTTTTTCCATTACATGTACACACTGCAAGGCTTGCATACATAAATTTAGTTGAACCTGCATTGATGCAAGCATTAAGTGGAACATGTGCAAGCATATACACTTGTTATGTCGTACATTGGCACCTTCTGAATGTACCAGGAAATGCTAATATGGGCGAAGAACATTTTGTAGTTGCCGAAAGAAATGCAATTTTAAACGAAGTTGGCAATGGTGAATTAATAAGTAGACCTGCAATAGTCGATATCGCCAGATTAAGAGCAGACTTGACTCGGCAATTTAATAATATTCTCCTTAAAGTTAATAATGTAAATGTAGAGCAATACAACATCTGCAGTCAAAGTCTGAAACGGTTAGTTCCTCTTCTGAATGCTTCTGAACAGCATATTGCAACTTTAGCACAGACCAAGAGCAATGTTAGTAAAAAAATTGAACTTCAGAGGCGCTTTAAATGCACAAGGCAGAAATTTAAAGGTAAACAATCTTCCAAGGCAATGACTATGCCAGAAGCAATTAACACTGCAGCAAGTACAATAGTCTTTCGAGGAAATGACTATGACAGTGACCTAGATGTTAGGCCCCTTTAAACAACAAGCAGCAAGCATCCTCATTAATAAAGGAGAGAGACGATTATTTCATTCTTCTTTTAAAATTTAGCTCTTAATGAATCCCACTAGAGGTAATCTCTGACTTAAAGGTCTGGAATGTGGGTTAGGTTATACTTATCCGTACCAAATTCTTTGAATTTCGGCACTAGCACCCGGTATTAATGTTGGGCAGGACCGTTATGTAGGGTATGATTCTATCATTAAACATAAAGTTATACAAAGTACAGTACTCATTTTCAATTCGTTACTGCACATGAAGTTATTCCGGAATTGTTCTCGGTGTATTAATTTTCTACTACATGTAAAGACAACACATCGCCTCTCTCTTCCTCTCGGTTAAACAGTGCTACACACATACAAACCTTTCCCCTAGATTCCCTCTACCAACAGGTTCTACTCTTTGGCAAGCTGCGAGGGAGGCAATGGCATGTCACCAATTCGTAATCACTGGCAGTTTGAACTAACATAAAAATATTGCACACATATAAGTTAAAAAGCGATTTGAAACCTACGGTAATTATGTTATTAATGTTGGGTTCTTTAGTTTTTTAAATCTTGTATTAGTTTTAGACAGATAGGTAACCACCTTATGTAAATAGTCTGTACCATACTTTATTCTATCTATATACTATAAATAGAAATAAGAAACAGATTGTATGGAATTTCCTAGTTTTTCTTGATCTTGTATAAACTTGAAGGTTGTGCATGAAGAGATAAGACCTGTAAATCGTGTTTACTTTATTCTCTAAGCTGTAACGAAAGAAAATAAGTTGTAAGGTATATCCTAGTTTTTCTTAATCTTGTATTAGTTTTTGACATTAGGAACCAGATTACCAAGAAAATTTGTAGAGAAACTGTGGAATCTCAAGCAACAATTAGGATGGATTAAGGACATTAGAGAGGATATGGAAGAACTACAAATAACTCTGGATGGTTTATAAAACAAAACTAAAAATGTAAAGGAACTGAAAAACATAAATATAAGATTTAAACCAAAAAGAGACAAATGACATACAATGAAATGGCTACTAAGAAGTGTGGAACGACAGAAAAGATCAGAACGAATGGAAATCTACTGGGCAATTTGGAAACAAACCCCATTAAAGATGATGACCAGAGAATGATTGACTGAAGTGGTCCAGTGAGGCCGTAAAAGAAGAGAGGCGACCTGCAAGTGGTGTGTTCACCAGCGAGTTGGGGCGTGCAGTGGCTGTGAGCTTGCGTTCGGGAGATAGTGGGTTCAAACCCACTGTCGGTAGCCCTCAAGATGGTTTTCCGTGGTTTCCCATTTTCACACCAGGCGAATGCTGGGGCTGTACCTTAAGGCCACGGCCGCTTCCTTCCTTTCCCCTTCTAGCCCTTTTTGCCATAAGACCTACCTGTGTCGGTGCGACGCAAAGCAAATATAAAAAAAATAAGTGTGTATGTGCTTTATTCTATATTCTTTATTCTTTATTCTATATGATGCTGTAAGAAAATAGTCCACCTTTTCTTGTTTGAATTCCATTTTTGCTTCTTTTGGTCCTTGTCAATATATAGTGTCTGATAATGCTAAGGCTTTCACATCTAATCTATTTCGTAAATTCTGTTTTGATCTGTCCATCTCTCATGTAACTATTTCTGCTTACTATCCTCAACCTTCTCTTGCAGAACGGGTCAATCGTAACTCGAGGTCGGCTCTTATTGCCTATCATCATGAAGATCATTCTAGGTGGGACACGTCCCTGCATTGGTTAGCTTTTGCTTTGAATTCGGCGGTTCATGAATCTCATAAGTTTACTCCAGCTTCGTTGATGTTCAAGTTTGTTCCCAACTCGCCGCTCTCTAACCTTTGGTCTCTTAGTGATATTCTACCTGAGACAATAGATCCTGATAACATTAAAGATCTTTGGAAGAAGGCTAAGGTCAATCTTAAAGTGTCTCATGAAAAGGTTAGGGAAAGATATGATCGTGGACGGAGACTCACCAATTTGAAGGTAGGCGACCAGGTTATGGTCAAGAATTTTGTTCCCGCGGGCAAGCTTGCCCCCAGATTTCAAGGGCCGTGCATTATTGTAGATTTCCTTACCCTGGTGACGTTGTTAATAAGCAATCCAGCCACCGAGAGGATATTTATTGTTCACCTGTCGCAGGTGAAACCTGTGTAACTTCCGTACTAATTTTGTCCTTATAATTTTGTGACAATCCTGAAGGTTATATTTTTGTTTCATTTCAAGGCCTTCTGCCCTTATATTTTTACATTTGGTTGAATCTGTTTTGTATAAACCTTGTAAAACCTTCCCCCATTGTTACCCTGCTGTCCTGCCTATTCGGCCATTACCACGCTCCCGTCTCCTGCTACTCCAGATCACACCAGTGGCAAATTAAAATGAAATAAAAACTTCCACGCTGCTGGCCCCTTAGCTTCACCACAAAGACTATAAGTAGTATAATACAGGGATTCGGCCGCCACCGCCACCTCCGGCTCCCAGTGGCCACCTCCACCTCAGCCAGTGGCCTCTTCCAGTACTGCCAACTTAACCTAACTAGCGCGACAGTACTGCCAACTTAACCTAACTAGCGCGAAATTTGAATTTGTAAACAAAGCCACGTGCTTTTTGACAGCTGTCATCGACAACAACGCATCGCTAACCTCAGTACTGCCATCTTGACGGGCCTAAACCTCAGTAGTGCCAACTTAACCTAACTAGCTCGAGATAAACAAAGCCACGTGCTTTTTGACAACCACGTGCTTTTTGACAGATTTGTAAACAAAGCCACGTGCTTTTTGACAGACAACAACGCATCGCAAACCTCAGTACTGCCATCATGACGGGCCTAAACCTCAGTAGTGCCAACTTAACCTAACTAGCATGAGGTAAACAAAGTCACGTGTTTTTTGACAGCCACGTGCTTTTTGACAGATTTGTAAACAAAGCCACGTGCTTTTTGACAGACAACAACGCATCGCTAACCTCAGTACTGCCATCTTGACGGGAATAAACCTCGGTGGTACCAACTTAACCTAACTAGCGAGAGGTAAACAAAGCCACGTGCTTTTTGACAGCTACATGCTTTTTGACAGCTGCCATCCGCCATCTTTGAGCACCGTGCTGCCCTCTTTCGTCACCTGTCATCGGCAGTGCTGCCATCTTGACGGGTCTAAACCTTAGTGCTACCAACTTAACCTAACTAGCGTGAGGTAAACAAAGCCACGTGTTTTTTGACAGCCGTCATCCGCCATCTTTAATCCATAGAGCACAGTGCTGCCCTCTTTAGCTACTTACCTTTGAAATGTGGTGGCGGATAATTTGAAAAATGCTTTTTGACAGCAGCCATATTGCATCGCAAACCTCAGTGCTGCCCTCTTTAGCTAGATACCTGTGGTAGCAGACAATTCCACGTGACAGCAGCCATCTTTAATCAAGAGAGCACCGTGCTGCCCTCTATGTGGTGGCGGCAAATTGAAAAATTCCACGTGCTCTTGTTTGGAAACAAACTCACGTGCTTTTTTGACAGCTACCATCCACCATCTTTAATCAACAGAGCACAGTGCTGTACTCTTTAGCTAGATACATTTGAAATGTGGTGGCGGCAATTTGAAAAATTCTATGTGCTCTTGTTGGGAAACAAAGCTACGTGCTTTTTTTGACAGCTGTCATCCGCCATCTTTAATCAATAGAGCACTGTGCTGCTATCATGCGGGCAATTTCGTTAGCTGTCATCCGCCATCTTTAATCCAGAGAGAACAGTGCTGCCCTCTATGTGGTGGCGGCAAATTGAAAAATTCCACGTGCTCTTGTTTGAAAACATACTCACGTGCTTTTTTGACAGCTGTCATCCGCCATCTTTAATCCAGAGAGAACAGTGCTGCCCTCTATGTGGTGGCGGCAAATTGAAAAATTCCACGTGCTCTTGTTTGAAAACATACTCACGTGCATTTTTGACAGCTGTCATCCGCCATCTTTAATCCAGAGAGAACAGTGCTGCCCTCTATGTGGTGACGGCAAATTCCACGTAGAAACAAAGCCATGTGCTTTTTTGTCAGCTGTCATCCGCCATCTTTAATCACCGTGCTGCCCTGTGACGGCAAATTCCACGTGGAAACAAAGCCATGTGCAGCTGTCATCCGCCATCTTTAATCACCGTGCTGCCCGGTGACGGCAAATTCCACGTGCTCTTATTTGGAAACAAAGCCATGTGCTTTTTTGACAGCTGTCATCCGCTATCTTTAATCACCGTGCTACACTCTATGTGGTGGCGACAAATTCTAAATGCTTTACAAACCCATGTGCTTTTCTGACAGAGCTGTCATCCACCATCTTTAATCACCGTGCTGCCCCGGTGACGGCAAATTCTACGTGCTCTTGTTTAGAAACAAAGCTTTTAATCCAGAGAGAACAGTGCTGCCCTGGTGGCGGTAAATTCCACGTGCTCTTGTTTGGAAACAAAGCTTTTAATCCAGAGAGAACAGTGCTACCCTGGTGGCGGTAAATTCCACGTGCTCTTGTTAGTTCGTGATTTAAAATCTAAGCTAGCTGTAAATCTCCGATTCTCGACAGATTCTTAATCCGAGTTGTCAGGAAGGGCAACCAAGAGCTTAGATACTACTAGTTTTGCATCAGGGAGGACGACTAGTCTTAAAACAAATTCTTGCGATTTAAAATCTTAGTTTTGCGTCAGGAAGGACATCCGGCCGTAAAATAATAGTTCGTGATTTAAAATCTAAGAAGTGCATCTAGCTGTAAATCCCCGATTCCCCGTGTTAGACGTTGTAAAACAGATTCTTAATCCGAGTTGTCAGGAAGGGCAACCGGTCGTAAAACTATGGTGTATGAGGTTAGATACTGCTAGTTTTGCATCAGGAAGGACAACCCAACACATTCATGTGATTTAAACACATTTTTATCCCCAAGAGAATCGAACCCGAGACTACCGGGTGAGAGGCATGCATACTGTAGGCTATAGATTTGTTCTACAGTCCTCGAAGTATCGGCACAGTCATTCTGAGCGAGTTGTGTGGAATGCGCGTGTTAGCTGAAATTGTACACGTATCTTCCGGCTCGACCTTGAGCGAGGACACTGATAAGCGGCTTGTAACTCGCGAACGTCTTCTTAGCTGAGTACCATTCAAGCTCTTAAAACACAGTACTAATTAAGGTTGTAAAATATTCTGAAATAGTCCTCCTCTGTAGTGCAGTAGTTAGCTGCTACCCTCGGAGGTCCGAGTTCGATTCCTGGCTCTGCCACGGAATGTGTAGCATTTAGCCTATGTAAGTTCCTAACGTAAACTATCATGATTGTACGGAGAGGTTAAAACACACACAGTGCCTACTCCTATCGAAAGAACCTGCACGGTACCGGCATGTAGGCTTCTCCTGGTGAAGGAGCTTGCACATGGTTTAACGCCTCCTATCAACAGCCCTTACTTAATGCTGGCTTTTTTTGCACACCCCGCCTCACACCATAGTTTTATACGACCGGCTGCCCTTCCTGACTAGGATTTTAAATCGCAGTATACGTGATAAATTTGTTGTAGCGGGTTTTATAACTAGATATCCCGGTACCGATACATAGCCTACTCCACTGAAGAAGCCTGCACAAGGCTTATTGCCTCCATCCGACAAATGAATCAGCATCAACACTCTTGTACTCAAAAAATCATTTTCGAAGGAGTCTGCACAAGGTTTAACGTCCCCATCAACAGCCCTTACTTATTGCTAGCTTTTTTGCACACCCCGCCTCACACCATAGTTTTATACGACCGGCTGCCCTTCCTGACTAGGATTTTAAATCGCAGTATACGTGATAAATTTGTTGTAGCGGGTTTTATAACTAGATATCCCGGTACCGATACATAGCCTACTCGACTGAAGAAGCCTGCACAAGGCTTATTGCCTCCATCCGACAAATGAATCAGCATCAACACTCTTGTACTCAAAAAAATCATTTTCGAAGGAGTCTGCACAAGGTTTAACGTCCCCATCAACAGCCCTTACTTATTGCTAGCTTTTTTTTTGCACACCCCGCCTCACACCATAGTTTTATACGACCGGCTGCCCTTCCCGACTAGGATTTTAAATCGATATCCCGACATAGCCTACTCCTACCGAAGAAGGCAGCTTAACGCCTCCATCCAACAAATGAATCACACTCAAACACTCTTCAATCATTCTCGCTACTTCGGAAGATAGCGGGTTCGAACTGGAAGCCGTAAATGCTAGGCGAGGGGCCTGCGCGATCGTCATTACATGATCTAGCTTTAGCTCAATACCTACAGGTAAGGAATACCGCGTATGTACCCTCGAGAAGTCGAGGATCACACGCTAACTTTCCAAGGATCGAACTCTTAAATTCTGACACCTCGGTATCAACAGTAGGTTTGAATACGTCAGCCTGCAGGTAGGAGCTCTTGTTTGCATTCGTTCCGACTGTACCGCAGTTGTCAGCTCAGCGATTATCATATCCGCTTGGTAACAAGCAGAATATTTAGCCGCTGCAGTCTGCGCGAAGTGCTCACAGTTCTCTGTATGCGTTTATTACGTACACACACATCTCCCGTCTGCAGTGAATATTATTCTTCAGCCTTTATCTTAAGGTAAGGTAGAACTGTTAATTACCTTTTTTTATTTGCAAAGCAACTTCTACGCTAGACATCTACATTCATATATGTTTGTTCTTTTTTTAGGTACCGTTCGAAAGTACGCAACAATTTTATTCATCCGAGTAACAGTCTGCAGCACGTGCATTTTTTAAAAAGGTATGTTTTCGAACTTTGAGTTGTAAAGATAACTAGGTTAGATGATGCACCCTACACTACATTCATATATGTTTCTTCTTTTTCTTTTAGGTACGGCTAGAATATTATCATTCGAGTTTCAGGCTTGAACGCACGCATTTTATACATCAGAGTAACAGTTTGCAGCGCGAAGATTTTAAGGTATGTCTGACCTCTATTCATTGAAACTTGGTTTCTTCTAAAACATCGTAACTTTAGTCTATTGATAAATAGTTGTTCTCTTTAATCCTCACGTGAGGTGCGTGCATAGCTATGTCCGTCCTCAGCAGGCTTAAACTTGGTTTCTTCTGCAACTTTAAGCTAATCATAAATAGTTGTTCTCTTTAATCTACATACTATAGACGTGGTATAATTTCAAACACGCACACATAGCTATGTCCGTCCTCAACAGGCTTAAACTTGGTTTCTTCCGTAACTTTAAGCTATTCATAAATAATTGTTCTCTTCAACCTACATACTATAGACGAGGTGCGTACATAGCTATGTTCGTCCTCAACAGGCTTAAACTTGGTTTCTTCCGAACATCGTAACTTTAGTCTATTGATAAATAGTTGTTTTCTTTAATCTACATACTATAGACGTGGTATAATTTCAAACACGTACACATAGCTATGTCCGTCCTCAACAGGCTTAAACTTGGTTTCTTCCGAACATCGTAACTTTAGTCTATTGATAAATAGTTGTTCTCTTTAATCTACATACTATAGACGTGGTATAATTTCAAACACGCACACGTAGCTATGTCTGTCCTCAACAGGCTTAAACTTGGTTTCTTCCGAACATCGTAACTTTAGTCGTTCTCTTCAATCCTCATGCTATAGGCCTAACTCACAGCCATGTCCAACCTCTATAGGTTGAACATCACAACTTTAGGCTAATCTCTATTGGTTGTTCTCTTTTCAGAACTTGTTGCATACGCTGTTCACCTAAACACTTTATTCGAAGAAAGAGAAGACACTATGTTCCCATGCGAGCTGTGTAAGGCAATGTTCACAAGACGTGACAGCCTTGCACGCCATGTAAAAACAAAACATCATCAGCTATCTGCTTGCGACTATAACCCTACTATGTTCCCCTGCGAGCGGTGTAAGGCAACGTTCGCAAGACAGGATAACCTCGCACGTCATATAAAAGCAAAACACCCTAGCATAACATCTGCCTTATGTGATGTTTGCGGGCTGTACTTCGCTAATGTAGAGCAATACCAGGCTCACTTAGCAGAGGTACATCAAATATCTACTTGCCCTCAGGTAGTAGTAGGGAAAAAGCGTGCAGCTACTGATGTAGCTGTAGAAAGTACTAGTAGTAAAAAACCTAGGAAAAATGAACTTCAAACTATTCACTGCGAGCACTGTAACACTGATGTACCATCTTCGCATTTTCAGGGACACTTACGGAGTAATGTGCATAAAAATAATGCGTGTAGAAGTGGTAGTAACGCAAACATCGAGGAAATTAATACAGCATTTAAAAGTAGGATTGCTAGTTACCGAATTCGCACCAGTCAAAAGTTTCAGAGCACTTCAAACTTTTTAAATTGCGTTCAACC
The DNA here is from genome assembly GCF_040414725.1 of Anabrus simplex. Taxonomy (NCBI): domain Eukaryota; kingdom Metazoa; phylum Arthropoda; class Insecta; order Orthoptera; family Tettigoniidae; genus Anabrus; species Anabrus simplex. Next base: position 499,724,806 of record NC_090267.1, read on the forward strand.
GGATGTACAACAGCTTCTTGCTAAATCTTTGTCCAATCATAGTTTATTTAAAGTTAATTTCGAACTTTTCGCCTTGTACATTAAAAGCACGGATGAATCCGAAATAACGGACATTAAATCATTTAATACGAAGAATTTTGTCATAAGTCAGTCGACTAATTTTGGCGATGTACTTAGGGATGTCTCTAACATTATTTCAACTAAGAGCGAGGAATTTCAGGAAAAGGAATCAGGGTGGGCTTTAGTTGAAATAATGTATCTAGAAGTTAACATCAATAAGTACAATCCTATGCGTGGATCTTCGCACATCGAGCTGCCGACATGGATTCAGCGAAAAGAAGCTGTTGTAAACATCCAAAACAATGACGAAGCATGTTTTGCTTGGGCGGTGATGTCAGCTTTAAATCCTGCTAAATCGAATGTAGCGTATAGAACATCATCCTATCCACACTATTCAACGCAGCTAAATTTCGATAGTATAGAATTTCCTGTGCAGATAAAGGATATTAAGCGCTTTGAGGAACTAAATAACATTAGTATTAATGTGTATGGTGTAGAGAAAAAGTCTGTAGTAGGTCCTCTGTATTATACATGTCATAAGAAGAGTACTCACGTTAATTTACTCTATATTGAAAACAGTGAGAATAGCCACTTTTGCTGGATTAAAAATCTGAGTAGACTTGTTGGCAGTCAGTTATCCAAAGAAAGGTGTAAAAAGTGGCTATGTGATGGATGCTTGCAGTATTTTAGAACTGAAGATCAGTTAACGAAGCATTCCAAGAATGACTGCAATCATGTACGTACAGAGATACCTACTACAGGCAATAATGTTTTAAAATTTACAAATTTTCACAAGCAGATGTGGGTACCGTTCGTGATTTATGCGGACTTTGAAGCCATCCTCACGCCATGCAACACATGCTCACCTAATCCTGACAACTCTTTCACTAATACTACGCACATGCATGTCCCGTATAGCTTCGCGTATTACATCAAGTGTAGTTACGATAGTACGCTTAACAAGTTAGAGCTGTATCGAGGACATGATGCTGCTAAAGTATTTTTAGAAAGACTTGAAAGTGATGCAGTTCGTCTCGGTCGTATTCTGAATAGTAATATTCCTATGAAGCCACTCACCGACATTCAGTTAAATGATCATGAACGTGCTACAAAGTGTAGCATTTGTGATGGGGAATTTTCCGAAAATGACCCTAAAGATTTTGATCATGATCATTTAACTGGTTTCTACAGATGTGCCGCTCATTATAGCTGTAATCTTAAGTATAGAGTTCCTAAATTTATCCCTGTAATTTTTCAAAACTTATCTGGTTACGACTCTCATTTCATCATTTCACAATTTGGAGCTTCGGATGAAAAAGTAGATATAATCCCTCAGAATAAAGAGCGGTACATTGCGTTTGCAAAGTCTGTAAAAGTAGATGCTGAGCATTCTATAAAACTGAGATTCCTTGACTCGTTTCGCTTTATGGCGAGTAGCCTCGATAAACTTTCTAGTCATTTACAGCCTGAACAATTTACAGAAATTCGACGCGTTTTCCCTGAAGAAGCGCAGTTTAATTTACTTCGGCGTAAGGGTGTTTTTTGTTACGAATATCTCGACTGCTTAGACCGCCTCGAAGAACGTGCCTTACCATCGAAACAATCCTTTTACAGCTCGCTGAATTCAGCAGATATTAGTGATGATGACTATTTACATGCACAACATATCTGGGAGCAGTTCCACATTCAAACGCTGGGTGAATACTCCGATTTATATTTAAAGACAGATGTACTTTTGTTAGCTGATGTTTTTGAAAATTTTCGCTGTGTTTGCATGAACACCTACAGCCTTGACCCATGTCAGTATTTTACTGCACCTGGGTTAAGTTGGGACGCGATGTTGAAACACACGCGTGTGAATTTAGAACTGCTAACTGATATTGATATGGTGCACTTTATAAAAGCATCCATTCGAGGCGGTCTGAGCCAGTGCAGCGGCCGGTATTCGAGTGCTAATAATAAGTACATGCCGAGTTTCGATTCCAGTCAGGAATCTCGGTATATCGTTTACCTCGATGCTAATAATCAGTATGGGTGGGCGATGAGTCAGCATCTACCGGTGAGTGGTTTCCGCTGGCTGACGCAGTGCGAAATTGATGCTTTACAGCTACACGCCTAGGTGATGAAGCTGATAAAGGTTATTTCCTCGAAGTTGACTTACAGTATCCTAAAGAGTTACACACTTCTCATAATGACCTACCGTTCTGCCCTGAAAATATGAAGTCCCCGTACATTGCATCAACGACGAAAATGCTCATTGCCAATTTATGCGATAAATCTAAGTATATCATTCATTACCGAAATTTAAAACAGTGTTTGCAGCATGGTTTGAAGTTATCCAAAATTCATCGCGTACTAGAATTTAATCAGTCACCGTGGCTAAAGCCATATATCGATCTGAACAATAATTTAAGAACGAATGCGGTTAACGAGTTTGAAAAAGATTTCTACAAGCTCATGAATAATAGTGTGTTTGGTAAGACTATGGAGAATGTTGACAAACGCGTTGATGTAAATTTGATTACAAACTGGGATAATATTAAGAAAAGGTATGGTGCTAACTATTTAATAAGTAAACCAAATTTCCACAGCTGCACCATCATACACGAGAATTTAGTTATTATACATATGAATCGTGTCAAGGTTAAGTATGACAAACCTACCTACGTCGGCTTCACAGTACTTGAATTGGCTAAAACACTCATGTATGAATTCCATTACGATTATATGATGAAGAAGTACGCGCATAATGCGCAATTGCTCTACACAGATACCGATTCGTTTATTTATCAAATCAAAACTGATGACTATTACAATGATATAAAGCCTGACTTGGGTAGGTTTGATACAAGTAACTATCCTGCAGATAATCAATATCATCTACCGCTAGTGAACAAAAAGGTTCTAGGTAAAATGAAAGATGAATGTGCTGGGAATATTATCGATTCATTTGTAGGTACTAAATCCAAGTCATATTGCATAAAACTCTTAAATGAATTACAAATAAAGAGATTGAAGGGGGTTAAAAAGAATGTCGTTCAGAATCAGCTAAGTTTTGAAAACTATAACAATTGCATTAAAAGTAATCCACCTGTTTTGCATAAGCAAATGTCTGTCATTAGAAGCAAGAAGCACCAGTTGTACACTCATTTAATTAGTAAGGTAGCCCTTAATAGCGATGATTGTAAACGGTTTGTCATTCCAAATTCTACCAACACGCTAGCCTGGGGGCATAGTAGTATTGATAGGTACTACTTTACATAAACATTATGCTAGAGGTGTGTGTGCTTACGTTACGCTGTCTTACATCACAATTCGGGGGAGGTACGCTGGTACGGCAAGTTTAAACTTGTACATTCAAGAATTACATCGAGAAGTATGCTAGGGTAAAATGATTCGAGATAAAACTTGTACATACAAGATGTAAATAAATAATGTAGAATTGGCATATTCTTTTATTTTAGGTTAGGTATCACCTTCCTCCCGCTCCTTATTCGCAAGATAGAGTTTTTGTTTATTACTCATAGAAGAAGAAAGAAGGTGATGAGCAGTTTCGTAAGTATAGTTCGGTAAGTATCTCGAGAGCAGATTTTTTTTTTTGTCAAAAAAGCACATAGCTTTGTAAAGCACGTGGAATTTGCCGCCACCAGGGTAGCACTGTTCTCTCTGGATTAAAAGCTTTGTTTCCAAACAAGAGCACGTGGAATTTGCCGTCACCGGGGCAGCACGGTGATTAAAGATGGTGGATGACAGCTCTGTCAGAAAAGCACATGGGTTTGTAAAGCATTTAGAATTTGTCGCCACCACATAGAGTGTAGCACGGTGATTAAAGATGGCGGATGACAGCTGTCAAAAAAGCACATGGCTTTGTTTCCAAATAAGAGCACGTGGAATTTGCCGTCACCGGGCAGCACGGTGATTAAAGATGGCGGATGACAGCTGCACATGGCTTTGTTTCCACGTGGAATTTGCCGTCACAGGGCAGCACGGTGATTAAAGATGGCGGATGACAGCTGACAAAAAAGCACATGGCTTTGTTTCTACGTGGAATTTGCCGTCACCACATAGAGGGCAGCACTGTTCTCTCTGGATTAAAGATGGCGGATGACAGCTGTCAAAAAAGCACGTGAGTATGTTTTCAAACAAGAGCACGTGGAATTTTTCAATTTGCCGCCACCACATAGAGGGCAGCACTGTTCTCTCTGGATTAAAGATGGCGGATGACAGCTGTCAAAAAAGCACGTGAGTATGTTTTCAAACAAGAGCACGTGGAATTTTTCAATTTGCCGCCACCACATAGAGGGCAGCACTGTTCTCTCTGGATTAAAGATGGCGGATGACAGCTGTCAAAAAAGCACGTGAGTATGTTTTCAAACAAGAGCACGTGGAATTTTTCAATTTGCCGCCACCACATAGAGGGCAGCACTGTTCTCTCTGGATTAAAGATGGCGGATGACAGCTAACGAAATTGCCCGCATGATAGCAGCACAGTGCTCTATTGATTAAAGATGGCGGATGACAGCTGTCAAAAAAAGCACGTAGCTTTGTTTCCCAACAAGAGCACATAGAATTTTTCAAATTGCCGCCACCACATTTCAAAGGTATCTAGCTAAAGAGTACAGCACTGTGCTCTGTTGATTAAAGATGGTGGATGGTAGCTGTCAAAAAAGCACGTGAGTTTGTTTCCAAACAAGAGCACGTGGAATTTTTCAATTTGCCGCCACCACATAGAGGGCAGCACGGTGCTCTCTTGATTAAAGATGGCTGCTGTCACGTGGAATTGTCTGCTACCACAGGTATCTAGCTAAAGAGGGCAGCACTGAGGTTTGCGATGCAATATGGCTGCTGTCAAAAAGCATTTTTCAAATTATCCGCCACCACATTTCAAAGGTAAGTAGCTAAAGAGGGCAGCACTGTGCTCTATGGATTAAAGATGGCGGATGACGGCTGTCAAAAAACACGTGGCTTTGTTTACCTCACGCTAGTTAGGTTAAGTTGGTAGCACTAAGGTTTAGACCCGTCAAGATGGCAGCACTGCCGATGACAGGTGACGAAAGAGGGCAGCACGGTGCTCAAAGATGGCGGATGGCAGCTGTCAAAAAGCATGTAGCTGTCAAAAAGCACGTGGCTTCGTTTACCTCTCGCTAGTTAGGTTAAGTTGGTACCACCGAGGTTTATTCCCGTCAAGATGGCAGTACTGAGGTTAGCGATGCGTTGTTGTCTGTCAAAAAGCACGTGGCTTTGTTTACAAATCTGTCAAAAAGCACGTGGTTGTCAAAAAGCACGTGGCTTTGTTTATCTCGAGCTAGTTAGGTTAAGTTGGCACTACTGAGGTTTAGGCCCGTCAAGATGGCAGTACTGAGGTTAGCGATGCGTTGTTGTCGATGACAGCTGTCAAAAAGCACGTGGCTTTGTTTACAAATTCAAATTTCGCGCTAGTTAGGTTAAGTTGGCAGTACTGTCGCGCTAGTTAGGTTAAGTTGGCAGTACTGGAAGAGGCCACTGGCTGAGGTGGAGGTGGCCACTGGGAGCCGGAGGTGGCGGTGGCGGCCGAATCCCTGTATTATACTACTACTATACCCTAAAAACATTATACTTCTACAAAAATTCTGCCGCCGAGATCTTAATGTTTCAGTGCCCCCGCAGCCGCGCAGCGCCGTACCGCCACTGAGGTGGGGTACGGGCCCGCCTCTCTCCAGTGAGGCCAACCAGTGTACGGCGAGCCGGAGTCCTCCTTCCGGCCGAGGCTGATGTGCGGCGCACCACCTGAAACCGGCCCGCGGCCTGTAAACAATCGTCGCGTGCGTGGCGTGCTTAACCACCACTACCCCTCTCATAGTAGCGGGAGAGGTGTATCTCAGAGTACTTGAGGGGTCCGAGCGGCCTCTTCTGGACACTAGCAGCGGCGGCTGGTCTGGCCGTCAAACTTAATCAACAGTTAAAGTTCTCCTTCAACTACATAGAGACTTTATTTCCACTATTAATAACTTTTTGCTTCAAATCAAACTTTGGTGGACTTTAAACAGTTTTTTCCATCTTCAAGAATTAAAGTTTTTTTTGAATTCAACTCCTACGAACCTAGAGACCTTTCATCAAAATCTACTAACATTTTACAAAATTGATATTAAACCTTTCAAGTGATCTCTAACTTCTGAAAATTGGGTATTTTCTCTGTTAAATTTTTCTTTTGCAAAACTTGGACTTTGTTTTAAAACAAAAATTTTGTTTTCTTCGGTGTCACCCCTTGGAAGGACTTTGGGGGGGGGGGGGGCCTGTACCGGGCGGTACACCTCCACGCCGCTAGTTCAAATATTGCGCCAATTTAATCTACTCTACAGGAGAAAGCCCGAACTTTGAAAAACTGTATTAATTCTACTGCCTCCGTAGATGGCTCTATGTGAGTTTCGAGGTGTTTTTGTTTGCTCTGTAGCAAGAAGTGTGGACATTCTCTTCTAGATGTCACTACATAAAAACTATACCTGTGCACTCTGGTGCTATGGAATGAACCTTCTTGAAGAAATATTGTATTCCTAAGTTTTATTTTTACTAAATTTTGTTCTGTGGTTTGGGGGGTTGGCAATATAAATCAGTTCTTTCCGCCCGTTTTGAATGTAACCAATCATGAATTTTCTAAATTAATTTTCCACCAATCCTAGTTTTCTTCTTCAGTTTTGACACGTAATCTTTGGCTGACCAATAAATGCTTGTGGGCGGGTGTTATTATTCATGAAAGGTCTGGAATGTTCCACGAGGGTATATAAACTGCTGATTTTCTGGGGTCGGGGCCACTTCAGTAACATCTTTCTTTGTGTATGGATATGCAGCAGGGGACGGGAAGGGCGTCTTCCTTCAGGCAGCAGTTCTTCTACAAGGTAATGGCCTGTTGACATCTTCATTTCTAGCTAGCTCAGCAGTTTAACTCTCGGGGAAGGTTCGAAACCTTTAATATGTAACCGACCTTTTAAAATGTAAATTCTTTTCTGTCTATCTATAAAGTACAAATCTGTAAAGCGGGGATAGAGAGTGCTTCTCCCTCTCGAACTCCCCTTCATTTTTGTAATAAGGAGGTGACTACGTTTTCATAACCGTTCTTCACTTCTTTTATGTGGTAAAATTTTCTCATACGTGTCACCTCCCTAGTATGGGATTAGCCCCTGTATAACTGGCCGAGTGCCACCTAGGGTTTAGGCAATTTCATGTAGGAGTGCAAGCTACGCCTCCAGTCAATTTGGTTTTCTAGGCCATTTAATTAACCCGTCATTTTGTTTTCCTCATGTAAACGTCCTGTAGGTTGGGTATTAAATACCCCTGTTTTTTGGTGTGCCTTGAGGGCAGTCTTACGTGAAGGTTGTCGTAGCCTTTGACAGGCTTGTAATATTGAGAGCGGTTCTGCTCTTTTCCTTAACAGTGTAATTAGGAGCAAGTGCTCCTTGTACTTAGGGGTTTTCTGCCCTGTAGCCCTATGATTGTGAGCTGAGAGCTCGAGAGTTAATGAATTCGGGCCGTAGCCCAGTAAATTGTGTACCTGATGTAACTTGTTATTTGTTGTCAAAATTCTATACTACCATTATTAAGTTTTGAAAATATAACCTTGTTAAAATTTTAATTTATCTTTCATGCTTCGGTAGTTGAGACCTATTCCAGCCAGCACCTTCTTTCTCCTCTGGAAATCCACAAAACTCCGTAATAATAATAATAATAATAATAATAATAATAATAATAATAATAATAATAATAATAATAATAATAATTGTACCGGGCGGTACACTTCTACGACGCAAGTTCAAATCTTGCGCCAATTGAAACCCCTCTACAGGAGAAGCTCGGAACTTTAAAAAATGAACTAACTCTACTGTTTATCAGAAGATGTCACTGTGTGTTTTTGATTTGCTTTTGTTTTTCATTGATCAAGAAGTGTGGACATTCTCTAACTGATGTCTCTCCCAAAAACTATGATAATGCGCTAATGATAGTTTTCCCTTTACTAAATTTTGTTCCGTGGTTTGTGGGTTGGCGATATTAACCCTTTCTTTCCGCCTGTTTTGAATTTAACCAATCAGTAATTTCTGTAATTAATTTTCCTCCAATCATAGCTTTCTTCTTCAAATTTCCATGTGTAATTCATAGTCTACCAATAAAAATTGAGGGGGTGTGTCTACTCATTCTTGAAAGGTCTCGAATTTTCCACGAGGGTGTAAAAACTGCTGATTTTATTGTCTCCGGGCCACTTCAGTAACATCTAGCTTAGTGTGTGGATATGTAGCAGGGGGCGGGAAGAGCCTCTTTCTTCGGGCAACAGATCTCCAACAAGGTAATGGCCTTTTAACATCTTTATTTCACGCTAGCTCAGCAGTTTAACTCTCGGGGAGGGTTCGAAACCTTTCATGTGTAAACCATTAAACATGTATACCCGTTTTTCTGGTAAACTTCAGTTTTCTTGAACTTTAATTCGGGGATTAGAGAGTGCTTTACCCTCTCGAGCTCCCCTTCATTTGAAATTGAGGTGACTACGTTTTCATAACCGTTTCTTCTCTTCCTTAATGTATTAAAGTTTTCTCATAGGAGTCACCTCTCTAGCTTGGGATTAGCCCCTGTGTATCTCGGCCTAGAGCCACTTAGGTTTTAAAATGTGTATTTAGGAGTGCAAGTTCACGCCTCCATCCTTTTTGTTTTGGGCCATTTAAATTAACCTGGTTTTTGCACACTAAGGCCCAGTAGATTGGGTACGGGATACCCATGTTTCTTTATTATGCCTTGATGGCAGTTTGTGTAAAATTTTGTTATTGCCTTCATAGGTTTGAAAGATCGAGAGCGGGTCGGCTCTTTATGGTGTTGTGGTAAAAGTGCCTAAGAGAGGCTTGAAATGTAAAGTTGGGAGCTAATGCTCCATGTAATTAAGGGTTTTCTGCCCTTTGGTGTTTTGTGATTGTGAGCTGAGAGCTCAAGGATTGATGAATTTGGGCCCGTAGCCCAGAATTTGTAAAGACCACTTAACTGGTGCTTTCTTGTAAAGCGGCATTGTACCTGATTTTCTTTGTTATTTCCCCCTAGTGGAAACTGTTTAAATTTTTCTCTTTGTTGTGTACATGATTTAACTTGTTGTTATTTGTTGTACGCTCAAAATTCTATGTCACCATTGTTAAGTTTTGAAAATATAACCTTGTTGAAATTTTAATTCATCTTTCGAACTTGTAGTTAGACCCATTCCAGCCCGCACCTTCTTTCAGCTCTGACTTCCACGGATAACTCCGTAACAAGTGGTAGCAAAGCGTGGTTGAATGGGTCTCAATTTAGCCCCTTTTGACGGCTAAACCTTGCTTTGTTTTAAACTCTAACAGTTTTCTCCGTCGCTGGAATTTTTCCGTTTTTCTATATTTTGTAAAGAGTTTGTCATCATGCCCGGCCCTCGCGATGTCCTCCATCCCGGCTATTTGCGCCAGGAGGAATTAATCTATGAATTAACAATTAGAATTGTGGAATCTGGAGGCAGGGTTGCGGTAGATACCAACAAGCTTAAAGAGTCCCTTGATTTGCCTATTTCCATCCCAGCTTTGGGAGAGAAAGAGACTGACGACTCTCTCTGCACGATCACTGATAATACTACTGAGCTAGCATCTGTAGTTAGTTTTTTTTGAAGAAAATGATCCTGCTCCAAATCAACTTAAACGTGTGCAAGCTACACTGTTTCATTTTTCTAATAGAGTTAACGATCTGTTGTCTCTAAAGTTGAAGGACATTCAAGGGAAGGAGGCTAGTGCTCTTCTCAGAAACCTTTCCAAATTGTCCAGTAAGGTTAGCCTGTTGTTAACTGGGGCAGTCCCTCCCAAAACCGACCAACCCGCTACGGTAAACGTAGTTAGCGAGGAAGACTCTTCTAAAGGAGAAGAAAATATAAAATCAGTAGGAGTTCAACAAACCTCTGCCCCATTAGAAAATGAGTTTGAACGTCGTACCTCTTTGAATAATGCACCGTCTGATTCAGCTTCTCCGCCACTTAGGCCTCTACCTACTATGTCACCTGGCTTTAGCAGTTTGCCCCATCCTTTAGCAATGTTGCTCAGATGTATTTCGAAGTTCTCCGTCAATTCCACCAGTGATGTTATTGCCTTTCTAAGTTTTTGTTGAGTTTCAGGATCATGCTCTTGTTTTTTCTCTTTCCCCGTGTTAAATTCTGCAGATTATTTATCTCAATTCAATTGGTGTTCTATCTGACAAAATAGCTAGGGCAATTGCCGAACAATCAACTATTGAAGGGTTTCATGCGCACCTTCTGGCAAATTTTATCCCCACTCGAGCTAGGTCTTCGCTAATTCAAATGTACTACTACCGAGTACAGCGTCTGGTTGAAAACCTTGCCGACTTTATTCAAGACATCTAATTCTACACCAGAGTATTTGCCCTCCATTTTCCAGAAGATCAAATTGTTCAGGCTATATTGGGAGGAATTTCACCATCTTACAGGTCATACTTGTGTTTTGCGTCGCGTCCGTAAACTTTTTCCGAGTTGGAAGCTATGGCTGTTTCAGCCGAAGGGGTTAGATACGCCGACGCCTTACGTGTCGCGAAAGAACCCCTCCATCCTCTAGTTATTTTCGCCCTCCACCTCGCCGACCCGTCACACCCCGTAAATGTTACGCTTGCTGGTCGCCCTGACCATCTTCGGAACAAGTGTCCATTAACTAAATCCAGCGGGACAAGGAATGGATCAGGGTCATCTCAAGGCTGTTTTAAATGCTGCGTTTTCTCCCATATTGCCAAAAATTGCCCGAATTCAAATAGCACTCCCTCCTGCTCAACTTCGGGTGCAACTTCCACCAACAATCAAAAGTGACTAGTGGCTTCGGCTGAGTCGACTAACTCTTCCTTGCGAGGCTCAGCCCCAAGTAAATCTACCGAAAGCTCAGGGAAATTTCGTTCCTCTAATTCATCTTTTGAAGGTCCCAAGGAATGTCGTAGGATTGCGGCGGATACTTCTGCACCGGTCCCATTTCTCAAAATTGAATTAAATAATGAACCTGTAACTGCTCTATTAGACTCAGGCAGCGTTTGTTCCATTATTTCGGCTGAATGGTATTCCAAATTAAAATCTGTATGTAAACTTCCGGATTATTGTTCGTCTTTGGTTCAATGCGTTTCGGCAAACTCCTCTCCATTAGAAATTTTAGGTTTTCTAAATGCCAAGATTCGTATTTCTAAATTTACTTGGAAAGTAAAACTGTTTGTGGCTAAGCACTTGTTTTGCCCCATTATATTGGGAGCCGATTTCATGTCTCACACCGGTCTAGTGCTCGACATTCAGAGCAAGTCGTGCACTTTCAAGTTTGTCAGTAATTTAAAAATCCCCTTGTTATCATGTAGTTCTGTATCATGTTCATCTGTTTCGCCCACCCAGGATGAGATGTTGTTAGACCTTAGACATCTACCTGAGGAGCAGGCTGATAGTATTCGCAAGTTGTGTCAGTCGTTTCCAGAGGTTTTCTCTGATACACTCGATGTTACTGACCTCATTGAATACAAGTTTGAGGTTGCGGATTCGATTCCAGTCCGTTTTTCTCCTCATAGGCTATCTCCACCTAAAATGAAGGCGTTGAAGGAAATAATAGATCAGATGTTGAAAGACGGCATAATTAGGCCCTTTAAGTCGGCGTATTCATCGCCTATTTTTCTTGTCCCTAAACCAAAAGGTGGCTTCAGGCCTATGATTGATTACAGGGCTCTCAATCGGAAGGTGGTGTTACAATCTGTGCCCCTTCCAGACCTTCACTCTTGTTTTTCATGGTTTTGAAAGGCTAAATTTTTCACCATCTTAGACCTCAATCAGGCTTATAACCAGATACCTCTGGCGGAAGAATCTAAACATCTTACAGCGTTTGCCACCGATTGAAACCTGTACGAATACAACCGCGTGCCTTTCGGGCTCCCCACGGGAGCAGCCGTGCTTACGAGACTGCTAGACAGGGTCTTCTCCGACATCAAATTTGAGTATCTATACCATTATCTTGATGATGTCGTATTTTCTGAGACCTTTGAAGAACATCTAGATCATCTGAAAGAGGTCCAGAGTCGCCTTCGTAAAGCAGAGTTAACGGTGAAGTTGTCCAAGGTTGCCTTCGCTAAGCCTTCCATGTCATTTCTGGGGCATACTGTGTCGCCCGATGGTGTCGCTGTAGATCATTCTAGAACACAGGCCATCCATGATTTCAAACCTCCCAAGGACATCAAAGGTATTGCCAGGTTCATAGGCAAGTTGAACTTCTTTAGGAAATTTATTCCTAACTTCGCTAATAGAGCGGCACACTTGAACTTACTTCGTAGGAAATGTATCAAATTTGAGTGGGGGACTTCTCAACAAGCCGCTTTCGAAGACCTCAAATTAGCCCTTTGTAATGCCCCTGTCCTCGCGATGCCCGATTTCTCTAAGAAATTCATCGTCCAAACCGACGGGTCGTCGTCGGTGGTAGCTGCAGTCTTTCTTCAAGAGACTGAACTAGGGAGGCGACCCATAGGCCTAAGAATCCAAGTATTCCACCTATGAACTTGAGGGTTTGGCTGTCTTGTTTGCTCTAGAAAAGTTCCGCCTCTATCTGGAACATGTCAAGTTCGACGTGGAGACTGATAACCAAGCCTTAAGTTGGGTCTTAGGTAGGCCACGTCGCACTGGTTGCATAGCCCGCTTGGCCATCAGAATTTCTGCCTTCCAATTTGATATTAGGCATATAAGAGGAACTGAAAACGTGGTTGCTGACGGACTAAGCCGTATGTTTTCTAATGATGTAGAGACCCCTGAACAGGTTGATAGTTCTTCACCTCCCGAGTTCATACTACCTGAGGTTAATGCCATTCTAACGGATGCTCCCATGTTGTTTAGGGATCAACGTGAAGATCCAACGCTGGCCCCAATCATGGAAACCCTTTCTTCTGGGGAACATGTCGTCCCTTATGTATTGAGGAATGGTGTTTTATGTTGCTCGTCGGGGCATGATAAGAAGATGAAAGTTGTGGTTCCAGCTGTTCTCGTGCACATGATCATCAAGTACTATCATGAGAACCCCTTAGGGGGGCATTTAGGCATCTTTAAAACTAGAGAAAATATCAGAGAAATGTTCATCTGGAAAGGTATGGACGGTGAAATCCGGGAGTTGGTAAAAGCTTGTAAATCTTGTTGGCTTAGTAAACCCACCATGTCCACTAAGCTAGGCCTATTGTCTTCTCACCAAGCGTCGCGCCCCATGGAATGTCTTTACATCGACTACGTAGGACCCTTCCCCCAGTCAAAGGGGAATGCCAACAAGTTCATCCTTGTGTGTGTAGATGGCTTTACTAGATTCTCATGGTTATTTCCGACTAAGCTGGCTACCGCTCAGTCCACCTTCATCTTCTTATCCTTTACCTCTAATCTCTTTCGTAAATTCTGTTTTGATCTATCTATCTCACATGTAACAACTTCTGTATACTATCCTCAACCTTCTCTTGCTGAACGGGTCAATCGTAACTTGAGGTCGGCTCTTATTGCCTATCATCACGACGATCACTCCAGATGGGACACATCCCTGCATTGGTTAGCTTTCGCTTTGAATTCGGCGGTTCATGAATCCCGTAAGTTCACTCCAGCTTCTTTGATGTTTAAGTTTGTACCCAACACGCCGCTCTCTAACCTTTGGTCTCTTAGTGATATTCTACCTGAGACAATAGATCCAGATAATATTAAAGATCTTTGGAAGAAGGCTAAGGCCAATCTTAAAATTTCTCATGAAAAGGTTAGGGATAGATATGATCGTGGACGGAGGCCCACCAATTTAAAAGTAGGAGACCAAGTTATGGTCAAGAATTTTGTTCCCGCGGGCAAGCTTGCCCCCAGATTTCATGGGCCGTGCACCGTCTTGGATTTTTTTACGCCGGTCACATTGTTAGTGAGCAATCCAGTCACCGAGAGAATCTTTAGGGTTCACCTGTCTCAGGTGAAACCTGTGTAAATTGCTTGCTCATCGGATCTTTAACATTTTGTAAGAACCCCAAAGGTTATATTTCTTGTTTTGGGGGGGGGGGGTTATTTTTAAGGCCTTCTGCTCTGTGTTTGTTCATTTACCTTGTAAAACCTTCCCCATAGTTACTCTGCTGTCCTGTCAATTCGGCCATTACCACGCTCCCGTCTCCTGCTAAACCACACCAGTGGCATTAAAATAAAATAAATATTTCCACGCCGCTGGCCCCTCAGCCTCACCACTAAGACTGTACCCTAAAACCATTATGGTCCAACACAAATTCTGCCGCCGAGATCTTACTGTTTCAGTGCCGTGCGGCGCCGTACCGCCTCTGAGGTGGGGTACGGGCCCACTCCACTCCAGTGAGGTCAACCAGTGTACGGCGAGCCGGAGCCCTCCTTCCGGCCAAGGCTGTTATGCGGCGCACCACCCGCAAGCTACTCGAGGACTGTAAACAAACTTCGCATCTGCGGCGTGCTTTGGTGGACTTAGACAAATTTCACTTACATGAATTAATGTTTTGTTTCGGAATTCTACAACAACAAAGAAATTCTAAAACTGGATTTAAACTAGTCCCACCCATCAATATCAAACAATTAAGAGAGCTCCGACTACTGAAAAATTGTATTATCTCTGCTCAATTCTTCTTCAACCAATCAGCAACAAACTTGGACTTTGTTTTGGAAAAAAAATTCTCTCTTCTGTGTCACAGCTTGGTATGACTTTTGAGGGGGGGGGGGAGGTCTGTACTGGGTGGTACACTTCTACGACGCAAGTTCAAATCTTGCGCCAATTGAAACTCCTCTACAGGAGAAGCTCGGAACTTTAAAAACTGAACTAACTCTACTGTTTATCAGAAGATGTCACTGTGTGTTTTTGATTTGCTTTTGTTTTTCATTGATCAAGAAGTGTGGACATTCTCTAACAGATGTCTCTACCAACAACTATGATAATGCGCTCTGGTGTGAAGGAATGAACCTTCTTGGAGAAATTTTGTATTCATAAGTTTTCCCTTTACTAAATTTTGTTCCGTGGTTTGTGGGTTGGGGATATTAACTCTTTCTTTCCGCCTGTTTTGAATTTAGCCAATCAGTAATTTCTGTAATTAATTTTCCTCCAATCATAGCTTTCTTCTTCAAATTTCCATGTGTAATTCATAGTCTACCAATAAAAATTGAGGGGGTGTGTCTACTCATTCTTGAAAGGTCTCGAATTTTCCACGAAGGTATAAAACCTGCTGATTTTATTGTCTCCGGGCCACTTCAGTAACATCTAGCTTAATGTGTGGATATGTAGCAGGGGGCGGGAAGCGCCTCTTTCTTCGGGCAACAGATCTCCAACAAGGTAATGGCCTTTTAACATCTTTATTTCGCGCTAGCTCAGCAGTTTAACTCTCGGGGAGGGTTCGAAACCTTTCATATGTAAACCATTAAACATGTATACCCGTTTTTCTGGTAAACTTCGGTTTTCTTGAACTTTAATTCGGGGATAGAGAGTGCTTTACCCTCTCGAGCTCCCCTTCATTTGAAATTGAGGTGACTACGTTTTCATAACCGTTTCTTCTCTTCCTTAATGTATTAAAGTTTTCTCATAGGAGTCACCTCTCTAGCTTGGGATTAGCCCCTGTGTATCGGCCTAGAGCCACTTAGGTTTTAAAATGTGTATTTAGGAGTGCAAGTTCACGCCTCCATCCTTTTTGTTTTGGGCCATTTAAATTAACCTGGTTTTTGCACACTAAGGCCCAGTAGATTGGCTACGAGATACCCATGTTTCTTTATTATGCCTTGATGGCAGTTTGTGTAAAAGTTTGTTATTGCCTTTATATGCTTGAAAGATCGAGAGCGGGTCAGCTCTTTTTGGTGTTGTTGTAAAAGTGCCTTAGAGAGGCTTGAAATGTAAAGTTGGGAGCTAATGCTCCATGTAATTAAGGGTTTTCTGCCCTTTGGTGTTTTGTGATTGTGAGCTGAGAGCTCAAGGATTGATGAATTTGGGCCCGTAGCCCAGAATTTGTAAAGACCACTTAACTGGTGCTTTCTTGTAAAGCGGCATTGTACCTGATTTTCTTTGTTATTTCCCCCTAGTGGAAACTGTTTAAATTTTTCTCTTTGTTGTGTACCTGATTTAAGTTGTTGTTATTTGTTGTACGCTCAAAATTCTATGTCACCATTGTTAAGTTTTGAAAATATTACCTTGTTGAAATTTTAATTCATCTTTCGAACTTGTAGTTAGACCCATTCAAGCCCGCACCTTCTTTCACCTCTGACTTCCACGGATAACTCCGTATTAATAATAATAATAATAAAAATAATAATAATAATAATAATAATAATAATAATAATAATAATAATAATAATAATAATAATAATAATAATAATAATAATAATAATAATAATAATAATAATAATAATAATAATAATAATAATTGAATAAACTCAACATGAAGTTGTATGATAAACCGTTTAAATTATAAAAGAGGGCGGTCCTCCTAGTGTTAATGATGTTAAATATCGTATTTACCTGAACAATTCAGTTCCATATTTTTAGGTAAAGATTCTCGTAATGCCGATTTTTTGCCTAATGTCGCATCGACTCAGACACGTCTTATGCCTACGACGGGATATGGCAGGGCTAGGAGTGGAAATGAAGTTGCCGTAGCCTTAATTAAGATACATCATCCCCAGTATTTGCCAAATGTGGAAATGGGAAACCACCTAGCAGGGCTGATGACAGTAAGATGTGAACCATCGAACAGTGTAGCTAACTCGTTCGGTGGTTTGGTGATGTAGGACTGAAAGTCACCATATTACCGTTGGCATAGGTTATGGCCTGACTATGAAATTCAAATCATTGTAAGCATGCCACTGGACAGCAAGAGTCTTTTATGATCGTTGTTCACTACATACTGTGTTTATCTTCAAAATGTCGTGAACCCGTTAACTGTGCTCTGTAAGACACCATTTAGTAGTAAACTTTGTTGTTGGTAATTCGTCGTATAAACTACATTTACGGTCTTCAGAGACACAAAGGTGCTAGTATTGATCCCGTATGCGTTCCTTTATGGGCCGGTAAATCATCTGTAGACACAAGACTGACGTTTCTCAGCACCTTCAAATGCCTCGGGGCTGAGTCAAGATCAAACCTGGCAACTTTGACTCAGATCGGCAGCGCTCAACCGTCTGAGCCACTCAGTCAGACTGGCTACCGTTTATCACGTTTCGCTGTTTCGTCAGTTCATCATTTTTCAAAGGGAACGTTGGAAAAAGGAAGAAAAATAGGCCTACTGTAGGCTACACATGCTGGATTCTGCCACTATCACAGACAAAGTAATTCTGCTAATCACCAAAAAACTGTGCACTTTACTGAAAAACTTATTTGATATATGATACATCCTTTGTGTTTTCCCTACGGTTTAGGCAGTTGTATGCCACACACACACAAACCGCAAAATTCACGCATTTAATTTATTAGATCTTATCTACTAAAAGTAATGCTCTACAAGCGGCACTTAAACTAAGGCGTCGCTATATGCCTTGGCATCACCCAGAGCGCTGTAGCGTACATCTTAGTCACTGTACTGTCTTCTGTCTAGCAGCAATAACGCACTACTTTGTGGTAGGAACATCATCATCGTCGTTTATCTGCCTATCAACAGGTTTTTGCATGCATTTTCCAAGCGATCTGTCTTCTGCCATCCTTTTCCTCTTTCAGTATTCCACCCTTTCTTTAGGAATCCCAGCCAGCTTCTCAGGGTGATTCGATTAGTTTAAGGTGGATTCCGAAGAAGAGAAGCGTTACTTAACTATCCTTCACTTACTTTATCATCTCCATCCGACTTATGCGAGGTTTAACTTAATATACTCGAAAGCTGGACATCTTTGCACTAATGCATCTTATACTAACGTAGAATTCAGAAATAAACAGCTCAAATTAAATTAAAACTTAGAATTATTTATTATGTAAATTAGAAAATAATATCAGGAAGAGAAAAATATAATTACTGTAGTATTGGTTATCAAACTCATGACCGGTTAATAATCCATCGTCTCTTACACTAGGTTTATTTGTAATGGGTAAATCCAATCCTCTCCGTCTCATTTATTTACATAGAAATTGCGTTGACATTGGCTAAAATATCAGATACGCTCACCGTTAATCATTTATAATATTAGATCTATACACTCTTCTCCTCAGGAAAAATCTACACAACACCTGCTCATCTTATAACAATTCACTATATGGCCTATGTCTATATGAAACTATCATTTCTCCTTATTATGTTAATTCATATCTTAATTTCTTTCCTTAGGATTCGTGTCGTTCTCTCATGCTTATGTGTATGGTTTCACAAGTCGTAGGATATAAGTTTCATTTTATCTCAGCTCAAAATGCGCTGACAGTGTCTATGTGTCTATATCGGTCCCTCAGTCCTGAGGATCGTGATCTCTGAAGATATTTCTTTGTACCCGTTTCCATCTTCCACGGTCTTCTGCGATACGGGTAGATTGTATGAACGATGTCTTTGTTGCATGTTTTATGCCATCTGTCCAGCGTATAGGTGCTCGCGCACGCTCCTTCTTTCCAGGCACGTTTCCAAAGATTATGCGCTTCTCAAGGCTTCCTTCTCCTCGACGCATAATATGACAAAAGAATTGGAGAATCCTCTGTTGAAATTTTGCCGATAACCTGGTACTGATATTCAGCTCCTTGAGGATGGATTCGTTGGTTCGAAATGCTGTCCAAGGAATGCGAAGCATTCTTCTCCAGCACCACATCTCGAATGAGTTGATCTTATTCAAATCTGAAGCTCGTCAAGTCCACGTTTCAGCACCATAGGGGAAGATAGAGAATACCTGTGTCTGTACTAGTCTCATCTTTAGCTTTACAGAAATGGAGCGATCCTTCCAAATATGAGATAACTGAGACATGATATTCTTGGCCATGGCAATCCTTCTCCTGATCTCTATTTCACAGCTGTTGTTGCTAGTTATAATGGCACCCAGGTACAACATTTCTGGTACCATTTCCATTTCTCTGAAGGCACTCAGTTCGTTCAGCTTGCCAGGCCTATCAACTACCATAATTTTTGTCTTTTGCATGTTGATCTGCAAACACAAACTGATGCTCTCAGTTCTGACACGGTTTAAAAGTTCTGTAAGTTCTGTCCCATCCATGGCAATCAATACAGTGTCATCTGCATATCGGAGATTCGATATCTTTCTGCCACCAATAGGAAATCCACCAGTCCATCCAGCCAATGCAGTTCTCATGATGTTCTCGCCATAAATATTTAAAAGCTGGGGTGACGCCCCTCTGTGTCTTGAAGATTTCAGACATCTTGCCATTTATCCTGACAACTGCTGTGTTAGACTCATATAGATTCTTTATCAACCAGATACGATGTTTTGGAACTCCCATTTCCAATAACACTGGCCAAAGTTTCTCCCATTGAACACAGTCAAAGGCTTTCCTATAGTCTAGAAAGCAAATGATCATAGGAAGCTGGAATTCTCTGCTCTTAAAATTAGCATTCACGTGCAAATAATACAGTTCAAAAGCATCATTTACCATATATCTACTTAAATACGTCTGAATAGAATAATAATTACTCGCGCAAGACAACTAATTTTACGGGCAGTTCACCTGATTTTTAATCACATACAGTAAGACTAGTTCACTGCGTAACCTAATTTTTGCCCTGGTCTGCTTATAAGAATACCGCTGTCTACCTCAAATTCTGTCTTACTAGCTCCAAGTCTAATAAGTGGCTTATTCCAAGAAGGATGTGCTTTATTTGATGACTGTGATCTATCTTTCTAATTGTTACATGTTGACATACGTTGTAGTAACTATGTAACATCTGGTTACTCGATAATCCATATAATTTGACAATTCATCGCTTATTCGCGTCATTCTTTCCATTAAATATTCGACGCTCTCCATATCTTGCTTCAATTCGACGTAGAATTCCTTTATATTTATTCTTTCATTTATTTTCTTCACGTAGCACATTATTCTCGTAAATCATATATTTCAATTCACGTCTCTTGAAATATATAACTCTTCTTTGCGTTAATTACCTCTCTTGACGCATGAATACTTTCTTATACATATAACTTTTCTCACTTTTATCATTAGCTTCCCAATATATCGTAACCTTTCTCTTCTTCTAATGTCGTTCTATGATCACACAATTCCTTAACAAAATGCTCGGTTTGGTAGCTATTTCAATGTTTGATTCTGCATATATCTACTGTCTATATGAATTTTGTGATGGAAGTTCCTTCTTTTTAATAGCTCTTGGCTATACTAATTGCAATTTGGGATCTCTCTCTTCTCTTTAGCCGTCTTGAATGTGGTGACGTTTCGTGGCTAGTTGGTCTCCCGATCTTTTTATTGATTTGGCGTTAATGCCACGCGTTTCTTAAGTATCTTTCACGATATCTCGTGTAAAATAACTAATTCAAATCTGCTAACGTATTTTTGAAAACTCCTTCTTTTCTTGATGTTATTTTAATATAAGCTTGCTGCTTCTCTTCTGCACTTCCGTATCTCAAGATTTTTAGTCGATATTCTAATTTATTTTCAGTGTTAACCTTCTCCAACAATTCAAATCTCTTAATTTTTTTATACACCGCCTTCATCATAACGTCTATTTTCGTACGGTATTAGCCTAGATTTATGAAGTTACTATGCCATTTCAATATGCTTAATTTCATCGCGGATAATTTCTTTTACTCTCACTCGGCCGAAATATTACTTTTCAGAATACTGCAATGGTACAGTATCTTCAATTAATTTTCACACTGTCCATCATCTGATACCTCTTTCTTTATCTTAACCTTCTCCCTGCAACATTTCCTTCCAGTGTCTGTGTTAATAAACATTTCCTTCGTAAATAGTGACCTAACCAATTCTTCTTTCTCTTTTAAATGGTTTCCTGTATTTTCGTCCTTTCTTAAGCTACTCTTTCCATTACTACATCATTCCTTAATTTGTCTAGCCAGTTGATCTCAATTTTTCTCCATATCCATATTTCAAAAGATCTCAGTCTTCCTTCCTTACATCCTTCCTTCCTTCCTTCTCAGAGTCCAAGTCTCAGGCCTTTAAAGAACAACGCTCCATACCAACGCTTCACTAACCTCTTCTTAAGGTCCATTTTTTCCTATTTGCTTTACGTCGCACCGACACAGATATGTGTTATGGCGACGATGGGATAGGAAAGGCTTAAGAATGGGAAGGAAGCGGCCGTGGCCTTAATTAAGGTACAGCCCCAGCATTTGCCTGGTGTAAAAACGGGAAACCTTGTAAAACCATCTTCAGGGCTGCCGACAGTGGTATTCGAACCCACTATCTCTCGAATGCAAGATAACAGCTGCGCGCTCCTAACCGCACGGCCAACTCGCCCGGTAGGTCCATATTCAGTGGCCCACTCATCAGTGCCCTTTGCTTCATGTATGCTTCATTGGTCTTTGTGATTCTGCTCTTCACCTCGTCCAAACAATATAGATCACTTCTGATTGTGCTTCCTAAATATCTGAATACACACACTTGTTCTATTTCTTCATTTGGCAGGAACAACTACTATGATTAATTCAGAACACTTGATTGATTGATTTATTTATTTATTTATTTATTTATTTATTTATTTATTTATTTATTTATTTATTTATTTATTTATTCATTTATTGTATGACTTTTAGTGCAGGAACTGTCCTGGCATGTTCGACTCTTCTGGTGCAAATCGTTTTATTTGACGCACAATCGGACTTGGGCCTCTGCTTGTGGGATGATGATTAATAATCAGTTCGTGGAACTGAGTCTATCGTTCTGTTCTGTCCGTCGAAGAACTGAATCTGTCGTGTCCAGCTTCTGTGAGTGACCGTTGTGTCTCTGGTGCAGCGTGGGAGAGTTCGAGAGGGATCGGCAAGGGACAGTGAACGAAGAATATTGCGAGTGTACGGACAGAGTACGACGTACAGAACTGCGAAACTGTGGTGATCGCAAGCTGTGAACTAAGAGTCTGTGTTAGTGTACGGCGAGTACAAGTGTGGAAATGTGTTAGGGTATAAGGGTCAGTAATGAAACAGTGTGTACTTGTGTTCGTTTGGTATGTGACAGAACGCAAACTAGTGTACTTGTTTGTTTGTGTAGTATGTAAGAATTACCAGTTAATAATGATTAGCCATATAATTTTAACGCCACCAGTTGTGTGTTTATTTAGGTACCAATCCCGTCACTTTACAGTACGTCTTCAGTTGTATGATTCTCAAGTTACCTGGACAATACATTCGCACTAAATGCCAGATCTGGTCTTGTGTCAAGCATTTCGTACGGCTTCTTTGTATAGAACGGGAAATTCTGTTTTTTCAAAGTCTTCTTTCCCTGGTTGTTAAATATCTATCGTTTTCAAAACTAGATAGACACTGCTTTACACTTCGAAAAGTTTTCAGTATACTCCTAGTATATGCCTCTTAATAAATCTTGATATAACCAATCTTCTCCTGTTGATAAACTTAACCATCCTGTATTGACTTGCCGGACCCGTGATAAAGGCGTAGAGCGCCTGCCTCTTGCTCGTTGTTCTGAGTTTCGGCGTTGTGTTTAGGTCATGACACATGGTTAAAGATTTAATTTAATTTAATTTTTTTCCTTTCTGCTTACTTTTATCACGTAAAGTCACCTGTAGTTTGAAGTTACGCTGAACAGATAATCATTGAAAAGTCGAGTAAAAATGGAGAAATAATTATGAAAAATGAAATTAAGTGACAGAAAAAAATTATTAATTATTTTTTGTATTTTCATCTTTTGATCAGTCATGTAACTTAAGCATTTAAAATCTTGTTCCAGATTTTCCGGCATGATTTGACATGCGCACGAGCATCATTCTCTAGGCAAATCAAAATTAACAATCAGAATAATATTCGATAAATATGACTTATGAAAACAATTTTTGTCAGAATTACCATCCCATTTGCTTTAAATTTTTGGATGTACAGCAAGAGTTAACGTAAAATTAAAATTTTTAGTGATCATCTCACACAATCATAATACTTAGAAGGACGGAATTATTTTGTAATAAATCATCCACCATTAGTTTCTATTTCGATGGTTCATTATTTACTGATATCTGCCCATCTCCTTGATCCACACCATTTCTTTTATGGAGCATGTCAATCCCTTACTGAGCACCCCTGAGGGGGTCTCGTGTCTCTAATGTGTTAGTCGCGGCTTAAACGGGCAGAATATATACAGCCGCTCGCAAAATTATTCGTCCGCCTTCTTCATGTGAGGACAATAGCCAGTAGCACCAATACAATAAAGTTAATTGCAAACAAGTAATCGTATGTTTTATTTGCCATCTGAACATCTGAGGACATCATTTATCGCACCCTAAGCACTGGCATTTGGAACAAATAAAAAATAATCACACTGCTTACAGAAAAGTCACGTTGCAAAAGTATTCGTCCACAATAAGAAGTCAAGGAATGTTCAGTTGTTTTCTAAATATCAGTAGTGTGTCGAACGTCCTTTGGAACCAATCACGGCTTGAAGGGGTTTCGGTATAGATGTCACCAGTTTTTCTGTGACTTCCAGGCCTATTTCGTGCCAATTCTTCCATGAAGTATTGCTTCGGAGTTTTTTATTTGGAATACGCTGCTTGCTCAGTGTACATTTTAATTCCGCCCATAAATGATGTATGGGGTTTAAGTCTGGGGAGTGGGGTGGTGTCTGCAGCACATGAGGTGTATTGTAGAGTAGCCATTCCCTAACAACACGAGCAGTGTGCTTAGGGTCATTATCTTGTTGGAAGAAGTAACCCACAACTAAGCTTATTTTGCCACGCTGGGTGTTAAGTGTTGCTTTAATATACTCAAATATACCATATTATCTATCCGTTCAGGTATTACATGGCAGTTGGCTACCCCAGCCGCCGACATACACCCGCATACCATTATGGAACCTCCTCTATATTTTGCGGTTGGTTGCAGATTTTGACTTTGGAGCTCGGCGTTCTTGTTTCTCCATACACGTCGCTTTCTAGAGCAATTGAATAAACATAATTTGCTCTTGTCCGTAAACAACCAGCGTTTCCATAATGCTGGTGGCCTCATAACGTACTGTTTGGCGAACGCCAGCCTCTTCTTATGGTTCATCTCATTTATCCAGGGCTTCTTCCGGCTAGTACGCCCCTGCAAACCAGCTCTGTGTAACGCACGTCGTACGGTGTCGGTGCTGATGTTCTTCCCAGTAGAGGTTTGTACTTCTGTTCGAAGCACAGGTCCAGACACATGGGGGTTTTTCTGGACGGTGCGTATTATGCTTCGCTCTTCGCGTGTTGTCAGCTTCCTCGACCGCCCAGTTCTTGCTCTATTGAATAAGTTGCACTGGTCTTGTATCGTTGAATGATACTTGCTACTGTAGTTCGCGGTATTCCTGATTTCAGCAATTACTCTTCACGAATTAACAAGTATGTGGAGTTGGATAATTCTTTGGCGTTCAACAACAGTTCGTTTCCTTATCATTCCCATCGTACTCGGGGCATGCACTAGATGTTATCTCACCGACACTGTCCGTATCACTGATGGACTGAGCTCGGTGGTGTGCCGCCCTTCCTCAATGCTGTGTTCGTTACACAAGATAATGCACAAGACGGACGAATACTTTTGCGTTGCCATTTCCTAGCCCCTTCTTCATTATTAAAGAGTACTGACGTGCAAGAGGTATATTCTGCCGGTATTATAGTACATATATATTGCATATTCATTGCGTATTTGTTTCTGAACGTATCCGAAGCCTTGTAATGCAGTTTTGATGTTCAGTATATGAAAAGGACACATGGACGAATACTTATGCGAGCGACTGTAAATGATATGAGCAAACAAGTGGAATCAGAGGTAAAGCTTTTTGCGGATGATGTTATTCTGTATAGAGTAATAAACAAGTTACAAGATTGTGAGCAACTGCAACGTGACCTCGATAATGTTGTGAGATGGACAGCAGGCAATGGTATGTTGATAAACGGGGTTAAAAGTCAGGTTGTGAGTTTCACAAATAGGAAAGTCCTCTCAGTTTTAATTACTGCGTTGATGGGGTGAAAGTTCCTTTTGGGGATCATTGTAAGTATCTAGGTGTTAGTAGTATAAGTGGACAATTCGGGCGCCACCACCGCCACCGGCTCTTCGCAGAAGCCTCCTCCTCCTCAAGCTCTCAGGAGAGGCCTCCGCCACCACCGCCACCACAGGCTCTCGGGAGAGGCCTCCTCCTCACGCTGGATATGAGCGCGACACTAACCTGACATCCGCCATCTTGGAGGGGCTTAACCTAACTTTTGACGCACAAAACTGCAAGCCTAACCTCATAGAAGGGCATAACCTCAGTTTTACTGCCGGATGCCGTTCCCGACGACAATTGCACAAGATGGCGGCTATACATGACTCCTTATGAGACTCCTTAAGGGTGCTTTCGCAAGAACTTTTGAAGCGGAAGACTGCAAGCCTAACCTCATGGAAGGACCTAACCTCAGTTTTACGGCCGGATGCCCATACCGACGCAAGTTGCACAAGATGGCGACTATACATGGCTCCTTATGAGACGACTTAAGGGTGCTTGGGCAAGATGGTGGTCTCGAGGTGGCTGCTATACATAGGCTCTTATGAGACGCCCTTGCGATGCTTGCGCAAGATGGCGGCTTGCGTAAGGTGTCGTCTGCTCCTATGAGACGTCTGAAGGGTGGTTACACAAGATGGCTGCTGCTCTTATGAGACGCCCTAAGGATGCTTGCGCAAGATGGCGGACACAAGATGGTGGCTATACACGGCTCCTTATGGGACACCTTAATGATGCTTGCGCAAGATGGCTGCTGCTTTTATCAAGAAAGCTAGCTTAGAGGCTAACGTGCCGTGCTAGAAACAACGGTTCGGTTCATTACATTTCGGGCTTAAATGCAAAATGCTAAATATCTCGAAAACGGTGCGTCGTAGAGCAAAATGGACAAGATTTTTCTGCCTAATACGTGGATTCGCAGTATTAGGAACATGATATCATAAGAAAAAGTAGTCTGATGATGAGATCAACGGTTCGGTTCTTATTAGGCCCTTTGGCATTTGGTCTGTTTTAGCTTGTATTGAAGCAAGTCTTCGTAACTTGATTAGGTCTTGCTATGGTAGAGAGTATAACGTACCGTGCTGGTTCGATTCATTACATTTGGGGCTTAAATGCAAAAATGTTATATATCTCGACAACGGTGCGTCGTAGAGCAAAACGGACAAAATTTTTCTGCCTAATACTTGGTTTCGCAGTATAAGGAACATAATAGCATAAGAAAAAAGTCTAATGATGAGATCAACGGTTCGGTTCTTATTTAGGCACTTTGGCATTGGCAGCTATCTAATTCTACAAGATGGCGGCTATACATAGCTTCTTATGAGACGGCTTAAGGGTGCTTGTACAAGATGGCTGCTGCTCTTATGAGACTCCCTAGGGATGCTTGCGCAAGATGGCGGACACAAAATGGAGGCTATACATAGCTCCTTATGGGGCGGCTTAAGAGCGCTTGTACAAGATGGCTGCTATACATAGTCTCTTATGAGACACCCTAGGGACGCTTGCGCAAGATAGCAGCAACAAGATGGCGGCTATACACAGCTCCTTATGAGACGGCCTAGGGGTGGTCGCACAAGATGGTGGCTACACACAAGCTCTTATGAAGAAAGCTAGCTTAGAGGCTACTGCGCAGGATGGCGGCTGCTGTTATGCATGCGGTGGAGGGCAATTTGAAATTTCACGTGCTCCTTTTGTAACATTCTACGTGCTTTTTGGACAGCTCTCATCTTTAATCAACAGAGCATCGTGCTGCTATCTTTACAGCACTAAACCTTATACCTTTGAAATGTGGTGGCGGGTAATTTGAAAAATTCTATGTGCTTTTTTGACAGCAGCCGTCTTTAAACAATAGCGGCTATACATAAGCTGTTAAGGCCTCCTCCTATGTCAAGACATAACTTTATATCTCTAACGAACAAGTTTAAACCTGCACCGCGAAGGCAAGAGTGTGCAGCGATAACAGCATTATGCATATTTACACTTGCAGATGACAAAAGAAGTGACTGAAACATAACGAGACTAGAATCAAACGCTGCAATCGATATAACATGTGTTGACAACATTGTTTGATGTGTTCAGATCACTAAATAAGTGATCAAAACTAGAATCGAACACTGCACTCGGTACAACATTTGTTCAGAACATGTCAGGGGTTACCTTTGTTCTAAGAAGATCAGATTACAAAAGAAGTGATTAAGACTAGAATCGAACACTGTACACGATGTCGTTAACTTCAACATGTGATCAAAACATTGACTGATGTGTTCGGAACACTAAATAAGTGATCAAGACTAGAATATAACACGATACACGATACAACATGTGTTCAGAACATGTTAGGGGATACCTTTGTTCTAAGAAGATGGATACGAACGGAGAAAAAAATAATAAGACTAGAATTCTGAACAGCTTTTGCAAGATAGCGGTTGTTATAACGTCCTCCTCCTCTTCCCGCTCGGTTAAGGCATATCTCTATCGAAAATACAACGCGATCTTATGCAAAAGGCAGTGCACATACTGTGTAACCAACTCGCTCGGTAAACGATAATATGAATACAACAAAAGTACAACTTCAAATGATTTGCCTTCTATCATTTGTCTTGTGCGAAAAGCAGCCGAAGAAGTTATCGCATAAACATGTAACATAAAATATCGGTTCGGAAACATATTGTTTCAATCTGTTGGCATGGGTTACAAGCATGTAGCTCATGTGCAAAATAAAATTAAATAGACGCTTAGTGCTATAAGATATACACTGCTTACATTTAAGTCCCTAGCAGTTGAACAAGTTATTACATAAACATGTAACATAAAATACCGGTTCGGGAACATATTATTTCAATCTGTTGGCATGGGTAACAAGCATGTAGCTTGTGCAGGCGAGGGCTACTATGCAAGATGATTGTAAAATGCTGAACCGAAAAAATCATCGTGCTACACACATGATAGGGAATGGAACCCAGTGGTTACGTCTTATCAGAAGGGCAAAAGGATGAAAGGACCCTTCCTCCTCCTTACCGCACATTACTTGTAGGGCTAAAAGGCTAATAGGCTAATAGGTTAAAGGTCTAATGGGCACAAGGGATGAAGGGCTAAAGTGCAAAAGGGTTCCTCCACCACCTCACCACGCCCTCCTCCTCCTCCTAGAAAGAGTTAACTGAAGTGGGTACATTTTTAACAGCGGCAACACCCTCATCGATTGTTATTAGCAAGAACGCATCTACTTTGTTAAGTGTAGCAAATTAATCTTTATTGGTAAATGGTTTTGTGTTCAGAACCGAAGAAATTCAAGCCACACATAGTAGGGAATGGGACCCAGGGGTTACGTCTTACCAGAATTACCTAATCCCTGACCTATTAGTAGTGCAGTGAGTTGCGTTTTTCTAACAGAAATCAGTATCTGCTTGATAGTTTTTAGTGTTTGGAACACTGAACTTTTCAAGATGGCAGCAGTGAGGTTAGCGATGTTCTGTTGTTGGATTTTAAATTCCGCGCTACGACATGCATAAAGTGGCAGCCTTGAGGTTTAGCGCCGTGAAGATGGCAACAGTGAGGTCAGCGTTGCTCTGTTGTCCTTAAAAGTAAGGTTAGGTTCCGTCAAGATGACAGCTGTCAAAAACACACGTGGCTTTGTTTACAAACAAGAGCACGTGGTCGTGACGTCATGGTCACGTAGCATGCTGCGTCAGCACGCGAAGTTCAAAATCCACGCCTACGTGGTTAAAACTCTGCTATGTTCACACGTTTTTTACGTATAGCTATTCTTTGTGCTTTAAGTTCGTGCACATAGGTCATGTTAAGATAGCAGTACACACAAGCGATTGTTACACGCTCTAGTGGAAGAAGTTTAGTACGATATTTGATGCATGCATCATTTAAACCTTGCTATTTTTACTGCTACTATGTTCGCAAAATTTTTAAACATCGCTATTATTTGTGCTTTAAGTTCGTGCACATAGGTCATGCTAAAATAGCAGCACAAACACAAGCGAACGTTGTACATTCTAGCAGAATAAGTTTAGTACGATAGTCGATGCATGCATCATTGATAGCTGATGTGTACACGCTTTTAAACATGGCTATTCTTCGTGCTGCTATGTTCACAAGATTTTTAAACATAACTATTCTTTGTGCTCTAAGTTCATGCACATAGGTCATGCTAGGATAGCAGGACAAACACATGCGAATGTTGCACATTCTAGCGGAATATGCTTAGTACGATAGTCGATACATGCTTCATAGACAGGTGATGTGTACACGCTTTTAAACAAGACTATTCTTTGTGCTTTAAGTTAGCGCACATAGGTTGCTAAGATAGCACACACACACACACACACACACGCACACACACGCACACACACACACACACACATGCGATTGTTGTACACTTTAGCGGAATAAGTTTAGTACGATAGCCGATGCATGCAATATCGATAGGTGATGTGTACACGCTTTCAAACATAGCTATTCTTTGTGCTGCTATGTTCACAAGATTTTTAAACATAACTATTCTTGTGCAAGAATACTGGGATAGCAGCACATTTATACGATTTCTACATAATCTAGCGGGAGAAGTTTAGTACGAGAGTCGATGCATGCAAAATCGATAGGTGATGTGTACATGCTTTGAAACATGGCTATTCTTGTGCTTTACGTTCGTCACATAGGTTAGCAATACACATCTGCGATTGCTACATGCTCTAGCGGAAGTAGTTTAATACGATAGTCGATGCATGCATCATCGATACGTGATGTGTACACGCTTTTAAACCACTGCCTGCTCGATCTGCATCCGATGGCTGCTTATACTGCCTGCTCATTACAACATTTTAACATGGCACTGAATGAAACACTTCATTTACAAATACCCACAGCAGGTGGCAGCACCAACCGGCTCCAGACCTGTCGGAATGAAATAGCGGGAAATAGGATAGCACCGGTACTGTACTTGTTTTCAGTGAGAATGGTGTACTGCTGCGTGCCTTTCTGCAAATCAAAGAAAGGGAAACCAGAATGCCGTGATATTTCATTCCATAAAATACCTTCAAGTACACAATTGCGTCGGAACAATATTATATATATATATATATAAGTATATTCCCATCTCAGCCATCCTGGAAGTGTTCCGTGGTTTCCCACTTTTCCTCCAGGCAAATGCATAGATGGTACCTAACTTAAGGCCATGGCCGCTTCCTTCCCTCTTCCTTCTGATTATTCCGTGGTTTGCAGTCTACATTTCGTAAATGACGATTTCAAAGTGACCAGCAAAATGCGGAAATTAAAAACAGGATCTGTACCCAGCCCTTACCCTGATTATCCAGCTTATAAACAACCGCTAATTTCAACGATAATTAAGAGAAGGGATTCAAGCACAGAGACGTCTATAGAGCGTTCCAACCTTAAATTGCAGTACAGCAGTAATGGGATAATTCCGTCTCTTTCCTTCTCCCATGTTTTGCGGGTAGCGCTGTCCTACTCTAATGCAGCGGGTTTGCCAAATATCCGTAAATCAGAATGTTATCGGTCAAAATGGGTGAATATCGTGTTATGTACATAATTTCAAGGCGCATTTGATGCCGTTAACAACAAAAATGCAAAAAATAATTTAGTGTGAAAATTGTAATATAATGGAAAGTTTCGCCAAATAAAAAATCTTCATTGCATAGAACTTATCATGTCACAACTCCTATTTTATATTCTTCATTTTCCTAATGTTTTCACTGCTGGTAAAGAAACATTTCAGCTCGATGTAGATAAGTTGGCTGAATAGTCAGCGCACTGGCCTTCGGTTCAGGAGTCCCGTTTCGATTCCCGGCCGGATCGGGGATTTTAACGTTAATTGGTTAATTCCAGTGGCTCGGGGGCTGTGTGTGTGTGGGTTCTTCAGCATTAGAAATCATCCTAGGTTGAGCCTTCATCTTCACAGACATGCAAGTCGCCTAATAGGCTCTCTGGAAGATTTTCGTGAGCCCCCTGAATCAGTGTGTGCCACTTTGGAAACTGCTTACCAGGCATTAGTGTGTGGTTATTTAGTGCGTGTAATCGAAGAAAAACAGAATGCAGCACGTGGTTGAATAACGTTTCCACCTCATTTATTGCATCCTCATTGTTGAACTTAATCAGACAGTCGGATAGAGGAGGCCTGTGCTATCCCCAGCAACGATTTCTTGGGCCAATTATGGGGCTACAGAAATTTGTTGAGGCGGCTCTACCGTACTGCAAGGAATCTGCAAGTCTGTTCCAGACTATAAAGAAACTATGTTCTACCTTCTTTGTGCCAATGTAAGATTTTATAGTGTTTTAGTAACAATAAGCACCAGGAACTGGTGTCAGAAACTTTGGTGGCCAAATTCGCGAAACCTCTACTTAGTAATGTAAGGAAGTACCATACAGAAAAAGTTTCCAGGTTTTCTTGTTCGTCGAAACCTCTTTCTCGAAAAGTGCTGAAGCTATAACTCGCTACAGCACCTCTTTATACGTAAAATTCTTTCATTTTTCTGTTTCTTTCAGATTTTAAATTTTGCTGGTATGCTTATCTAGTTGTATTCACGCGATAACTGGGTCCGTCTGGTGCTGCCATCTAGCGGCAGATTGCTTGTAAGTCGTGTTACACATTTGAATATGGAATGAGCAGGCAGTATAAGCAGCCATCGGATGCAGATCGAGCAGGCAGTGTTTTAAACATAGCCATTCTTTGTGTTTCAAGTTCATTCATATATGTTGTTGTTGTTGTTGGAGAGGTTATGGGCTCTATTATTTCACCCAGCCACTACACTTATTATCGTGATATTACACATATAATGCGAAATCACACGCAATTATTCACACTTCGAAGGTCACACGTAATGAGTCTCACTACGCAGGTCACAAGAATAAAGTTGATCATCATGTCTATGTACACATCTTAAGTAGCGCGTAACATAACAAAGGAAGTGCGTAGAAGTAAAAAAACAGTGGAAGCAGGAGTATGTAACCGTGCGAACAATAAAAAGACAGTAATTTACAAATGAATATGAGAGTCATCCAAATATTGATTGATAGCATGTATTATAGCAGGAGACATATCGGTAAGAAAACAGGAGACATTGGTGGGGAGAGCTTTCTGAAGACTGATAAGACGAGAAATAAAAGCCGGACGAAAAGAATCATACACGGGGCATTGGAATAATAAATTATTTACATCAGCACTCGGAGTACCACATAGACAGGAGGAGTGGGGCGAGAGGTTAAGACGATGTTTATACAGAGGAGTAAGGGCATGATTAAAGCGAAGACGAATAATGTTGGTAATGTGACGGCGAGAATAGTTACCCTTCAAATACCAAGGATAGGGAGGAATACAAGGCTGAATATTGTAATAATAGCGACCTTTATAAGAAGCTGATCGAGTCCAATCTTCTTGCCACTGACGATAAGCGGAATGTTTAAGAACAGGGTAAAATCGGGTAGAGGAACTGCAATTTTAAGTAGGAATTTTCCATCACGAGCAGCTCGCTTAGCGAATAAATCCGCCTGTTCATTCCCATAGATACCTATATGACTATGGATCCAGACAAAAGTGAGAACCACTCCAGATTGATGCAAGGAATATATTAGACTTTTAACATGATACAAATACCAGTTAAAAGAAAGATGAGAGGACATGAGCGACTGAACGGCACTGAGAGAATCCGTATAAATAGCTGCTTTGGGTATAGAATGATGCTTAATGTACATGAGAGCTTGACGAATAGCAAAAATTTCCGCAGTGTAGATAGAAAAGTCATTGGGTAAACGATAGAGTTCAGCAACATTGGTACTGACAATATAGAACGCTGCTCCAACACAAAATAGTTTTTTGAGCCGTCTGTATATATGTTGACGCCAGAATCACTTAGAGCAAAACGTAGTTTTTAAAAGGAGGGCCGGTCAAAGAAGAACCAGGAATAGAAGAGGAAAAAGAAGATGTAGGGGAGATAATGATAGAAGGGATAAAAAATAAACAGTCAAAATGTACTGAATAAAAGGGAGAAGAAGCAGTTCGTAAGATAGTATTTTCATAGGAGAGAAGAAATTGATATGCATACAACAAAGCAGGCATCTTACGACGGCGGGCCTGTGAAAGAAGAGAGTATTCATCTAATAACTGCAATTTAAGAAGCAATGGGTGTTGAGCCAGGGCAAATCTTTTAAGTAAATATTTAGATGTTATAATTTTACGGCGAATTGGAAGAGGGAGCTCACCGGTCTCGACAAGGAGAGCAATAGTAGGGGTAGACAACAATGCTCCAACACAATTTCTCAGGGCTTTAAATTGTAAAGTATTTAAGTGGTTAAGAAAAGAATCCGGCGCAGTATCTATAACATACGCACAGTAGTCGAGTCTAGAGCGAATAGTAGCGGAATATAACAACTGAGCTGTGCCAGGGTCAGCACTCCATGATCGTCTAGTAACCGCTTGGAGAATTTTAATATGCGTATCAGAAGAATTACGTAACTGAGTAATATGATGTTTCCAAGATAACGAGCGGTCTAGCATGACACCAAGGTATTTATGGGAGGAACAAAAAGGAATGACATGAGAATCGAAAACAAGTGGCTCAGAGTTAAACCTACGCTTAGTGGTAAAAAAAATGCACAGCATTTGGAGGTGGAAAGTTGTAGACATGGAAAGTAAGCCATGTAATGACTTGCTCCATTAGCTGATATATATGGTGACGACACACATCGACATTACTATGAGAATAATAAAGAACTATATCATCAGCATAAAAGAGAATGTGAGCTTTTTGTGTAACCCATTGTTCAAGATTACTCATATACAGGGCGAACAGAAGACCACTTAAAATGTCTCCCCGAGGAACACCAACAGACGACAAGGAAGTGAGGAAATGAAGAATAAGCGGATTTAAGTGAAAGTTTCCGATACGTAAACAAATTACGCAAGATGTGGAGAAAAAGAGCAGGAAAACCTTTCTGTGCGAGATTAGTCCAGAGAAGATAAAGTGGTATGGAGTCAAAAGCTCCTCGTATGTCCAAAAAATAGCAATAAGACAATCCTTACGAATTTGCGCTAATAAGATATCTATAATTAAAATGTTAATAGCATCTTGAGCACAACGACCTTTAAAGTAGGCGAATTGATATTTGGGAACCAAATTAGAATATTCAAGAGACCACAGGATTCGTTGAAGGAGAATTTTTAAAAACGTCTTGCGGATACACGAACCAAGGACAATCCCTCGAAAGCTGTTAGCGTCAGTGTGAATTTGACCAGGTTTGGGGATAGGCACCAAAAGAAATTAATTCCAAGAGGTAGGAACAGAAGTAGTGAGAAGTATATTATTATAGACAGCTAATAAAGCTTGTTTAGCACGTAGAGGGAGGATCCGGAGCATATCATATGATATATAATCAGGGCCTGGAGACGAACTCTTTGCGTTACACAAGGTGGCCTCAAGTTCAGAAAGGTGTACAGGTTGGAGTAATACAGAAAAGCGGGAAGAGCATGGAGACAGGGGGATAGTAAATTCGGGCACAACATAATCAGGAGTGAGTGAGTTGAGAAAGATAGATAGAATTTATGGAGGGGTGACAGAGGGTGGAATGTATTGAGAAGCTCGGGTAAGTGGGCGAATTGCACTCCATAAATGAGAAGACGAAGTATGAGCGTTTAGGGAGGAAATAAAGGATCGCCAGGCAGCATGGCGTTTAGAAAGAAGAACTCGTCTAGCGTAAGCAATATGTTGTTTAAGACGGAAATAATAATGGGGGGCTAATGTTTTCCTATATATCCGGAATAAGCGACGTCGTTTAAGAACCAGATTATGGCACTCTGAGTCCCACCATCGTAGAAAGGAATAGGGACTAGAAGAGTGAGAAGAAATAGGTTTATAGGGATGGTAAAGATCGAGATAATCTTGTATAAATTGAAAGAGAGTAGAAAAGGACAAAATAGTATCCGAAATAAGCTCAATACGATGGGTAACATAAGAAATAAAAGATACTCTATCAAAGTGACGGAGGGAGCGAACATTACTGATACATGTAGGAGTGGAAGAAGAACTAGGAAACCTACCAAGACCATACATAAGAATAATAGGGAAATGGTCGCTAGAATGTGTATCAGAAAGGCGATACCAAGTTACAACCGAAGCCAATGCAGGACGACATAATGATAAATCCACAGCACTGGGAGGAGAACCGGGGGAGTGAGGCGCGTGGGAGAACCATCGTTTAAAATGACAAAGTCGTGCGATTGGGAAGCAGTCAGGAAATAAGAACCGAGGGAAGTATCACTACTGCTTCCCCACATAGAATGATGAAGACTGAAGTCGCCTAAGAGGAGAAGCTCGTACGAGAAGAAAATTGCTGCAAGAATCGACACCATTGAATATGAGAAATAGAAAGATCTGGACTGCAGTAAATGTTAATAATGGAAAGGCGATTATATGACAGACGTACGGGGTCGACAATACGAGATATGAAGACGTTGATAGGATAAACTATGGTGAATAAATAAAGCAACACCACCGTGACCAACACCATCACAACGCTCAACATTAAAGCCATTTAAATAAAACTCAGAGGATGGGGAAAACCAAGTCTCCTGTAAGGCTATAATGAAAGGGGAAATTTCGTTTATCAAAAATTGTAACTCATACCGTTTAGAAGGAATACTCCTAGCATTCCACTGCAGGATACGTAGCATCTAAAGAGAACATAGTGTGCACACAGTCACGAAGCTTATAAAGTGTATGTGCAACATGTGGTTGGTCCCCTAATAATTGAATAAGTTGTAGAAATAGTTGATGAATACCACTTTGGAGATGCGCCTTTTGGTGTATACAGGGGAACTAGATGATTGAGAAGAAGCTGAAGGTAAACACTGAGAATTACAGGACGTAGACGGAATCGGCGACGGGGAGGATGAAGATGAAGTGGATGGAAAGACCGAGATATGTGAAGACACTGGAGTGGGTCTGATGAGATTAAGATACCCAGACTTATCAAAACCAGGTTTTGGAATGGGACGGGACTCTTTCATAACCACCTGAGTAAATTTACGTTTCTTGGGGGTTTCCACAGGTGAAGAGGAACTAGTAGATGGAAGAGGAGGAAAATGATGGGTATTATTGGACATGCCAAATTGGGTCGAGGGTTTTCTAGCAGACGCCTCGGAAAAGGATAGATTTTCTGTACACATAAGCTTTTTAAGGGCAGTTTGCTGTTGATGAGTAGGGCAGTTTGATGAGCCAGTATAGTGTTCCTGCTGACAATGAACACATCGGCGAATATTTTCCTGACACTCAGATATAAGGTGATGTAACGCACAATGCCCACATCGGGGTGACTTAGCCTGACAGTTTTTGATCGCGTGTCTATATCGCTGACATTTTGAACATATAATCGGAGAGAAGGGTGAACCTCTAAATGCACTTGAAACAAAGAGACGTATTTTAGGAAGAGTCTGAGAGCGAAAAACAATCTTAACTGTTCCAGTTACTCCACTGGACTCCACAACCTTACGGTTAAGCCGCTTGACCGATTTGACCCGAACATCAGATTTGAGGTATTTAAGAATGTCAGAATCAGAAATATTCTTTTCCACACCGCGTATAAGTCCAACACGAAAGATATTAGAACTGGGAATATATGCTCTCAAAGAATGAGTTGCAAGTATTGAATGACGTAGAAAGGAATTAGCTTGGATCGCGGAAGTAAATTCCACCAATAATCTATTTCGTCCTTTGGGCGTTATACCTTTCACAAAAATATCATTATCGTAAAACAATCGCCCAAGCGCTATGGGATGTAGCCCACCAATAATTTTCGACTTAGTTGATTCAAGAAAGACAATAAATGGACCAAAATGAGCCTGTTGATAAACCTCATACTCTTCAGGAGGAGGTGGGTGAGGTGGCTGAGCGTCATTAGACTGTTGAGGTTGTAGAGGCTGCTGTAATGAATTCATATTTGAAGTGAGATTAATCAAATTGTTTTGCATCGGCACAGTTTCTTCACGACCAACATTGGCATTGGATGAGGGATCCGGTGCCTCATCTCCTCCACTATCAACCACAGGCAAACACCAGACTGCACCGACTTTTCTTGTATGTTGTTGGGATTAGTTAGTTACTAATTAATTAGTTTGTTTATAGTTGGTCTCGATAATACCGTTCTGTTCCAAAAATACAGATACAGAGCAGAGAGCACGAACACAGACGTTCAGAGTAATAACCAAGAGCAACTGTATTGGTCTTGTTCTGTCTGCAGCTGGATCAACGAGCAAGAATGACATAGAGGGGCTGTATATATCATGCATATATGTCATGCTAAGGTAGCGGCACACAATTGCGACCGTTGTACAATCTAGCGGAAGAAGTTTAATATAATAGTCGATGCATGTAAAATAAGTAAGTGATGGGTACACGCTTTTGAACATCGCTATTCTTACTGCAGCTCTGTTCACATGATTTGTAAACATAGCTATTCTTAACCCCTCAGCGCCGACCTCTATACGTGGTATAGACCCCCTTTTCTTCCGTAGCCGCCGACCTCTATACGTGGTATAGACCCATACATGGTTTCGCATTTACGGCTATAGCGCGAAGAGTTTTGGTGTTATGGATATGCAAATTGTTTTGTTTCCAAGAAGACATTTTCGGGTTTATCAGTGTTCTAAATAAGTATTGAAAATCGTTAAAGTGTAGCTGCTTTTGCAAGGATAAGTATATGTCAATTATGTCTGAGCACCAATCCCTGCTTTTTTAATAGTCCGTTTGCTTCATTCTTTCCCACAGAATAAAATAAAGAAATGATGATCTGAGAAGTTTGTCTTTTCGTGTGATATTCTTTGCTTTAATTTTGTATTAAGAGTGCGGTTTATTTATTATATTTGTCTTTATTTCTCAGCTTGTAGTCTTTTCGTATCTCTCTACGAGTACTCTGTATAGGCATCAGTTAGTGCTGCTTTCTGTCATACGACACGAGAAGCAGTTGTGCATGGTATATATCTCGTTTGAAAGACGATGTATCGACCTTTTAATCTGAAATATGTATCGAGTTGTTTTGATTCGTCATAAATGTTATTCCCCTCATTCAGTTTCGTCCTGCCGCTTTCGGTCCCGCTGCAGCTTCATCAGCTTGTGTGACGCACCGCGCTCAATGGCTAGCTCCTGCTGAGTGTAGCGTGCTTGAAATATTGTATAATTCAAATGAAAGTTTAGTCGGAAGTAGTAGTGGCAGTATTAGCAGTGGTGATAATGAAATAGATGATGTAGCAGTGGTAAATGATGAGAGTGACGATGAGGAGGAACCAGTACTTGGAAATTTCGTGTAGGAGGCTATAGATACGCATACAGGCCAAAGGGAAGCTTTCAACAGTGAATTATGATTCGTAGATTCTCCAATAATATTTAGACAAGTCACAGGGACAAACATTGAGCAGTTATCTTATCAGTTTCAGCTGATGGAAGGTTTGTTTACGTAGTACAAATTACGCTTCTCGGGCGGGAAACGAAATATTCAAGGCCGGCGCGCATCAGATAATACAGTTCCAAGGTTGCAGGAAATACGTTTTATCAGGAAATTAGCACCCAAGAGTGAGAAATCCAAACCTCAGAGACGTTGTATCGCGTGTTCAAAACACGGTGAAAAGAAGACATCGGTGTACTGCTGCCAGGAGTGTGCCTTGGGTCTCTGTCTCGAAGAGTGCTTCGAACTCTATCACACGGAACTAAATTACTAAGGAAATGTGAAACAATTATGTAATTATCTTCATGTACATAGTTCTACCATAAGGAATTCCAAATTTCGTGAATATCGGGCCACTCTTATACTAGTAGTAACGCTTTAAGTGAATCAATGTATTTCAGTCGCGCGTAGTTGAAATCTCATCCGGCCGCGGGATAGGAAGCTCTTTAAACGGCTGCGACGCTGAGGGGTTAAAGCTGCTCTTAACGAATTAATCATTCTTGCGCTTTTAACGAGTTCTAAATACGTGGGCGTGAATTTTGAACTTCGCATGCTGACGTAAAACACCACGTGACCATGACGTCTCGACCACGTGCTCTTGTTTGTAAGCAAAGCCACGTACTTTTGTGACAGCTGTCATCTTGACGGACCCTAACCTTACTTTTAAGGACAACAGAGCATCGCTGACCTCACTGTTGCCATCTTCACGACGCTAAACCTCAAGGCTGCCACCTTATGCATGTCGTAGCGCGGAATTTAAAATCCAACAACAGAACATCGCTAACCTCACTGCTGCCATCTTGAAAAGTTCAGTGTTCCAAACACTAAAAAACTATCAAGCAGATACTGATTTCTGTTATAAAAACGCAACTCACTGCACTACTAATAGCCCGGGGATTTTATTAGGTAATTCTGGTAAGACGTAACTCCTGGGTCCCATTCCCTACTATGTGTGGCTTGAATTTCTTCGGTTCTGAACACAAAACCATTTACCAATAAAGATTAATTTTCTACACTTAATAAAGTAGATGCGTTCTTGCTAATAACAATCGATGAGGGTGTTGCCGCTGTTAAAAATGTACCCACTTCAGCTAACTCGTTCTAGGAGGAGGAGGAGGAGGAGGGCGTGGTGAGGCGGTGGAGGAACCCTTTTGCACTTTAGCCCTTTAGCCCTTGTGCCCATAAGACCTTTAGACGTTATAACAGCCGTTATCTAGCACAAGCTGTTCAGAATTCTAGTCTTATTATTTTTTCTCTGTTAGTATCGATCTTCTTAGAACAAAGGTAACCCCTAACATGTTCTGAACACATGTTGTATCGTGTATCGTGTTATATTCTAGTCTTGATCACTTATGTAGTGTTCTGAACACATCAGTCAATGTTCTAATCACATGTTGAAGGTAACGACATCGAGTACAGAGTTCGATTCCAGTCTTAATTACTTCTTTTGTAATCTGATCTTCTTAGAACAAAGGTAACCCCTGATATGTTCTGAACAAATGTTGTATCGAGTGCAGTGTTCGATTCTAGTTTTGATCATTTATTTAGTGATCTGAACACATTAAACAATGTTCTCAACATATGTTGTATCGATTGCAGCGTTTGATTCTAGTCTTGTTGTGTTTCAATCACTTCTTTTGTCATCTGCAAGTCTAAAAATACATAATGATATTATCACTGCACACTCTTGCGTTCGCGGTGCAGGTTTAAACTTGTTCGATAGAGATATAAAGCTATGCCTTGACATAGGAGGAGGCCTTAACAGCTTAGGTATAGCCGCTATTGTTTATAGATGGCTGCTGCCATAAAAGCACGTAGAATTTTTCAAATTAACCGCCATCACATTTCAAAGGTATAAGGTTTAGTGCTGTAAAGATAGCAGCACGATGCTCTGTTGATTATAGATGAGAGATGTCAAAAAAAGCACGTAGAATTTTACAAACAAGAGCACGTGAAATTTCAAATTGCCCTCCACGGCATGCATAACAGCAGCCGCCATCTTGCGCCGTAGCCTCTAAGCTAGCTTTCTTCATAAGAGCTTGTGTATAGCCACCATCTTGTGCGAGCACCCCTAGACCGTCTCATAAGGAGCTGTGTATAGCCGCCATTTTGTGTCCGCCATCTTGCGCAAGCATCCCTAGGGCGTATCATAAGAGCAGCAGCCATCTCTTGCAAGCACCCTTAAGCCGTCTCATAGGAAGCTATGTATTGCCGCCATCTTGTAGAATTAGATAGCTGCCAATGCCAAAGTGCCTAAGTAGGAACCAAACCGTTGATCTCATTATTAGACTACTTTTTTCTTATGCTGTTATGTTCCTTATACTGCGAACCTAAGTAGTAGGCAGAAAAAAATTGGTCCGTTTTGCTCTACGACGCACCGTTTTCGAGATATATAATATTTTGCACTTAAGCTCCAAATTTAATTAATCGAACCAGCAGGGTACGTTATACTCTCTACCATAGCAAGACCTAATCAAGTTACGAAGACTTGCTTCAATATAAGCTAAACAGACCAAATACCAAAGGACCTAAGTAAGAACCGAACCGTTGATCTCATCATTAGACCACTCTTTTCTTATGCTATCATGTTCCTAGTAATGCGAACCTACGTATTAGGCAGAAAAAATTTGTCCGTTTTGTTCTACGACGCACCGTTTTCCAGATATTTAACATTTTGCATTTAAACCCGAAATTTGATGAATCGAACCGTTGTTTCTAGCACGGCACGTTAGCCTCTAAGCTAGCTTTCTTTATAAGAGCGGCAGCCATCTTGCGCCAGCATCCTTAAGGTGTCTCATAAGGAGCCGTGTGTAGCCACCATCTTGTGTCCGCCATCTTGCGCAAGCATCCTTAGGGCGTCTCATAAGAGCAGCAGCCATCTTGTGCAAGCACCCTTAAGCCGTCTCATAAGGAGCCGTGTATAGCCACAATCTTGTGCCCGCCATCTTGCGCAAGCATCCTTAGGGCGTCTCATAAAAGCAGCAGCCATCTTGTGCAAACACCCTTAAGTCGTCTCATAGGAGCAGCCGCCACCTTACGCAAGCAGCCTTACGGTGTCTCATAAGGAGCCATGTATAGCCACCATCTTGCGCAAGCATCCCAAGAGTGTCTCATAAGAGCCTATGTATAGCAGCCATCTTGAGACCACCATCTTGCGCAAGCACCCTTAAGTCGTCTCATAAGGAGCCATGTATAGCCGCCATCTTGTGCAATTGCCGTCGGGAAGGGCATCCGGTCGTAAAACTGAGGTTATGCCCTTCCATGAGGTTTGGCTTGCTGTTTTGTGCGTCAAAAGTTAGGTTAATCCCCTCTAAGATGGCGGATGTGAGGTTAGGCTCACACTCTTAGGCGTCAGGAAGGGCATCCGGCCGTGAAAATGAGGTGAGGCCCTTCCGTGAGGTTAGGCTAGCTCTCTCACGCATAAAAAGTTAGGTTATGCCCCTCCAAGATGGCGGATGTGAGGTTAAGATTGCGCTCTTAGGCGTCAGGAAGGGCATCCGGCTGTGTAACTGAGGTTAGGCACTTCCATGAGGTTAGGCTAGCTCTCTTTTGCATAAAAAGTTAGGTTAAGCCCCTCCAAGATGGCGGATGTGAGGTTAGGGTCGCGCTCATAGCCATTGTGAGGTGGAGGACTCTCCGAGAGCCTGCGGTGGCGGTGGTGGCGGAAGCTTCTCCTGAGAGCTTGAGGATGAGGAAGAGGAGGAGGAGGAGGAAGAGGCCTCTGCGGAGAGCCGGTGGCGGTGGTGGCGCCCGAACTGTCCACTTATACTACTGGTGTTAATATAAGGAAAGTTCTTAATTGGGGTAATCACATAAATGGGATTGTAAATAAAGGGCACAGATCTCTGCACATGGTTATGAGGGTGTTTAGGTGTTGTAGTAAGGATGTAAATGAGAGGGCATTATGTCTCTGGTAAGATCCCAACTAGGGTATGGTTCCAGTGTATGGGATCCTCACTAAGATTACCGATTGAAGAACTGGAAAAAATCCAAAGAAAAGCAGCTCGATTTGTTCTGGGTGATTTCCGACAAAAGAGTAGCGGTACAAAAATGTTGCAAAGTTTGGGCTGGGAAGAATTGGGAGAAGACGACCTGCTCGACTAAGTGGTATGTTCCGAGCTGTCAGCGGAGATATGGCGTGGAATGACTTTAGTAGACGAATATGTTTGAGTGGCGTCTTTAAAAGTAGGAAAGATCACAATATGAAGATCAAGTTGGAATTCAAGAGGACAAATCGGGGCAAATATTCGTTCATAGGAAGGGGGGTTAGGGATTGTAATAACACTAATAACTTACCAAGGGGGATGTTCAATAAATATCCAATTTCTTCGAAATCATTTAAGAAAAGGCTAGAAAACAACAGATAGGGAATCTGCCACCTGGGCGACTGCCCTAAATGCAGATCAGTGTTGATTGATTGATTGATTGATTGATTGATTGATTGTATGATTGATTGAGTAAAACTATTTTAAATAGTTCTGTAATAGAATCTTCTCCTGTTCAATTTATATGCCAAAAAAATTTGCAGCAGCGTTGTGACCTTAAACTCTGCTCTCAATTGCTCAAAGGACAATCCTCATCAGTAGGCTCTACCAGTCCGTCATCCACATGCAAAGTTAAGTCACCTCTCTGCCATTTTTACTTCGAACTATAGATATAGATAAGTTTGACTCGCTCTAAAACCCAGACTAAGCAGAAAACTTCCAAAGTGCTTGTTCCAGCATCTTGATGC
This sequence comes from Anabrus simplex, assembly GCF_040414725.1. Lineage (NCBI taxonomy): Eukaryota > Metazoa > Arthropoda > Insecta > Orthoptera > Tettigoniidae > Anabrus > Anabrus simplex. The sequence continues at coordinate 499,768,138 of NC_090267.1, forward strand.
GTGTCTCAAGTCATACAAACATCTTTTCAATTAACGGAGTCTATCGGTAGCATCTTCTTGGTTGTGCCATGTACTTTATCACGTCGAGTTCTCCGTACAGAAAAGCTGTTGACATCAAACTACTTGAATCGGCACTCAGAATGGTTCGATTGGTTGTCATCTTTCCGACTAGAGTAAATGTTTGACCATAGTCAACGTTTTTATGCTGATTAAAACCCTTCGCACAAGTTGAGCCTTGTATTTATTTATACTGCCATCTGCGTTAATTTTCATCCGAAGAAGACATTTACATGGTATCGCCTTGACAATCTTCAGCAAATCTTCATGTTCCAATTTCTGATTCTACTTCAAAGAACCTATTTCTTTGTACGTTGCTTGTTTTCATTTGAAGTTATCATCGTGTTTGAGCGCATCTTCGGAAGTCTCAACAACCTTGGCCGTGTTGTTGAAGTCCTCTGACGCTATCACCTCCTCATTTCACTTTTGTGACCACTTCAAAGTTGAGCGATTTCTCAACCTGACTCCTGGTTTCTTTTCATTCGTTTTCTGAACATTATCGAGTTCTTCTTCTGTACCAGTTTCATAGGCCTCTGAAGAATCTTCTTTGAGGATGTCTTCATCACTGCATGACTGCCCTTCGAAGTAGTCTTAATTTACCTCTCTTTTTAACATCTTGAACTGTTTATCCTTCTTCTTTTATATCTTGAAACGTTAGTCTGACATGTTCAATGCAACATCCTGGTGTTTCTTCAAACTGCACACATCTAGACAAAACAACCTTGTGACTTTCATTTATCCAAATAGCAAATCGTTCGTCACCATCACAGCCGATAACTTTTCACAACTTTCCTATCCATTTTCCTTTGTCTTTGATTTGGAATGTGAACATAATTCGTCGGACGAATTATCTTAATATATTTCGTGCGAGGCTTCTTCCTTGTCCACAACTCGGAATGATTAACACCTTCTTCTGGTGATTTCCATGTTCTGTTCAAAATATAGACAGCTCATATTGCTTCTAGATAGGTGACGTCTTGATTCGAATACTTTAATGCTCTGATCATCTCCACAACCGTTCTATTATATCGCTCACGAATTCCATTCTGCTCAGGAGTTTAGGGGCCGTCGGTCACTGTGTGATCTCATTTCCACTTAGGATTGGCACAACCTCTTCATTGTGGAATTCTCTGCCATTATCACTCAGTATCTTCTTGACCGAATAACTCAACATCTTAGCATGCATGAGGAAATCCTTGAGACCCTTGCTGACCTCTGATTTTGTTGTTGTTGTTGTTGGTAAGGGGCTTTACGTCGCACCGACACAGATAGGTCTTATGGCGACGATGGGATAGGAAAGGCCTAGGAGGTGGAAGGGAGCGGCCGTGGCCTTGACCTCTGATTTATCTGCAGTAAATAGCAGTAGCACAACTTCGTGAAATTGTCTTTGAATAGAATGAGGTAATGCCTTTCCTGAAACGAGTCATCAAAAGGCCTGCACACATCGGTCGACTTTTCTCTGGTTCCAAATGTTAAACGATGTGCATTCTCAAAGATGCAGGGTTCGCAAATCTTTGCTCCTGGCTTGAACTCAACATCAAATTCCGTCTTGAGATGTGGTTTGACATGACGCTTGTCTTGACGATCCCATCCCTTCTGATAGAGTTGCAGCAGATACGATCTACCGTCGTTAGCAATACTTACACCAGCGCCACACTCAGGTAGGCCTACTAATGGTTTTGTTACCGCTTTGAGCAGAGTACCATTTTTGTCACAGATTTCTTTGATAATCAATTTTCAATGAAGTACTTGTACTTAGAATTTTACTCAAAATATCTATTCTTGTGACGATATAGGGCAACTAAAAGTAGAAGATACATTTTTAGATATCTTTGGTATCTACCAGATATCCATCGGTGTCATTTCTTCATATCTGTTTGCAGTTGTTGACAAGATACTATGGAAGTGATCAAACATTTCAAAACTGACAAAACAGTCAGAGCAATTTGTCGCATGTCTCGTTGCACTATTGTCACTCCACGAGTTATTCACATTCACTTCCAATGAACAAGCCTCACTGCAAAAAGTCAACAACGATCGTAACAAATCAAAATCACTTCATTTACTAATGAGGTGTCACCTCGATGCAAGTAATAGACAGAAATACACTATTATCAAGCACTAAATTTTAAATTAAAAAGAAAAGAAGACGTCCTAAAATACAGTATTATATAACTTTACAATGACAATTTTTCTATTAAGCACACAGCTCATCCTTAAAAATGTACGTATATTATTTATAAAATTCCATTCATAATAATATTCTGTACTTACACACATAATCAACTCATGTATAGTAATACTATTTAACTGATCATTACGATCGTAACATTCCTGACTGCGATGATGCCGACCTTCAGAATTGAAACACCAGCCATTAACCTCGACAATGGCAAACAAATTAACATTGTGAATAAGTTCAAATATCTTGGGAAAATTATAACCTGGAACACAAAAGAGGAGATATTGATCGTCAGCAGAACATGTAAACCGAGACCAGCACGTCGAATCACCTGGCCAACTTATAAAAAATCTCTCTCCATGAATGCTAAATTTCGACATTACAGTACAGTTGTAAAACCGGAGGATAGTGAAACACTCTTCAGTCGAACACTAAATCAACAACCGATAAATTGCAGAAAATAGGTAGAAGGATCATCAGGACAATAATCAATAAGAAACACCAAGTTGATGGCCAATGGAGATTGTTGCCTAATGAAGTGTTATATCGCGAAAGCGAATAAATAATAGATACGTCCGACTCGTTGGCTGAATTGTCAGCGTACCGGCCTTCTGTTCAGAGGGTCCCGGGTCCCAGCCCCGTGCCAGAGAAATTAACCAATGATGGTTAAAATTCCCGACCCTGCCGGGAATCGAACCCGGGACCCCTATGGCCAAAGGCCAGCGCGCTAACCATTTAGCCATGGAGCCGGCCATTATAAGGAATACACACTTACGATTCAAACTCATAACATTTGAACGAAGGACGTACACCATTACTTACAACCAAAGGGCAGCCAGGTCCGACATGATGAAGAAGCTGGAAAGCTGACTCTATTTAATACTATCAGACTAATGTATATGACTGATTAAAGTGTTCCAATGGGAGCGTAAATTATGTAAAAACTATTTAACTGCTCTAAGATTGAAATTTACATTGCATTTTTTAAAAACCCATTTTGGTACCTAACATGCATAACTACTTGCTGCGTTTTAACCAGAGCCTCTTTTGCCACCGCTTTTCAGAGCTTCTGAAGGGCCTTCACACCTACCGTGGCGGTGCCAGGGCCTTCGAACTCCTCACTGTACTTCTTTGTTATCGTCCTGTTTCTCTGTAGAACTTTTAACTGGTCTCCTGTAAGCCAGGTCCTCTTCACAATAGTAGAATATTGGAACTTGAACATTTTGCACAATGTGATATAGCTTACTTCTGCCATACGTCTCGACTATCGTGCCTACATGAAAATTACTGCCTCTGAGGATCAGTGGTAGAGTGTTGGCCTCCGCATTCCAAAATAACGGGTTCAAACCCGACAGAGAAAGTCGGATTTTTGAAGAGTGGTCAAAAGTCCATGCGACACTCCATGTAGTACGATGTCGGCATGTAATCTGTCTCTGGTCAGACATTTGATGTTTACCTGACGAAATTCATTAAATCTCAGCCATAGACGCCCAAGAAAGTTTCGGTCTACTCCGTCTGCCGTTAGTGGGCCTAGAGTAAAACAGGACGTCGAAATTGACGAGCAGACAGCCAGATGGGCTCAAACTGAAATGTCCGCACACGGTAGCTGAGGTCATGAGATTATTATTATTATTATTGTTATTATTATTATACGTAAGGAAGTTACCTGAAGAACACAGACTTGACATAAAAAAAAAAGAAATTCTCCCCCCAAAGATTGACGGAAGAAAACTACGTGAAATTATGAGAAATCGATCCTTTCAGTCGTGGTACCAGCTTCCACACAAAGGAAATGGAGTAGTATTATATTCAGACTGCCCGAAAGCAATCTCGTGGATGACTTATAAATCACCTCTGTCCTCTTCTGAATACATAAATGCAAGGAAGATGACATGCGTCACCGCAGTCAGGTCAGTTCCCGGTAGGTCATTCAACACAACCCGTTGTCGCCAAAATGGCTGCAACGAGACAGAAACCCTTGGACATGTGCTGGGATTCTGCCGGAGCACTGACCTAATGTGCAACTATCGCCACCATCGTGTAAGAACGTCGATTGCTCAAGGCTTGAGACCGCGTGGATGGGAGGTGCACGAGGAGGTTCACTGCATCTCTACTGATGACTCTAATCGGAGGGCGGACATCGTAGCCATCAACAGAGAGGACAAATGGACTTAGATCCCACCATTCGCTTTGAAAGAGACCTTAATTAGGCTCAGGAAGTGGACCTAGAAAAGCAAGCTATTTATGTTCCATGCTTGCCTTACCTTTCATCTAAGTATAAAATACCTATCGATCGGTGGATTGTCAGAGGCCTGCTATTCGGAGCAAGAGGCACCCTCCCTAGTCAGACATCAAACTTCCTACAAAACTTGAAAGTTCCATTCTGCGAGTTAGAAAAAATAGTAATACAGATACTGAGGGACTCTCTGCAAATCATTCATATCTGAGAACGTGACTGATGAAATGAAATGTCGTATGGCTTTTAGTGCCGAGATATCCCAGGACGGGTTCGGGTTTTTCTATTTCACTCCCGTAGGCGACCTGCGGGTCGTGATGAGGATGAAATGAGGATGAAGACAACACATAAACCCAGCCCCCGTGTCATCGGAATTAACTAATTAATGTTAAAATCGCCGACCCGGCCTGGAATCGAACCCTGGATCCCCTTAACCGTTCAGCCAACGAGTCGGACAACGTGACTGATATTCCTCCCCCACTAACCCTAGAGAAAAAAGAAGATAACAGCATAAACTATTTAATTTTCATTTCTTGATATTTTTAAACTTCATTGAAACTGAAACTGTATTCCGGATCCAAATGGTCACCCTCATTGGAGGACGGATGATTTATTTCTTTAATAAATCTATTATTATTATTATTATTAATATTATTATTATTATTATTATTATTATTATTATTATTACTACTATTACGAGAGGACCCGTGCTGCATTCGTCATAAATAGATCAGGTAACTCTTCTTGATATGCCTGTAGTAGTCATGTTGTTTTTCCTGCCCTTTTCAATGTTTTTATGAACATTTAATAAGAACGCGTTATGGTACGCCGCAGTTCGTAGTCAGAATTCATTCATTCTGACGTCATCATGCCGTCTGGTAAAAATCTATCCATGTATTCGCTTTTTTTATCCTGCAGTTCTTGATGTAAAGCTTGGTATTGTGTCGTAGAAGGCAATGGTATTTTTAATCGCAGTTCTTCTATAGAGAACGGTTGTCTTGTGTATTCATAGGTTAGACTCGAAGGAGCGGATTTGCAGGAAGAGATCATTCTTTCTCGTGTAGCTAGGCTGTCCTTCGGTAGGTATTCCCAGACAATGTCAGGATGGGGTCTGTTTGTACCTAGACTTTTCTTTCCCTTGCATGTTGCTTTGCGTCGCACCGATGGGATAGGAAAGGGCTAGGAGTGGGAAAGAATCGGCCGTAGCCTTAATTAAGTTACAGCCCCGGTATTTGCCTGGTGTTAAAATGGGAAACCACAGAAAACCATCTTCAGGGCTGCCGACAGTGGGGCTCAAATCCACTATCTGCGGGATGCAAGCTCACAGCTGGGCGCCCTAATCGCAGAGCCAGCTCGCTCGGTTTTTTCTCTTAGCAGCATGTAAGTTATTAGGACCGCTCTGCCATGTTTTGAATATAATTTGGAAGCTGGGAAAGGTTAGGGAATCAAAGAGTATCTAGCAGGGAATAGCATTCTTCCGTGATCAGAGGAAGTCTATACTCTCTGGTTTGTCAGGTAATCAAATATTGCTGCATGCAATAATATTACTTAAGATGAAAATCACATTTATCAGAATATTAATGAAAGTGTTAGCCGCTTAACAACCTGCTACGTACAGAATGTATTGCGGGCTAGGGAAAGCCTTCGCCTGCAATTATGGGGTGATCATTTAATGCAGGGCCTCTCAGGGTGCATGCGCGTGGTGCATGCACTGTGCACGGTGCAAAAGACGACTTGGCTTGGTTGACCAGAGTGCAGACCCCCCACTCCTCGATTTGGAGCAATAGCGCTTACTCTCTCTTTCCTCACGCCTCTCTCGCTCGCTCCGCCTGTCTCCCTCTGCCCCACTTGCGCCGTAGAGCTCCAAATCCGGGCTGAGTTGAGCCGAGTATAGCCGAGTAGAGCCGACCTTAGCCGAGTAGCCCAGAGACGAAGCGTTGATCCGAGCCATACCGAGCAGCACCGAGCGGCACCGATGCACAGTGCACGGAGCTCTTGCGCCTCGCTCTGCACGCGTGAGATTTCGGGCGTTTGAGAGGCCCTGATTTAATGATTTGATTTTATGATTGCTTGAAGTTGGCTGAACTTACAGACCTATCAATGTCTCATGATTCACCTGCAGATAATTCCGGACGGAATAAAATTAAAATAAAGGAAATACACTGACTGACAGAGCAAATGCAACACCAAGAAGGAGTGGTCAGAACTTTATGCCAATTGCAGGGTAGACTGACGTCACTGAGGTATGCTCATGATGTGAAATGCGCCGCTGTGCTGCGCACGTAGCGAACGATAAATGGGACACGGCGTTGGCGAATGGCCCACTTCGTACCGTGATTTCTCAGCCGACAGTCATTGTAGAACGTGTTGTCGTGTGCCACAGGACACGTGTATAGTTAAGAATGCCAGGCCGCCGTCAACGGAGGCATTTCCAGCAGACAGACGACTTTACGAGGGGTATGGTGATTGGGCTGAGAAGGGCAGGTTGGTCGCTTCGTCAAATCGCAGCGGATACCCATAGGGATGTGTCCACGGTGCAGGCCTGTGGCGAAGATGATTGGCGCAGGGACATGTGGCACGTGCGAGGGGTCCAGGCGCAGCCCGAGTGACGTCAGCACGCGAGGATCGGCGCATCCGCCGCCAAGCGGTGGCAGCCCCGCACGCCACGTCAACCGCCATTCTTCAGCATGTGCAAGACACCCTGGCTGTTCCAATATCGACCAGAACAATTTCCCGTCGATTGGTTGAAGGAGGCCTGCACTCCCGGTGTCCGCTCAGAAGACTACCATTGACTCCACAGCATAGACGTGCACGCCTGGCATGGTGCCGGGCTAGAGCGACTTGGATGAGGGAATGGCGGAACGTCGTGTTCTCCGATGAGTCACGCTTCTGTTCTGTCAGTGATAGTCACCGCAGACGAGTGTGGCGTCGGCGTGGAGAAAGGTCAAATCCGGCAGTAACTGTGGAGCGCCCTACCGCTAGACAACGCGGCATCATGGTTTGGGGCGCTATTGCGTATGATTCTACGTCACCTCTAGTGCGTATTCAAGGCACGTTAAATGCCCACCGCTACGTACAGCATGTGCTGCGGCCGGTGGCACTCCCGTACCTTCAGGGGCTGCCCAATGCTCTGTTTCAGCAGGATAATGCCCGCCCACACACTGCTCGCATCTCCCAACAGGCTCTACGAGGTGTACAGATGCTTCCGTGGCCAGCGTACTCTCCGGATCTCTCACCAATCGAACAAGTGTGGGATCTCATTGGACGCCGTTTGCAAACTCTGCCCCAGCCTCGTACGGACGACCAACTGTGGCAAATGGTTGACAGAGAATGGAGAACCATCCCTCAGGACACCATCCGCACTCTTATTGACTCTGTACCTCGACGTGTTTCTGCGTGCATCGCCGCTCGCGGTGGTCCTACATCCTACTGAGTCGATGCCGTGCGCATTGTGTAACCTGCATATCGGTTTGAAATAAACATCAATTATTCGTCCGTGCCGTCTCTGTTTTTTCCCCAACTTTCATCCCTTTCGAACCACTCCTTCTTGGTGTTGCATTTGCTCTGTCAGTCAGTGTATATTATTATTCATTAGTGTAAAAGGACTCAAGATTTCAGTCGTATTGGTCCACAAGCGCTAAGAGATCACGGAGAGAAAATGCACACATATGTTCTTTCTAGCATCACCTGTCCTTAGGAGTGAGTGATATGGGCCCACCTGCCAAAATAAAAGCTCGGGCTCCCTTAAATAAAATATTAAATGAATGAATAATTTATTTAATTACAGCAGATAGAAGTAACGGTATATATTATCATGCTATATGGACAAAGGGAGTATTCATCGCTGCAAGATGCTTGAAAATTAATGTTTAATAGGTTTTAGGCCTATTAGACTGCCTCCCTGGTTTAACAACTAAGCAACTGTCAACCAAACACCACTTAGATGTTCGTACTTTCATTTTTAATTGGCATTATGCACTGTTGTAGGATAAATGTGTAACAAAAGTTAAATGTTCTGCAAAATTTATGAAAAATACACCAGCGGAAATGGAAAGTATTATACTATGAATTACCAATCCGATATTTATCAAACTTTGTGGACATGCTCATCATATAACAGGTGTTAAATGATTAAGATTTAAGTCCATTTGGAAGTGTCCATCATCACCATCAATATAGGGTATGACCCATGGGCACTAATACACTTTTGTATTCGGTGTGGCATGGAAGCAAACAGCCTCCGAATGTCATCTTGAGGGATTTCTTACATGCCCGAAACACATGCTGTGTCAGTTCATGAAGATTGCTGGCTGGAGGCTGGAATGTCCCTATGCGTCTTCCCATCACACCCCAGATATGCTCTGAGGGTGACAAATCAGGGGACCGGACAGGCCAGTCAAGGATCCGTACATTCCTGAAGGCGTTTCTGTTGTGAACTGCAGTGTGGGCTCTTCCATTATTCTGCTGGTACGCTCATCATGAAGGGTATGTCAACAGCGTTTATCTTTCTTGCCACCTACTGGCGAGCATTTAGTCACCCTTCAACAAGTACCAAATCCATCCTGTTGTCATATCCAATTGCTCCCCACACCATGATTCCAGGAGTTGGAGAGGTATGCCCCTCGATAATCGCTGCTTTCCGTGACCTTCCACTAGGTCATCTACGGACATGTTCACGGCGACTTGACCACCACAAACAGAAGCGAAATTCATCGCTGAACACCACAGAATGCCACTCAATGTCCCAGATGACTCTCGCACTTCCCCATGCAAATCTCCGTTGTCTGTGGTTTGGTGTCAGCGGTACACAACTCATAGCAATTCGAGATCTCAACCCAACTTCCAGTAATCTTTTCCCGACGGTTCGTGATAACACTCTCTCTGTAACCTCTTCCCGGATTTTAACTGTTGTCATCTGTCTGTTCGTCAGAGCCAGCTGACGAATCCTCTCATCTTCTGCCGGTGTAGTCTTTCTGGAAGGAGCCGTGCCTGCTCTTCGTGCTACACTGTTGTCCTGAGCCCACTTGGTCACTGCTCGTTCCGCAGTCATTGCACTACAGCCAACTGTCTGCGCAATTTGTCGGTATGATGCTGCATTATGCCTCATTCCAATGACTCGACCTTTCAAAAAGTCCGAAAGATGGTGATAAGCTGCCCGTGCTCGTCCTGTAGGCATGCTGTGTTGCCATATCTACGTCCAACAGCCATCACGTACACACACCAGCCGCCATTTTTAGGAATGACATTTTCGTGTACTAACAATTAGGTCGTATGAGGATGAATGTTGATCAGCATATCTCACAGGAATGGAAATACTGGGGTATCAGTTTGGTGGCATTCGGTCAAGGTGTTCATGGTGTCACACTTTCCATATCCGCTAGTGTACGATCTCAGGTGCGTAAATTACACATCAAGAGAGTATCATTTCTTCTTCTTCTTCTTCCTCTTCGTTATCTGTTTACCCTCCAGGGTCGGTATTTTCCTCGGACTCAGAGGGGGATCCCACCTCTATCGCCTCAAGGGCAGTGTCCTGGAGCTTCAGACTCTGTGTCGGGGATAAAACTGGGGAGGATGACCAGTACCTGGCCCAGGCTACCTCACCTTCTATGCTGAACAGGGGCCTTGCAGGGGGTTGAGAAGATTGGAAGGGGTAGGCAAGGGAAGGAAGCGCCCGTGGCCTTAAGTTAGGTACCATCCCGACATTTGCCTGGAGGAGAAGTGGGAAACGACGGAAAACCACTTCCAGGATGGCTGAGGTGGGAATGAAACCCACCTCTACTCAATTGACCTCCCGAGGCTGAGTGGACCTCATGCCAGCCCGCGTACCACTTTTCAAATTTCGTGGCGGAGCCGGGAATCGAACCCGGGCCTCCGGGGTTGGCAGCTAATCCAACTAACTACTACACCACAGAGGCGGACGCTGTGTTACACTGAACACAATAAACTGCTGTTAGATGCTACCAAGTGTCAATTCCTCTCCGTGAAAATTATAAAGAAAAAACAAACCTATTTCGACTGACTGTATAAAACCGCCCCGATCATTTCGGTGCAGGGTGACATTAGGGTATATATTTATTGGAAGAGTCTGCGGGGCCCTAACGTAACGCCCCTGCCCGATAGAACGATGCCATTCTTTTACTCCGTGTGTTTCCTCTTTGGAAAAACGAATGCACTCTCTTGTTCTAGTTTGCGATTCAAGAAAATAAGAAAAGCATTGCTATCACTGTTATTCATATTTATGACATGCAGCACAAGAATATAGCAGAGAATCAATACCCACTGTAGAGGTAAAAGAGCAAACGCTGCACTTGCAAGGGTGTTGGTACGAATCTTTGTCAGGAAAGCGAAACGTTTAGAAACGAAACTTCTATTTCTAGGGAGGCACATAGCCCTGTGGGTTTGGTGGTGAAAATTCTCACTACAAAACGCCCACAGACAGAAATGCTCTGACGTAGCTGTCAATTTGCATTCGGGAGATAGTCAGTTCGGACCCCATTCTCGGCAGCCCTGAAGATGGTTTTTCATTTTCAGACCAGGCAAATTCTGGGGCTGTACCTTGATCTGTTTCCTTCCCACTTCTATCCCTTTCCTATCCGATCGTCGCCATAAAACCTATCTATGTCCGTGCGACGTACAGCACATTATAAGACAAAGAAACAAGCAAATAAACCAACAAAAATGTACACGGTACACCAAAGTCCACGCATTTTAAATATCCACCTAATTGTATGCCCAAAACATTTATTGTACTACTGTCAAATGTCCAATTCATCTTAATCTTCCTCTTACTCTTCTTCTTCCCATTATGCCTCTCTATGCATCTATATATATAAAATAACTTGTCCTGACTGACTGACTGACTGACTGACTGACTGACTGACTGACTGACTGACTGACTGACTGACTGATTCATCATCGCCGAGCCAAAACTACTGGACATAAAGAAATGAAATTTTGGGGATATATTCATATTAAGATGTAGGTGCTCGCTAAGAGAGGATTTGTGAATATTCTGTCGCAAAGCGGGTGAAAGGCGAGGTAAAATTTTAAAATGAGTGTATCTATATCTCTAAACTTTAAAAGTTTACAGATGTAAAAATTGGTATTTAGAATCATCTTTAAAAATAAGGAAACACGTATTTTTTGTTTTCAGAAAATCCCAATAGGAGGGGTGAAAAAGGGTGAAAAATGGGTTGAATACCTTTAATCAGGATACCGGTACTTATATCTCAGAAACTGAAGATATTACAGACCTGAAAATTGGTACTTTTGATTTCTTTTAAAAATAAAGAAACACGCATTTTTCTGTTTTTGGAAAATTCAGTTAATAGGAGGGTGAAAAGGGGATGAATTTTTAAAATGAGTGCATCTATATCTCAAAAATTTTAAAGTTTACAGATGTAAAAAAATTGGTATTTAGAATCATTAAAAATAAAGAAACACGTATTTTTTGTTTTCGGAAATTCCCAATAGGAGGGGTGAAAAGGGGTGAAAAAGTGGTTGAATGCCTTTAACGAGGATACTTATATCTCAGAAACTGAAGATATTACAGACCTGAAAGTTGGTGGTTGGGATCTCCTTTAAAAATAAAGGAACGCGTATTTTTTTGTTTTCGGAAAATCCCAATAGGAAGGGTGTAAAAGGGTGAAAAAAGGGTCGAATGCCTTTAATGAGGCTACATATATCTCAGAAACTGAAGATATTACAGAACTGAAAATTTGTATATGGAATCACATTTAAAAAGAAACACGTATATTTGTTTTTGGAAAATCCAATTAATGGCGGTTAAACAGGAGTGACAAATTGGGGTGAATTTTTTGAAAGACTATGTCTACAGAATATCTTAGAAACGTAAAATGTTACAGACGTAAAAAGTGGGTGTTTGGAATCTCCTATAAATGTAAAGAAACATAAGTGATTTGTTTCTGGAAACTCACTTAAGGGGAACTAAAAAGGAGTGAAATTTTAAAATGAGAATTTCTACAGTATATCTAAAAAAACTTAACATGTTACAGAAGTGAAAAATGGTATTTTTATCTCTATTAAAAACTAGCAAGATACCCGTGCTTCGCTATGGCATTATACCGAAATGTATAATTGAATGCTTATTGTTTTAGATATATAACCCGCCGAAATTCGCGATCTGACTCGTTTTCTGCCAGAATCCGCCAAAATTCGCGATCTGATTCGTTTTCTAATAGATTACGGCAAGTTTTCTCCCATTTTTCAATCTTGCTTTCCAGCAATCGATTTCGTACTTCCCGGGCTAGGATCAGGTATACCACCCGGTTAGCCATCTTTTTCCATAAGCATTTTAAATATGGATCAAATCCTTCAAGAGATCCGGCGTGGTGTTTTTTTGGGTGCCTTGGTGGTACTGAACCCGTGGCCGGACTGCATTCCTAGTTTTAAAATAAAATGTATGATATAACGAAGGTGTAGTTTGAATCATTTTCATCTTTGTATTCCTTATATCGTCTCTCTTCGCTATTATTTTCGTTTGTATTATTTTTATTCACGGGGGCCCTGTTTGAATTTGGTACACCAAATATTCTTTATCATATTGTTCTTATCTGATGTTCCGAAGTAATCTCCAAACACTGACATAATAAGTAGTTTTCATCTTGTGAAATTTGCTATGAAATACTTGTATAGCATTACTTGTTTATGGGTGAACGTCAAATGCACAGTGTATGCTAATATACGTGTTAAATAGGCGGCGGAAACCATTCTGCGACAGCTTTCCTTCGCCCTTGAGCACGTCCGCCCCTCACATAATTATGTGACTTGAATTTATTCAGCTAATTTCAAACACGTCCGCACTTATGTACCATTTCAAATGCATTTTCTAGATATTCTAAATGAATGAGAGGAAGGGTTCAAATTTCTTGACCTTTTTATGTTGTGTTGTAGAAAATGAGTTAAAACATAGAAAGAGTTTACCAACCCATGTCCATATATTTAGGTATATATATACAAGTGTAACTATGTTTGTTTGTTTGTTTGTTTGTTTGTTTGTTTTTTTGTTTGTCTCGAATGGACTCAAAAACTACAGGACCGATTTCGCTGAAAATTTCACAATTTATTCTCATTTTCCCTGAGATGGTTTAGGAAGTGGTTTGAATGAACCCGATAGGTAATTTTTTATGATGAGTAAAAAATAAATTTTATATAATTAATTTAATTACAGAGTCGAAGCCCGCCTCGTGGCCATGATCGTTAAGGCGTTGAAGTCTAAACGGTCTGACACCGAGGTTAGCCGGTTCGAGTCCCGCTGGACAAAAGCATTTTCAACATCAGAATGTTGGCCGGCAGGATAGGGGAGATGGTGGTATAACATTTCTAATCACTAGATTTGCGTGCGAAGAGCCACGATTAAATTCCACATTTCTCCGCAATGCTCATATGGAGTGAGGGCATATGACGCTGTTGATGGTGATTCGTCCGTCGGATGGGGACGTTAAGGCTTGAGCAGACCCCTTGGTGCTATTCGACAGGAGTAGACTATGTGCTGGCACTGGCACTCTCTCCCTTCTTACTATCATACTCACGACATTCATTTCATCTAATTAACTCCTCTGATGCGGTTGACGCCAGGAAGGGCAACCGGTAATAAAAACCCGCCACGACAGATTCATCTCACCTCATATACGACCCTGAAGAGAAACGGAAGAAGGATTGGGCAAACAAAACAATTTAATTACAGAGCCGCAGCGACCTCGATGGACGGATTGTCGCTATGTTACAGCGACTTATAGGAGGATGGGAACACGTCGTCATGTTTTATGAAGTACATTTCTTGCTAGGAGGTTCATGACCGTGGCTGTATATAGGAGGATGGGAACACGCCGCCATGTTTTATAAAGTACATTTCTTGCTAGGAGGTTCATGACCGTGGCTGTATATAGGAGGATGGGAACACGCCGCCATGTTTTATAAAGTACATTTCTTGCTAGGAGGTTCACGACCGTGGCTGTATACAGGAGGATGGGAACACGCTGCCATGTTTTATGAAGTACATTTCTTGCTAGGAGGTTCATGACCGTGGCTGTATATAATAGGATGGGAACACGACGCCATGTTTTATAAAGTACATTTCTTGCTAGGAGGTTCACGACCGTGGCTGTATATAGGAGGATGGGAACACGCTGCCATGTTTTATGAAGTACATTTCTTGCTAGGAGGTTCATGACCGTGGCTGTATATAATAGGATGGGAACACGCCGCCATGTTTAATGAAGTACATTTCTTGCTAGGAGGTTCATGACCGTGGCTGTATATAGGAGGATAGGAACACGCCGCCATGTTTTATGAAGTACATTTCTTGTTAGGAGGTTCATGACCGTGGCTGTATATAAGAGGATGGAGACACACCACCACGCCACCTTGGTTGCTAGGCTATGTACCGACTGATTGGTAATCAACGCCCAGGCAAAACTACTGGACATAAAGAAATGAAATTTTGGGGGTACATTTTTATTACGGTGTAGGTGTTCATTAAGAAATGATTTCAATTTGTTTAAACCTATAACAGGATGAAGGGTGGGGGTGGGGGAAAAACTCTGAAAATCAAAACATTAATTCCTATGAAACCGATCACTGTGCAAAGTTGAAGTGTTTTTGAGAGGTTGCTCCTTTATGTACTAGATGTTAAATAAAAACAAGTCTAGAAAAAATGTCGCCAATTAAGGCTTAAGTGAGGTTTAATAACCAAAAGCAAAAATATTCCTATTTGAAATTTCGCATGTTGGTTGCTTCTATATGTCTTTGAATTCAAATAAGAAGTGGTCTTAAAAAATACACCCGTGAGGGGATTTTGACGAGATGGAGGGAGTCCTGACGACACAAATGTCCATTTCTCTCAAACAGTTTGACATATTAGCTTGAAATTTTAATTGCTCCTATATGTCTTAAAACAATGCATTCCTAAGCGATTTTGACTGGGGGAATGTAAATAGAAAGCGGTCTTAAAACAATACACCCCTAAGTGCATTTGACTGGAAATGAAGCCTGACGATATAAATATGAATTTATCTGAAACCGTTTGACATAGGAGGTTGAAATTTCATATGATACTGTAACTGTACAACAGGGTTACAGATTTAATTCAGTATTTATTATTATTATGATTATTATGATTATTATTATTGTTATTATTTATTAACCCGATTCATTAGATTTAATATTGTGATTTTCATCATTTATACTGTAATATAATTAGGTATCACGCATATTATTTTATTTAATCATAGGTTAAGTGAATTTTGTTTGTAATTATTCTGTATATTAATAAGTGAGATTTGTTGGTTTCAAATAGTCATACTGTAACTAGTAACTGTGGCCAGATGAGCTGGCATATTATTTTGCAATCGAGGCTATGCTTAACCAAGACTATATTAAGCAAATAGGTTTTCCGCTGACACATGCAGGGTAGTCATCGGTAGTCCGCGTGGGCAAGCTAATACGACACATGACTGATAACATCAGTGCGTGGGCACGTGATTTCGACCAAGTGTCTGTATTCGCCAGCTACCGTATGTTGAGGTGGAAGGGATGACCAGAGAGTAGGGAGATGAGTGGTCATCACGAGGTCATAAAAGTCGATTCAACAGTGGTGAGAAGGAGGAAGAAGTATGGTCAGTGATCTGGGAAGAAGTGGTCATATGTCTAAGAGTGGTGGTGAGAGCTAAGAAGTGAAGGAAGCACTGCTAAGAGGTGATTTTCAAGAGGTCGAAGAGGCCTATGAGTGGTGGTTGGATCTGAGTAGAGACTGGTACTATGCTGATAGTGAAACATCATTTACTTGTGAGGATGGACTTCACAATGTGTTTCAATAATAATTTTCAATTTCTTACAATCTATTGAGTGGACGTAACCGCATTGGAGGTCACTACACTCGGGAAGGAAATGTAGGTCAACTCCAGGTTACATAAGAAGATAAGATTACAGAAGACTACTTCTGACTTCAACTCAGTGGGTTTTGCAGGATTTTCAAGTTCAACAGTGGTGTGTGCATCCATCAGGTAATTACAGAATCCGACATGTTATGCTTTAATAACATGAAGAAGAATGTAATCAGCGGCGATATCATATTTCACTTCAAGTTCATGCCAATAGCTTTTTTAATTTAGATTAAATTTTCTTTTTGATTGTAACAACAAATCGCGCTGGGTACATAATTTTTGTTAAATTAAAATACGGCAATGTTTGTTCATTGTGACGTAAATTATAGTCATAAACTCAGTTTTATTTTAATTATAATAAGTGATTCTATTTCCAAGTACAATCCTCAATTGTGGAAATACAACCGTAATCTATCATTGTCCTGATCCATATTCCTGTATATTGCCAGATGTGTGAGTTTATCACCTCACGCCTTGAGATAATTGAGATAAGAGGCATGCTCTCCGAATTTTTTTAATAAGCAACTGACGCTGGAACAAATGTAATGTATATTGTGTGAAAGAGAATAAGGTGTAAGAGTAGTGGTAGGAGTAGTCACAATACCCTAGGTGTTAAATAACAGAATATTTGAAAATCTAACCCCTTTGGGAGTTACGTGGGGTTAATGTCCGGAAACAAGAATATTCATTCCACCGAAGACACTTTACGTGCGGAGACTAATTTCGAAATGGCGGTATTTATTTTATATCTTAGGTATGAAATAGAAAGTATTTTAAAACATTCCGGGTTAGCTCCGGAAACGAAATTATTCAAGCCTCCAAAACCGTTTGGCGTTCGAAGTTGTAATTTTACGAGAGGTTGTTCTTTTATATCCTTTATATCCTATATATTTCTCCGCTAAGGGTTGACTCTGAGAATCACAATACTCATTCTTCCGAAACCGTTTCACGTACGAACTTAAAATTTTACAAGAACTTTCAATTTCAAGCCGATGCAAAGTATGGGCATCTTGGCAGTATAACATATTTTCTTTTTCT
The DNA here is from genome assembly GCF_040414725.1 of Anabrus simplex. Taxonomy (NCBI): domain Eukaryota; kingdom Metazoa; phylum Arthropoda; class Insecta; order Orthoptera; family Tettigoniidae; genus Anabrus; species Anabrus simplex. The sequence continues at coordinate 499,785,554 of NC_090267.1, forward strand.
ACGTCTGAGGAACGTATCCCGAACGTTTTGTTACACCCTGTGGGCTTGGGCTGTTTAAGGCAGAATGGGAGGCACCACTTCACCATCTTAACATCTGTTGCTTACTAGAGAAGGCTAGTAATGTGTACATAATATTATGGCCCAAACTGGAAGAAGAGAGAAAACTGTGTGTTCGGATACTTGACCTTAGAAATGTAGATAACATTCAACCCGAGGAACATAGGGCAAGGAAGTTAAGAGAAATGCTAAGGAAAAAGAGTATAGCAAATGGTGTGCATTAAGAACTCACGGTAAAGGAGCCATCCTCTAAAAGGAATACACACCGGCTAACCCATGAATCGACACCTTAAGTGGACTCTCCGGCTCAGAGCGAAAAGACGAGCTGTGGTTCCTGTACGGGCCCTCCCTAGATGTAGCCGGGATGGAGTACGCTGTAGACACTGCAGTGAGCCTGAAACACTAGCTCAAGTTCTTGGTTCATGTCCACAGTGGGACTTGCTTAGGAATTTTGGGCACAACAGAATAAGATCTAGAATTGCAGCAACAATCTCACAGAAAGGTTAAGAGGTACATGAAGAGGTGCCACGTGTTGCTGACGGTGGAAGCAACCGGAGAATAGACATAGTCGCAATTGACCGAGGAAAGGCCTTTGCATATATTCTGGACGTCACCATTAGATGTAAGATCGACTCCAGTCAGCCGGAAGAGGCAGACGCGGAGAAGCGAGCCAACTGTGAACCAACCATCACCTACTTCGAAGAATCATACATCTCCTGTATAAGTGTTGTAGAACTTTTCATCGGAGCAAGAGGAACCATCTCAAAATTCTTAGTTGAGTTCTTCAGAAGTTTGGGAATTCCCAAGAATGTACTGTGATTTAGCCGTCTTGGCCATTAAAGGCTCCGTCCAAATTGTAATAAATCACCTCTACAGTACTGCATACGAGAAGGAACTCCAGACAACTCTTCACGATTAAACATACATTCAATATTCAAGTGTTATGGTATACTTTGTCAGATTTAGGCAGCCTATCATTGTAGGAAGTACAAATAAATCATATGTACTGAAACTGTGCATGTTTATCAGTTGAAGTCCAAAATAATGGGGCAATGATTATTCATGCCACAAAACAAATTCAACGACTGTATGTGTAGTAGGGAACATGCATGATCCGGGGTTTTAATTAAAATATGCTAATCTGATTCAAAATTTCATGCAGATTTCAAAAATGTGATCATAATGTACAAATAATAACTCCAAACGCGACACAAATCTAAATTAAAGTACGAAAATGTCACGTGACGCAAGTACGCGATCTCATTGGTCTGACGTCATCGTACAGGTTGACTGAAATAGCAGACGAAATAACACGTAGTGTCCTGTGAGAAACAGCATACACTTCTCGCATTTCTACTCGATGTTAGTGTCTGGTATAGTTAAATTCGAGGTCTCCACATGGGTAATAATCTGAGTGGTATATTTTGGACTTCAAATGAATTCTGCGCACAGAGTGAGGCAGAAAATGTATAAATAGTGTATAGTTCCGATGTGCAATAGCACATCGCATACCACATACCACCCTAGACAAACGCTAAACTAGGGAGAAATGGATTTTGGTGAGCCGGAGAAATGCCTTTGATATATCAGAAAAGTCTACAGTTTATTTCTTTGAAGATTTTTTTAACGTGAGTTGAATTTGTTTGAATTTTCAATCACTTTTCCATGTCAGCTGTTCTAGTGGTAAAACATTAAATTTCAATGTATGATGCTTTAATTAAACTCTTCAATTACATCTTGTAATATGAAAGTAATAAACAGTGCATAAATTAATGCTGATTATTAAAGTATTCTCCAAACTAACCCAAGTTTTAGGTGAGCCATGTCGAGGTAATCAAGGGGTTATGAACCATTTTGACAGCTCTAATTATACCAATTTATCTTGGCATTGGACAGTTATTTCTGTCTTTATTGAAGAGCTTACATTTGTAAACAAATCTAGTCTATAGCTAAATAGACTATAATATAACAAAAAGTAGGCGTGTACATCATGAAAGAAAACAACGTGAATTTAACCAATGTAGGTATATCTCTACACAAAACCAATACTTGTCGGTTGGAGTGGTCTCAGTCTTGTCATTTAACTATGCTCAATTATAATAATTATCACAATATTAATGAAATAGATAACATAATTACACACTGGTGATGATACATTACTGGTACTAAAAATAACAGTGATGTTGGTGTTAAAAATATTATCCAAATTTAGCCTAAGTTTTAGGTTATACAAGCCAAGTCAATAAACCGAAGGCTAAAAATCACAGCACCCAAAGACATTCCTATATTGAACGACTAAAATGTCACCAAGACACTTTTCTTGCTTGATATTGTAACCGTCAAAGTTTGTTTTGATGGCTAGCTGAACACAAGACTCGGCCCATGGTGACCGGTCCCTATCTGAATTGTTATAGAGGAGAGGGAGGTCAGATAAGTATAATGGAACACTAATTATTTTAAAAAAGTTTATTCATGAAATAAAGTCATATTTCAGCATCACCTCAGCACAGCAGTTATAATGAGTACTTCTCCTTGGGGCGGAATTGGCCCTGATACATTGTGGGTCACAATGTCTGCTTATGGTGCCACCATCTTCCAAGCCGGTCTTGATATCTGGAAGGTATCGAATATCTTTGAGGTCTGGATGATCTAGGAGCATTCGTAGTCACGGTTTTAACGTGGCACTGGGCATGAAATAGATCCAAAGTAACTGGTCTGCACAAATGAGATAATAGTTAGTATCGATCTGCACTCAATTGTCTTCACAGTGGTGGTTTCACTACAGAACACAGTTATTGCTGATGGCTTGAATTGAACTCAAAATAAATCTGCGATGTATCAGTCACGGAAAATAAATAAGTCACTTATCGAAGTTAAATGAGAACTTCGGCTGAATATTGACGTAGAAAATAAAATATTCCACTTCCAAACTTTACACAGTTCTAGTTCGAATTAATTCTACAAATAAATGAAGCCAAAGAATTTCTTTTGGGATGAATTTAGTCCCGTTCACGATTAAATAAAGAAAACACTGTCCTTTCAAGAACCGTTCTGGGTTCAACACAAGTCCTATCTGTATAATTAATAAATATTAACTGTACCAGTTTATTTAACCACAGTTCTAAGGCTATGTTCTATCGTGAATACGGTCACTTGGAAAATAAACTTTAAGTTCGAAAGCACTGTTAAATTCAACTACTTGTGTCAGTAGCTTGTAACATAAACGTATAGTTTGTCGAAATGTTCTAACACCTTGGTAAAGTAATACTGTCACAAAATTCAATCACCTGTACAGTTTGAAATACTGAATTACGTCTCGCTATTAGCACAGGTTTAACACTTGTTAGGGTTATATACAAAATTATGTACAGTTTTGAAGTTTCACTAACGACAAGGTTTTTCCACTTTTAGCATTCAATGTTAAATCACTTTGTGAAGTTTAAACACTGTCATTCAAATCCTATCATCTCTTGTAATTTAAACATCAAATTACGTTTAAGTACTTGGTAGCGTGGTATCGTACTAGTTCGAATCACACTGTTCCTGTAAATGGTTAAACACCTTAACTGTTGACGTCTCAACTCATACGCAACGTCTATTACCACATGCAAATGATGCTGTAAGTCTTGTAGATGCGTTATAGAATCAGAGTTCAATAGTACACGAACTTAAACTTTCATCGGAGAGTCGAACTGGCGACTAACATCACGGCAGCAGAATGACCAACAGCCGACCGACCGGCCTCGACTGTGGCACAAGGTAGACTGGCTTGACAAGCGAAATGCCTGCCTATTTATTCAGTATCCCCTGGGAATTGTAACTGTTAATATCTTCCGTAAATAATAACATATCTTCTTGAAACTTGGGAACCAGGACAAAAAAAAATAGGCTACACGGTGATGTGGTTCATTTCTTCATATCATTAATCCATTTAAAAGAAATTAACGATGGAAAAGAATGGAACATTCCGTCTGACGTAATACAACCTTGGCCAAGTTACCCAGTTCCCACTTCCCCGCTGCTCGCAGCTGACATGTTCGCAGGGGAAGCGTGTTCGGCGGGTAGCATAACTCCGCATGCATCGGGGACGTTAATTTAGAACCGTGTTACGGGTATAATATGCTCAGCATGTTAAAAGCCAAATGTAATTAATGTTACTGGCATTACGCCCCACTAAATACTTCTGCGGTTTTCGGAGACGCCGAGGTGCAGAAATTTAGTCCCGCAGGAGTTCTTTTGCGTGCCAGTAAATCTACCGACACGAGGCTGATGTACACTGACTGACAGAGCAAATGCAACACCAAGGAGGAGTGGTTCGAGAGGGAAGAAAGTTGGGGAAAAACAGAGTCGGCACGGAAGAATAATTGATGTTTATTTCAAACCGACCGGGCGAGTTGGCCGTGCGCGTAGAGGCGCGCGGCTGTGAGCTTGCATCCGGGAGATAGTAGGTTCGAATCCCACTATCGGCAGCTCTGAAAATGGTTTTCCGTGGTTTACCATTTTCACACCAGGCAAATGCTGGGGCTGTACCTTAATTAAGGCCACGGCCGCTTCCTTCCAACTCCTAGGCCTTTCCTATCCCATCGTCGCCATAAGACCTATCTGTGTCGGTGCGATGTAAAGAGCCTAGCAAAAAAATATTTCAAACCGATATGCAGGTTACACAATGCGCACGGCATCGACTCAGTAGGATGTAGGACCACCGCGAGCGGCGATGCACGCAGAAACACGTCGAGGTACAGAGTCAATAAGAGTGCGGATGGTGTCCTGAGGGATGGTTCTCCATTCTCTGTCAACCATTTGCCACAGTTGGTCGTCCGTACGAGGCTGGGGCAGAGTTTGCAAACGGCGTCCAATGAGATCCCACACGTGTTCGATTGGTGAGAGATCCGGAGAGTACGCTGGCCACGGAAGCATCTGTACACCTCGTAGAGCCTGTTGGGAGATGCGAGCAGTGTGTGGGCGGGCATTATCCTGCTGAAACAGAGCATTGGGCAGCCCCTGAAGGTACGGGAGTGCCACCGGCCGCAGCACATGCTGTACGTAGCGGTGGGCATTTAACGTGCCTTGAATACGCACTAGAGGTGACGTGGAATCATACGCAATAGCGCCCCAAACCATGATGCCGCGTTGTCTAGCGGTAGGGCGCTCCACAGTTACTGCCGGATTTGACCTTTCTCCACGCCGAGGCCACACTCGTCTGCGGTGACTATCACTGACAGAACAGAAGCGTGACTCATCGGAGAACACGACGTTCCGCCATTCCCTCATCCAAGCCGCTCTAGCCCGGCACCATGCCAGGCGTGCACGTCTATGCTGTGGAGTCAATGGTAGTCTTCTGAGCGGACGCCGGGAGTGCAGGCCTCCTTCAACCAATCGACGGGAAATTGTTCTGGTCGATATTGGAACAGCCAGGGTGTCTTGCACATGCAGAAGAATGGCGGTTGACGTGGCGTGCGGGGCTGCCACCGCTTGGCGGCGGATGCGCCGATCCTCGCGTGCTGACGTCACTCGGGCTGCGCCTGGACCCCTCGCACGTGCCACATGTCCCTGCGCCAACCATCTTCGCCACAGGCGCTGCACCGTGGACACATCCCTATGGGTATCGGCTGCGATTTGACGAAGCGACCAACCTGCCCTTCTCAGCCCGATCACCATACCCCTCGTAAAGTCGTCTGTCTGCTGGAAATGCCTCCGTTGACGGCGGCCTGGCATTCTTAGCTATACACGTGTCCTGTGGCACACGACAACACGTCCTACAATGACTGTCGGCTGAGAAATCACGGTACGAAGTGGGCCATTCGCGAACGCCGTGTCCCATTTATCGTTCGCTACGTGCGCAGCACAGCGGCGCATTTCACATCCTGAGCATACCTCAGTGACGTCAGCCTACCCTGCAAGTGGCATAAAGTTCTGACCACTCCTTCTTGGTGTTGCATTTGCTCTTTCAGTCAGTGTATTTGAGCACCTTCAGCTACCAGCGGACTGAACCAGGATCGAACCTGCCAAGCTGGGGTCAGAAGTCCAGCACCTGAACCAGTCAGCCCGACTTGTGAAAACTAGATGAAATCATATTTATCTTTATCTTTATCAACTTTTTTCTTCCACCATGATAATTAACGTTTCTCTTTCATGGGCCTCGGAAGTGGGTAGGCCAGTTGCCCCAACCATAAATACGGTGTATATTTTTTTCAGGATAGATTATAGACCTATAGAACTACGGTCTTTCTTTCTTTCGTTGTTTTTTCTTAATCCGTTTACTCTCCAGGGTTGGTTTTTTCCTCTCGGACTCAGCGAGGGATTCCACCTCTAACGCTTCAAGTTCTGTGTCCTGGAGCGTGAGACTTTGAGTATGGTGATACAACTGGTGAGGAGGGCCAGTACCTCGCCCAGGCGAACTCACCTGCTATGCTCAAAAGGGGCCGTGTGGGAGGATGGGAAGATCGGAAGGGATAGACAAGGAAGAGGGAAGGAAACGGCCGTGGCCTTATGCTGGGTGCCTGGAGGAGAACCACTTCGAGTATGGCTGAGGTGGGAATCGAAACCCTTCTACTCAGTTGACCTCCTGAGGCTGAGTAGACCCGTTCCCGCCCTCGTACTATTTGTTTTCAACTTTCATGGCAGAGCCAGGAATCGAAACTGGACCTCCGGGGGTGGCAGCTAATCAAATTAACCACTACGCTACAGAGGCGGACTAGTACTATAATGCTACCTTTATGTTTATGTTAGTGCTGAAATACGATTTGTTACTTTACTAATGCTGAAAACCCGAAAATGTATTCTCTAATATGGGAATCAGTCTAGAAGGAAATGTTGAAAGTGATGTGATTTCTATCCAGGTTCATTGTTATCCTAATACTATGAGTTACAGTACATTGCACGTATATAAGAGATGCCACTTACCAATTTTCTTTTGATCCGCGAATTTCTGTGGCCACAAAAGTCACTATTTTTAAAGAATGATGACATCTACACATGGTAGAATGTTCGACTGTGTTGTTTTGAACCCTTCTTCTGTCATTTTGAAGTTATTCGCGATCACGAATAATAAACAATCGGCTTTTAGTAACAGCTGATACACACTGGCTGGTAGAGCTGCATGCGGTACTGGATCGTGACGTCACGGCGCGCCGCTTACGTCAGAGGCCGTTTTACTCGCCTTCCAGAAAGGGACTTTTAAATATTTTTTTAATGGTAGAAAACAAGGCAACTTACCACAATGTAATACGTTTACGTACTATTTCAATGGTGTACTTAAAAGAAATTGAAAATTATGCATGTTCCCTATTCAAATTCTTTTCTACAAGAAAAAAGCTCTTATGCATTTCCTTCGTAACTGTAATAGTTCTCCACAAAATTATGCTTTTACCTGTTATAAAACACGTTCTAGCCAGCTAGCAATTATACTAAATGAGTATTAAGGTGCACTCTGTCCCATCTACTAACACTTCTGTCCGTTAGATAGCATTACTGCTGCAGATAAACGATAAAGGTTCAGGGTGGGCGGAAAGTCAATTTACACTATATGTACTGTACATTCAATGAAGATGGGCGAAAGCATGAAAGGCCTAAGTCTTTCTACGTGTAGTCTCGCATAGTCGATTGCGGGGAGCCTAACTCCACAGGACATTTACGAGATGACTTGATCGACGATAGTTCAATAATCATTTATTCTGTTGCAAGAGTAGTAGTCTCGGCGCGAATATGAGGTCTCTCGCTACTTGACGAATAGCCAAGGAGCTTCCTTCTCCCCTACCAATAACGTTTGCCGAGATGGCGATGGTTTCCCAAAACGCACGGCAAATTACTTCATAACGTAATTTAGTTCTTCTTCCGGGTTGTTGTTTTTTGTACATTACGTGCAGTTTGCCGACGTTTCGAATACATTGCAGTATTCATTGTCAAGGCAACTGTTCTGCCCCAAGTCAAACCGCGGTCCATCATTATACTTAGATACTTAACTCTATTTGTCCAAGACCGTGGAACATTGTTTATAGCCAGATGACGAACTTTAGGCCGGCGCTTGGTGAAAATAATTACGTGGATTTTCGTGAGGTTTATTTTTACCTTGTCCCGGACGCACCATTTCCAGAACAGTAATATCCATTTCTGTAGCACTCTGACGGCATAGTCATTTCTCCTCTGAGAGGTATAAATGGCTATGTCATCAGCGTACTGTTGGACTTCCACTCCTTGATTGGTGGAAAGATCATTCACACACATCTCAGTTGATCAAACCGTAAAATAAAGGTGAAGTGAGCAGCAAACTTGAAACAAATAAACACTGCACTGTAGAAAGAAAACTGGAAACACCGATTCCAATCGCGCTCACTTCTATGCAGCTTTTTGAGGTGGCGGTTTTCACCTATAGAGAATCACAATAATACAGCTTCAGTAGTACAGCATCTAGTCTGCCGTAATTAAGTATTGTGTAGGTTACCTAGGAAAATAATGGAGAATCCCGTGGAGAGTAATTGGAGCAGAGGGATAGAAGGACAAGTCAATAGTAGAATCAGTTCAGTTCTTGTCTGTCTGTCTGATGTATTGAAACCGTTCAATACCCTGCTAATAGACATGTCATGATGTCCAGCAAGACACATGTGCCGTTTTCCGCATCATTCTATCAAATATTTGGTTGGAACAAGCATTTTATGCCCGGTCCGGGATACGAACTACACTGCTCGAGCTCGAAGGCAGAAGCTCTTAAAGAGAAGGAGTGCTCTAAGAACAGCGTGGCCTTGGTTTTGCACTCTCTATCGTGGAAGCGAGTGCGATATAGGACGCTACGCCCAACTACTACCTAGGTCAAAGGCGAAGTTTAATTTACAGGGTTCTAACTTCAGAACTGGATATTCTCACCGATTTGCCTGCATATTGTTGAATACCAACCCACAAATTTCGCGTCGAGTAATAATAATTGTACCGGGTGGTACACCTCCACGTCGCTAATTCAAACTTTGCGCCAGTTGAAACTCCCCTACTGGAGGAAGTCTGAACTTTATCTAATGTGTTAATTTTGAAGTTTCTCAGAAGATGTCACTACTTGGAAATTTTGAAGTTTCTGAACTGGGTCGTTTTCGATGTATTTTTGTTTTGCCTGTAGTAAGAAGTGTGAACATTCTCTTCCAGAGGACACTACTGAAGAACTACAATGGTGCACCCTAGTGCGAAGTGAAAGAACTGTTTTTTGGAGAAATTTTTATTTCAAAAGTTTGTTCCTTGTTAAATTTCTTTCTGTTATTGTTTAAGTTGGCTGTACATCCCTTTCTTTCCCCTTGATTTGAATTTAGCCAATCCCGAATTTCTTTAATTAATTTATGACCAATCAGGTGTATCTTCCTCAACAGGGATATGTTGCTTAACCCTAGCCAATAAAATTCTTGTGGGAGGGTGTTCTCATTCCTGAAACGCCTCGAACTTTCCGCGAGAGTATATAAACTGCTGATTTTCGGGTCTCCGCGCCACTTCAGTAACATCTTTCAGTGTGTAAAGTACGTAGCAGGGGGCGGGAAGCGCCTCTTTCTTCGGGCAGCAGTTCAACCACAAGGTAATGGCCTTTTAATAACTTCTTTTCTTGTTAGCTCAGCAGTTTAACTCTCGGGGCAGGTCTGAAGCCTTTTCCATGTAACTTCCTTTAAAATGTAAAGACACTCGGTATCAATTCTTTCTGTTTTAATTACAAATTGGGATAGGGAGTGCTTAACCCTCTCGAGCTCCCACTCATTTTGCTTCGAGGTGAACTTATTTTCTCAACCGTTTCTTCCTGTCTAGCGTAATGTAAATTGTCTTCCCATATATGTCACCTCCTTAGTATGGGATTAGCCCTTGCATTAACGGCCTAGTGCCAAGTAGGTTTTAAACAAAATGTATTAGGAGTGCAGCTTCGCCTCCTCTCAAATTGGTATTGTCGAGGCGATGTAATATTTGTTTCTTCGCTTAATAGGCCTCAGTAGGTTGGGTATCTTTTACCCCTGTGTCTATGTCCTTGGAGGACAGCTGGAAAGTTGAGTTTGGTGTGGCCTTTGATAGGCTTAAATTTTGAGAGCGAGTGGCTCTTTCTTGAAAATTGAGTATTGTATGCCTCGAGGAGGCTTTACTGTGTAATTTGGAGCAAGTGCTCCTGGGCATGAATGGGGTTTTCTGCCCCTCTGTTGAAACTTGTTTTGGGGTAAATCTGGGCTAATTGCTCAAGAATTGTGAGTTCGGGGCTCGAAGCCCAAATCCTGTAAATACTGTAATTGTACTTTTGTTGCCTTGCTACTCTGTACCTGCCAAGCTTGTTATTTCTTGATTTTGAAAAGAAAATATAACCTTGTTAAATTTTATCTTAACTTTAATTTCGTACTTTGAGGCCCGTTCACCCCCGCACCTTCTTTCACCTCTGCTGTTCCACAGATACCTCGGAATAATAATAATAATAATAATAATAATAATAATAATAATAATAATAATAATAATAATAACTCGCCAGAGGCCCAAGAAATTTACACGTAAGGAATCAATGAACTCAGCACAATTTGTATTATTGGATAATGTAAGAAAATGAATTGCTTAACGAGCGCATTATTCACTTTAGGCAGATCTGCCGTAGTAGTATAATACAAGGATTCAGGCGCCACCGAAACCGCAGGCTCCCAGATGCCTCCTCCACCACCACCACAGCCAGAGGCCTCCCAGAGGCCTCCTCCACCACCACCACAACCAGAGGCCTCAAAGGGGTCTCCTCCACCACCCGCGGGAAATTTGAATTTGTAAACAAAGCCACGTGCGTTTTGACAGCTATCATCGACAACAACGCATCGCTAACCTCAGTACTGCCATCTAGACGGGCCTAATCCTCAGTAATACCAACTTAACCTAACTAGCGCGAGATTTGAATTGGTAAACAAATCCACGTGTTTTTGACAGCCACGTGCTTTTTGACAGACAACAGCGCATCGCTAACCTCAGTACTGCCATCTTGACAGGCCTAAACCTCAGTAGTACCAACTTAACCTAACTAGCGCGTGGTAAACAAAGCCACGTGCTTTTTTGACAGCTGTCATCCGCCATCTTTAAACTACAGAGCACCGTGCTGCCCTCTTTAACGCAGTAGCAGCAAATTCGTCACCTGTCATCCGCAGTGCTACCATCTTGGCGGGCCTAAACCTTAGTGCTACCAACTTAACCTCTAACCGGCACCACCCTCTAGGACCCCGGTAACATCCTAGCGGTGATGAGGTTAATAACCTTACCCACCAGCTGAGGAAAAAAAGGGAAGAGAGAGAAAGAGAGAGAGAGAGAGAGAGAGAGAGAGAGAGAAAGAGAGATAGAGAGGGCCTGGTGTGAAGGTTGCTATTGTGTCCGCCCCAAATGGGTAGATTAAGCGAACACAAGAGAGAACAAGGGGGAAAGTGAAACAACAAGTCACAGTACATCAAAACAATTCAAGGATAAAAACAACACCAGCATACAACATGATACTAAAATTACCCAAAAGGAAGAAAATAGAGACACTTACCCAAAACGTGGAGGAAAAGCGGCTTAAGGTCCGTGGACACCCAAACAAAGAAATAGTTGCAGCGCTGCACCAAATGTGGTAAATGAAACCCAACTTTTAAGTGATATGAAAGAAAACTTTAATAGACATTTAAATGAGAGGTAACAATTCAAAAAGATAATATCTGGAGTGCACCTAGGTTCATCATTAAAAGGAGATTAAAATCAGATAATAACTTGAACCAGGTTGTTTAAAAGAATGTAAATACTAGATTAACAGTAATTGGATTAACTTGCAAGAAATTAATATGATTAGTAAATAAATAGCCAACAAGGCAACTTTAAATAAGAAAATGTAGACTTCATTTAACAAATAATAAAGGAACTAATCCGTAAATATCAACAAGGAAAAAAACAACAGTGACCTCCATACCTCAAACAAGATAATTAAAATATTGATTTAAATGTGATCGATCACGCGTTTAAGAGAAAAACAAATACCATGCTTAGTAAACAATCCGTAGTTCCATGACCTTTAAGCCGGTTGCCTTTTAACTTTACCACAATTCGTTCCAATTTCTACCAAGGGCAATTTCCAAGGGCACACGAAAATAAAGGTAAAAGTTGCACATTTCGCCCAGACAAGGAACGAGACGAAACGACAAAGAGGTTGGCCGAAATAAATCACTTTATATGAAAGAAATGCCAACGATACCAGGCAACAAAAATATTTCCATCCATGAAGCACACACGAACCAACAACAATCCTCGTTAAAAACAAAAGCCCACAACAATTACCCAAACACACGTTGCCATAGTAACGGACAAGCAAAGCACCGTCTACAAATGAGAAGTAAAACCAACACGTTAAAATTAAAATTAAACAGAGATCCCAGAAACAATGCAAAAAAGATCAAAGCAAGGAGAAATAAATCCCAGAAGGCAAGGAACCCGAAGGAAAGCTAACCCCGCTACCTTGGAAACAGCGCCTTGGTTCACACCTTATGGTACAATAAAGTGCAAAAAAAAACTTTTACTTAATTTTAAGATAAACATACTAATTTCTTTCACCGTGCGAACTGCATTCCAAAATGATTAATTGCCGAAACCGTTTCCTATGATTCACAGACGCACACGATATCCAGCACAAATTTCGAAGAGGAAGTCTTAATCCAAATATTATTATTATTATTATGATGATGATGATTATTATTATTATTATTATTATTATTATTATTATCATTACAGTTATCTTGAAGTACGCCGAAACACATAAATCTTCTTGCTTCCACAGAATTACTTTAATCCAAAACAGTTACATACCTTTGAGTCCAGAAAAAATGAGAAGTTCAAACCTGGCCATTTTTATTGAAGACCGGCAACCACGAGGCCGTGAACTAAAGTTGTTCACCAAGGATCCTGGAGAATTATCGTAGCAAAAGCATAATCCAATGAAACAGTAGGAGGCCAGCAACTAATAGAATAAGGGATAATCCCTCTTAAGTTGGATTTCACGGGGGTTTCAGCACAACCACCCGCCGCATAGCGGAACACACACATTCACGTCCATCCATGGCGGGTACAGGACGCCGACTCACCGGGAAGTAGTCGTTAGCAGTCAACAGCAGACTCGCGTCACACCACTCGCGCACGCGCAGTAGGTGCAGACACAGAACTCATAACAGCCGCGCAGGGCATGCTGTCCTCAAAAAAGTATATTGGCAAAAGCCGATTGACACAGAATTTCCAAATGGCAACACACACGCCAGTTCGAAAAGGTTATGGGGGGAGTCTCAAACTACTTAATACTGTCTCAGTCCTCCCACCCCGAAAGACAACAAATCGGAAGCATAACTCGATGATGATGCTGTGGTCACATATAACCTAAATTTGGGTGAAGTAGTCCAACTGAAAACGACCACCAGGATAAACTAGATTTAATTAGGTGTCCACATGACCAGGTTAAATTTTTCAAGGCACAGTTGCATATTACGTTGTTTTTCAAGGTAATTGGCGGGGTTGCGATTAACATTAGTGTTCAGAAACGTTAATCGCGCACTCAGGAAATCACCAGAGTAATGTTTTTCACTAGACAGAGAGTTCAATGATCAGAGTTCACGAAATCTTCAGGTGCACCTGATATACTTTGGTTTAAGGCATCACACGATGATATAGTTTTTGACCCATGAACCAGTTCACCTTTGAGGTTTGGCAATTCTTACACTAATCACAGATATACTGACCAAAATCAAACGAAAACCACATGATTATTAGTCCACGCATCCAGGTTATTTCCTAAAGCACGGTGGTAAATTAATGCACGAATACCTTTACAAATCTCCTTTGGTATTAAGGAAATGCATGATCCCGTGTTGCAAAAAGGTGACAACAGGGGAAAGAAACGGACCGGAAGACCCGGATGGGGGCAAAAACCGCAAGAAGCGGGAGAAAAAAAAGGGAACCAGGAAATTTAAAAGTAGGTGAGTATTCAGTTACAGGATCGATAGATCCGCCAATTAACTTTACATTATGCTAGTTACCAACCAACTAGCTGAGGCCCAGAGCTTTCCACTTGGTCCGATTTAGCACCGAAGGAAAAGAAGGGTCCATTAAACCACAATTAAGAAATCAATGGGGAACTACATAAAATATACAATGTTACTCTACCACGAAGGATACTTAGCAAGGGCACGTAGAGAATCAATTAACAAGAATACATAGAAGCATAGGGTACAAACCAACACTAAATACTAACCCGAACGTAGTCAAACACAGAAACACTACGGTAAGGCCAGCAATAAAATAGAACACACAAGAGTCACAATAGACAAAATTAGGACAGGAAGCGCAACTAGCCACCCACAGAACGTAACCTTAAAATCAGTAAATTACTTACCACAATAAGAAGTAGGTGACACATCAAACCATGTAAAATTAAAATCCAGTATCAGATGAGTAATTCACTTGAAAGAACAACACCAGTGTTTTGATGTAATGGTAAGTAGAATTTATTAGAGAAAAATTAAACCTTCCAATTAGTAATAAGAAAACGCCCACGTAATAAAATGGAAAGAGTAGTAATTAACATGAAATAAAATTATTGCCAAGAAAAAAAATTAATCATATTTAAAAGATATTAGGGGGCCCCACTATACTAGAAGTAATGTAATAATGAAAAGCGTATCAGCTAAAAATAAAGAAACAGCCTTTAAACTAATAAAAACCACATGAACCACCTAGTCCTACTCAAGACAGGTCTTACCAGGAACCCAAAAAGAAAATTCACCTTAAACACTACGGACAGGGAGAAGTTAAAAATATAAATTGAATTAGGAAAATTCAAAACAAAGGTACAAGAAAAGGGGAAGCACAAAACATTCAATAAAATAGAAAGGAAACGCAGGTAATCAAGCCCAGAAAGGTAAACAAGGAACCAAAAACCTTCATCAACCGAAAATGTTTACATTAACAATCACCGTACAACATACGTTGTCATGGTAACAGGCCCACGCTCAAAACAAAGCAAAATCAAAGATACACACCGAAAGGTAACTAGGAACGAGGCAAAAAAAGGTAACTATTAGGTAGTACGAACAAAGACAGAAGAAAATATAAAACCGGACCCCAAAAATTAAATAAACAAACCGGTTCTTGGTTAGGGCTAAGTAGTTCACGTTAGACCCAATAATGATGAGCTTAACAGCAGAGTAAAAATTAGAATTATATCATATTCCTTTTTCCTCTTGAACAATTTAGAATGAAATTTACCATACGTCCAGAACAACGTTACAAGTTTACATCACCATAATAGCACGTGATTAAATGAATATGCTTTTAAAAGGACATACTACCCAAGTTATTTTTTTTGAAAACATATCATTAAAATTTAGCCGAGAGTGAACAAATTTTAACCATTAGAGTCTAAGACACGTCTAACACTTCCGAACAGTTTTTCTTTTTGGGGTTTCAACAATATCGAAAATAGAACAGGAGCTTGAAGCCACTCCGCGTCGCCATTTAAGACTCTGGTTCCCAAACGCAGATAGATAGACTTAAATCAAATACATACAGTCTGTGGACGTTTTCACCATGAATGAGGTATCACCTCATGTTGAGGGCTAGGAGGAGAGCCCTCACACACGTAGTATTCAGCCGTTCTCCATAGTTCCAAGTAAAATCTTCATCATCACGAGGCACCTACTACACGCGTCCATCACCAACCAGACGCCAGCACAAGAATGACTCTCTCGCTTCGAGCGAGCTCCAACAAGCTGTCCGAGACAAGCTCACATTGGTCAAGGAGCTGAGCATCGTAGTACCAGTTCTCGGCACAGATGTCAGTACGTACAGGGAGCCCTTTAGATCAGGTCGTTACACGGACCAGACCGTTACCATAAGGTGGTAGAGAATCATAAAACTAGAAGGAAATAAGAAATTCAGCGAACTGAATACACAGAAAATTGAGGTAGAACGACACTAATTTCCACAGGGATTAGCCCAGGTCCAAAAACGTTAGGGGGGGGGGAGAAGACGATTAAATGTGACACCTCGGTGTCAGCCACCCCCTCCGAAGCTTTGCTTATCCAGTACATATCTTCGGCACTGAGGTCAGAAGTAACCAAAATTTTCATTATAGTCCAAAATTAAAGCGACCACAAGTACCACGTTCCACATAATAAATATCCAGTAAGGCGGTAGCGCTTTAGAATCACTTTCTACGGCATTAATTACAGTCATCACTGAGTTCAACCTTTTTCACAATATTTTCAGCTTTCCATGCACAAGGTTTCAATAGTTTACACGCCACAGTTTCTCTTAGGAACCGGACCATCACAACCACAATTAGTTTGAAGAAGTTGGTAGAACACAGTCTAATTAGAATTACACCTTCGACTTAGTAGACTCCCAATAGTTTTAGGTTTTGATTACAACTGCTTACACGGTGGTGATTACACCACGAAGAAAAGTTCACCCTTAGAGTTCATGAAAGGTTATACACAAGGCATACATAGGGTTTCCTTCCAATAATTAATTTAGAAATCTCTCTCGGCTGTACATTTTACATTAAACTTTGAAATTACCATATCAAAGTGAGCACTAGTTTTCGGGTTCCAGGTTTTAAGAAATGCAACATCTTGCATCCTTTCGAAATTAGATTAAAATGCCCGACAATACGAAGATACCGCGAGCAAACAGGAAAAGGAAGAAAAGGGGGAAAACCCACAAGATTGGTGAATTTTTTTTTTTATAACCAAAGACAAAGATAAATCTCATAATACAAACTTAAACTAGTAAAATTATCAAGACTCAGGTCTAGAGCATACCTCCAAACTAAATTACACAAGAACACAAATTAGGCAAACTAGACAGGTCTCGAACAAAATAAACTATCAGCACCAAAAATCACCAGAACACCATACATATTAAATCGACACAGGCAAGGTAAGCTTAACCCACCACACTCCAAAGGTGGATCTCAAATGTTAAGAATACAGTACTTACCTGAATATACTAATGGTTCAAAACGCTAAACAAAAACGTTGAAAATGGATAAGTAGAAAGGACGTAACGTCACCAAGGTTTCCCCACCAATACAGGGACCCACCAGAAGGATAATCAATTCGCGTACTCCATCAGAGAACCCTTACCAACAATAAGGTAAATCCTCAAAACAAACAATACACCAAGATTCAATCCCCCAAAAGAAAAGGATTTACATAAACATACACGAGACGGGCAAGGCAGGAAAGAACAATTATAGAAACAACAACAGACTGAGATCCACAGATCAGTGAGCCAATGATACATTAAATTTTAAGAACCCACCATAATTCAACCCAAATAATTAGACCATAAAGGAATGCAGATTTTAAATCATAGTTAATTGACCTCGCATAACCCTGCAAGAAAAGACTTTTCAAAGAAAAGAACGCACCAATCAGAGCAACCACCGACCAGAGCACGAGCATTGTGAAGCCAAAAATGAGTTAATGGTAACTGTCTTTCCAAGCAAGGACACCATAAGTAGAATGAGTTGGAGACCTCTAGTACTATTAGGTGTAGGGAGCGCAACAGTTTGTCATCGACAATCATTCCACAGAGGCATACTAAACCAGGAACAAACTAATACAAAGGGAATCACTGTTCAAGGATTGATGGATAAGGTTTCAGGACATAACTTGGAGTCACACAACCAACCTACACAGCAAGAGGAAAAACTAAAACACTTCCCACTATAGTACACCCAATCAAACAGAAAAGGTATTAAAATACCTCAATTAGATGACTACAGGGGCCAGAAAATAAATAGGCAGGATGACTCCACAAGCGATAGCTCTCAGGTAGGCAATAACACGCTCAACCACCCTGAACGCAGAACGGAAAGCAGGTAACCAACAATATCTACTAATGTTAGCAAGATAACTGAAGGGAAAATAACCATAGAAGGTAGGTTTAAGAAAATTGAGCTTCACAAATATCATAGATGGAAACAAGGAAGTCATCAGAGCAATAGGTTATGCGGGCAATCTCAATTTTCACTGACCAAGACCAGAACATACTACACAAGAGGTAGACACAATCTACATTATTAATTCCCATCTTCCTACAGACACAATGGTTCAAGAAAGGTGCTTAAACACCCACCAGAGTGCAATAATACAACAAACATTGCCTCACAGAAATCCCACAGACGTACCAGCACCAAGAGTCAACACAACAGGGTCACTTTACAACCACATGCCACACAGCATCTTAACCAAACATGGTGCAATACCACACCACCGCCAAATTCAGGACTAGCAAACCTACCACCTAGGTAAAAGAAGATAACTTCTCAGGATTCAAGTCCATGCCTTGACTACACTACTCAACATAATATCAATAGATGGAAGATGGTTACAGTCAACAGCCCTACATACACACCACAACTCGCCCAGAACGGTAAGATCAACAATAAGATACCAGCTTCAAGAAAAAACTTCAGTATCATAGTGATGATAGTTATGCGCGGAATAAAATGTCACAAGACCCGAGAATACCCTAGAGGACAACCTTATACCACCAATAGTAACAAGGAAGTTTTAAAACAGAACAAAATTTCAAAAAACAATTGGATAAAATTTTCAACATAAGGAAAACCATAAGTTAAGTAAAGAAAAAAAATGAGATTACTTACAATAGAGTACTGTCAGTACTTAGAATAATTACCAGAGGGCAACGTAGCATTAGACATGAAGAGGCCCAGAAACCAGTTGCTAGAGATGGAGAAACCATAAAGATCCAAGATCCATGCACGAAGCAAACGGTCTACCAACCCCGACACAGGTTAACAGATCACCCCACGACTAACAACCCCCTCAAAGGATATGACCAAAGCTAACTTAGTGCAGCGACTGATCAGCAGCAAGTAGAAGGGTTAATTTTCGAAGCTTAATCAAAGGATACCCAGGGATAGTTATCATAGAAAATCGATAATAGGCCATAAATAAAATTCAGAATAAGATTTTAAAGCTAATTTTCCAAATAAACCTTGCTACAAGGGATGGATGAAGAAACAGAGTAAGACTAATTTCCAAGAGATAAATATGGATAAGATCACCAGAACCAGAAACAAGACAAAGATATGAACAGAAACTATTCCATGATTAAATTAACCCCCAGACAGTTAAAACTCAACCAATTTTTTTTAAAACTATATTTTGTAACAATCAACCAGGTGACGAGATTAAAACGAGCAACCAATAGTCCAGAAGGCTACCAAATGGACACCCTGGACAGGAGGATAAATACATATCCACAGGACACGATCATAAAATTTTTGCTATCCCAAAGAGTGAGCAGCAAGAAGACCGAAGAAAGTCTCCGAGTATCCGTTATCCAATCCTACCCACACCCAAAGCAGATTTGGTATGATATTTAAAAATTAAAACCCAGAGAAGATAAGATATAAGGAGTACAGGTCAGAAATATAATTGGTAAGAGGCCCCCAAGAAACAGTCATGTGACAGATTCCACACACCACCAAACCACAATGTTCACACCAGAAACAATACCAGAACTAAGACAAATAGAAACATATCAAACCTAGCTTTAAAAATCATAGAAACATGTACCACAATGAAAACTCCAGGTAGAATTAAATTACACTTAAACAGAAAGATGATATTTTACTTTTAATTAGCTCACAGAAATGTAGTTCTCAGCTGTATGTCTCTTTCAATACCTTAGAACTTCATAACGCAGAAACCCAAAGGAAGAAAATCACGAACCAGTACTGTACATTAACCAGGTTTAACTTGTGACAGGTGGACTCTCCTAACCCTTTTTGCAACCGGATCACTCACTAACATTGATACCGGGGACAGAAATTGCAACACGGTGCAAGGACCTTGATACCTGGGTGCCAGTTTGGCGGAAAACTTATTAACAGCTTTACTGACTGGGTAGCATTTTATGAAGACTGTATCACCAACCTTTACCTTAGTTGTTTTCCTACCCAAATTGTACCTTTTCTTGGTCTTCTCATATGAAACAGAGAGATTTTTCTTTGCTTCGTCCCAAATCTTCTGGACATCGAGAGGTTTAGATAGATCAGGCAAAAGGTCATCGATGCCTAGTACATTTGACATTGGGGAGTATGGAGTGTAGGAAAACATAAGGGACATGGGTGTTTTCCCATGAGACTCATGAATGGCAGAGTTAAATGCATGAGCTAGCCAATGTAAACAGGAATCCCACTTAGCCTGGTTATGATGATGGTAGGCTATCAATGCGGACTTCAAATTCCTATTTACCCTCTCAGCATAGGATGGATTAGGATAATATGGTGTAGTAGTGACATGAGAGATGCTCAACTCGAAAAGGTATTTTTTGAACAGATGACTAGTAAACCCACTAGCGTTATCAGAGACAAGGAACTTAGGAGGACCAAAAGAAGCAAAGATATAATTTAGACAGTTAATAGTGGACCGAGAAGTGGTAGACCTAGTTGGAATAAGCCAAGTGAACCGTGAGAACGCATCCACACACACGAAAATGTGCGTGTTCCCCAAAGAAGATCGAACCATTGGTCCCACATAGTCGATGAACAGACGTTCCATGGGGCGTGAAGCTTGTGAGGACGACAACAAACCCACACGGTTGTTTAGACAGGGTTTACTTATGGCACAAACCTTGCAAGTTTTAATCATGCTTCTGATGTCACTGTCCATTCTTTTCCAGATGAAAAATTCCCTAATTTTCTGCCTAGTTTTGAACATTCCTAGATGACCTCCAATGGGACAATGGTGGTAATACTTGAAGATGACAGGTACCAGTACCTTGGGAACAACAATTTTGAAACAATGGTCTCCTCGTCCCTTACAACATAGAACACCTTTGACAAGAGAATAAGGTTTTACAAGAGTCCCATTACCAATTTTGTTTATAATTTCATTCAATTCAGGGTCAGATTTCTGGAGATCTTCGATTTCATGGTAAAGCAAAGGTAGCTCAGAAAGAATGGCATTGACTTTAATCACGTTACCATCATCAAAATTTTCAACATTAGATTTTATCTCCGTACAAGGTTCCCCATCAAACATTCTGCTGAGACTATCAGCGATGACGTTATCTGTACCCCTAATATGTTTGACTTGAAAATTGAAGGCAGAAATCCTAAGAGCCCAACGGGTGATTCTCCCAGTTCTTTTGGGTCGGTTCAAAACCCACGACAACGCCTGATTATCCGTCTCCAGGTCAAAATTTACATGTTCGACAAAGGGCCGAAATTTTTCGAGAGCGAATAGGACAGCAAGGCATTCCAACTCATAAATCGAGTATTTGCTCTCAAGATCATTGAGGGTTCGGGAGGCATACGCAACAGGTCTTCGACCATCCTCGTACTCTTGCAAGAGTACTCCGGCAATAGCTCTTCCAGATGCATCGGTCTGAACAATGAAGCGTTTAGAAAAGTCAGGAATTGCCAAAACAGGGGCGTTCGAGAGAGCGAACTTCAATTTTTCAAAAGCTGCTTGTTGGAGAGGACCCCAGACAAATTTAACATCTTTTCGCCTTAAATGGTTGAGAGGAGCAGGAACCTCAGCGAAGTTAGGAATAAATTTCCTGAAAAAGTTAACCATTCCCACAAAACGGGCAATACCTTTGACATCTTTAGGAGGTTGAAAATCACGAATTGCTTGGGTCCTGGATTGATCAACTGAGATTCCACTCGAAGACACAATATGTCCAAGAAAAGACATACTTGGCTGGGCGAAGGTTACCTTAGAAAGCTTAACAGTCAAGCCAGCTTTCCTGAAGCGCTCAAGGACTTCCCGTACATGAATCACATGTTCTTCAAAGGTTTTAGAATAGACAACGCAATCATCGAGATAGTGAAAAACACATTTAAATTTAATGTCAGAGAAGATAGTATCCAGCAAACGCGTCAAAATTCCAGCACCAGAGTTCAAACCGAAAGGCAATCTGACAAATTCATACAAATTCCAGTCAGTGATGAAGGCAGTTAGTGGAATGGACCTCTTGGATAAAGGAATTTGATAGTAGGCCTGGTTAAGGTCCAGTACTGTAAAAAACTTTGCCCCAGAAAACCACCCAAAGCAAGTGTGCAGATCAGGTAACGGGATAGACTGAAGGACCACCTTCTGGTTTAATTTTCTATAGTCCAAAACAGCCCGAAAGCCCCCAGTGGACTTGGGAACAAGGAAAACAGGAGAGGCATATGGGGAGCTAGAAGGTCGTATAACCCCTTCCGCTAGAAGTTTTTCAATAATCTTCTTCAATTCCAGCATACGTGGAGGAGAGAGTCTATATGGAGGGGATCTCACAGGTTTGGTATCAGTTAGTTCGATATCATATTCCATAACATCAGTTACCCCTAGTTTACTGGTGAACACTTCAGGGAATTCGCTGCAAAGTGCACGAATTTCATCAGCTTGTTCCTTACGCAAATGATTAAGTTTTAATTCCTTAACATTGCTAATTTCATCAGGGACTGACTCAGAAACACAATTCGCATTTAAATTACCCTTAGAACCATCAGACAAGTTAAATTTATTAGCAGGGGAAAACTTAAAGAAAAATTTCCTGTCTTGAAGGTCGAGAACAAGTCCAGTTTTGGACAAAAACCCAGTTCCTAGAATCAAGTTACACGAAAGGTTAGGAACCACCAGGCAGGACACTTTCCAGGTGAAATTTCCAATTCTCAATTTCACCCTAGCGGTCCCTAGAATTTCTACGTAATTACCATTAGCAGTAACACACTTTACATCAGAAGGTTGTAAGGACGGTAACTTACAAGCATATTTCATATTGGAATACCAATCAGAATTAATTAAATTTACAACGCTCCCAGAGTCAATCAAAGCCATCAATGGTTCATTATTCACTTCAACACTGGTGAAGGTTCCTACAGAGACAACATTTCCACAAATTCTGTTACAGTTACGAGGACAAACAATCGCATCAGAGTCCCCAACATTCTTAAAAGGTTGAAACATTCGAAACCGGTTTTTAGGTTCTAGTCATTTATGGCGTCTTTGAAATGAATTTGGGCAAAAAATTTTAGTGTGCTGCTTAGAGCCACAAAGATAACAACAAACATCACGTCCATTACTCTTAGACGGGCACGAATTCCTTAAGTGTTCCGTAGAACCACACACAAAACATTTTTTGTTTTCAAGTTACAAGGTACATTAGCATAACCAGTACAGTTAGAATTGGTAAGAGGAGGGGGAAGGTGGGCAGGCCTGGAGGCGTCTCCGTGCTTTACATCCTCAGCGAAGGTACACGCAGTCTCGAGTTCAATGAAATTAGTAGGACATTTTACAAGGGAAAGGTAAGATCGATAAGCAGGAGATATACCTTTTAATATGCGAGTTACCATTTCTTCCTCAGGAACCAAAATTCGAAACACTTTACAATAGAACTTTACATCAACAATGTACGTTAGCAAATTTTCGTGAAGGTACTGAGTTCGAAAACAATACTGAGGGATGAGACTCTGAAGGGCTAAGGAGGGGATAAATTTGTTAAGAATAGTTTCATGAAATTCATCAATTTTACACCTCTGAGAGATAGCCTCGGAAATTTCCTTTTTTAGAATACCTTCGCAATGGGAAAATAAGGCCCTATACATGCCTACCTCATCAACAGAGTATACACTAGCGGATTCCTGCAATTCTACAAGGAATCTTAAAAATCTAAGGCACTCCTCAATTGAGTTTACGGAGAAATTCTTCACACCGTGAAACAGCTCTTTCAAGGAATTATGCGATGTACCACTTAACCGTGATAAAATAGACTCAAGGACAGGAGAAGTTACGCAGGATGCACCTTGAATAGGAGGAGATAAATTTTGATTTACACTTTCATTATTACAAAGAGGATTAGTCCTATCCGTAACCGACAAGTTCTCCATTTCTCTACTTGCAATTATTAAATCAAGTTCAGTAGAAATACTGGACGCTAATGTCAAAAGTCGGGTGCATTCGCTAATGAATTCCCCCTCAGGTTTCAAAGTAAGAAGATCTTGGATACGCCCCGAGTGGTGGTACACTCTAGCCTTGAGTCTACTAATCTGAGACTTCGTAGGTGGCGTTTCAGTAAATTCTTTAAGAATTATAGAAATTTCATTTAAAGAAGAATTAATTACATGTAAAAACTCACCAATCTTGGAGATATCTAATTTAGATAGGTTAAGAGGCACCTGGAGATGAGCTGAAAGTAAGGCGGCACACTCAGAGACAGTACCCACTGGTTCTAAACCTCGGATCGCAAGCTCATACTGCAACTCCGACTTGCGAAGGTGGTGAGGGTGAATAACAGGTCGGGCCATGACGAAAGACAATATGAAACAAAATAAATCAAGGATGGAATAAGATGGTTGCAATTCTTTTACAAAAGTATATTACGTCAGGTTAACACTATGTACCTCCTTCAATCAATTACCATCTGATACTAGGTAAAACAAAGTCAAGTGAGGATGCAAATAACCTACGGGTAGGTACGAGCCACAGGTCCAAGAATCAAAGGAACACAGCTCAGCTACCACAATACTAACCCGAACGTAGTCAAACACAGAAACACTACGGTAAGGCCAGCAATAAAATAGAACACACAAGAGTCACAATAGACAAAATTAGGACAGGAAGCGCAACTAGCCACCCACAGAACGTAACCTTAAAATCAGTAAATTACTTACCACAATAAGAAGTAGGTGACACATCAAACCATGTAAAATTAAAATCCAGTATCAGATGAGTAATTCACTTGAAAGAACAACACCAGTGTTTTGATGTAATGGTAAGTAGAATTTATTAGAGAAAAATTAAACCTTCCAATTAGTAATAAGAAAACGCCCGCGTAATAAAATGGAAAGAGTAGTAATTAACATGAAATAAAATTATTGCCAAGAAAAAAAAATAATCATATTTAAAAGATATTAGGGGGCCCCACTATACTAGAAGTAATGTAATAATGAAAAGCGTATCAGCTAAAAATAAAGAAACAGCCTTTAAACTAATAAAAACCACATGAACCACCTAGTCCTACTCAAGACAGGTCTTACCAGGAACCCAAAAAGAAAATTCACCTTAAACACTACGGACAGGGAGAAGTTAAAAATATAAATTGAATTAGGAAAATTCAAAACAAAGGTACAAGAAAAGGGGAAGCACAAAACATTCAATAAAATAGAAAGGAAACGCAGGTAATCAAGCCCAGAAAGGTAAACAAGGAACCAAAAACCTTCATCAACCGAAAATGTTTACATTAACAATCACCGTACAACATACGTTGTCATGGTAACAGGCCCACGCTCAAAACAAAGCAAAATCAAAGATACACACCGAAAGGTAACTAGGAACGAGGCAAAAAAGGTAACTATTAGGTAGTACGAACAAAGACAGAAGAAAATATAAAACCGGACCCCAAAAATTAAATAAACAAACCGGTTCTTGGTTAGGGCTAAGTAGTTCACGTTAGACCCAATAATGATGAGCTTAACAGCAGAGTAAAAATTAGAATTATATCATATTCCTTTTTCCTCTTGAACAATTTAGAATGAAATTTACCATACGTCCAGAACAACGTTACAAGTTTACATCACCGTAATAGCACGTGATTAAATGAATATGCTTTTAAAAGGACATACTACCCAAGTTATTTTTTTTGAAAACATATCATTAAAATTTAGCCGAGAGTGAACAAATTTTAACCATTAGAGTCTAAGACACGTCTAACACTTCCGAACAGTTTTTCTTTTTGGGGTTTCAACAATATCGAAAATAGAACAGGAGCTTGAAGCCACTCCGCGTCGCCATTTAAGACTCTGGTTCCCAAACGCAGATGTTGTTGTTGTTAGTCGTTTAGTCGCTTTCGACTCTCCGTGACCCCATAGACCAAAGTGCGCAGATAGATAGACTTAAATCAAATACATACAGTCTGTGGACGTTTTCACCATGAATGAGGTATCACCTCATGTTGAGGGCTAGGAGGAGAGCCCTCACACACGTAGTATTCAGCCGTTCTCCATAGTTCCAAGTAAAATCTTCATCATCACGAGGCACCTACTACACGCGTCCATCACCAACCAGACGCCAGCACAAGAATGACTCTCTCGCTTCGAGCGAGCTCCAACAAGCTGTCCGAGACAAGCTCACATTGGTCAAGGAGCTGAGCATCGTAGTACCAGTTCTCGGCACAGATGTCAGTACGTACAGGGAGCCCTTTAGATCAGGTCGTTACACGGACCAGACCGTTACCATAAGGTGGTAGAGAATCATAAAACTAGAAGGAAATAAGAAATTCAGCGAACTGAATACACAGAAAATTGAGGTAGAACGACACTAATTTCCACAGGGATTAGCCCAGGTCCAAAAACGTTAGGGGGGGGGGAGAAGACGATTAAATGTGACACCTCGGTGTCAATACCAACCAGGACTAAGACAGATATCCCGAATAGATCATGAAAATAACGGAAGGGAAAGCAGTAATATTACTCAAGCACAAATCACCCCATGACAGATATATAAATAAAGGTACAGGACCACTCCAAAGAATAGACGGCCTTGGAACATATGGTTTAGGGTAGCCGGAGTAAAACTAAGAGGGCACGTGAATGACCTATCAAATTACACTTATAGATACTGGAGTGACACACACACAACCACGGAGTGGCGAACTCGTCAATCGGTCCAGGATCAAGAACGAGGAGTTGAGCAAAATACAAACCACACTGCGATCGGCAACTTATCCTAGTTCACCAACAAAACACAGGGAAGGACTCAAGCATAGAAAACTATTACTTTGAACAGACCAATGGAATATCATCAGTGAGAAGAGGCGCAGAAAACACTCGAGTTACAGAGAGGTAAGATAGGCAACAGCAGAATCGATGGGCAATCAGGAGACTCCTATAGGTTACCAGGTGGAAAAATCGCGATCAGTCAGTCATCCATAACGGCCACATCAAAGTACAACTACAAGAAATAAATGCACGGGGCAACGTGGTACAGAAAGGTAACCACAAACGTAATTCTGCGTGAGGAAGAACAAGTCGAAAATCCCAGAGCCAACAGAAAACTAAGTATTGCCCACCCGAAGGCGTACTTCCTCGGAGTAGTGGATTCAAAACCAATAGCCAAACCTACCGTGACACAGAGGTAAATTAAAGGACAAATCACATCCCAACCAAGGTGTCGTGACAGCCAACCAACGTAATCCCAAACACGGTTACATAAACAATGACAAGCTAGCAACACGGGTCACTCATAGAGAGATAAAGGATAGCTATCCTCAACGCGTGCTCACTGACCACTAAACAAAATCAGCACAATACTAAGCAGAAATTACAACAGCAAACCCGGTACAGATTAAGGACTAGGTCCATCCCACGGAAGCACAAAGGAGAGATATCCTCAGGAAGGAAGTCCGACAGTACCACCGAAAACTCCATACGCCAACCGGTAGATAAGGAAAATTACACTACGTTACTAACGGTCCACTTTTCAAAAAGATCCTAACAACTCACAACAACATTACCAAGTTACAACACAGGAGATACAACCACAATGCTGGCAGGAGTGCACAAACCGAACGCCCACAGAAAAATCGGAACCAGATTTTCTACATAACCCCAAAACGACCCCCAAATTCAAAAGGTTAGGAAGATAAATTCAGCCCAAAAACCCGTTACAGGTAAAATAAAATCGAGGGTTCGCGCATAGAATACCACTTTAAAACAGCCGCGAAGAGTACCCAAAGGAGAAGTGTCAGATCACTCAATCATGGATGAAAACAAACATCAGTACCCGGAAAAAGAAACATCTTTAAGACACGCGGTCCATGCAGAAGGCAAGCAGGGAACCTTTCCGACACCAGTTGATCGTAACATACCATAACCAGAAATCGTACAATACTAAAATGGCACAAATAGCAACCCAATCATGACTAAGCACCACACATCTTCAGATACACGCACACAATGAAAGGATGACAAAATGGTAAACACTCAGGCACCAGACACACTCACTGACATTCCATCCCAAGCACACCATAGCCCAGCAATGATTAAGTCACAAGATGATCGAAGGGTTCAGCGGAAGGAATACGATGCGGAGCCACTGAAGAAATAAGTCTTTGAAATTACATACTAAACACCTAGAGAAACAGAGGGTGAAACAAAGCACAATTTAAGTTAGATGTCATTAGATTTCCCCAATGGATCTTCGGTAGCGCACCACATAAGCATATGGCTAGATATAGTGGATATTTATCCCAAGGTATTAATACCGCCATCACAAGACAATTAAGGAAAATCAATTTCTAACTACAAGGATCCACACCGAGAAACAGTAATATACCAGGAGTACTAAATTAGAATCACCAACACAAGGCACAGAAAGGACCAGATTGACTCGCTCGCCATCCCACAGTATGTGTGCTAAGTTCACTAACGATACAGGTCAGTTACCAAAGGTGCATCCATCCAGCGGAAGACGCGGTACAACTTGCCAGATCAACCGGGTTTAATTTGAGAAACATGAACGCGCCTAATTCGTTTTTGCTACAGGGTCACTTACCAAAATAGAAACCGGAGACAAAAACTCCAACACAGTGCACGGGCCTTGGTACCTAGGGGCAAGGTTTGCCGAAAACTTATTGACGGCCTTACTTATTGGGTAGCACTTAACATACACCAGATCACCGATATTGAATTTTGACGGTTTCCTACCTTTATCGTACTGCCTTTTGACCTTTTCGTATGACACAGCTAGATTCCTTTTTGCTTCGTTCCAGATCTTTTGAACATCATTAGGCCTAGATAGGTCTGGGAGAAGATCTTCAATACATAGAAGGTTAGACATAGGGGAGTACGGGGTATAGCCAAACATTAAAGACATACGCTTCTTACCATGAGACTCATGAGTAGCGGAATTAAAAGCATGGGCCAACCAATGCAGACAGGAGTCCCATTTGGACTGGTTGTCATGATGATACGCTATCAATGCAGACTTTAAGTTCCGATTCAACCTCTCTGCATAAGAAGGATTTGGGTAGTATGGGGTAGTGGTGACATGGGAAATGCCCAACTCAAACATATACCTTTTGAAGGAGTTACTGGTGAAAGAACTAGCGTTGTCAGATACTAAGAACTTAGGTGGGCCAAACGATGCAAAGATGGAATTTAGACAGGAGATAGAGGTACGTGAATTAGTGGACCTGGTGGGAAAGATCCAACAGAACCGGGAGAAGGCATCTATACAGACAAAAATGTGGGTGTTTCCCAAGGAAGATCGGGGAAGGGGACCTACGAAATCGATGAACAGTCGCTCCATGGGGCGCGAAGCTTGTGATGAAGACAATAATCCCACCCGATTATTCAAATTAGGTTTGCTGATGGCGCAAGATTTACAAGATTCGACCATGTTCCTGATATCACTATCCATTTTCTTCCAAACAAAGAATTGCCTGATTTTCAGACGAGTTTTGAAATTTCCTAGATGACCGCCAAGGGGTGAACAGTGGTAATATTTAAAAATGACAGGTACCAGAACTTTTGGAACGACAATTTTGAAATTATGGTCCTTGCGACCCTTACAACAGAGAACACCATTAGATAAGGAGTAAGGTTTTACTTCGATCCCACTACTGATTGTGTCAATGATCCTTTTCAGATCCGGATCAGTTTTTTTGATGATCTCCAATTTCTTGGTACAGCAAGGGGAAATCGGTGAGGATGGCACTAACCCCAACGGTATTGACAGCAAGCTCATCGACACACGGGTTGGCTTCCGCACAAGGATTACCTTCAAACATCCTGCTCAAGCCATCGGCAATGACGTTCTCTGACCCACGAATGTGGCGAACATTGAAATTAAAGGATGAGATCCGTAATGCCCATCTAGTTATCCTACCGGTCCTTTTTGGTCGGTTCAACACCCAAGAAAGAGCCTGATTATCGGTCTCTAGATCAAAGTTGACATGTTCAATGAATGATAGAAATTTTTCCTGTGCAAACAGCACAGCTAGACACTCTAGTTCATAAATGGAGTACTTGGATTCCAGATCATTGAGGACCCTGGATACGTAAGCCACCGGCCTACGCCCGTCTTCATGTTCTTGTAACAGAACGCCAGCAATAGCACGCCCGGAGGCATCAGTTTGGACAATGAAACGCTTCTCAAAATCAGGAATAGCTAACAAAGGTGCATTAGTCAACGCGACCTTCAATGAATTGAAAGCCTCTTCCTGGGCGTTACCCCAAGTAAATTTTACATTCTTTCTCCTAAGGTCGTTCAACGGGGCAGTCACCTCAGCAAAGTTAGGGATGAATTTTCTAAAAAAATTGACCATACCAACGAATCGAGCAACGCCCTTGACATCTTTGGGAGGTGGAAAATCTCTAATGGCTTGAGTTCTGGAATGATCAATGGAAACGCCTTCAGAAGAAACTACATGTCCCAAGAAAGACATGCTAGGTCTGGCGAAAGCTACCTTTGATAACTTCACTGTAAGGCCGGCTTTCTTTGACCGTTGCAATACTTCCCTGACGTGCACCATATGTTCCTCGAAGGTATTCGAATAGATTACCAAATCATGCAGGTAATTAAAGACATAGTTGAACTTAATGTCCGAGAGAATGGAATTTAGCAACCTCGACAACACGGCTGCTCCACAACTGAGCCCGAACGGAAGCCTGAGGAACTCATACAAGTTCCAGTCGGTGATAAAGGCAGTGAGGGGAATGAATCTCTTCGATAAAGGCACTTGGTAATATGCCTGGTTCAAATCCAGAACAGTGAAAAATTTCGCTCCCGAGAACCATCCAAAACAAGTATGAAGGTCGGGTAGAGGAATAGATTGGAGTACAATCTTACTATTTAGGGCCCAATAGTCAATCACAGCTCGATAACCACCGGAAGGTTTGGGTACCAAGAACACAGGGGATGCGTACGGAGAAGTGGAAGGTCTGATCACTCCGTCTCTCTCCATTTGCTCAACAATTTTCTTTAGTTCCAACATACGGGGTGGGGAAAGGCGGTAAGGAGGGGATCGAACAGGCTGCAGGTCAGACAACTCAATATCATACTCGAGTACGTCGGTCAAGCCTAACTTGCTAGTGAACACATCGGGAAATTCCTTGCAAAGATCACGAACTTGCCGTGCTTCGCCATCTCCTAAATGATTCAGATCAAGCCGATCGATGTCACTAGACTCATCTGACCCAGGGTAACCCACACACAAAACTTTAGGCATTTTCAAGGGAACGTTGATCAATTCAAATTTCAAGTCAGGGGAAAATTTAAAAAAGAAATTTCGACACTGAGGATCCAAAACAACACCGGCCCAAGATAGAAAATTGGTACCCAGGATAATGTTACATGATAAATTAGATGTCACCAAGCACTTGGTCTTCCAAGTGAAATTCCCAATCCTCAACTTGACCTTCACAGTACCCAAAATATTTAAAAACTGACAATTAGCCGAAACGCATCTCAGATTAGTGGGTTTTATTTCCTGAAGTTTACACGAGGATTTCTTTTGACAATACCAGGCATAATTCATCAAACATACTACGCTTCCAGTATCGAGAAGGGCATCCACAGGTTCATTATTGAACTCGACAAACGTGCAAGTACCAGAGGAGGGGGCATGAGCAGAAATACTATTGCACATGGGAGGACACCCATGTTTTTTACGAGATTCAGGATTTACAATTTTAGTATGAGCAGACCTTGCCCTTTTCCTTTCTAGTCATTGAGTACCATTTCTGCCTACCAAGGGGCATTTTTTTTAACATGCTGTCTAGAGCCACAGGAATAGCAAGCGCTTGGACCACGTTTAACGTCAGGACAGGAATTCCTTAGATGATTTCGGGACCCACAGTTGTAACATTTACGGGCATTCACTACATTAGGTGTTGACGGAAGGACGGGATAATTGGGACTAGTAGGGGGAGGAAAATTCACCGGTCTAGAGGCATCCCCATGTTTGACATCTTCAGCAAAGGAACATGCCTCTTCCAATTCTTGAAAGGTAGTAGGGCAACGGGTTAAAGAAAGATAGGACCGATACGCAGGAGATATTCCTTTTAAAATTCTAGAGACAATTTCACTTTCTGGGACGGAAATTCTAAAAACCTTGCAAAAGAATCGCAGATCTAGCACATAAGTAAGTAGGTTCTCATGCAGGAACTGGGTCCGGAAGCAGTGTTGGGGCACAAGACTTTGGAGAGCAAGAGAGGGAATAAATTTGGAAAGGACTAATTCATGAACGGTGCTAATCGATAAATTTTTAGAGATAGCTTCAGAAATTTCCCTCTTTAGGATCCCTTCACAATGAGGGAAGAGGGCGCGGAAAATCCCCAAATCATCGACTGAGTACACATTACCAGTCTCAGTCAACTCCACCAGAAACCGTAGGAATCGAATACACTCGTCGATAGAATTTACAGAAAAGCACTTTACTCCGCGAAAAACTTCCTTTAAACAGTTAGGCGATGACGCCGAATTTAGCTTAGAGACTAAGCTTTCCAGTAAAGGAGCTGTCACACAACACTGACCTTGGGCATGGGATGAGGACACAATTTGGTGGGAAGGGACACTCAGAGTAGGTACAGTAGGGTTAAGACTAGTAGAAATAGAACAATTCTCCATATCTCTGTTAATTAACAGCAAATCTAAATCAGAGGTGATCCCAGAAACCACCGTTAACAATCTGGCACATTCTGACACAAAAACAGAATCAGGCTTAATGGATAATATGTCCCGAATTCGGCCCGAGTAGTGGTTAGCTCTGGCCCTCAGCCGGTTAACTTGGGCTTTGGACGGAGGCAATTCGATAAATTCTTCACGAATAATGTTAATTTCGTTAAGATTCTCACAGATTAAATTAAGATACACACCCACTCGACTCCTATCAATGATAAGTAAGTTAATGGGGACCTGGGAGTTGGCTGATAGCAAGGCAGCACATTCAGCAACAGTATGGGCAGGTTCAAGGCCACGAATGGATAACTCGTACTCCAATTCGGCACGACGCAGGAAGGAGGGGTTCGTAACGGCACGCGCCATGGTAGCAAACATGGAACAAAATAATTTAAAAAATTACACAAGATCCTTGCACTCCCTTTCACAATAGTTTTTGACAATAACACTTTTAGTTTCTTAGTCTTTGATTTCCATCCACCAACATTTACTACAGCACTGCACCAAGCAAGGGTAGAAGGGGAGGAAAATTAGGCTGCACAAGGCAGAAACAACTAAGATTAGGCTGCAGAGCAACAACAACAACAACAACCACAGGTCTGCTACCACTCTAACCGGCACCACCCTCTAGGACCCCGGTAACATCCTAGCGGTGATGAGGTTAATAACCTTACCCACCAGCTGAGGAAAAAAGGGAAGAGAGAGAAAGAGAGATGGAGAGAGCCTGGTGTGAAGGTTGCTATTGTGTCCGCCCCAAATGGGTAGATTAAGCGAACACAAGAGAGAACAAGGGGGAAAGTGAAACAACAAGTCACAGTACATCAAAACAATTCAAGGATAAAAACAACACCAGCAAACAACATGATACTAAAATTACCCAAAAGGAAGAAAATAGGGACACTTACCCAAAACGTGGAGGAAAAGCGGCTTAAGGCCCGTGGACACCCAAACAAAGAAATAGTTGCAGCGCTGCACCAAATGTGGTAAATGAAACCCAACTTTTAAGTGATATGAAAGAAAACTTTAATAGACATTTAAATGAGAGGTAACAATTCAAAAAGATAATATCTGGAGTGCACCTAGGTTCATCATTGAAAGGAGATTAAAGTCAGATAATAACTTGAACCAGGTTGTTTAAAAGAATGTAAATACTAGATTAACAGTAATTGGATTAACTTGCAAGAAATTAATATGATTAGTAAATAAATAGCCAACAAGGCAACTTCAAATAAGAAAATGTAGACTTCATTTAACAAATAATAAAGGAACTAATCCGTAAATATCAACAAGGAAAAAACAACAGTGACCTCCATACCTGAAACAAGATAATTAAAATATTGATTTAAATGTGATCGATCACGCGTTTAAGAGGAAAACAAATACCATGCTTAGTAAACAATCCGTAGTTCCATGACCTTTAGGCCGATTGCCTTTTAACTTTACCACAATTCGTTCCAATTTCCACAAGGGCAATTTCCAAGGGCACACGAAAATAAAGGTAGAAGTTACACATTTCGCCCAGACAAGGAACGAGACGAAACGACAAAGAGGTTGGCCGAAATAAATCACTTTATATGAAAGAAATGCCAACGATACCAGGCAACAAAAATATTTCCATCCAAGAAGCACACACGAACCAACAACAATCCTCGTTAAAAACAAAAGCCCACAACAATTACCCAAACACACGTTGCCATAGTAACGGACAAGCAAAGCACCGTCTACAAATGAGAAGTAAAACCAACACGTTAAAATTAAAATTAAACAGAGATCCCAGAAACAATGCAAAAAAGATCAAAGTAAGGAGAAATAAATCCCAGAAGGCAAGGAACCCGAAGGAAAGCTAACCCCGCTACCTTGGAAACAGCGCCTTGGTTCACACCTTATGGTACAATAAAGTGCAAAAAAAACTTTTACTTAATTTTAAGATAAACATACTAATTTCTTTCACCGTGCGAACTGCATTCCAAAATGATTAATTGCCGAAACCGTTTCCTATGATTCACAGAAGCACACGATATCCAGCACAAATTTCGAAGAGGAAGTCTTAATCCAAATATTATTATTATTATTATTATTATTATTATCATTACAGTTATCTTGAAGTACGCCGAAACACATAAATCTTCTTGCTTCCACAGAATTACTTTAATTCAAAACAGTTACATACCTTTGAGTCCAGAAAAAATGAGAAGTTCAAACCTGGCCATTTTTATTGAAGACCGGCAACCACGAGGCCGTGAACTAAAGTTGTTCACCAAGGATCCTGGAGAATTATCGTAGCAAAAACATAATCCAATGAAACAGTAGGAGGCCAGCAACTAATAGAATAAGGGATAATCCCTCTTAAGTTGGATTTCACGGGGGTTTCAGCACAACCACCCGCCGCATAGCGGAACACACACATTCACGTCCATCCATGGCGGGTACAGGACGCCGACTCACCGGGAAGTAGTCGTTAGCAGTCAACAGCAGACTCGCGTCACACCACTCGCGCACGCGCAGTAGGCGCAGACACAGAACTCATAACAGCCGCGCAGGGCATGCTGTCCTCAAAAAAGTATATTGGCAAAAGCCGATTGGCACAGAATTTCCAAATGGCAACACACACGCCAGTTCGAAAAGGTTATGGGGGGAGTCTCAAACTACTTAATACTGTCTCAAACCTCACTAGCGCGAGATTTGAATCGGTACACAAATCCACGTGCTTTTTTGACAGCTGTCATCCGCCATCTTTAATCTTTAGAGCACAGTGCTGCCCTCTTTAGCTACTTACCTTTGAAATGTGGTGGCGGATAATTTGAAAAATGCTTTTTGACAGCAGCCATCTTTGAGCACCGTGCTGCACTCTTTAGCAAGATACCTTTGAAATGTGGTGGCAGGCAATTCCACATGACAGCAGCCATCTTTAATCAAGAGAGCACCGTGCTGCACTCTACGTGGTGGCGGCAATTTGAAAAATTCTACATGCTCTTGTTTGGAAAGAAATCCACGTGCTGTTTTGACAGCTGTCATCCGCCATCTTTAATCTATAGAGCACAGTGCTCCCCTCTTTAGCTAGATACCTTTGAAATGCGGTGGCGGCAAATTCCACGTGCTCTTGTTTGGAAACGAAGCTACGTGCTTTTTTGACAGCTCTCATCCGCCATCTTTAATGAACAGAGCACCGTGCTGCCCTCATGCGGGACAATTTCGCTGTCATCCGCCATCTTTAATGAACAGAGCACCGTGCTGCCCTCATGCGGGGCAATTTCTTTAGCTGTCATCCGCCATCTTTAATGAACAGAGCACCGTGCTGCCCTCATGTGGGACAATTTCGCTAGCTGTCATCCGCCACCTTTAATGAACAGAGCACAGTGCTGCCCTCATGCGGGGCAATTTCGTTAGCTGTCATCAGCTATCTTTTAATGAACAGAGCACCGTGCTGCCATCCTTGTGTTGGCATCTTTATTCTTTGACGTGTGGTGGCAGCAAGTTCTACATCCACAATCTGAGAGCACCGTGCCGTACTCTTCGCTGTGGCGGACAATTTAAAAAAGAACATGTCAAGGAATACCTTTGTCCTAAAAGAAAACAAGACTGCGGTTTTGAACGGCTTGCGTAAGATAGCGATTGTTATAACCTCCTTTTCCCTGCTCTGTTAAGGCATAGTTTTATCGAACATACAACGCGATCTTACACATAAGACAGCATGCATATCACGTACCTGCAAGTTTAGACTTGAACACATAATACTGCTTATAGTTCGACGTTGTTGAACACTGCATAGCATGACTAGAATCGAGCACTGTTTAGAATATCAAGCTACATCTCTATCGAACATGCATTGCAAAAACAAGAGTATTGCAAGTTTAGACTTGAATACATACTACCGTTTATAGTTCGATGTTGTTGAACACTGCATTGCAATAAACACTGTTTAGAAAAAATTCTCTTCTCAACATGAGCTAGATAATAACATACTTACGAATCTGCTCAACACCTTTTTTCTTGCTTTTCTTCTTTGAGTAATAAACGAAAATCTATCATGCAAATAAGGAGCGGGAAGAAGGTAATACCTAATCTAAAATAAAAGAATATGCCAATTCTACATTATTTATTTACATCTTGTATGTACAAGTTTTATCTCGAATCATTTTTCTATAGTGATGTTTGCGTACTTCTCGACGCAATTCTTGTATGTATAAGTTTAAACTCGCCGTACTACGCTCTCAGCGTACCTCTCCCTACAATATGTACAGTGAATTGTGATGTAAGACAGCGTAACGTGAGTACACACCTCTAGCATAATGTTTACACACATCTGCTTTATGTAAAGTAGTACCTATCAATACTACTATGCCCCAGGCTAGAGTGTTGGTAGAATTTGGAATGACAAACCGTTTGCAATCATCACTATTAAGGGCTAGCTTACTAATTAAATGAGTGTAAAACTGGTGCTTCTTGCTTCTAATGACAGACATTTGCTTATGCAAAACAGGTGGATTACTTTTAATGCAATTGTTGTAGTTTTCAAAACTTAGCTGATTCTGAACGACATTCTTTTTAACCCCCTTCAATCTCTTTATTTGTAATTCATTTAAGAGTTTTATGCAATATGACTTGGATTTAGTACCTACAAATGAATCGATAATATTCCCAGCACATTCATCTTACATTTTACCTAGTACCTTTTTGTTCACTAGCGGAAGATGATATTGATTATTTGCAGGATAGTTACTTGTATCAAACCTACCCAAGTGTGGCTTTATATCATTGTAATTGTCATCAGTTTTGATTTGATAAATAAACGAATCGGTATCTGTGTAGAGCAATTGCGCATTATGCGCGTACTTCTTCATCATATAATCGTAATGGAATTCATACATGAGTGTTTTAGCCAATTCAAGTACTGCGGAGCCGACGTAGATAGGGTTGTCATATTTAACCTTAACACGATTCATCTGTATAGTAACTAAATTCTCATGTATGATAGTGCAGCTCTGGAAATTTGGTTTACTTATTAAATAGTTAGCACCATACCTTTTCTTAATATTTTCCCAGTTTGTAATCAATTTTATATCAACGCGTTTGTCAACATTTTCCATAGTCTTACCAAACACACTGTTATTCATGAGCTTGTAGAAATCGTTTTCAAACTCGTTAACCGCATTCGTTCTTAAATTATTGTTCAGATCGATATATGGCTTTAGCCACGGTGACTGATTAAATTCTAGTACGCGATGAATTTTGGATAACTTCAAACCATGCTGCAAACACTGTTTTAAATTTCGGTAATGAATGATATACTTAGATTTATCACACAAATTAGCAATTAGCATTTTCGTCGTTGATGCGATGTACGGGGACTTCATATTTTCAGGGCAGAACGGTAAGTCATTATGAGAAGTGTGTAACTCTTTAGGATACTGTAAGTCAACTTCGAGGAAATAGCCTTTATCAGCTTCATCACCTAGGGCGTGCAGCTGTAAAGCATCAATTTCGCACTGCGTTAGCCAGCGGAAACCACTCACCGGTAGATGCTGACTCATCGCCCACCCATACTGATTATTAGCATCGAGATAAACGATATACTGAGATTCCTGACTAGAATCGAAACTCGGCATGTACTTATTATTTGCCTTGGAATACCGCCCGCTGCACTGACTTAGACCGCCTCGAATAGATGATTTTATAAAGTGCACCAAATCAATATCAGTTAGCAGTTCCAAATTCACCTGCGTGTATTTTAACATCGCATCCCAACTTAACCCAGGCGCAGTAAAATACTGACATGGGTCAAGGCTGTAGTTTTTCTTACAAACACAGCGAAAATTTTCAAAAACATCAGCTAACAAAAATACATCCGTCTTTAAATATAAATCGGAGTATTCACCCAGCGTTTGAATGTGGAACTGCTCCCAGATATGTTGTGCATGTAAATAGTCATCATCACTAATATCTGCTGAATTCAGCGAGCTGAAAAAGGATTGTTTCGATGGTAAGGCACGTTCTTCGAGGCTTTCTAAGCAGTCAAGAAATTCATAACAAAAAACACCCTTACGCCGAAGTAAATTAAACTGCGCTTCTTCGGGAAAAACGCGTCGAATTTCCGTAAATTGTTCTGGCTGTAAATGACTAGAAAGTTTATCGAGGCTACTCGCCATAAAGCGAAACGAGTCAAGGAATCTCAGTTTTATAGAATGCTCCGCATCTACTTTTACAGACTTTGCAAACGCAATGTACCGCTCTTTATTCTGAGGGATTATATCTACTTTTTCATCTGAAGCTCAAAATTGTGAAATGATGAAATGAGAGTCGTAACCAGATAAGTTATGAAAAATTACAGGGATAAATTTAGGAACTCTATACTTAAGATTACAGCTATAATGAGCGGCACATCTGTAGAAACCAGTTAAATGATCACGATCAAAAACTTTAGTGTCATTTTCGGAAAATCCCCCATCACAAATGCTACACTTTGTAGCACGTTCATGATCATTTAACTGAATTTCGGTGAGTGGCTTCATAGGAATATTACTATTTAGAATACTACCGAGTCGAACTGCATCACTTTCAAGTCTTTCTAAAAATACTTTAGCAGCATCATGTCCTCGATACAGCTCTAACTTGTTAAGCGTACTATCATAACTACACTTGATGTAATACGCGAAGCTATACGGGACATGCATGTGCGTAGTATTAGTGAAAGAGTTGTCAGGATTAGGTGAGCATGTGTT
The DNA here is from genome assembly GCF_040414725.1 of Anabrus simplex. Classification (NCBI taxonomy): domain Eukaryota; kingdom Metazoa; phylum Arthropoda; class Insecta; order Orthoptera; family Tettigoniidae; genus Anabrus; species Anabrus simplex. The sequence goes on from NC_090267.1 coordinate 499,825,017, forward strand.
GCATGGCGTGAGGATGGCTTCAAAGTCTGCATAAATCACGAACGGTACCCACATCTGCTTGTGAAAATTTGTAAATTTTAAAACATTATTGCCCGTAGTAGGTATCTCTGTACGTACATGATTGCAGTCATTCTTGGAATGCTTCGTTAACTGATCTTCAGTTCTAAAATACTGCAAGCATCCATCACATAGCCACTTTTTACACCTATCTTTTGACAACTGACTACCAACAAGTCTACTCAGATTTTTAATCCAGCAAAGTGGCTGTTTTCACTGTTTTCAATATAGAGTAAGTTAACATGAGTACTCTTCTTATGACATGTATAATACAGAGGACCTACTACAGACTTTTTCTCTACACCATACACTTTAATGCTAATGTTATTTAGTTCCTCAAAGCGCTTAATATCCTTTATCTGCACAGGAAATTCTATACTATCGAAATTTAGCTGCGTTAAATAGTGTGGATACGATGATGTTCTATTCGCTACATTCCGTTTCACAGGATTTAAAGCCGACATCATCGCCCATGCAAAACAAGCCTCGTCATTGTTTTGGATGTTTACAACAGCTTCTTTTCGCTGAATCCATGTCGGCAGCTCGATGTGCGAAGATCCTCGCATGGGATTGTACTTATTGATGTTATCTTCTAGATACATTATTTCAACTAAAGCCCACCCTGATTCCTTTTCCTGAAATTCCTCGCTCTTAGTTGAAATAATGTTAGAGACATCCCTAAGTACATCACTAAAATTAGTCGACTCACTTATGACAAAATTCTTCGTATTAAATGATTTAATGTCCGTTATTTCGGATTCATCCGTGCTTTTAATGTACAAGGCGAAAAGTTCAAAATTAACTTTAAATAAATTATGATTGGACAAAGATTTAGCAAGAAGCTGTTGTACATCCGGTTGAACGCAATTTAAAAAGTTTGAAGTGCTCTGAAACTTTTGACTGGGGCGAATTCTGTAACTAGAAATCCTACTTTTAAATGCTGTATTAATTTCCTCGATGTTTGCGTTACTACCACTTCTACACGCATTATTTGTATGTTTATTACTACGTAGGTGCCCCTGAAAATGTGAAGATGGTACATCAGTATTACAGTGTTCGCAGAAAGTAGTTTGAAGTTCATTTTTCCTAGGTTTTTTACTACTAGTACTTTCTACAGCTACATCAGTAGCTGCACGCTTTTTCCCTACTTCTGCCTGAGGGCAAGTAGATATTTGATGTACCTCTACAAAGTGAGCCTGGTATTGCTCTACATTTGCGAAGTACAGCCCGCAAACATCACATAAAGCGGATGTTATGCTAGGGTGTTTTGATTTAACATGACGCGTAAGGGTATGTACCCTCGTAAACGTCGCCTCACACTGCTCGCAGGAGAACGTATCAGACACCTCACGATGTTTCGTTTTTACATGACGCGTAAGGGCATCTCGTCTTGTAAAAGTTACATCGCACTGCGAGCAGGGAAACATCTGAAAAGAGAACAACCAATAGAGATTAGCCTAAAGTTGCGATGTTCAGCCTGTTGAGGTCAGACATAGCTATGTGTGTGTTTGAAATTACAAAATTAAGTTCATCTATAGTATGTGGATTGAAGAGAACGACTATTTATCAACAGACTAAAGTTACGATGTTTTAGAAGAAACCATGTTTCAGCCTGTTGAGATCAGACATAGCTATGTGTGTGTTTGAAATTATAAAATTAACCTCGTCAATAGCATGAGGATTGAAGACAACGACTATTTATCAATAGACTAAAGTTACGATGTTTTAGAAAAAAACAACTTTCAGCCTGTTGAGGTCAGACATAGCTATATGTGTTTGAAATTATAAAATTAACCTCGTCTGTAGCATGAGGATTGAAGAGAACGACTATTTATCAATAAACTAAAGTTACGATGTTTTTAGAAGAAACCAAGTTTCAGCCTGTCGAGGTCAGACATAGCTATGTGTGTGTTTGAAATTATAAAATTAACCTCATCTATAGCATGAGGATTGAAGAGAACGACTAATTATCAATAGACTAAAGTTACGATGTTTTTAGAACAAACCAAGTTTCAGCCTGCTGAGGTCAGACATAGCTATGTGTGTGTTTGAAATTATAAAATTAACCTCGTCTATAGCATGTGGATTGAAGAGAACGACTATTTATCAATAGACTAAAGTTACGATGTTTTAGAAGAAACCAACTTTCAGCCTGTTGAGGTCAGACATAGCTATGTGTGTTTGAAATTATAAAATTAACCTCATCTATAGCATGAGGATTGAAGAGAACGACTATTTATCAATAGACTAAAGTTACGATGTTTTAGAAGAAACCAACTTTCAGCCTGTTGAGGTCAGACATAGCTATGTGTGTGTTTGAAATTATAAATTTAACCTCGTCAATAGCATGAGGATTGAAGAAAACGACTATTTATCAATAGACTAAAGTTACGATGTTTTAGAAGAAACCAACTTTCAGCCTGTTGAGGTCAGACATAGCTATGTGTGTTTGAAATTATAAAATTAACCTCGTCTATAGCATGAGGATTGAAGAGAACGACTATTTATCAATAGACTAAAGTTACGATGTTTTTAGAAGAAACCAAGTTTCAGCCTGTCGAGGTCAGACATAGCTATGTGTATGTTTGAAATTATAAAATTAACCTCATCTATAGCATGAGGATTGAAGAGAACGACTATTTATCAATAGACTAAAGTTACGATGTTTTAAGAAGAAACCAAGTTTCAGCCTGTTGAGGTCAGACATAGCTATGTGTGTGTTTGAAATTATAAAATTAACCTCTTCTATAGCATGTGGATTGAAGAGAACGACTATTTATCAATAGACTAAAGTTACGATGTTTTAGAAGAAACCAAGTTTCAACGTATAGAGGTCGGACATTGCTGTGAGTTTGAAATTATAAGATTAACCTCGTCTATAGCATGAGGATTGAAGAGAACAACTATTTATGATTAGCTTAAAGTTAAGATGTTGGAAGAAACCAAGTTTCAACGTATAGAGGTCAGACGTACCTTAAAATCTTCGCGCTGCAAACTGTTACTCAGATGAATAAAATGCGTGCGTTCAAGCTTGAAACCCGAATGATAATATTCTGGTTGTAACTAAAAAGAAAAGAACAAACATATATGAATGTAGTGTAGGGTACATCAGCTAGTCTAGCTATCTTTACAACTCAAAATTCGAAAACATACCTTAAAAATGCACGTGTTGTAGACTATTACTCGAATGAATGAAATGCATGCGTTCAAGCCTGAAACTCGAATGATAATATTCTGGTCGTACCTAAAAAGGAAAGAACAAACATATATGAATGTAGTGTAGGGTACATCAGCTAGCCTAGCTATCTTTACAACTCAAAGTTCGAAAACATACCTTAAAAATGCACGTGCTGCAGACTATTACTCGGATGAATAAAATGCGTACTTTCAAGCCTGAAACTCGAATGATAATATTCTGGTTGTACCTAAAAAGGAAAGAACAAACATATATGAATGTAGTGTAGGGTACATCAGCTAGCCTAGCTATCTTTACAACTCAAAGTTCGAAAACATACCTTAAAAATGCACGTGTTGCAGACTGTTATTCGGATGAATAAAACGCGTACTTTCAAGCCTGTAACTCGAACGATAATATTCTGGTTGTACCTAAAAAAGGAGAGAAAATATATGAATGTAGATGTTTATTACCTAGCATAGAAGTTGCTTTGCAAACAGTAACTAACAGTTCTGACTTACCTTAAGATAAAGTCTGAAGAATAATATTCACAGCAGACAGTACTTAGACGGGAGATGTGCACGTAATAAACACATACAAAGAACTGTGAGCGCTTCACGAAAACTGCAGGGAGTCAATATACTCCTTGTTACCAAGCGGATATCAAGAATTGCAGACGTTTGCAGTACAGTTGGAGCGAAATGTATATGCAACAAGAGCTCTCCTGAGTGCCTTACGCTGAGTTCTGCAGGCTGACGTATTTAAGCCGGGATCGAACTTGCTGTTGATGCCGAGGTGTCAGAATTTAAGAGTTCCGCCGCGGATCGAGCCTTGGAAAGTTAGCACGCGATCCTCGACTTCTGGACTTAAACGGGAGGGTACTAAGCTAAGCAAGAAGCCGACATCCGCGGTATTCCTTACCTGTAGACACTTAAAGGTATTGAGCTAAAACCGCATCTAGCTAGATCATGTAATTACACTTTATGACGATAGCGCAGGCCCCTCGCCTAGCATTTGCTATTTTTTACGGCTTCCGACAGTAGGAGCTCGAACCCGCTATCTCCCGAAGTAGCGAAAATGATTGCGGGTACAAGAGTGTTGAGGGTGATTCATTTGTCGGATGGAGGTGATAGGCCTTGTGCAGGCTTCTTCGGTAGGAGTAGGCTATGTGCTGGTACCGGGATATCTAGTTATAAAACCCGCTACAACAAATTTATCGCGTATACTGCGATTTAACATCCTAGTCAGGAAGGGTAACCGGTCGTAAAACTATGGTGTATGATCTAAGAGGCGGGGTGTGCAAAAGGCCACCATTAAGTAAGTGCTGTTGATGGGGACGTTAAACCTTGTGCAGACTCCTTCGAAAATGATTGTGAGTACAAGAGTGTTGAGGGTGATTCATTTGTCGGATGGAGGTGATAAGCCTTGTGCAGGCTTCTTCGGTAGGAGTAGGCTATGTGCTGGTACCGGGATATCTAGTTATAAAACCCGCTACAACAAATTTATCGCGTATACTGCGATTTAAAATCCTAGTCCTTTAACGTCAGGAAGGGTAACCGGTCGTAAAACTATGGTGTATGATCTAAGAGGTGGGGTGTGCAAAAAGCCAGCATTAAGTAAGGGCTGTTGATGGGGACGTTAAACCTTGTGCAGACTCCTTCGAAAACGATTGTGAGTATAAGATATTGATGGTGATTCATCTGTCGGATGGAGGCGTTAAGCTTCTTCGGTAGGAGTAGGGTATGTGCCGGCACTGGGTTTTACCCTCTCCCTACGGTAGTATATTACATTCTTAGGTAGTTTCGAGGGCATGCAAAAAGCCAGCATTAAGTAAGGGCTGTTGATAGGGACGTTAAACCTTATGCAGTCTCCTTCGAAAATGATTATGAGTATAAGATGTTGATGGTGATTCATCTGTCGGATGGAGGTGTTAAGCCTTGTGCAGGCTTCTTCGGTAGGAGTAGGCTATGTGCCGGCACCGGGTTTTACCCTCTCCCTACGGTAGTATATTACATTCTTAGGCAGTTTCGAGGGTATGCAAAAAAGCCAGCATTAAGTAAGGGCTGTTGATGGGGGGTGTTAAACCTTGTACAGGCTCCTTCAACAGGAGTAGCCTATATGCCGGCACCGTGCAGGTTCTTTCGATAGGGGTAGCTATGTTCTGGCGCTGTGTTTTATCCTCTCCGTACAATCATAATATTTTATGTTAGGAACTTACACGAGCTAAATGCTACACGGCTAAGAAAACGTCCCGTGAGTTACAAGTGGCTTATCAGCACGCAGTGTCCTCGTTCAAGGTTAGTACAGCCGGAAGATGAGTGTACAATTTCAGCCAACACATGCATTCTACACTCCGTTCTAACTGCGCCGATACAACTTCAAAGATAGTGTTCTATGTGGTAGAACAAAAAATGTAACCCATAACCCGTTCCTAAAGCTTAAAACTGTAAGTGTTTGGAGCTCCTGTTTTTACAGCTAGACGTGGTCCCTAACGTAGCAGGGCCGGGATTAAAAATATGTTTTACAGCCGAGTGCCTCCTCCTGACGCAAGAGTTTAAATCGCAAGAGTCTGTTTTATGACCGGTTGCCCTTCCTGACGCGAGATTTTAAATCAGAAGAATCTGTTTTACAACTGGATGCCCTCCTAGGATTTTAAATAGCAGTATCTAGCCTCTTACATCATACACTATTGTTTTACAGTCGGTCGCCCTTCCTAACGTCAAAGAACTGGGATTAAGAATCTGTTTTACAACTAGATGCTCTTTTTAACACGAGAATCGGGGTTTTACAGCTAGATGCTCTTCTTAGTATTTTAAAAAGCAGTATCTAGCGTCTTACATCATACACTATTGTTTCACAGTAGGCCGGTTGCCCTTCCTGACGCTGAAAGACCAGGATTTAGCCAGTTACCCTTCCTGATGTAACAAGACTATGATTTATTTTTAGACTGTACTTGGCTAGAAATAGCTACACGAAATTACTATATAGAAAGAGAATTGCCAGCTCCTACGGTTTGGTTTAGTGTGCTTGCCTCTCACCCGGCAGTCTCGGGTTCGATTCTCTTGGGATTAAAAATATGTTTTACAGCAATGCGTGTTCGATGTTCTTTTTTAAATTGTCCGCCACAACGAAGAGTACGTCACGGTGCTCTCAGATTGTGGATGTAGAACTTGCTGCCACCACATGTCAAAGAATAAAGATGCCAACACAAGGATGGCAGCACGGTGCTCTGTTCATTAAAAGATAGCGGATGACAGCTAACGAAATTGCCCCGCATGAGGGCAGCACGGTGCTCTGTTCATTAAAGATGGCGGATGACAGCTAGCGAAATTGTCCCGCATGAGGGCAGCACGGTGCTCTGTTCATTAAAGATGGCGGATGACAGCTAACGAAATTGCCCCGCATGAGGGCAGCACGGTGCTCTGTTCATTAAAGATGGCGGATGAAAGCTAGCGAAATTGTCCCGCATGAGGGCAGCACGGTGCTCTGTTCATTAAAGATGGCAGATGACAGCTAGCGAAATTGTCCCGCATGAGGGCAGCACGGTGCTCTGTTCATTAAAGATGGCGGATTACAGCTAGCGAAATTGTCCCACATGAGGGCAGCACGGTGCTCTGTTCATTAAAAGATAGCGGATGACAGCTAGCGAAATTGTCCCACATGAGGGCAGCACGGCGCTCTGTTCATTAAAGATGGCGGATGAGAGCTAACGAAATTGTCCCGCATGAGGGCAGCACGGTGCTCTGTTCATTAAAGATGGCGGATAACAGCTGTCAAAAAAGGACGTAGCTTTGTTTCCAAACAAGAGCACGTGGAATTTGCCGCCACCGCATTTCAAAGGTATCTAGCTAAAGAGGGCAGCACTGTGCTCTATAGATTAAAGATGGCGGATGACAGCTGTCAAAATACACGTGGATTTGTTTCCAAACAAGAGCATGTAGAATTTTTCAAATTGCCGCCACCAAATAGAGGGCAGCACGGTGCTCTCTTGATTAAAGATGGCTGCTGTCATGTGGAATTGCCTGCCACCACATTTCAAAGGTATCTAGCTAAAGAGGGCAGCACGGTGCTCAAAGATGGATGCTGTCAAAAAGCATTTTTCAAATTATCCGCCACCACATTTCAAAGGTAAGTAGCTAAAGAGGGCAGCACTGTGCTCTATAGATTAAAGATGGCGGATGACAGCTGTCAAAAAAGCACATGGATTTGTTTACCGATTCAAATCTCGCGCTAGTTAGGTTAAGTTGGTAGCACTAAGGTTTAGGCCCGCCAAGATGGCAGCACTGCGGATGACAGGTGACGAATTTGCTGCTACTGCGATAAAGAGGGCAGCACGGTGCTCTGTAGTTTAAAGATGGCGGATGACAGCTCTCAAAAAAGCACGTGGCTTTGTTTACCACGCGCTAGTTAGGTTAAGTTGGTACTACTGAGGTTTAGGCCTGTCAAGATGGCAGTACTGAGGTTAGCGATGCGTTGTTGTCTGTCAAAAAGCACGTAGCTGTCAAAAACACGTGGATTTGTTTACCAATTCAAATCTCGCGCTGGTTAGGTTAAGTTGGTACTACTGAGGTTTAGGCCCGTCAAGATGGCAGTACTGAGGTTAGCGATGCGTTGTTGTCGATGATAGCTGTCAAAAAGCACGTGGCTTTGTTTACAAATTCAAATTTCCCGCAGGTGGTGGAGGAGACCTCTGGGAGGCCTCTGACTTTGGTGGTGGTGGTGGAGGAGGCCTCTGGGAGGCCTCTGGCTGTGGTGGTGGTGGAGGAGGCATCTGGGAGGCCTCTGGCTGTGGTGGCGGTGGAGGTGGCCTCTGGGAGCCTGCGGTGGCGCCCGAATCCTTGTATTATACTACTTGCGGTGATGGTAACCATCTGTCTCTAGTACTTATCTGAACGCAGATAGGAGTGTCCTCACACCTCACCCTTCGCGCGCTGAAATTCAAGATGATGCTTTAGAAATTACCATTAAACCTGAGATGTGATTCAAACAAAAATAGAACAGTAAATAGTGGACGTCAAGATCTACAAAATGAATACCCATTCGACTCTGAGATACAGTTGTTAGCGGAGCGACTTTTCCAAGGTTGGAGGCGTTTTCCCTCTCCATGGCCGGCGACACTTGTACTCCATATAAGGCCAGCCATGACAATTCTCGACACTCCGTACTGTGTATTCGACATTGTGCTAGCCAGAGGTCTACTCTACGTCAGTCCGATTCGCATTTATAGTGCAGTTATATTTTCTGTGTGTGAAGTTATAGTTGTGGTGTGTGGATGTGTGAAATACTAATCCTATTATTCAGTAAGATAATGCTGACAAGTATGCTGAATATATTTAGACAGAACGGGTAATACTGTTGAAAATGGTCACGACGCAGTGAGTTACTGAAGACAGAGAACCAGCAGTTATTGTACTGTGATTAACGTATGTGCAGTTGTAAGAGACTACCATCCTAATAAATGAACGTTGTCAGGTTAGCCAGGAAAGTGTGTCATAAATGAACAGTGACGCTCACGTAGGAACAAATAAACCAGTAAATATTTATCTCTATAACGAACGGGAATCGAGTAGTGGTCTTCAGGGACACTAATTGCTACTTGGGTAGTCCATTTCGAGTCTATGGTGGATCTATCAATGTTATGTTATTCGAAGTCATATAAACGGTGCTTCTAATAACCGATTCCTAATTTGTTCGCATATATATGAGTGATCTTCGAACCCAGTATTTACCACTCCGACAACGCGCCTGTGTGCCTGCGAAATTCCTGATTGAAGACAACGCAGAACGTCCAGCAGTTGGAGGTAGCAGATCAAGACATCATAGGTTCAACATGGAACGAGATGAACCAATGGCTTTCTGTAAGCGAGACGGCAGTTATGGATAACTAAATCCATATGATTACCACCAGATGATAGCAGGTTACCCAACAACATACATTCCCATGATATTCTTAGCATGAAAATCAGCCTGTCGCATTAAGATATAAAAATTAACTTCGTAAATAGAATCTAGCAGCATGTATTTTGATTTTCTCATAACGTGTAGGTGACGCAATATGCGTTTTTCAATGGGGTAACATCTTATTAGTTTTATTTTTTGTCTTCTGTGATTATTGGTTAATCACAAAGATACTTCGTGAATTTGCATAAACTAGTGTATAAGGTCCCTTAGTTTACGTATTTGAGTGAAGCATTCGTAAAGATGGACTTAGATAATTCAGCGGACTTCATAATCCATTCCAATTTCAATCAGCTGATATGGATCTTCTCAATTTTTCGACTGGAGAAAGGAAAGTTGACTCGAGGTGCGAACCCATGACCTTAGATAGATACGCAAGTAAGTGATATGCTTATGTTAAATCCTTGTCAGTAGCATCATCTCAATGTGTGAATAACATGGATACTATGTACACGTGTGTGAAAATGAAGGGTGAAGGAAGTCACATATGTGAAGATGTGCAAGGTGATAAATTTGGTAATAATAATAATGATGAAAAAACCGTTATTGAAATTGGCTAAGTATCGAGCTTGTATGCTCCTCAGCTAATTTTCTGAGATTCCTACTCTATTAACTTGTTGTAACGGTTTTTAATTGTAATCCGTTTTTTGAAAAGAAAGAAAATTAATTTTCTCATATTTTGTTAGGAGTACTCAAATTGTGACTTATTCTTTGTCCAGCCATTTATCCCTCACGTTTTTCACCCTCTGTGGACCGCAGATATAACCTTAATAATAATAATAATAATAATAATAATAATAATAATAATAATAATAATAATAATAATAATAATAATAATAATAATAATAATAATAATAATAAAAATTAATGATAATAATAAAAGTAAGCAAGAAACCACTGGAAGTGTTTCATGTCACAGATGCAGTTGGGAAAAGGTGATTAAAATTCTATGGCACGTACACAGAATGGCTAAAAACAGGCTGAAAAACTTCTAAATCTCAACAACTGGTTAGTGGAAATAAACAAGATTTAGAAGAAATTCGTGTGACCAAGGAAACCATTAAAGGTAGAGCAGCATATAGAAGCTTAGTAAGTAAACCTACAGTAAATTCACACACAAACCTGAAATAAAATACATAGGACTAGCATTTACAAGCGGACTCTCCCCGCAATGTATCATGTTGTTTATTAATGTCCACATGTACTTTGCAAGTACATTCTACGATCTGCTACGTATTACTCACGGCCGACTGGATCCCTCGCTGCGCTCCTGTAAGGAGGTAGCTAGAGCGACGCATCAAGTCGGCCGTGTATTACTGTATGTGTTGACTGTCATGTCCCGATAGGCTGCGCGAATGTCGACCACATCTTTTAAATGGAGACTGTTTTATTCTTAGATTCTTAATAAATGAACGAAATGCAACATCTGGTTTCTGAAGTCGAGCACATAGTCAAGCTTTGAAACTAGAACGTGGTTGCAACAACGACAAGGGTAGCAAGGTAAAACCCGCCCCAGAATCTACCTCAAATCTCTGGGGGTTTTCTTTCTATAAGGACTGTAGCATAGAATTACATTGCATGTGGGCGGAAAACTCGGAAACTGTATTCGCTACAAGAAATTTTAAACGTGCACTAAGTATGCTCTGATCATAAGAATATGCATAAAGGTCACTAATATACACGAAAAATATGCCTCATTTACCTTAATTTAACAAGATTTATATAATTGCCAAGCTTTATTAAGATATGCAACTCCATTAGAGAGAGAATTTATTAAAGAAATAAATCGTCCATACTCCAGTGAGGGTAACCATTCGGCTGCGGTTACAATTTCTATAGAGTTTAAAAACATCCAAAAGAGGGAATTTAAGTGTTAATGCTGTTATCTATGGGGGAATGTTAATCACGTTCTCCGGTGTGGATGGAAATCTATGATTTGTAAAGAGTCTCTCAGTATCTGTATGACTACTTTTTCTATTTCGCAGAATGGAACTTTCAAATTTTGTAGTAAGGTCGATGTCTGATTAGGGAGGATACCTCTTGCGCCTAATTGCAGGCCTTTGACAATCCACCGATCGATAGGTTTTTTTTTAATATTTTGTAAGGCAAGTACGGAAGATAAATAGCTTGCTTTTCTAGGCCCACATTCCAAGCCTGATTTGAGTCTCTTTCAAAGCGAATGGTGGGATCTAGGACCATTGCTTTACTGTCCTTTCTGTTGATGGCTATGATGTCAGCCCTCCGATTAGAGTCATCGGTAGAGATGAAGTGAACCTCCTCGTGCACCCCCATATACGCTGTCTCATCGACTGGACAATCGACGTTCTTCGATCATTATTGATCTGCATTTAGGGCAGTCGCTCAGGTGGCAGATTCCCTATCTGTTGTTTTCCTAGCCTTTTCTTAAATGATTGCAAAGAAATTGAAAATTTACTGAACATCTCCCTTGGTAAGTTATTCCAATCCCCAACTCTCCTACCTATAAACGAATATTTGCGCCAATTATTCCTCTTGAATTCCAGCTTTATCTTTATATTGTGAACTTTCCTACTTTTAAAGGCATCACTCAAATATATTCGTATACTGATGTCATTCCACGCAATCTCTCCACTGACAGCTCGGAACATACCACTTAGTAGAGCAGCTCGTCTCCTTTCTTCCAAGTCTTCCCAGCCCAAACTTTGCAACATTTTTGTAACGCTATTCTTTTGTCGAACAAATCGAGCTGCTTTTCTTTGGATTTTTTCCAGTTCTTGAATCAAGTTATCCTGGTGAGGGTCCAATATACTGGAATCATACTCTAGTTGGGGTCTTACCAGAGACTTATGTGCCCTCTCCTTTACATCCTTACTACAACACCTAAATACACTCATAACCATGTGCAGAAATCTGTACCCTTTATTAACAATCATATTTATTTATATTTCTTGATACTTCCTTGAAGGAATCGTAGTTCAATCCATTGATTGGTCGGCTTGGTATGGAGACGCCTCGGAATGTCTGCGTCATTGTTGAGAATGTGTCTCAGGTTGCTTCAAGGCATAATGAAGATCTTTCCTTATATTTCACCCCATCTACGCAGCAATTAAAACTGAGAGGACTTTTCCTATTTGTGAAACTCACAACCTGATTTAACCTGATTTAAACGGTGGGGGCGATGGTTGGGCATTAGCTCAGTGCTCCGGCACAATCCCAGCACACGTCCAAGAGTTTCTGTCTCGCTGCAGCCATTTTGGTGGGTACGGGTTGTGCTGAATGAACTACTGGGAACCGACCTGACTGCGGTGAGCTTGCATGATATCTTCACCGCGAGTCGTCCGGGAGTTTGCTTTCGGGCAGTCTGAATATGACCTACTCCCTTTCCTTTTTTTTTGGTAACTGGCACCAAGACTGACAGGATCAACCTCTCATGATTTCACATATTTTTTCGGCTAGTCCTGGGGGGAAGAGTAGAGGTCTGCATTTTCTCTGATTTTTACCGGCGAGTACCGCTCGCCTCTCTGGCTCTCGGGAGTATGCGGCCGAGCGTCCTGTGCAGCCGGTTGCGGGCTATCGATCATCAGCGACTGGCCGAGCGCGCCAAACGCTCGGTCGGTCGCCAGTAACCGGCGGACTCAGTGCTAGCCAGCCAGTGAGCTGCACTTCGCCGGACTCGAGATCATAGGTCACTACTTTACATTAAGCCTCACCCATTTCTTTTACAAATGTCTTTCATTTTTTACGATCAGTTCTATAACCTAAATATTACAATTGTATATGTTACATTTGAAGTGTGTTAAAATGTTGCAGACTATTGGATTTTCGTCTTTGAGGTGATTATGTATTCCAATAATTGTAACGTTATGAACTGTAATGTCTTCATATGGTATTTTGTTCCGTTCGCTAGATAAACGGGGACACAGTGTTGTTTTTTTTTTTGCTACTTGCTTTACGTCGCACCGACACAGATAGGTCTTATGGCGACAATGGGAGACGAAAGGGCTAGGAGTGGGAAGGAAGCGGCCGTGGCCTTAATAAGGTACAGCCCCAGCATTTGCCTGGTGTGAAAATGGCAAACCACGGAAAACCATTTTCAGGGCTGCCGACAGTGGGGTTCGAACCTACTATCTCCCGAATACTGAATACTGGCCGCACTTAAGCGACTGCAAAACGGGGACACAGTAATAGTGGGCTATGTGTAGCCTATCTCCAGACTCGGCCACATATACACTGTACTAATATCAAATGCAGGATCAAGAAGGAATGCAGGATTGTTTTTAAACAAATACTCATCAATTTTCATTTTACAAGCGTTAATTTATAAACAAATTATGACCTGTAAATAAATTTATATGTGAATCATAAATATACAATTCGTTTTTCGTCATTGGTGCTGCCTGATGCACAGGATTCATTTGTGTTCCTGGAGCTACTACTACAGCTGGCGGTTTGCACTTCTTCATGTGAAGTAAATGAAAGTGGAATCATACATTTATAGCGTTTGAGGAATGTTTCCTTTCTTTTGATTACGTGGTATGTTCATAATACTTACGAAATTGTGATAGATCAATAAGCGAGCATCCACCTTATCTGATTCCAAGCACGATCTTTCGCTGGATAGCAGGTGAGCGGCCTGGCTAAAATTTCTCTCGCTGGCAGCACTAGTGGCAGGAATGCAGAGTACTCTTCTGGCTACTACCGACAGCCTTGGAAATAACTCCGCATGCGTTTTCCACCACTTCAAAATGTGTCCTTCGGCACAGCTACAGTCGGATTTGGAGAGCGAAAGGTACCTGTCGAGATCATTAGTAGTATTTGTGTGTCCATCTTCGTCGTCCTCATCCGAACGCCAGTCCACCTTGGACTTTTTCATGGGAAGAACTTGGTCACTGTTTGCTTGAATGGGCTATAAAAATGAACAAAACATCCGTAATGCATTCCTGTCACCTTTAAATATGTATAAAACTTAGGATTACTGGTTACTGGAAAGCTATATTTCCAGTGAATTCCTAAATATATCGCAAAAATTACATCAAAACGCATTGTGGAATTTTTAGACTGCGAAACCCTTCCCAAATATTGTACATTTTAGACGGCATAATCGCTGATCTAACGAAAGGTGGAAGATTAGACAAACAAACATTCGTTTTGCTGCCATTAATGGTTTCCCGGCCCGTACTTAAAGACATGATCCTGTATGGGATTTTGGGCTTATGCCTTATTTTCTTGACACGGCATAAGCCCAAAAGCCTATACAGAAACATTCGTTTACTAATTTTTTTTCAGTTATTCGAGCTCACCATTTACAGGCAGTTCCGAGCACAATCGTCGAACTTCAGCATACGCGACCTGCTTTTCTTCTGCTGTGACTTTCTTCAAATGACGTCGTGATGGCCATAGAACCGTGGCTTTGTAATGGATAGCCTCCAATTTGCACTTCTCTATGATGAAGTATGCTGCTCTCGTTTTTATTTTCGTCTTGCACTGAAAAGGATAAGCAATATATACAGAATTAAATTCCGATAATTCAGCAGGTTTATAAACGATCGTAACTTATAAAAATATTTCTTACTTCGTTGTGACTCTCTTCTGGTTCAAATCATACATGTTGTGCTTGTGCTTGGCTAGTACGAAAGTACAGTATCACATGTGGCACATTGCACGAACCCAGAAGAAGCCTGCGTGACAGGATCCACTACAAGTGCAAACGATTTCCAAGCTTCACTCTTCGCCACCTCTTCCGACATATCTTTCTTCTTCAGGACTAACGAGCCGCTGCTAATTCTCTCCAGAATACTTCTCTTCCTTTCTTGAATGCGGCGTTTACGACCTATACTTGGTTGATCCATAACGCTGTCTGCACTGCTCAAAGCCCAGTCACCAACTGATTTTACACACGATTTCTAATGAATTCCGCAATGCATAGCGCGCGGCGGTTTTACTGTCACCGATCGGGATTACGATTACGCTCGAGCGCCCGGCAGTGCTCGACAGTTCCACTGAAGGACTGCCGGCCACATGGTCAATTAAACGGCCACAGCCTTATCGCAGCGCGGGCTTTTCCCAACCGTCGAGCAGCGGCACGAAGTGGGCAATGCTCGAGCGGTTGTTTTCTTCCAAATGCAGAGCTCTAGGGAAGAGTTTCTTTTTTGTATGTCAAGTCTGTGGAGTGCCATATCTTGTTCTTCAGGTAACTTATTTTAGATGGATATATTTCTCATTACACATGATTAAGTTCCTTTCTCGAAAATACATTTTTTATATTTTCTGTTGGGATTTTGTGGCTATTGGGTTGTCATTCAATACAAAAATTAAATTCTCACTTGTTATACAGCAGGAGAACTTATATTGGGTAGTGATATATGGGAAGACCATGCATGCCAATTGAAAGATTTCTAAAACTTGTAGTTTCGACTTTCTGTGGGTATATGGAGAAAGTTCATCGGTTTTATTTCAGTGAATTTGCTGTGAAATATTCCTTTCTGCCAGGCGAAACACATTTATCTTCATTTTCTTCCTCGCCGTAACGCCAATATTCGTTAGTCGCTTGAAATTAAATTCTAATACAACACGACGCCTGTTAAATCCTGTGTAATTACAACTCGCTATACAGTTGAGTCTTACTGATGCGAACGTCATACGAAATGGAAATTATTCCCAGAGTACGAAGATATCGAGATATCTTCAGCTTAAAAGTATTTTAGTTAGTGGATATTTCATTACCTCTTTCACGCCGGCCTCTTTGTATTGTACTACTGTATGCGACTAGTCTGCCAACACTTCACCTCCTTGTTGCTGTGCTTTATTAGTTATAAAATGTGTTCAATGGGGTAATGTTTGGTGAATACAGATTGACTTTGAAGTCCCTAAGTGCCTTGTATACCCGGTGCAAAAACTGTAATGCGCAAAGTGGAATTATTCGTGCAGAAAATAGTAATTCGTAAAGAACATAGACAAACCTGCAGTCTATCTCCAAGGCTTCAAGTGACTGTGTTAAATGTATATGTATATATATATATATATATATGAAGTGTTTTGGTCCGCCTCTGTGGTGTGGTGGTTAGTGTGATTAGCTGCCACCCGCGGAGATCCGGGTTCGATTCCCGGCTCTCCCACAAAATTTGAAAAGTGGTACGAGTGCTGGGGCGGGGTCCACTCAGCCTCGGGAGGTCAACTGAGTAGAGGAGGGTTCGATTCCCACCTCAGCCATCCTGGAAGTGGTTTTCCGTAGTTTCTCACTTGTCCTCCAGGCAAATGCCGGGATGGTACCTAACTTAATGCCTCGGCCGCTTCCTTCCCTCTTCCTTGTCTATCCTTTCCAATCTTCCCATCCCCCCGTCAGGCCCCTGCTCAGCATAGCAGGTGAGGCCGCCTGGGCGAGGTACTGGTCATTCTCCCCAGCTGTATCCCTGACCCAAAGTCTCACGCTCCAGGACACTGCCCTTGAGGCTGTAGAGGTGGGATCCCTCGCTAAGTCCGAGGGAAAGCCAACCCTGGAAGGTAAACAGATTAAGAAAGAAAGAAAGAAAGAAAGAAAGAAAGAAAGAAAGAGTTTTGTCAGTCCATTGCTCAGAATTTAAAAATAACGGTATTTCTTTATCGTTCGTGTCAACAGCAACAAGGAAATGCACCTTTTTCATTCTCCGTCCTTTCTGTATGTATGTATATATGGGTATCACGAGAATATGGCTAAATAGAATTTAATGAAAATCGGTATGAAAAGTTGGGGTATGAAGCACTACAATTTAGGCTATAGATAATTTTATTCGCGCCGTTTGAAATGGTAGTTTAGAGGAAGGCCTAAAATTTAATTCTCAAATATTATTGTGCCAACGACCGTAGCCGTGTTGACACACCGGATCCCGTGAGATCTCCGAAGTTAAGCGATATTGAGCGTGGTCAATTTGTGGATGGGTTGCCACGCGCTGTTGGTGGGGGTAAGGGAATGGAGGAGCGGAAGGGAACTGGCCACCTTATAGTACGTAAACTCCGGCTCAGGCTCACCTTTACGGAGGCTCTGACCTGTATTCGGGCAGATTACACCCTTAACTTTTAATATTTATGTTATTGGTGGTCCTATCGATAGGTAGTACAAACTAAAGTTTCATAGAATTAAATTTCCGATGATTTATGCCTTGTACATTATTACCGTATCGGCTATGATAATAGATATAGTTATGAATTTCGATTTATGTTGGTAAGTCCATATCAACACCGAAGCTCGAAAAAAGTGGGTGAACAGAATTTAAAGAAAATCGGTATGTAAAGACTGGGAATAAGATTCTGCATTCTAGGTTATAAATAACTTTTATTCACTCTGGATGAAAATGTACTTTAGGGAAAGGTGACCAAAATGTAATTTTAAAAAAAATCTTGTTGTTGTTGTTGTTCTTCTTTTTCCTTGTCTTTTTGCCCTACAGGATCGATTTTTCCTTCGGACTCAGCGTGGGATCCCACCTCTACCGCTTCAAGGGCAGTGTCCTGGAACTTCAGACTCTGGGTCGGTGGATATAACTGGGGAGGATGACCAGTACCTCGCCCAGGCACCTGCTATGCTGAGCAGGGGCCTTGCGGGGGGATGGGACGATTGGAAGGGATAGACAAGGAAGAGGGAAGGAAGCGGCCGTGGCCTTAAGTTAGTTACCATCCCGGCATTTGCGTGGAGGAGAAGTGGGAAACCACGGAAAACCACTTCTAGGATGGCTGAGGTGGGAATTGAACCCACCTCTACTCAGTTGACCTCCCGAGGCTAAGTGGACCCTGTTCCAGCCGTCGTACCACTTTTCAAATTTCGTGGCAGAGCCGGGAATCAAACCCGGGCCTCTAACCACTACACAACAGAGGCGGACATTTAAAAAAGCAACCGATGTTATTGGTCCTATCGAAAAGTATTGCATACCGTAACAAAAGTTATAGAGAATACAAGTTCCAATCATTTATGTCTTATACAGTTTTACCGTACCGATCACAGAATAATGAACTTACACTTGTGTTACTTAGTAGCTCGATAGCTGCAGTCACTTAAGTGCGGCCAATATCCAGTATTCGGGAGATAGTGGATTCGAACCGCACTGTTGGCAGCCCTGAAGATGTTTTTGCGTCGTTTTTCATTTCACACCAGGCTGTACCTTAATTAAGGCCAGCTCCTCCCCACTCCTAGGTCTTTCATGTCTCATCGTCGCCGTGAGACTTGTGCGTGTCGGTGCGAAGTAAAAGCAACTTGTTACTTAGTCCATATCAACGCGGATGATATTAACTGGCGATGATTGTCTTAAGGTATAAAACTGCGTCGTCATCGGTCCATAATGACAAGGAAAAATGTGAAGATGATTACAAAAAGGAGATAAGATCGTAAGGGAACGATCGTTTGAAGAATAAGACAAGAGGGAATCATGAATGAAGCGAGTTTGATGGTGACTTTTTGGCTCTGACTCTTTCCGACGATGGGATCCCGGAGAACGCCATTCCAAGCTTTGCCGTTTTGTTTCAGGGTCGTACGTGAGACACCAGGTTTCATCCTCAGTGACAATACAGTTCGAGAAATTTGGTGTCGCAGCCACCGTTTCGACAAATCCTGTGAAGCCTCTAAACATCGTCAGTCAATCGATGTGGCACAAGACGAGAACACGTCTTCCTTCTGGGCAACGATTTGTCGCACGGGTCCATGGTTAATCTGCAGTTCATTCGCTATCATGCGCACAGTTAATCGCCGATCGTTCGTGATTAATATCCTCACCTTCTCAATGGTTTCGTCACTGACGGCGGTCGCCGGTCTTCCGCTACGGGGGTTGTTGGAAACACTTTCCCGGCCTCCTGGAAAACGGACGAACCTCACGTACACACACTTCAAGGACAGTGCTTGATCTTCATAAACACGTACCAGCATCGCATGCGTTTCTTTCAAGCTTAAAACAAAACTGTACATTGATCTTTTTGTCGTTCATGTTCCTGTTCACAGTTCAAAACCAACGCACTAAACACGCACTATGTCAAACAGGTCTTACACCGCACACACACGATGTTCAACTGAACAACGTTGGGAGCAGGTGCTCAAAACCTGCTGCTACGCAGGGGTAGCATTGTGTGTCACCAGTGTTCCCGAGATCGACCGTTATGACTTCATTCACCGAACTTTATTGTCACATTTTGTATATGCAGTAATTGTCACGTCAACAATAGGTACTGGAGCTAGTTTATAATAAGTTGAGCTTTGGAGAAGTTCGAACGGGGCGTGTTAGTAGTATGGCATAAGTTGACTAATTTGCGATATGGTGGAGATACTACCATACGGGTCAAGGATGCTGCGGAACTTCTGGACTTGCTTCAGTTGATCGCTACTGAAAGTGGCGCTTTGAGAGTGGAGATAAATATACAGGAAAAAGCTCATGATTATACCCCGGGTTTTTATGCAGAAATAGGTTAAAGTGTAAACTTCCCAGGTTCTGAGGCACATAAGTAACACTGTCTTGTCATGACGTACTCGTTCCCTTGTTCTATGTGGCCTTTTACAATCCCGTATTTTTTCATTAGTACTGATTTGATCTCTTCTGTCGGGTATAAAAGAACGAAAAGTATCGCGTTAATATTCAGAAAATACAAAGCCTTCGAAACGTTGCCCGAACGATCTCCGTAGCAACTCTCTTCACAATCTAACAGTGCCGAGTTCCAGAGTTGGAATGACTTGGCTACAGATAGCGGGTAACACCCCTTTGCCGTTTTCCGTTAAGTGTGCACATACTTCATTCCTACCAGACTTCAGAGTAGGGATCGATTTCCTGGATTAGCTGGAATACTATGACGAACAACTGTGTCACGTACCAGCAGTTATCAGAACATGTATGAACCAGACGAGTGGCGCGCTGAAAACGTAAATTATCCCACTGTACAGCTACTTTCAGCCAATATTGAGGCACGCTCTTCTACTCGGCACACATAAGTAATCCCATCTATCGAGATGAGTGGCAACAGGAGATTTCATTTAGCGCACGGCTTTACAGATACAATATATACATGAATTCGGAAAACAGACTACACTGCCTGACAAAAAAGTTAAGCACCCAGGAGGAGTGGTTGTAAGTGAATGAAACTACATATGCTGAAAAACCATGTGCCTTTATTCAACCGATTACAATATCGGATGAAAAAAACTTGGCCGTTGGCAGTTACAGGTGGAATGTTGACACCGGGTCAGTTGGGTGTCGGAACCCCCCGGCCGCAAATGCATGCCCTTATGCAGTTCGAAAGGGTGTCAAACAACCTTAGGGTCCTCTCCTGAGCAAATTCTTCCACAGTTGTTACAGCTGTCCCTCTAGATCCCGCAGGTTGGTACTGGGACGGAGCCCCCTTCCAATGTCATCCCACACTTGTTCAATGATGGAGAGGTCCGGCCACGGAAGGACGTGAACATCCTCTAGGCAGTCAACAGACACACGTGCTGTGTGTGAACGTGTGTTATCGTGTTGGAACACTGCCCCTGTGCCATAAGGGGTAGGACGTGCGGACGCAGAATGCTTGTGATATATCGCTGTGCCGTCAAAGTCTGCCAGGTGACCTGAACGCATATCCTATGGCTCCCCACACCATGATGCCAGAGATTAGGCCCGTGTGTCTTTTCACAATATGGTTAGGATCTGGCCTCTGCCCTCGATGCCGACAAACCCGCACACGATGATCAATGGAGGTTATGGAGAAGCGGGACTCATCACTGAACATGATGCGACGCCAGTCGTCCTCTGTATAAGTCTCCCGGTCAAGGCACAATTCCAAACGCAAGCGTTGGTGTTCTGGCGTCAATAGCAACCGACGAATGGGGGTGGTAGGACCCCAATCCGTAGGTTGTGAGTCGTCGAGACATTATGGGGAAACTCACAGAATGTTGTAGAGTCTCCAGTACATGTTCGCGGATGGCGGTTCCGAAGTTATGGGATCCCACAACGCTTGACGCATCATACGAGAGTCCTTCGTCAAGGTGGTGTTTCTTGGCCAACTCGAAGGTGCACGACGTGACTGGGTGCCAATTGAATCCAACATCGGGCCACTGTGACATCTGAATGGCCCACATGCCTGGCAATTGCACGATATGACCAACCAGCCTCATGCAGTCCCTGCTGTGACTTGGTTGATGGGCTGTCTAACGCGTCTGCGAGACATCGCGGGTGTAACTGTCTAACGCGTCTGCGAGACATCGCGGGTGTAACTGTCTAACGCGTCTGCGAGACATCGCGGGTGTACTCACAGCAGTTGCACTCTGGTGGGAGTTCTATACATTACAGATCTAATCATTTACTCACACATCAATGGTATGCATGAGTACCGAAATGCGATAATATTGGACCACTCCTTGTGGGTGTTTAACTTTTTTCAGGCTGTGTACAGTATGTTCATAGAAATATAAAATACGTACATTGTTCCTGTAAATAATCTGAGGTAATGAGCACGTGAAACGAATGTAAAACTCATTAATAATGTAAAAAAATTAACTATGAAAGATATCGATGATCGGTAACAAGGAGGCAATATTGATCTCTACGATTATCCCTCATTATTTTATTTGTAATCTAATCCAATTTCATAGTAGAGGAAATGTTCAACGCATTAAAGTTTTTGTACAGTGTTTTTCCCGTTTGTTCACCAACGGTATTAGAGCACGGTAGTTTTGTTGAACAGTTCTACGAATCACGAAGGGGAATTAAATAATGAGTAGGACGAGTATACTCAAAGAATGGAGCTCTATCCAAGGTATAACCGAAGGAGATATATCGAAAATCATAGGACCAATCTTGTAGATCTGCACAAATCGGGTACCGGTGGTGCAATCCGAAAAAACAGTCTGTACTGACTTTAATGTTGTGTCATTCATTTTCAATTCGTCGGTGGTAAAAATTTAAAGATTCTTAGTTCTGCTCAAAGCTTAACGTTTCGGTGGGTTGTTAGGCTAGACAATATTAAGAAATAATTATTTGTAATGTTTACCCGTAAATTTGGGGTCCTGACAGATCAGCCAGTGTTTTCCCGTCAATATGTTCCATTAAAGCTAGAAGGGACTGAAAATCACTTCCCTACTACGCCAGCTGCTTTATTTAATTTATTGCATCTTGGAGGATTCCTTTTATCACAGTGGCCCATACCATCCGCGTTGTCCGATATTCTTATGTTAGACGTAGAGTTAATTTAGAGTCATTACTCCCTCTTCCCTGAGACTTACAGTAATTCAACTCATCTCAGTTCATCTTTCTGCAAACCTATCGTTTTAGCTCTAGTTGTTTGTCTCTGCAGATGCATATTTCATATTGGCCAATTTAGCCTTCGTTTTCTCTTTTCGTCTTCATCGTGGAGTTTTAGTACGTTGGGTGGTCGGCTCGTTTAAAATTTGTTGATGTAGCTCTAGAAATTCATACAGCCTTTGACGATCGAAAATTTTTTCAGGTAATACCTCATGCCTTCATGGATGTCCTGTTCTTCCGACGGATTTCTGATGGAGTGGCGAATACAGAAAAAGCAATGGCATAAACTTCACAATCGATTATTGTTCCATCAGTTAGGCCTCTCCGTAAGTTTAAATTGCTGCCGTATTTCCGACAGTGGTGTTATCTATTCAGAACTGACCGAAATATTTTATATCCTAGAAGTTTTACTTTGGGGACCAGTTGTCTCTAGCAGCAATTTTCTAGTGCTACCTTCTATTGGTAACCTATAACTAATTATCGAGTATGTTTGTGTTTGCAGTTTCGGTAACTTAATCACCATTCAGTTGTTTATTTATTCTTTTGGAGTTATCATCACTGTTATAACGTTTATTCATAAATTCAATTCAATTCAGTTAATAAAATTGCGGTCGGCTCATTAAAATTGGTTCATTTAACGCACGAAATTGATACAGCATTTGACGATCAATCAGGTGAGACCTCATGCCTTCAAGGACGTCATGTTCTCCCGACTGATTTCTTATGAAGTGACGGACGCAGAAAAAGCAATGCCGTAAACTCCGCAATCGATTCTGTTAGGCAAGTGGTGTACTCAGTGATAAACATTGGGACAGGAGTCAGGAAGAGCCTAAATATAAAATCCCTCTGGGTGACATTTAATGGTACTGGAAGGGGCGAAACTCTATTTATACCATTCCTAGTAATCACTCCGTTCCAATTTACGCGACTTCAGTTTTCCATTAGTTTCTGCTTCGCAATGTTCACAAATGTATGAAGTCCGAACGGTACTCACCTAGGAGGAAATCCATTTTAGAAGTATTTATATATGAGACATAGCATCTTCTTAACTGAAACATCTAAGAACAGAATGAGACCTTTATATTCTGCTTTGGCACATGCACTTCGAGTGACAGACTAGCAATTGGAAGCGACTTTTAAATAATTTGTTTCCCATTTTAGAAAATCACTATGTTCTCATTAAACAGTGTATGTAGAAGGACAGTAGAATACGCTTCTCAAGATTTTTGCGCACACTGATGCAGAAAGATAATTGCATTTATTTGCATTTCTTTTTTGGGGAGAAATGACAAATTTCCAGGCATGTGGCCTTTGTTTATAATTCGCATTCTTTCCGCATGCATGAAAGAAAACTTCATGCACGGGTTTCTCAAAATTAAAGTTGGACCTCGATATACCAGTGAACCTCCAGCCCCATACTTTCTACTTATACGTGTCCCGCATGCACTAATGACGAATGGGATGCCTAATAACTGGTTTATAAAGGAGCACTGCAACGTGCTATATTTCGGATGTGAAAGAAAAAGCGGTCACTTTACTACACACGTTCTCTAACAGAGTGCATTTGTTAATCCGCCAAAGAACCAGAAAATAAAGTTTACTAACTCATTAATTTATACACGAGTAGAGATTCCACTCTACCAAAAAGTTACTTGTATGTGCTTTGAACGATTCACTAGCTCTTAATTGCAGCTATGTTTGTCGGAATACGTGTACAGAAGACAGGCGGCTATTTAGAACCTCTTCTACATACCTTCTGCGAGCTTCGGCTGCATTCCGACCAAATTATCCACATATTAAAAGTATGCCTGTTTATCGCCGTTCCTTAACACACCCGCCTTTGTTGATATGTTGACAGCAACTGTAGTGTTGCTGTACCATATAACAGCCTGCGACTATGCGTTCGAAAACGAGCCTTACTAACGCAAGGGGGCGCATTAGACTGGTAGTGCTGAGAAACGTGCAGCGAGTGGCTGACCGGTTGTTATCTCTTCGTATTCTGATGTATCTTACCTGCAGGCAATAATACCCCTGTGAAAACAGTTATTAGGCATTCCATTCACCACTAATGCATGCTGGATAGTTATAAGTGGAATGTACAGCGCTGGCAGGTTATCTGGTATATTCAGTTGGTCAGCTCTGATATAGGTCATACTGTAAATCTTTTTACTGAATATACTCTAATGACGGTGAACAAATTATAATTACAAGTAATAATGTTCATAGTGGTGCCCATTCACTATATAACTAGAGAAAAATATATATAGATCAACCACCTAATTACAGTATAATCTGAAAGTATTATTTATCATATAAAAGTGGGCATGCTTCGGTTCTTGGAGCCATCCTTACTCCATCATTGGCTCCATTGGTTATTGATTATTGATATTTTATCAAGCTAATTCTAAGTCAAGCAAATTAGTGAAATGTGTTAATTATGTCTTCAATGGTATGGATAGTCGTAAATCCCCTAGAAGTGAGGTTGAGAAGACTGTCTAAAATCTATTCTTCTTTCATTATTTTAATCTCAAAGATAGATAAAGACACGGCCCAGTGTTCCAATATTCGCTGAAAGAGGCAAACGGTATTGATCGACCGTTATTGTCGACATTCTCAAGCGGGGAAAATAACAAATAGTGACTTTTCTCCCATTTGTATTTTCATTGACACCTCGAGGACATATCACGGAGGGGAAGTATCGCATCTCTTTGATAGATTCCTTTTTCTTATCCTCATTTACTCTTCCTTGATGGTATGTGGAGCGCTACGGCTCATTTAATATCTCACTTTGGGGCAAAACTGAAGGTTGAATCGATCGGGCTGATGTGAGAAGCGATGAGAATCCATGAAGAACAAACCATCTCACCATCATGAATAAGACTGACTGTGGAGATAAGTTACAAAGCTCTCTTTTGATTGTGTTTCTCATCCTGGCAACATTGAGAAATCAAATCTCAAGGTACTCGTCAAAGATGCAATTTAAATTTCAAGCCACTTTTCCATCACGCAACAAATTTTGCTCATATTGTTTACACACAACGCACAAGTTCATGAATTTCCTTGTCGCGCCACTCTAAAACTCATACAATAAATGTTGCATTGGGTGCTTACACTACTCTATTCGTACGGCTCAACAAGAGTCGTCTCTCCGATGAAGATTTTTTACAACAGTTCATCCAAGAACATTTTAAAGCTAAACAAGTGTTTACGTGTTTCGATATGCATATTCGATATGCTTTTAAAGTGTACAGCTTCGATTTTAACGTGTCACAGCCATGTGGTCAATAATGTTTATAATTTAAGCTGAAGATGGCGCTAATAGGTGTCGAAACGTATTAATTCTAACAAGACTATTTCTTGTGAATAGCCACAATTAAGCATTGGATAATAAATTCTTGTAACAATTTAGTATAAACATGGCTGTTTTACTCGACAGCTGCTGAATGTGATTGGGAAGCATAATTTGTCTGATTTTTCCTATTCCGATCGCCCACCAGCAAAATAAATCAACCAATTCGAAACATTAGCTGTAAAGGTTTGTGTCCAGATCTCACCTGAGAAAACGGCGTTCGCAGATAACTAGTGGTGTAACACGGGAGAAAAAATAACTCAAAGATGTTCAGATACTTAGACGAAGAGAAAAGAAGCTTTCGTATCGATGATCAGCAAAATGAAAATGTCAATTTAACTGACTGAAGACATCTAACAATAAACAGTCAGTGTCGTTCAACTCCAAGCTGAGACACTACTGTACACGCATTCGACCAGAGGTCAGGACCAGGGCCCACGTGAGTTGGAGTCAAACGTTTAGCGTTAGGAGCGAGAAAAAACTGACTAACGCTGCTCGAAAATTGTTTGTTTCCATGGAAAAGATCCCAACGATGCCCAAAGAGGCTGTCGCTACATGACTTTGCTTGCTCTCAATGGCTTTTTCTTGTGAATCATTCTGAGTGGTCATGTGTTAGTTTTGTTGCTGTAAGTGTTTGTTTTCCGAATATTACTTCTGTTGATAGTTTATTTTTGTTAGTTAATTAGTGTCTATTTTACTGTTTTCCTAATTTTATTCGTGAAGTGTACTGTTAAAATCGTCGTTAAATAGTACAAATACTAGCGTATGTAGTGTTCTATTCTGTGTAATAATATAATCTCCTTACGACTGGCTGATGAATATCAGATGTGCCCTAAATGCAATTATTACAACAATATGTCTTAGGGCTGGTGTTATCCGAAAGTTAGTGGTAAAGCAACAAAATGTGTAACGGAAATGACGTCAAAAATGTTTTCCCTAGCAAAAGTGACCTTGAGACGTGCACGGGCTGTAGATTTGTATAAATAGAGTGTGTTGAAATAGAAGTCACTAGTGTAGTACCACGGCCAACTAGATCTGCGCTGCATCAATTCGGCCGTGATAGTACTGAGATTCAGATCAATGTAGAACTAATATGTAAATCCACAGCCTCCTGTTTAGGCTGGCGGCCATCTGAAATTAGCAGCCGTTGATGTTTTACAGAGTAACAGTGACCTCGAGAGTTATATATTATTGCTCTCTCATTCATATATTATTAGAAAATTGAAATTCGCCTTCTTGGATCTGGTTGGAAGATCAGCTTTCAGCCGACGCTGGATAGACCCAAAAACTATGATTGATTTTCGGCATAGGAATTACTCCATGAGAGATACCTAGTTGACGCCGAACTTATCCAGAATGGTTCCCGTATAAGTATTTAAGGAAGACAGTCAAAAATAAAAAAAAGATGTTCTACAATGCTAATCTATCACCGTAGAATTCTGTTTCTCTACAGCGCACGATTAACGGGCCTGCTCCATCAAACTCCTACTACTAAATTAAATTAACGTTACCTCGCTGCTGAAGGAATGATTGAATTATATCTGAAGGAAAACATTATTGACAGTGTGCTTTTCTAACAGTGTGCTTCTAATTACAATTTTCTGAAAAGGAATACCATTTTCTGAGAGGGAAGCATTAACTAGATATTCGTACAGCTTTCCTCTAAACAATATATTTATAGTATATATTGTATATGTAATTGTTTTGCTCATATGTACAGCCCGGACTTTTAGGTAGTAATACGTTAGAAATATCCAAAAACAACAGCCTGTTTCAAATTTCAACCGGGTCACGAATGGAATGAATGAAGCCTTTATCTACCGGCGAGAATAGGAACTGTGCCGGCTGCCAAAGCAAGCCTGCCTGCGGCAAAATTTAATGACTGACAGATGTAATGGAATTATTTTCGAGAGTGATGCTAGAATGAAATATGACAGGGAAAACCCGGAGATAAACCTGTCCCATCTCCTCTTCATCCAGCACAAATCTCACATGGAGTGGCTGGGATTTGAACCACGGTACCCAGCTGTGAGAGGTCTGTTAGTAATATGTTCGAATGCCAACTAATGTGGCTTGTGGGAAGTGTAGAGTAGCCCGCTCTTTCGTAGCGTACAGAGGGTAACATAAAATCTAGGGGCTCTAATAGCCCTTTGTTGCCTGAATAGTGAAAAATAATAAGTATACTTGATTTTTTCACCTTATTCTAATGGAATATGTTCAAATAGTAAATGCTAATACTTTCAAATCATAATTTTAATTTTTGGTATTTTTTTGGGGCCTGGTACTTTTAAATACCGTCAGGCGTATAGGAGGCTTCATATTTGGGTAGATAAGAATGTTCATATTTTGGAATTATATCACATTTATTGTTTCAAAATATTAGTAGAACATGTTTTTCATATCTAAAACTATTTCAAAAATATAGAAGCAAAATTTGAAGCAAATATGTGTAATAAGAATGAAGTTTCCTAATATTATTGTTCATATGTAGAACATCTTTTATACATCCTATACAGCTAACACATTATGATACTCTGCAAAGGTGTTCTTTTTTTCATTGCAGCAAAGAAAAACACTACATGTAGTAGACTTTGAATGCAGTCTTGACTGCACCTTCTTTCTCGAACACACCTCACATCGACCACGGTTTTCTATAAAAACAACAAAATTATTTCCACGATTACTTAGTCTGACATCACTGGGCACAGAATATTTTGTTTTCCTCCTTTTTGGTAGACAAGTTTGCTCTGGTGACTTTGGTGATTTCATATCACGTGAAAGTTTCCCTGGAAGAGGAATTTCTTTCTGGTTCATCAGTCCTAGGGCCACATTACGCCGGAATGCCATTAGAGGGACTTTTTCATGCAGATTACAGTATATGATGTAGGCAATGAAAAATGCTATTTCAATCATTCCCCAAAATAATCTATGCCACCATTTTTGGATCGACGGTCTAAAGCATATACGCCTCGAAGTCTGTCAGCATGGTCCACTCCACCCGTGTGTGCATTGTAGTCTTGCACAACAACCGGGCAATCAACAGTAACATTATTTCCATCCTTCTGTTTCCTAGAAACAGTTGTGGGTTCTGTTCCATGGAAATTAGATGCTAAGCACACACCTTTACTGTCTTTCCATAGAAAAACACTGATATCCATCGAAGAAAAGCATTACTTTCGGTTTTGGATATGACTAGCATGAGACCCTCCATAGGGCCTGACGGTACTTCTAAGTGCCTCGCCATTTACTAGCTATATATCCACACCAATTGCAAATTTAATCAATTTGAGTATTTTATTGCATTACAGAAGCATACTTACATGTACTAAGATCACTTGCAGGTCGAATGTAATAATAGGAGCTAAGAAATAATCAATCAAAATGTCATTTGTTTACAGTGATAACACTATGACTACACTCCTAAGAATAAAACGATCTCCCGCGTTTTTCACCAATACCAACCTCAAAATGAAATATCTCTGTTTCAAGAATTAGTTACTTGAAAGTACCATGAGGAAAATACAAGGGTAGGATTTACTGAATAATTCCAAAGCCATGAAATGTGAGATGGTACTTTAAAGTACCGTCAGGCAACAAAGGGATAGGTCATCCCCTAATGTTTATGTAAATATCATAGCAGAATCGTTGTGCGGACTAGAGTATACTTCTTAACTGGTTCAGTAAGTTTGCGTTCAAATCTGTTATTGCCTAAAATCCGACCTCTTCTCACGAGTGAGCACTGTGACCTCATACATGCTGTGCCAGTTGTTCTGCTGCTTCCATTGTTGTCAGTTTCCTGCCTCTCGTATGATTACGCTTAAAGGCCTCTTGGTGATCTCCGTCACCTCATCAACTCATTTGCTTCGTGCTCTTCTTCTTGGCCTTTAATCTTTGACTGCGGCCTGTGTAAGTCATCTTGTGATGTGGCTGATGGATTGTAATATCTTCTGGTAGCATAGCAAAGAAAGACATCTTCTCATGCTCAGCTTTTCCCTGATTGAGGCATTCGTTCTTCTTCTGTATGTCCAAGGTATTCTTAGCACTAGATTTCCAAGGCGTCAATACTCTGATGTTCTCTAGCTTTGAAAGTTCAGGTTTCACAACCGCACAAGTAGATGGAAACATAAGGGTGTACAACAAGCAAATTCCTCTGTCACGCCAGACAGTTTTCAACTTTTCCATTGCAGAACATCCATAATATTCTTTTAATTTCCTGTTCACAATCATATTTATCACTCAGAACTGAGGCTAGAGTACATCATTAGACTAGTGAACTAAAGGTGCCTGCCACGGTAGGTATAGTTTATTAAGGTAAATCTCCAAATCAAGGGTCTGATTTTATATCTTAATACGTTTCAATAAGATAACGAGCTCTTCCTCACTGATGGCTCCAGACTGCAGAGATGAAATTTCTCAGGATCATGGTTCAGGAAATTGAATGAATAAGATCTGTAAGAAGAAGATCCGTCTTGAGACCCTAGTGAAACAGACTGTCTCTAATGTAATAATAATGTTATTTGCTTTACGTCCCACTAACTACTTGTACCGTTCTTGGAGACGCCGAGGTGCCGAAATTTAGTCCCGAAGGATATCTTGTATGTGCTAGTAAATCTTCCGACACAAGGCTAACGTATTTGAGCACCGGATTGAACCAGGATCGAACCTGCCAAGTTGGAGTCAGAAGGCCAGCGTCTCAACCATCTGAGCCACTCAGCCCGGCGGTCTGCAATGTAATAGCAAAGTCGAGACTGGAATGTTAAGTGAATGGAGTCGAAGTGGCCATCTAAAAAGTGGATGGAAAGAGATCTGGACGGAAGAAGACCTAGATACCGACCGAGGAAACAGTGGATCAGTCAACTGAAGCAGGACTAGGCTGGAAGAGGCATAGAATTCGCTCCAAGCAAAACAGAAGATGTTTTGTCTGGACATACACCGTTGATGAGCGCTCGTATACAGCACGCAAGGAACTGGACACGGTTAACTGATGATGATGATGTGAAGAGTTGAGCTCGGATTTCTAAGCAATAATAGGTTAGAATGTAAGGTAGGTCGATGCAGGCCTACATCAGGCTCCTTAACACTTCAACCATTGGCCAAAGAACAGTCAATCAGCGACCGCCCCCTTAGCATGGCGGACCAATAGGTGAGCAGCGTACCGTAGCCTGCACCATAAAATGAGGTGGAATGACATTACCACGGTCGGTAGATGCATATTGGGTCTCGGCCCATAAGTGGCCACTTCTGGTCAGTGGTCCAGTATCCTGCACTCAGACCGGCCAACCGAGCGGAGGATGGGTAGTAGTAGGAACACCACTTCATTCCACCGAGAGGTTTGCTGCTATCGAAGTCAGTCGGAATCCTTGACAATGCCAAACGCAGTCTTCGGTGAAAGGTCGGGACAACCACTTGCCCCTGAACTACGGCCTACAACCCTGGACAACAGTGCCATTGTTTGTAGCGCCTGCCGTGAAAGCATCAATTACTTAAGCAAGTAACAAGTATACTCTAGTCTGCACAACGTCAATGTTATGAGGGTTGCATGCACATCATGACATCCCCTAGAATGTATGTTACTCTCGTTACATTATAGAAGAGCGGACTCTATGACCTTTGCTGATAACCAAATTACTTTACATTTTAACCTATTACTGCCTGCAATCCGGGGTCTGATGATGATGATGCTAAGCATTGGGCGTGATATTCGATTGGCATTGTTGCTGATTTCTCGTGAAGGTGGCCATGGTTCGAGTTTGGGACTGTTTGAAATGAAAAGTCGTGTGTACGTGAACCAGGGGATTCAGCGGCTATGTTCGTCAGTGACGTAAAACAATAAGCTTGCTTGAACACAAATATGATTACTGCAAAAAGATGAAGTCAATCACGTGTTCTTGAAAAAGGAAAGAAGAATGATTTGCTGCCGGCCCCGTGGTGTAGGGGTAGCGTGCCTGCCTCTTACCCGGAGGCCCCGGGTTCGATTCCCGGCCAGGTCAGGGATTTTTACCTGGACCTGAGGGCTGGTTCGAGGTTCACTCAGCCTACGTGATTAGAATTGAGGAGCTATCTGACGGTGAGCTAGCGACCCCGGTCTAGAAAGCCAAGAATAACGGCCGAGAGGATTCGTCGTGCTGACTACACGACACCTCGTAATCTGCAGGCCTTCGGGCTGAGCAGCGGTCGCTTGGTAGGCCGAGGCCCTTCAAGGGCTGTGGTGCCATGGGGTTTGGTTTGGAATGATTTGCTAATCAGAGGAAAGGATGTACAGCAAATCTTATTCTTCGCGTACAGACATTACTCATAGGGTTCTGCAGCGCATTAAGAAAGATGGAGTGAGTCGGCAACATCAAAGTATTTGGAGAAATTATGCTCCATGTAGTTCCGTCAGTCACCTTCAGGATCGCTTTCCACAACCCTAGCGTCAGCATTCGCGCCTGTTGAGGTCCTGCTCAGTTTTATACCTCTCAACTCTTCGCGGGCGGAATTATGTACACAAATGTGCTCATAGATGGCGGAAGTTGTTCGTTAACCTCAACTGATCACGGAAATCCCCTCAGTATCTCACAATATTTTTTCTCCTGTTATACACACGTTGCGTGACGCGTGCGAGCACTTACTACGCATTTTCGCGGTTTTCGGGTGAAATGCGTCT
Source organism: Anabrus simplex (assembly GCF_040414725.1). NCBI lineage: Eukaryota > Metazoa > Arthropoda > Insecta > Orthoptera > Tettigoniidae > Anabrus > Anabrus simplex. Next base: position 499,857,404 of record NC_090267.1, read on the forward strand.
TTGAAACAGATTAGCGATACCGATATAGTATCAAAATTCGATTATACAAACAAAAAAGTGTCGGATTTTAGTGTATGTGACTCTGAAGTCGAAAATTCCCTCTTCAGCTCAACTGAGAGCAACAACCGCACAAGTGACCCTAGCGGCAACAGAATGGCTCTGATATATATGATATGGCGTATGGCTTTTAATGCCGGGAGGTCCCAGGACGGTTTCGACTCGCCAGTTGCAGGTCTTTTGATTTGACTCCCGTAGGTGACCTGCGCGTCGTGATGAGGATGAAATTATGATGAAGACAACACAAACACCCAGCCCTACGCCAGGGAAATTAACCAATGATGGTTATATTCCCGACCCTGCCGGGAATCGAACCCGGGACCCTTGTGATCAAAGGCCAGCACGATAAACATTTAGCCATGGAGCCGGACAATGTACGTAATACAGTCACGGAACTACGACTATTATTCCCGTTCGTAATATTGATCAAGGGCCAATGTTGCCGTCAAACATTGATGCTGAAACACATCCAACAGAATATTTATTTATGGTATTTGTGCTGAGTGCGGTTGATTATCTGTTACTATCCTTAGACTAATTTTTCCACATTTGACGAACAAAGACACAAAAATAACCAAAACGTCATTGAAAGTAGCTTCCTGAACATTTATTTCATAATAATAGACTAATGAGTACCGGGCCGCACTACGGCTCTACATTCGGGAAAAACGCGCGACTTCCCTGAGGATGATTTTCACGCGATTTCCCATGTTTTCTTCCAGGTAAATGCCGGGACAGCTCCTGTTCGCAGGCCAGAACCGTTTCTTTCCCAATTTCACTCACCATAATACATTTCATATTCATCTGCTCCTCAACTGAGATTGATATCGGGAAGGGCATCCGGACGTATAAACGTGCAATGTAAATTCATCTCACCTCATCCCCGATCCTGTTTCAGGAAATGAGACTAACTGGTGGACATACAGAGGATTAACGTGTACTTAAATTTAACCATTATTACATCATATCATGGTGTGTCCCTTGTGCCATTCTTCCGTTGAAGAAATGACGAGACGATATTTACGATACTTAGGTAATTTTTTATTTCACTACATTAGAGTTCATACCTTCCACTTCATATCTGTAGATCCCTTACCATGGAAATAGTGAACTGAAATGAGTATGCTTTTCACTTCTTTTAAAAATACAACGTATAACAATCTTTCTTTCTGTCTTAATCTGTTTACCCTCCAGGGTTGGTTTTTCCCTCGGACTCAGAGAGGGATTCCACCTCTACCGCCTCAAGGACAGTGTCCTGGAGCTTCAGACTCTCGGTCGGGGCACACAACAGGAGAGGATGACCAGTACCTCGCCCAAGCGGCCTCACCTGCTATGCTGAACAGGGTCCTTGTGGGGGGATGGGGAGATTGGAATGGATAGACAAGGAAGAGGGAAGGAAGCGGCCGTGGCATTACGTTAGGTACCATCCCGGCATTTGCCTGGAGGAGAAGTGGGAAACCACGGAAAACCACTTCCGGGACGGCTGAGGTGGGAATCGAACCCACCTCTACTCAGTTGACCTCCCGAGGCTGAGTGGACCCCGTTCCAGCCCTCGTACCACTTTTAAAATTTCGTGGCAGAGGCGGGAATCGAACCCGGGCCTCCGGGGGGGGGGCAGCTAATCACACTAAGCACTACACCACAGAGGAGGACCACGTATAACATTAACTAATAAAATATGGCTTGGTGTTCAGCAGCGTGTTTAGCCTCCTCATAGCTTCCCAGTCTGCTTCTGCCGCTGTTTCACACACACACGGCTATAGGGGCTGATATTGAGTTTATTTCGTTTTTAGGCCGTTAACAATTGGTTGTCAAGGACTGCCTGGCCGAGGCGGTAAAGGCGTGCTAGGTTCACCCGGAAGGACGTGGCTCGATTCCCCGTCAGGAAGTCGTAAACTTTAAGTAACCCGATTTCCACTTCCGGAGGTGCACATAGCCCTGAGATTCACTCAGCCTACACCAAAAATGAGTACCAGGTTAATTTCTGGGGACAGAGGTGGCTGAGTGTAGAACTAACCACTCTACCCCACCAAGTGCCGAGGTTACGGGTAGTGGAAGCCTTTACCTTCCACCCCTCCAAGGGCCTTCATGGCCTGTACGGAGATGACTTTACTTTTTTTGCAGAACTCTTTGTACAGGAGATAAATCTACGTAATAATTAGTACATAAATTTTATGTGTGACCCGTTATAGTAGTTAGGTCTGTTCAGTTGGTACAAATCACTGTTGTTCAGTGTAAGTTTACGTGCGGCCGCCATTTCCTGCGCGCTGCTGTTGAATCGACTGAGCTCTCAAACGATGTGAAAGGCAGAATATGATGTGTAGAGCTGTAGTTTGCTGCCATCTATATTTTGTTCGAGAACTATATGAACCAAATCTTATACTGCAGTGCCGATCGACGCATATAGTACGTTTTTATTGTAGTAACAATAATGAAAACTAGAGAACGTACGCCGTACGGGCTTCGTTCTCCCCACTAAATGTCACAGCCCGTACGGCGTACGGTCTTCAATCTCAATGTGTTAAGCCCAATAGTGGTATTACAGGTAGTGGCTGTTTTAATGAGTATTTTCGTAAATATGGTTTACTGTTGTGTTCTGTTTTGTACACGTCGTGAGGAAAAGCGTAAATCCATTTCGTTTCATAAGTTTTCTGTTAATCAAGAATTACGAAATAAGTGGGTTTCAGCTGTTTCTCGCCAAGGTGATAAATCAGGTACTGCGTGCACTCCTTCGGAAATGTCGACGATTTGTAGTAGACATTTTAGAGAACAAAATTATAATGTGAGCACAACTAGAAGGTGTCTTCTGCTTACACTGTACTTTCAGCATTCGGATTTGCTCAGCACAAAAAAAGTGTATGCAATTTTGTTTCTATCTTTGAAGACTACGCAACTTAAAGAAGTATAGGATCACAATTTTCACCATTTTTAAGACCAGTAGTTAGGAAGTCTCTTCGAAGGAGACTGCTAAAAGAGGCACCATTATTAAAAAGTTAGGAAGGTAACTTCAGAATCTTCAGAATGAATTGCACAAGCATAATATTAACAAATATGTTATAAATGAGCAGCTGTCCGTAATTCACAATGAAGGTCGACAAGGTAGTGTTGACGTCACATTTTTTGCTGGAAAATACTAGTTGTGTTTACAGCCTAATTCTCTTCCTGGGAGTCAAAGCCAGGTCCTCAACCCCAAATCTTTTCGAGATCGCGAAGGGTTGAGGTACCCTAAAACATCATGTGTGGCGTTACTATAGCAAGTTATGCAGATCATATCCCCCTACGTCCAGTATCTACCATGCAAACTGTACATGTTCATTAAAAGACAAATTTTTCAGACGTATAAGTGTGACAAATGCAATATCTCTGAACTTTCTAAACTTACGATTTTTCTTTTGGAAAAGTTCATGAAACCGCTCGTGGACAACCTAGCCTTTTATCCCACGAGCAGGAATGAAAGAGTTTTACAGCTTTACAATAACCTCTCAAGAGAAGAGCACAAAAGTGTTAATGAGTTACTGCTTGTAACTCCGGCGATAGGAAACATGAAAGTTGTAAACAGGCATATAAAAGGGTCAGAGCATTCTCTCATCTCTAAAATGAATTCATATAGTGCGCTCATATGTACTGTAATAAAGTGCGATCCTGGTGGCAGAGTGCTGAACTCCAGTGTTACCCAGTCGCTGCGCGTAGTGTCCCGGCTTAGTACAGTAATTTATTTATTTTAATTTATTTATTTGGCTTAAGAAATGGCGAAGTTAGGGTTCGTGGCCCTCTGTTACACGTAATCACACAAATTACAAGTTAATACATATATAAGAGGCATGTACTATTCTATTATAAAATCAAGGATAAATAACACATATGGAGAACATGTAAAGAGGAATGAAAGCAAAGCTCAACAAATAAAAACAATGTAAAAATAAATCCGGGGCATAAAATTAAAAAAGGGTGGGAAAAATTCACAATGAAAAAGTTACATACGAACTGAAAAATATAAGCAATGCTTAAACAGAATACACTACATAATAAAGTAACGGAAATACAAGTATTGACGTAAACTTTGATCTATGTACACGAGTTAAAAGCTAAATATTTTTTACATTTACTCAATAACAATAAAATATAATAAAATCCTAATATTAATTATAGAACAACAGTGTTCTTCAGCTGTACAGTAAAATGCCAATGTTACTAGCCTACCTAACACAACCACACAATCTGACATACATCACCAATCACACGAAGGAATTAGCGGTATTCAAGAGGTAATCTCTGCATGCAGTTTTAAATTTTAATATTGGCTTAGAGTTCCTGACAGCAGCTGGAAGTGAATTCCAATGTAGTGACCCAGCCACAACGAAGGATATATTATACATTGAAATGTGGTTGATGCGAATAGCAAGGGAAGTGCCAGATCTAGTGTAACAGTTATGGAATGATGATAATAAATGGAATTTTGAAGAACTGTATTTGGGTAGATTTTCATTAGGAGTTTGATAAATCAACGTAAGTATGTGAAACTTCCGTCGCCTGTCAGGATTCAGCCAGAAAATAGCTGTAGAGCTAGGGGTTATATTTGCATCATAACTTAAGTTAAAAGCACACCGAAGACCAGAATTCAATGCTCGTTGAAGTTTTGTAGTTTTTTAGTTTGTTCAAGAGTCGCTTCAACGAGGACAATGTCGCAATAGTCAAGTATAGGTGTATCAATGTTTGACGAAGTTTTATCTTTATGTCTTTTGGCAAGATGTCCTCAGTCGTTTCAGAGGGTGTAGCGTCGCGTACATCTTTCTACATGTATTTTCTACGTACGCATGCCGGTCAGGAGTTTCAGTCAGGGTCATACCTAGGTTCTTCACGTCCTTACTTAACGGGATTACGGTTGCATTTAATGTCACCGGAGGAATAGTATGACTTTTATACATGACGTTTTATAATTTGTAAGAACCGATTATAATTGTTTGAGGATTTTCAGGGTTAAGTAGGAGAGAGCTTTCACTGGCGTATACACTGAGTAGTTGAAGGTCGGAGTTAATATCTCTTATTGCGTTCAATCTATCTTTTATATTAATGTGGAAGTTAATTTGTAGGTCATCGTCGAAAAATGTGATATCAATTATGCTTTATTTTAGAGGATACATTATTGACTGCACCGGGCGGTACACCTCTACGACGCAAGTTCAAATCTTGCGCCAATTGAAACTTCCCTACTGGAGAAACCCGGAACTTTAAAAACTGAACTAACTCTACTGTTTATCAGAAGATGTCACTGAGTGTTTTTGATTTGCTTTTGTTTTTCATTAATCAAGAAGTGTGGACATTCTCTAACAGATGTCTCTACCAAAAACTATGATAACGCACTCTGGTGTAAAGGAATGAACCTTCTTGGAGAAATGTTGTATTCATAAGTTTTGTCTTTACTAAATTTTGTTCTCTGGTTTGTGGGTTGGCAACATTAATCCTTTCTTTCCGCCTGTTTTGAATTTAGCCAATCAGTAATTTCTGTAATTAATTTTCCTCCAATCATTGCTTTCTTCTTCGAATTTCCATGTGTAATTATTAGTCAACCAATAAAAATTGAGGGTGTGTGTCTACTCATTCCTGAAAGGTCTCGAATTTTCCACGAGGGTATAAAAACTGCTGATTTTCTTGTCTCCGGGCCACTCGTATAACATCTAACTCAGTGTGTGAATATGTAGCAGGGGGCTGGAAGCGCCTCTTTCTTCAGGCAGCAGCTCTTCAACAAGGTAATGGCCTTTAACATCCTTATTTCTTGCTAGCTCAGCAGTTTAACTCTCGGGGAGGGTTCGAAACCTTTAATATGTAAACTATTAAACATGTAAATCCCTTTTCCTGCTAAACTTCAGTTTTCTTGAACTTTAATTCGGGGATAGAGAGCTTTACCCTCTCGAGCTCCCTTTCATTTGAAATTGAGGTGACTAAGTTTTCATAACCGTTTCTTTTCGTTCTTAATGTATTAAAGTTTTCTCATACGGGTCACCTCCCTAGCTTGGGATTAGCCCATGTGTATCGGCCTAGAGCCACTTAGGTTTTAAAATGTATATTTAGGAGTGCAAGTTCACGCCTCCAGTCCTTTCTGTACTTTGGGCCAGTAACTTAACTTGATGTTTTGTTTTCTTCATGCGAAGGCCCTGTAGGTTGGGTATTAAATACCCCAATTTCTTTGTGTGCCTTGAGGGCAGTTAGAAGTGAAGTTTGTGGTGGCCTTTGATTGGCTTGTAAAATTGAGAGCATGTCCGCTCTTTCTGGTATTTTGGAAGGTGTTTCTAGGAGGCTTGACATTATTAAGCGGGAGCAAGAGCTCCATGTAATTAAGGGTTTTCTGCCCTTTTGTGATTGTGAGCTGAGAGCTCAAGGATTGATGAATTTGAGCCCGTAGCCCAGAATTTGTAAAGACCACTTAATTGGTCCTTTTCTTGTAAAGCGGCATTGTGCCTGATTTTCTTTGTTGTTTCCCCTAGTGGAAACTGGTTAAATTTTTCTCTAATTTTGGACTTCTTGATTGTGTACCTGATTTAACTTGTTGTTATTTATTGTACGTTCAAAATTCTATGTTACCATTGTTAAGTTTTGAAAATATAACCTTTATTGAAATTTTAATTCATCGTTCGAACTTGTACTTAGACCCATTCCAACCCGCACCTTCTTTCACCTCTGACCTCCACGGATAACTCCATAACATTGATATAGAGAGCAAACAGGAGAAGACCAAGGACAGAACCCTGTGGATCTCCGCCCTTCCTGACCCGCCACCGTAAAGTAATATCGTGGTTACGATCTCTAAGGTAAGAGCGGTAATTTGTTTGAAGATTCAGTACTGATGTTTTTAAGTTTTTAAGAAACATGTATGAATACTAGCAAGATACCCGTATTTCGCTACGGTTTTATACTGAAATTTATAATTGAATGCGTATTGTTTTAGATATACAATCCGCCGAGATTCGCGATCTGACTCGTTTTCTGCGAGAATCCGCCAAAATTCGCGATCTGACTCGTTTTCTAATAGATTACGGTAAGTTTCCTCCCATTTTTCAATCTTTAATTCCAGCAATTGGTTTCGTACTTCCCGGGCTAGGTCCAGGTATTCCACCCGGTCAGTTGGGTCCCTAAATCTTAGAGTGATTGCTATATGCTAATAAAATTATATAACAGGAACATCTAATCATTCTCCATAAAATTCAAATATTCGTATTCCGATGTAGCCTACAACCTATTCACGTGTAATTTATATTACGTAGAGTCTATTAAACATGTTCAAGCTTTTAAAATGGAACCTGTGAACATATGAGATTTTACAGATTTATTGAATGTTTTACGGTCTTCTCTTAGTTTCATCCACATTAGTCGACTAAGGTAGATGTTGAACCCATGACCTTTGTGCCCTAAGAATTTTAAGTATTAAAATTATTACAGGAGACCCCATGTCAATTGTAATAAGAAGCTCGCATTTTTATATATCTCAGAGGTGACACGTGGCAAGGGGTTGGCTACTTTCCGCACCTGCCGTAACTGGATGGATACAGAAGAAAGTTTATGTTGAATGTATATATTTAAATTAAATAATTGATAGTGAACGCAGTATAATGAGGGTCCTGTATTTATCTATAAGACAATTGGTCTTTAGTAAGATGGATTTGAGACTGCTGAGCCTTTTCTGTGGATTATTTCAGAAGAGACGCGCGTGTCTATTTTACCCACGCTAAGTCGACAGAAAATAGTGCCTATCAAATGAGTTCATTTAACCACTTAATTTGGTAAGAATAAATTTTAAATGTTCATGAACATTGCCGCTAGCAAGGTAGCAAGTACGTGGTTACAGCAAAAACTCTTTTAAATACAGTTCCATTAAGTCGGAAAAAGTATGCAAATTTCTTGGCGGCAAGTGAGAAATGCCTGGAGAGAGGGGATAGCTCCTATAAATTAAGAAGGGACGCCATATTGAAACCCCCTGAATTTGTATCATTGAAGCGTGAGAGAGAGGGTTGAACTGTTCAGTAAATCGTTCGTCAAAAAGTAGACTAAGTACTACAAACCTTGATTTTGCCGATGTGGTTGGGTCTTGACTCCATATGGAGATAGTTGTTCATGGCAGAAGTAATCTGATAAAGGACGGTCAAGATACCGAAGTAGTTTTTGTAAAATTTATAATATAATATTTATAATATTGTGTTGTATATTTTTTTGCTATTTGCTTTACGTCGCACTGACGCAGATAGGTCTTATGGCGACGATGGGATGGGAAGGGCCTAGGAATGGGAAGGAAAAGGCCGTGGCCTTAATTAAGGTACAGCCCCAGCATTTGCCTGGTATGAAAATGGGAAACCACGGAAAACCATTTTAAGGGCTGCCGACAGTGAGGTTCGAACCTACTATCTCCCGATTACTGGATACTGGCCGCGCTTAAGCGACTGCAGCTATCGAGCTCGGTATTGTGTTGTAAAGAGAAGTAATTCGTGTGCGGGCAACAAATACAATCAGTCGAGTTCGATCAACGAAACACCAAGTGAAGGACATTTCTTTTTTATGCTTTATTTTTCAGGAAATATGATTCAAACAAAATCTGAAACCAGAAGTGTAACAACGAATAAATAAATATAGAAGGGTTACTGGTGAACCCAAAAATGGACGCTGACGTACAATTAAGGTAGGTGAAAATGCCATCTTACCGCCTACTATATCTTGTTTTATGATGAGTATTTGTAATAGGTATTTATGACGCAGTTGGTCACCCATATGTTTTGTGAATGTCAGAAAAGTGACGAAAGGTCATTTGTTTTATTTTCTGCTTGGATAAATTTTTAAAGTATTGTGAGTGCCGTGTAACATGTTATAAAAAGTTATTAGTGAGGGTTTGGAAGTGATATCATGTCCAATGTAGATCGTCATTTCCGTGAATTTATTGCCTATATTTTGTAATGTCTAATTAAGATGTTTTATTTGACGTAAAAGTTTTCTGTTTAAATTTTGATGGAATTGGTGCAAGAAATCTGTGGTTACCCAGTTTCAATCTGGTGGAAGCGCGGTGTAGTGTTGAGTAATGTAGATCGGTGAATATTCTGTCACGAAGTGTAATACTATTCTATGTCCGTTTAAACTGTGTCTGACTGTCAATAAATAACAGTAAAGTTTGTCAGTCATTTTTGCGAAAATCCAGTTTTTGAAAAATACGAGATCATTTTATGCGAAGTTGTTCATTATTAAAGTATTTGTGCGTAATTATGCGTCGTGGATTCGAAGGATTTTGATTTCAGTTATTTTGTCAGTGAGAGTCGTCAAGTTTGAGGCAAGAGATTAGATTTGCCGTATGAATTGAGGTAGGATTTGTGAATCAGCTGATTGGAAGCCTGTAGGTGATGCCGGGATTTTTATGTGAGCCCGAGGAAGATTTTGTATAATGTTTGGGATGGAAGAGTGCGAGAGAATCCACGCAGGTATTAATTTGCGACGTGTACAATTATTGAAGGACATTTAAAAGTAAAATCTATGTGCATATCTGTTTGGTCAGAAATATTGTATTTTAATTCTATTTGCGAAGTCGAAGATTCCATTCTTAGAGGCCAGTCAAGCATGACCTGAACATGTGTTTCATATCAAAGCTGAGGGTGAGGGTCGTTTGTTTTCAATGCCGCCAGCTGATCGAGAGGGGGCAGTTCGAATAACGGGGGTTGTGTAGTGTGTTACGTGTTGAAAATGAGATAGCATTTCTTGGCAACGGAGATCATTCATTCCGTGAACTAGTTCAAATTTTTATCCGGGAGTAACGTGTAGGTTATTAGATACTGTGAATTTGTTTAATTGAGATCGTAATGTATATTTGAAACCACAGAGTTAGAGTATAATGAGCGAGGTTAGCCAATTTCAGGGTTGTTCAAAATATGGAGTGGTGGTAGTGATGACTGATATATGTTTGAGGGATGCACATATCTTTATGGAAATTTTATGATGAGATATGACATAGTAATTGGCTTACATTGTACGGCGCGGATTTTTGTTTTGTGTTTAATTATTAGGGTTACCCAAGTATTAATAATGGCTAGTATTACATTAGATTTAAAGTGTGATGTCATGAAACAGATTATAATACTGGAAATAAATCATGTAAATTTTTTCCAGCTGCACGATAAGAACAGATGATAAACATCAAACAAATTAAAATTAATTTCGTCAGAATTTGAGTAGGGACTTGTGAAAGAAACCATTCGTCCGCGGAGATAGAATTTGTTGTTTATTAAGATTCATTAAATCATTTAATTATAAAATTCAGTGAAAACCGTATTTGTGAAGTCCAAGATACATACTTGAAGATACATTCTGGAAATATTAGTTTATTTTTCTGGGGAAGTTCAAATATTAACGTAACGCTTAAGGGGACAAATCCTCTCTAAAGAACTAGAGAAACAAGGAAATGCCATTTGGTCCTTGTTTCAATGACGGTGAAATCCTGACATTCACCTCCCCGTGGTAGAGAGGGGGCAACGACCACATATAAAAATTACATTTTATATGCAGGCGGCTAACGAATGAAGGGACCGATTATCTCCCGGTATAAGGAGATCCCCTGTACCAAGTGCCAACAGTCTCTTTGAGAGTGAATGAGCGGATATGGGTAAGGGCACTCTATTGTCCTGGGGACAAAAAATTGTTCCCAAAGCCGGAGGAACCAGTTTGGTCAACGGCATTAGGATGCAGAAGGCAACGGGAAACCATTGCATTAAAGATCCTGAGAGAGCTGGCCGTGTGGATCGTCTACCTCCGTTTGGAGACGACGTCTTAAGAAGAAGAAGGGGACATATCCGAAGGTAATGGATTTTTACTGCCACAAAGTATTGTGAGCGTTGTTGTTGTTGTTGTTGTATTATTTGACTTTGATGGATTGAGCATTAAATGTGCTGGGGTTAGTAAAGTGGAAAATTTGGTCATCAGCCGATATAACTTAATTGTGTTTAGCCTTCAGCTAAGAACTTGGGTGGTCATGTGGTCATCAACCTCAGTGATTTAGATAAGGGCCATATGCCACTGTAGCATCATTCTCCTTGCGTTCATCATCCGTAATGACTCCCAAGTAACTTAGAAGTTTAGATATCGGTCCATGACATAGTCGCAGGTCACATCGGTTCAATTAAGGGTCCATGCCGTACAACCACTGTGTGGCACACACCGATTGGACTGCCGTAATTATACCCAGGGTCCAGTGTTCGTGTTACGAGGACTGGACCATCAAGAATCATTATGATGGTACATGCAGTGTCACATGGAAGCCGAATTTAAGGATTTCCAGACTTTCTTTCTTTATTCAATAATTGAGGCAATGGTTTCTAGTAAGGATGCCCATCAGGCAGTTAAGTCAAAGGCTCAACCAGTTTTCTGCTTCTCTGTGTTAAATTATTGTGGTGTTAGGTGGACAAGATTGAATCCAAAATATTGAATTATTATTTTCTTCCGTAAATTTTTCAAAATAAAATACGAATATTTTGTCAATAGACCTTTCATTTGAGTAGATAGATTAGGATTACTGAACCCTACCTTTTACCTCAGCAAGTGACGAAGAACCCGAAACGACCCAAGAGACAGATCTCATGAAAATTGCTGATATGTAAGGAAGGTAGGTACCCTTCATTGTGGCCCAAGGGTTCGATGTATAGAACTAGGTGTTTACGGACATGGTACAACGTTTAAGAAAAATCACAACTGTGACAAAATCGCAGGTTCCTGTCACAGTACCTTTCCCGGAAGGGAGCAGTTCGGAGTGGTGACTAGAAAATCTTGTCACAAACCATCTCTAATTGCGATTGTCCCGCTCTCCCTGCCCTACCGGGTCGACTCGTCAACTTGAGTTGGTAATGTTTCCGAGTACGAGTGACTCGAGCAGCCGAAGTATTAGACTCGTCACATAGCTACCAAATATGATATAGTTGATCAATATTCTCTTGCATTCTTGCAGGAGTGCATTAATTATAAAGTTAGCTGGAAATTTCTAACAGGGGTTATTTCCCTTATACCAGTCATTATCTGATGTAAAATAGTTAATCATACGATTATTACAGAGGCTCAAATCAGAGACCATTGTCTTCCAGACGGCTAAGTTAATACTTCAATTATGATAATGCATGCACGAGAATATCACGTTTTTCCTTGTTAATATTGAATAGCTGCTTGCGGTGCGCTCTACTGAGGAAAGTTTGAATTGCGCTCTCCTTGGACTCTCGCGCCCTCTGTCGATCAGTAGTATAACGCCAACCTCCGGAGCACAAGATCGTGGTTTTGATCTCGGTGGAGGTGGTCGTATATATGAAGGGAGGAATGAAAGTCCGTTCGACACTCCATGTCGCGTGATGTTGACATGTAAAAGATATCTGTTGAGACACATTAGGTGTTTACCAACAAAATTAGTACTCAACCACAGATCGACCAAGAGAGATCCGGCTTACTATGCCATCTGGTAAAGTAATTGTAGTGCAAGCAGCCTGAATGGCGTCAAATGAAAATACTTTCTCATGGTAGCTGAGGCCTTGCGATTATTACATCATTATAACGATATAAATGCCATTGAAAAGATGTCACGTTGCAAGTAACTAGGATGCTTATTAATCCTTAAATCCGGCTCCATGGTTAAATGGTTAGCGTGCTGGCCTTTGGTCCAGATGATAGCGGGTTCGATGGAATAGGAAAGGACTAGGAGTGGGAAGGAGGAGGCTGTGGCCTTAATTAAGGTACAGCCCCAGCATTTGCCTGGTGTAAGAATGGGAAACCACAGAAGCCATCTACGAGGGCTGCCGACAGTGGAGGTCAAACCCACTCTCTCCCCGATGCAAGCCCGCAGCTGCACCACACAGCCAGCTTGCTCGGTTTAGTAGCAAGTGTCGCCTAGCCCGCTCTTTCATAATGTACCAAGAGTAACATAAAATCTAGGGAGTCTGTTAGACTATACCCCTAATAGAAATCGACTTTCAACCTATTAGGTCGTGTTGCTTACGGTTAGTACGTTTTAAAGTATACTTGCGGCCTCATCCCTAGGGGGTGCATTTCTTTTCAGGCACATCCCCAATGGCACTGAGTTGTGTGTACAATTTCAACCACATAAGAGTCCTCCTTCCATTCTTAAATTTCTGGCAGTATCGCGAATCGAACCTGTGGCCCCGGCGACGGCAGCTAATAACACTAACCATTTCGCTATGGAGGCGGACTATTATACGTGTTGAAGTGATGTTAAGTACTGAACAAACATGGCCAACTGGACACCAGTGGGATCCGAAACCACAATCTCCCGATTTCGCGTCTGTTACTCTACCAGTTGAGCTATGGTGGCCTAGGTCATCTTCATTCTGTTTTATTCAACACGTACTACATGTACGTAACACGACCTAATAGTTTGAACGTCCATTTTGATTACAATGCGGTCGTAAAAATTCAATATTCGTTGTACCCCTGTTGTTTATGCAAACATTATGGCATAGCCGTTATGCAGGTAGTGTATACATGTTACCCGCATAAGTAAGTTTGCATTCTAATCTATTGTTATTATTGTTGAAAGTGAAAGTGAAAATCCACAGCCTGTTTCTAGTCATTCGACCGGGTCAGGAATGGAATGAATGAAGGCCCATCTAGCGGCGCGGATAGGAATAATTATTATTATTATTATTATTATTATTATTATTATTATTATTATTATTATTATTATTATTATTATTATTATTATTATTATTATTATTATTATTATCATTATTAATTAATTAATTAATTAATTAATTAATTAATTAATTTATTTATTTATTTATTTATTTATTTATTTATTTATTTATTTATTTATTTATTTATTTATTTATTTATTTATTTATTTATTTATTTATTTATTTTCCTTAAATTGAACATGTACAATTTATGGGTGGTAGATGGAGAAAAGGCGCCCCACATTCATGGAAGTGCTTCCATCCCCAGCGCCTAAAATTCGGGCTCTAGTCATAATATTCTGTATGTTCAGTCCGTCAGCGATTCCGCTGGTGGGCTCCCCAACAGCTCTGCCATCAGCTGTCATAGATTGCCTAGGCATCACTGTAGAGGCGTACTAGGGAAATGAGGAGTGACGTAGTTTCCCGTTGCTTTTCTCACCGAGCCAGAGTTGCTGTTACGTATCAGTCTGCCAAGCCCACTGAAATGCATGCACCAACTGACTCTATGAGCAACATTTTCACACCATTCATAGCAGGGACTGGTTGCATAAGGATGGGCATTACTAGCATTGCTCATACCTCAGTCACTTTCATATTGTCAAAGCCAAGGATAAGACTGAGACAGATCTATGAAAGTAACAAAATTGCTCTAGCCTGTACCAGAAGACATAGTGCACTGTAAACACTAGGTCCTGCCAGCAAAGGCATCATAATATTCTGTCCAGCATTTTAGCTGTGATGTCGTTTCAGGAGACAGACAGACAGACAGACAGACAGACAGACAGACAGACAGACAGACAGACAGACAGACAGACAGACAGACAGACAGACAGACAGACAGACAGACAGACAGACAGACAGACAGACAGACAGACAGACAGACAGACAGACAGACAGATGTGATTTCATTGTCATATAATAGCGATACACTCCAAAATTCTCGCATTTTTGCACGGAACATGTCTTATGGACATGAAGAAAGACTAGGCTCGTTACAATTTCTCTTTGAAGTAGTCGAGCGCTCAACGCCATACAATGGAAGAGCTCTTTTGTAGGTTGTCCAGCTGCTGCCTGCCTCGCTGGCGTTGTCTTCTGTCGCGAGTGGAGAGGGCTTCATGTAGGAGGCGGCTTTGTTTTCGAGCAGGCGAGCATTCGCTGGCTTCGGGGACCTGTTTGCATCTGAAGAGTTAGCGCTAGGGAACAAAGCGTGAGGGAGAATGTGCATATCAAAGGATTGGAAAAGAGAATGATTTAAAAAAATGTACTTTAGGAGCAAAACTCGTGAAAATGTCTGTTAGAAGAGCGAAGTAAAATGTACACATAAGTTTCACTGAAGTGCAGCCTTTGTCGGTATAGTTCTTTGTTGAATAATGTACTGAGAGAAACTGTTACTCTAATGACCGGGGTGATTACAGTTCTGTCCTCTACTGCAGTTCAGGGTGAGACAGAGCGGGTATAAGGGAGACTCCTACAGTACCGGCCAACTTAACGTTTTCCCTTATAGTAAATAAAAAGCTATATGGCATGAGATTTTAATACTCTGATCTTGTACTTCATTAAATGCTTTTGGGATGTCAGAGTGTGATTTCCATAAAATGTTATCCAAATTTTATAATATTTAAAAATACAACAACGCTTAATTTCCAAGGACTACAGAAATCTTCTTCCAGTACCGGCCAGTACAATTTTCTAAGATATGTATAATAAATGACTAAGTTCAAACAACTACGCAGTGAATCCGGAAACACTTCATTATAGGGACTGACGTCCACTAACGTTTAGCAATAATCACTAACAAAATACAAATTACTTTCTTGTTATAAACATCCAACATTTTCCCGCCATTCATAGCAGGGACTGGCTCCATAAGGAATTAGGTTACTAATATCGCTCATACCGCAACCACTTTCATAATGATAACTTTCCTAATCAAGTCCCCGGTGAAGAGTATTCAAAATGTTAGTGGCAGCCTGTCACTGCTTGGTTTTGAGATTTTCGTTATTCTATATCGCCATGTGTTCACAACGACAGCTGAGCGCGTGAGTCAACACAGCGCCATCTTATAACAGAGTATGCGTGTGACGACATTCTTTTCCATTATTAAATTTGTTATTCTATACAACTGACCACGATCTATTCACAACGACAGCTGAGAGCACGAGCAAAACAGCGCCATCTTATAACAGAGTATACGTGTGACGTCACATATTTAGCACAAATTTTGCCATATTTTTGGAGTTATTTCGTGAAAAGTGCGTTTCAGATTTCCGTTTTCTTGCAACAGATAACAACTTCATTTATCTGTCAAATGAGACATTAAACATAACCGTACGTTAAATATTCTTGGCGATATACGCGTTCGACCCAAACACTAAAGGATCTTAACATTTTTCCTTTCAAGCACTCGCTCTCGAGTTAAAGACTCTTCACGTTGTGACTTCTATCAGTGAAATACAGTACAAGGAACTGTTCTTTTTCCCATCTCACCGTACTCGCCTATTACCTTGCACGGGAAAAGTTTCACCCCCTCCTCATTCATAACAGATCACATTTTCCTTCATTCTTAAAAACAAGAACTGGCATGCATAGGATTTGAACTGGGGCTAGTTAAACAAATATTTCAGTTACCAATAGAAATGAGTAAAATCTACGTAATGGGCTTCTAATTATAAACTTCCTAAATCAAGTCCCAGGTGAAGAGAATAGACCTTTTTTACTTGATCACACCAAGCCAAGAAAAAAACGAAAAGAAAAAAGAAAAGCATTTGTCTAATTTTGTATTTGAAAATGTATTGTGTCCTCACATTTAGATTTGTTTATTCATTAAGACATGAAGGTGTATTCATTGTTCTATATTAGCAATATAATGATACACTGGCGAAAAAAGTCCAAACACCATGAAATACAGACATAGATTATCAATATAGACCGTTATGCCTTTCAGTGTTCAGCCTGCAAGCCTCTGTGAATTTACTAATCGTCGCCACAATTCTCTATTTGCAACTAGTGCTGTGGCCTCATTTAGTTCTATACCTCTTATCTTTAAATCGTTGCAGACTGAGTCTAACCGTCGTCGTTTTGGTCTCACTCTACTTCTCTTACCCTCCACAACAGAGTCCATTATTCTCCTAGGTAACCTCCCGCCTCCATTCACCTGACATGACCCCACCACCGAAGCCGGTTTGTGCATACAGCTTCATCCATTGAGTTCATTCCTAACTTAGCCTTTATCTCCTCATTCCGAGTACCCTTCTGCCATTGTTCCCACCTGCTTGTACCAGCAAACACTCTCGCTACTTTCATGTCTGTTACTTCTAACTTATGAATAAGATATCCTGAGTCCACCCAGCTTTCGCTCCCGTAAAGCAAAGTTGGTCTGAAAACAGACCGATGTAAAGATAGTTTCGTCTGGGAGCTGACTTCCTTCTTACTGAACACTGCTGATCGCAACTGCGAGTTCACTGCAACTTTACTATATACTGGAGAAAAAATCCAAACACCATGAAAAAAGGAATGTAGAATACGGAAATTTTGGCAATATGTTTGTCGAGGTAATGTATTTAATTGATTAAAGGCGAGAAAAGGCATCGCAAATGTGTGATGCTGGTCCATTAATAACCGGTGTAATCGCTTTACTGTTGAATGCAGGTATGCCTTGTGTCGTACAGGTGCCGGATGTCAGCTTGTGGGATGGAGTTCCATGCCTATTCTACTTGGTTGGTTAATACCCGGACGGTTAATGCCTGTTGTGGATGACGTTCAATGATGTCCCATACGCGCTCGATTGAGGGCAGATCGGGGGATCGAGCATGCCAAGGCAACACGTCGATCCTTCCCCCCCCCACCTTCAGGATTGCTGTTCATGAATGACAGCACAGCAAGTCGAATCACCAGACGGGCGTACACATCTGCAGTCAGGGTGCATGGGATAACCACAAGAGTGCTCCTGCTGTAACGTTCCAGACGTTACAGGGTAATTATGTTAATTTTATTATGTGTAATTAATTCAGGAATTTAACGTCATGATATTTATTTTGGTATATAATTGTATTATAATTCATGTTTAATCATTTGCTCACTATCATTTCATTACTTTGTAACTACGACTTGTAAACGAGGGCTGAATATCCTAATATTCACTTAGATTCTTGCGACATTAGTTTAAAATTAACTTGCAGTAGATTTCCTCTATCTTGCCACATCACCGAGGAAGAAGGAAGGACAAATTTAGACACCAAGTTCTGGGAAAAGCGAGCACGTGTTCACGCGTCCTAACGTAAGCTACCGTATTTCGACCAGAATTATTCAAACTGATCACCGCCTATATTTTCAAAGGAGCGTCATGTTGCCATGGATACTGAGTGAAAGGACTAATAGAAGAACAGTTGATATCAGGGTTAAGACCCGTCAACTCTAATATCTGGAGTGGGGAGAGACGTGTCATCTGATTGGACCACGTGTAGCGACCTGTAATTAGCGCCAGAGAAGGTTATAAAAGGGCGTGTTGGAGCCCTTGGCTTCATCTTCTACGGATCTTCTACGGATCTTCTACGAGATTTCTACGTGATTCTGATCGATATTATTCTACATTATTCTACTTGATTCTCTACTTGATTCTTCGTCTCGATACTTAGAAATTCTGAATGAGGGGTGTATAGCCACTCTCATCAGGAAGTACGTACAGCTCGGCTACGAGACCGGTTTGAACCAGTCTAAGTCAATAGGTAGTATTAAACCAGATAGAAATGAAACTTCAGAGCACATTTTCAGTAAAGTTGGAAGGATTCTTAATTGAGTATCCTCTCCATATAACCCAAGGTGGTTCTTCTAACTATGACTTAGGGCTTATCTCCAATATATGGGATAAAGCATAATAGGGAGTGTTAGTTTTGAAGTCATCTTCCAATTAGTGGTGGGTGCAATTTGCAAGGCAGGAATGGTACTTAGCAGCAGATGAAGAGATCTCAAAGACGACCGGTGATGTTCCAGCTACAAGGATGGAAGCTTTCCAAGGACCAGCAGAACAAGACTACATGGTGAGCAAGCGAGTTAAAGATATTGCAAGTTTTCGCGAAGTAGAGTCATTCAATTTTTTATTAAATTCATTTCCTATTTTAAATTCAGTTCTCGTTAAACCGTCGTCATTTATATTAAATATAATAAATAGTATTTTTCTAGTTCACTTTAATCAATCTGCCTTAATTAGCCTTTTGATTTCTAATTCTCCTGCTTAATGATTAGTGTACTATCACCCCACCCCTGTGATAAGAGTCCGTCCAAGCTTGATTATAAATTTTTATCTTTAAGTCCTCAACTTAAAGATTGGCGCCCTTAGCTTGAATGGTTGCATTTCTCGTTCGATGATTGTTCTCCGAGAGGGGAAGTCACATAAATGCCGCTCCAACGTGTGGCGAGAAAATCATTAAGTACGGAGCAGTTAATGACAGTGACGATATCAGAATTCGTATTATGGGCAAAATTTGGATATCCACGTTGCATTAGGAGTGTTTGATTGTGGGAAGGGTCATGGCTGATCAGACGAAAGAGGAGAGGATGTTGCGCAGTGGACGGGCGATAAAAGGCAATAATGTATTGAGTTCAGAGGAAGAGTTGTGTAGTCTAGTAGAGGAAATTGAAGATAGAAGTGTAAGTAGTATGGAGAGTGAAGGCAAGCAGAAAGAAGTCAGTATGGAGTCAGATGATAGTAGGATGGGGGGCGAAGCGGAAGTAAACACTAACAATGAAAGTAATAATAATGATCAGTTAATGGGAATGATGCAGTTAATGTTAAGTAAGATAGAGGACAGTAAAACTGAAATAAAAAGTGAATTGGAACAAATTAAAACAGATGTAGAACAAACTAAATCTGAGCTTAAAGGTGAATTAAAACAAACTAAATCTGAGCTTAAAGGTGAATTAGAACAAACTAAATCTGAACTGAAAGAACAGTTAGAACAAACTAAAGCTGAATTAAGCAGGGAGATGAGGGAAAATAAGGAGGAAGCGAATCGGAGAATGGACGAACACAGTAGGCAGTTACGCGATCTGGTGGTAAAAAATGAACATTTTAATAAGCGATTAGAGGACCAGGAAAGGGAATATGTACGGCAAGGGAAAGAGGTAGAAGAAAAGTTTGCGGAGCAGAGAAGTGAATTCCTGGAATTAATGGGGAAGGAAAACAACTCTACTAGGGAGGAAGTAATGAGGCAGGTCACTAGTATTGATAAGAGAGTTGAGACTCAAAGAGGGGAAATACGGATATTCAAAGACCACGTCCAACAAGAGATTGACACGGTAAAGCTTAGAATAGAAGATGAGACCCGGGCAAGTGAAGAAAGGTTTGCGATAGCTGAAGAGAATAAGATTGAAATTAGGACATTGAAAGAGAAGCAGGTTAATTTGGAGAGAGAAATTGATAGGAGAGACAGAGATGTAGAATGCCGGATGGAGAAAGCAGAAAATAAGTTAAAACAGGTGGCAAAGGATAAACAGGTTTTCACGGGAAGGCAATATCTAGGAAATAGCTACATTAGGGAAATTGAACTACCTAAATTTAATGGGAAACAAACGAATCCGCTAGATTTCCTTAAGATGATAGAAAAACGATTTGAAAAGCGTCTAGAGGAAGGGTCTATGGACTGGGAAGACGTTATGGAAAATATTGACCATGCTTTTGTAGGAGAAACTCGGTCTTGGTTCATGGTATATAGGCAAACGATGACGAACCTGAAAGAATTCAGAAATAAGTTTAGAGAGAAATTCTGGAATGAAGCGATACAAGCTCGGGAGAGAGAAAGGGTGGTATTTGGGAGGTACAAACAGCATGAAGGAGTCACTATGACCGAGTACTTCCTGGCACATGTCATGATTTGTCAGAACTTAGATGGTATAACCGAGGGGTCTGATGTAGTAAGACTACTTTTGAGACATTTTCCGGACAGGGTGAGAGAAGCGGCCTGCATGCAAAAAGTTGGAACTATTCAGGAGATGGAGAACCTACTAGGCAGTTTTGATGCGTTAGGTAACCTTAGGAGTAGAATGGAGAATATTCAGAACTTTAGTCATCACAACGGAATGAGACATAACGGTAGAATACAGAATCACGAAGCTCGCAATCAGTTCAGACCTCAGCAGAACAGCAGGAGCGGAGCACCTGAATATAGGACAGGAAATTCCCAACGGAGGCCAGAGCAATGTACTAATGAGTCCAACGTCAATACACAAAGGGAACCTTTAAACTAACTAGAGGCTGTAATGTTAGGTCAGAATTCCAGCCTAGTACGAAGGTAGCGAAGTGTCTTGCCATGAAAGTGTTACCATATGACCTAGATGTTAGAGACGATTTGTTGTATGAACCCGAGCAGAATAATGGAGATTCAAGTAATAAAGTAGTCAATCCCGTTGTTAAATTGAAAGTCTGGGGGGCGTGGGTTAAAGTTTTGATTGATTCTGGTAGCCAAATATCATGTATTAGTTCTCAGTGGTATGAGTCATTAGTGAAACAGGGTATTCAGTTGGAGGAAATGCCTGTTAAGTCTACTTTCATCATTACGGCTGTTGGAAAGAAGTCTAAGCAAATTTGTAAACACGTAGCTGTCCCGATCTGTATTAATAATTTTGTAAGCGTTCAGATATGTTTGGTAATTCCGCATTTGATATTTGATCTTATCTTGGGATCTGACTGGTTAACGTTAAAATTGGCTCAGTTAAATTACAATGATCTAGTGCTAAATTTGAGGTGGAATAATGAGGATATCAAGGTCAAGTTTGAGGAGGAAATTCAGAGGAAAACGGAAGTTAGTACAGTGTGGAGAATGAGAGAGGTTTCTAAAGTAAATGAAGAGGCTAGTGAGGGCCTGAAGTTGTGCCAGTTGTGGATTAATGAGGATAAAATATGTGGCTTGAGAGAAGCCGTAAGTAGAAATCAGTTGAATGAAATCCAGAAGGACAAGTTATATGAAGTGTTATGTGAACACGTGGAGATTTTCTCCGAGAAACCTGGTGTTACCCATCTGTACGAACATTCTTTTTCTGTGCTGGATAAGACTCCATTCAGCGGACCGCGGTATCCGATACCACACAAATATGCCAAAGCCGTAGAGGATCAAATTCAAGCTATGTTAGCAGACGATGTGATTGAATTATCAAACAGTCAATATGTTAATCCCTTAATTGTCGTGCCTAAGTCTGATGGATCAATACGTTTGTGTATTGAATGCGAGAGCGTAGTGAGAGTGTTAGGTTTGCCTGAGGAACCACCTCGTAATGCTGAATTTTACGTCCGACTGGCACGGGAGAACCTGATTAAATCTGGAGATAAACGTAAAAGGCAGCAGAAACGTAAGGTACTGGATAACTTTGAGGTAGGTGATATGGTTTTGGTGAGAGTTCCCATGTTGTCAAATAGTGAGGATAAGGTAACAAAGAAATTTTTTCTTTTATATCAAGGCCCTTATAAAGTACATAGAAAACTAGGACCCTGTGCTTACAAGTTAGCGGATGGCGAGAGCGTAATGAATGGTTCATATAACATTAGTAGTTTACGGAGATACCTGTCGTGTGAGGTGGCTGAACCGGATTGTGAGATATAGGTCAGTAACTCGGGGAAGTTGCTACTTGTTATGTCAGACTACGAGCGGAATGAGTTTACGTCTCAATTGTGGTGGTATTTCCTAGTTGTGTTTGTAAACAAGGGAGGTGTTTGTGTGGCGGTAGATTTACGCTCGTTCATTGACGATAGATCATCTGTTTTCCGTATGTGAGGCCATGAAATTTTATATATTTGTTTTCTGAGATGTTACAGAAGGCTAATTAAAGCTGACGACGGCAAATAATTAATTTTCCCGTATGTGCATTTCTAACTTGCAATAATTTTACCGTGAGCTTAAATCACGTGGGTATTCGTGTGAAGTGTATTGCATCCTGCTTCAAGATAAGGTTGAAACATTCGAAAGAGTGATAACAGTGTAAATTGTTTGTATCATTTGCTTTCCATGGTTCTAATGTAAAAGATTGGAAGAGAACGTGTTACTGCTATCTAGCAAAGAATGTCGGAAAGATGGGGAGTAAAAGGACAAATAGACACTCGGCAGAGTTTGTAATCTGAATTATATATATATATTATGTTATATTCTCTAGGATAATCTTGTTTTTTACAAAAATGGAAACTTGCTTGTGTTGGGCATAATTTAGTATCTAAACCTCAAGATGAACTGAAATAACAGACATTCGCAATGGTAAGCAGTCTAAGAGAGATATGGAAAGAGTGAGATATAATTAATTGTATGAAAATACTGTCGCTCGTAATGGGCAGGTAATAGAGGGATTTCAAGTCAATGTGGGAGTAAGTGTGTGAGTTCTCAACTCATGTGATATTTGTTAAGAACTCATGGGGGCGTATGTAACGTTCCAGACGTTACAGGGTAATTATGTTAATTTTATTATGTGTAATTAATTCAGGAATTTAACGTCATGATATTTATTTTGGTATATAATTGTATTATAATTCATGTTTAATCATTTGCTCACTATCATTTCATTACTTTGTAACTACGACTTGTAAACGAGGGCTGAATATCCTAATATTCACTTAGATTCTTGCGACATTAGTTTAAAATTAATTTGCAGTAGATTTCCTCTATCTTGCCACATCACCGAGGAAGAAGGAAGGACAAATTTAGACACCAAGTTCTGGGAAAAGCGAGCACGTGTTCACGCGTCCTAACGAAAGCTACCGTATTTCGACCAGAATTATTCAAACTGATCACCGCCTATATTTTCAAAGGAGCGTCATGTTGCCATGGATACTGAGTGAAAGGACTAATAGAAGAACAGTTGATATCAGGGTTAAGACCCGTCAACTCTAATATCTGGAGTGGGGAGAGACGTGTCATCTGATTGGACCACGTGTAGCGACCTGTAATTAGCGCCAGAGAAGGTTATAAAAGGGCGTGTTGGAGCTCTTGGCTTCATCTTCTACGGATCTTCTACGGATCTTCTACGAGACTTCTACGTGATTCTGATCGATATTATTCTACATTATTCTACTTGATTCTCTACTTGATTCTTCGTCTCGATACTTAGAAATTCTGAATGAGGGGTGTATAGCCACTCTCATCAGGAAGTACGTACAGCTCGGCTACGAGACCGGTTTGAACCAGTCTAAGTCAATAGGTAGTATTAAACCAGATAGAAATGAAACTTCAGAGCACATTTTCAGTAAAGTTGGAAGGATTCTTAATTGAGTATCCTCTCCATATAACCCAAGGTGGTTCTTCTAACTATGACTTAGGGCTTATCTCCAATATATGGGATAAAGCATAATAGGGAGTGTTAGTTTTGAAGTCATCTTCCAATTAGTGGTGGGTGCAATTTGCAAGGCAGGAATGGTACTTAGCAGCAGATGAAGAGATCTCAAAGACGACCGGTGATGTTCCAGCTACAAGGATGGAAGCTTTCCAAGGACCAGCAGAACAAGACCACATGGTGAGCAAGCGAGTTAAAGATATTGCAAGTTTTCGCGAAGTAGAGTCATTCAATTTTTTATTAAATTCATTTCCTATTTTAAATTCAGTTCTCGTT
Organism: Anabrus simplex; assembly: GCF_040414725.1. Classification (NCBI taxonomy): domain Eukaryota; kingdom Metazoa; phylum Arthropoda; class Insecta; order Orthoptera; family Tettigoniidae; genus Anabrus; species Anabrus simplex. The sequence continues at coordinate 499,881,730 of NC_090267.1, forward strand.
AAACCGTCGTCATTTATATTAAATATAATAAATAGTATTTTTCTAGTTCACTTTAATCAATCTGCCTTAATTAGCCTTTTGATTTCTAATTCTCCTGCTTAATGATTAGTGTACTATCACCCCACCCCTGTGATAAGAGTCCGTCCAAGCTTGATTATAAATTTTTATCTTTAAGTCCTCAACTTAAAGATTGGCGCCCTTAGCTTGAATGGTTGCATTTCTCGTTCGATGATTGTTCTCCGAGAGGGGAAGTCACACTGCTATTATAGAAAATTGCTCCCCAGACAAGAACTCCCGGTGTAGGGCCAGTGTCCTGACGACGCAGAGAGGTGGAATGCAGGCGCTCACCTGGCCTCCTTCTAACCAATACACGGCCATCACTGTCACCAAGGAAGAGCCGGCTTTCATCGGAAAACACAACGGACCTCCACTCCATCCTCCTATGAGCTATCGCTTGACACCACTGAAGTCGAAGTCGCCGCAGGGCGTCTGGCTCGGAGCTGTCCTTCAAGTAACTGATTTAGAATAGTTCGTTGCGTCACTGTGATCCCAACTGCGGCTCGAATTGCGGCTGCAGACGCAGTCTCCTGCGCCACAGCCGTACGGTGAATACGGCGTTCCTTCTTCTCGGTGGTGCTACGGGGACGTCTGGAACCGGTCTTCTTTCAAGTGTACCTTCTCGTTACCACTGCTGCCAACAGGAATCCACAGTGGAGAGATTCCTGCCAAGTCATTCTGCAATTGCGCTGAAGGAAAATCCACCGTCACGTATCCGTATTATACGGCCTCGTTTCAACCGCAGTGAGCTCTTGATACTGGCCTCTTCGTCTTCGTAAAGGCATTCGTGACCCACTCGCAGTCACTTCGTCCACTCTTACAGGTAAGTAGCGCTCCCGCACGGGCATGTGCAAAGTCATGGAGTCGCTACTAGCACCACGCTATTGCGATTTGCGGGAAATTTGAATCAATGTCATCTTTCTGATGTATAAACACGCCAACCAACTTTCGTTAATCTAGCAAAAACCCTTCCTGGTGTTTAATTTTTTCGCCAATGTCATAATAATAATAATAATAATAATAATAATAATAATAATAATAATAATAATAATAATAATAGTAATAATTTTTAAACAATTTTTCTTTACTTTGTTCATTTGTTAAGAAACCATATCTTCCAGTGTTGACTTATTAAATGTAATAAAAGCTTTCCAGTCGGTCTGACAGACAACAATTTCAAATGCAAATTAAAACACTATAAGCATACCTGTAAAAATCACATGGCATGTTTTGTTCTACTGGGACATCCTCAGGTTGTATCCAATCACTTAAATTATGTGTATATTTTTAAACTTGTCAGCGATATGGAGTTGGGTGATAATATGAACCATATGTGAGCAAAAAATGATTGTATGGGAAACAACCAACACCGTATAGTGAAATAATTTGTACCTATCTACACTGCCGACTATAACAGATCTGTGAACCTGGCAGAGGAGCGGTTTTGAACTTAGCTAACGGTTCCTAGGGGAGGGGCGCGTGTAACGATGTGGATCTTTCCTATTCGTTAGAGGAGAGCCGGTTGATACCTTCATCCTAAAGCTAACAACTGTAACCCAGAGAGAGGGGGAGGGGTATTAGGGGCGGAGTATTGTGAAACTTTCTTCAACTATCTTCTTCTAGTAATAATGTATTATGTATTATGAATAAATGCAAGTTTATTATGTGGGTTTAATAAATTAGTTATTGAAATATAGTGTACCTATTCGACGTTATTTTTAATGTTAACTCATGTTCTGACTACATGGAACATTTATTTTTTATTTTTTTATTTATGGAAGCGTGCTGGGCCCATAACCCAGAGGTCCGTGGATCGAAACCACGCTCTGCTACCACTTGTTGCGGGGTTTTGGTGGTTCAGCAGAGGTGAAAGAAGGTGCGGGCTGGAATGGGTCTAACTACAAGTTCGAAAAATGAATTAAAATTTCAACAAAGGTTATATTTTCAAAACTTAACAGTGGTGACATAGAATTTGAAAACTTAACAAGTCAACAACAAAATCAGGTACAAGGAAATCACAAGACTTCGGGGGTTATTACAAGATCTGGGCTTCGAGCCCCAAGTATAATTTCTGAGCTCTTAGCTCACAACAACAAAAATACTAAAGGGCAGAACACCCTTATAACATGGAGCATTAGCTCCCAACCTTACATCTCAAGCCTCTCTAAGGCCCTTTTACCACAACACTATAAAGTGCTGTCCCGCTCTCTATCTGTCAAGCCTATTAAAGGCATACCCGACCTTACAAATCAATTGCCGCTACCGCACCAAATGAAACAGGGGTATTGGTACCCAATCTACTGGGCCTCGGCCGAAAAAGAACAGGATAATTAAATGGCCCAAAATACAAAATGACTGGAGGCGTAGCTTGCACTCCTACATTACACTATTAAAACCTACTCGGCTCTAGGCCGCTTACACAAGGGCTAATCCCATACTAGTATAATACCTACTAGGAAGCTTCGAGACCTTTCATGAAATAAAAGCGCCACACCCCCTCCCTTTATTGGCTAACATCAAAAGTTACACACAACACGAACGAGAAGCCTAGGATTGGAGGAAAATTAATTTAGAAAATTCGGGATTGGCTGCATTCAAAACTGGCGGAAACAGAGATCAATATTGCCAACCCAGAAAATGAAAGAAAGAAATTTAACAAAGAACAAACTTATGGATACAAAGTTTCTTCAAAAACAGTCCGTTCACTTCGCACCAGAGTGCACAATCGTAGTCTTTTCTCTGTAGAGACATCTAGAAGAGAATGTCCGCACTTCTTGATACAGGGCAAAACAAACACAAGTCGAAATAGACACCGTTCAGAACACTTCAAAATTACAAAATTTACAATGGTGACATCTTCTGGGCAACTGTAGAGTTGCTTCAGTTATTAAAGTTCAGGGTTTCTCCTGTAGGGGGTTACTTGTAGGCGCACAATTTAAATTTGCGGGGTTGGGGTGTACCAACCGGTACAAATATTATAACATCAGTAAGTGCAACCTAAAGAAAAAAGATCCTCTCGGCATGCCAAACAAAATGTTATTTTCGAACGAGATACAAAGAACACAAAAACGCGATCAGATATAATCTGCATTCAGCTTTCGTAGAGCACATATACACAGTTCACAGATATCAACACGGGTTTAAACATCTTACACTCCGAAAATAACAGTAAATCTTTGAATATTAAGAAAACCATTGAAATTTACATCGCGAAAAAAGATAACGACAACAACCTTCTTAAAATACTCCCCTATTCACCTTACTTAATTAACATCTGGACAACATTTGCACTAATACATTAGTGCTTAATAAATCCCACAGGAGGTAATCTTTGACTTAAAGGCCTAGAATGTGTGCACCTGACTTACGCACCGTCAATCGCAGGCCCGGGACGATCTTTTATACATTATTTAATATTGCTGAATAAAACTCACAGGAACACTCCTAAAATATTGTAATAAATAATAATTATAATATTAATAGTAAATATTAAAAAATGTTACATGCAGCCAGAACATGAGATAACATTAAAAATAACGTCTAATAGGTACACTCTATTTCAATACCTAATTTTTTAAACACACATCATAAAGTAGCATTTATTCATAATACTTAATAAATTTCACAACGCTCCACTCCCAGTACCCCAGTCCCCACTTCCTCCAGATTACAGATGCTAGCTTTAGGATGAAGGTATCAACCGGCTCTCCTCTAACGAATAGGAAAGATCCACATCGTTACACGTGCCCCTCCCCTAGGAACCGTTAGCTAAGTTCAAAACCGCTCCTCTCCCAGGTTCACAGATCTGTTATAGTCGGCAGTGTAGATAGGTACAAATTATTTCACTATACGGTGTTGGTTGTTTCCCATACAATCATTTTTTGCTCACATATGGTTCATATTATCAGCCAACTCCATATCATTTTCAAGTTTACACTACGTAAACTATACTGTACATATATACACATAATTTAAGTGATTGGATAGATAGGTAGCGGGAAGTACTCTCAGTTTGTGATCTGAACACCAACGTGGCTACATGAAGGTTTCTGAGTCCTTAATTTGTTTTGATTTGCATTTGAAATTGTTGTGTGTCTGACAGACTGGAAAGTTTTTATTACATTTTTCCTTAAGCTGGAAAAGTAAACCTGAAATCGTGTAATGCATGTAACATGGCAAAACTTTTGATAGAATACAAAGCAGTGAAAAGTAGTATTTTCTGGAAAAACATTAAACTTGTAGTACAATAAGCCTGTATAATGACCGAGCTCGGTAGCTGCAGTAGCTAAAGTGCGGCCAGTATCCAGTATTTGGGAGATAGTAGGTTCGAACCCCACTGTCGGCAGCCCTGAAAATGGTTTTCCGTGGTTTCCCAATTTCACACCAGGCAAATGCTGGGGCTGTACCTTAATTAAGGCCACGGCCGCTTCCTTCCCACTCCTAGCCCTTCCCTGTCCCATCGTCGCCATAAAACCTATCTGTGTCGGTGCGACGTAAAGCAACTAGCAAAAAAAAAAAAAAAAAAAGACTGTATAATGAATTGTATCTTTAGTATAGAAGATTTAGTGTCACACATCATTTGTTAGAAGTACCTACGTTTGCTTATATTTACCATTTCTGGGGTCATATTTAGATATTTTAAGAGCATATTTGGGCGAATTTTATGTTCTGAACATCCGAACCAAACATATCAGTCTGCTAAGTCCTCTGCATCAACCGTCCCTATTAATAAAACTTTCACACCGTTCATAACAGACGACTGGGTGTGTAAGGAATAGTGTTACTAGCATTGCAGGTACCTCAGTCAGTTAAAGACTGTCAAAGCCAAGGATGAGTCTAGGATAGAAAAATGAAGGTAACAGATATTTTCTAGTGAGTACTAGGAGACACAGCGCACTCTAAACACTACCACCAGAAATGGATCAGGACTAAGTATAAATGGAAACCTAAAGTGTAATGAACATGTCACAGGTATCTGTAACAGACTATATGCCTCGCTTGATCCTCTGAAATACCAACATAACATTTTACCATTAAATATGAAAGTGAGAGTTATAAAAACCTTATTCCCTCCTGAAAGAACTCAGAAATCTTGGTGTTCAGATCACAAACTGGGAGAACTTCCCAGTACCTCTCATCGAACCCTTCTCTTTTCATCAGCATAATACACGCTGTGTTACTACTAATTTATTGGGACGGGAACTAGATTATGGAACTCTGTACCTAATAACATCCGCAGCAGTAACTCATTAGAAGTGTTTCAAGTCTTTGTACAGAAAGTACCTCTTAGATGCATAAAGCAACTGTGTGAATCTTGATGTGTGTGTGCGTAATTTAGTATTTTTTTGATAAAATTAATTTAAACTTAATTTTACATTCAATTTCATTTAGTACTTTGACAAATGATATTGCATTTCATTACAAATTATTTTGTTTTAAACTATCTAATATTCTCCACACACTGATGTGTAAGAGAGGACCATGAGCCACCACTAAAGACAAATAAATAAATAAAAATTATCTACCGACACGTTTTCTTGAAATGACTTTAAATTAAAATTCGACCGTGTCAGGATTTAATGTGACAACAACATGGAATATAGGAAACGACCGCTGTTCAGTTGCTGGCTTGTTTTAGGAATCTTTGTGACTGTTTACGCACGCCGGCCCCGCGGTGTAGGGGTAGCGTGCTTGACTTTACCCGGAGGCCCCGGGTTCGATTCCCGTCCAGGACAGGGACTTTTACCTGGAAGTAAGGGCTGGTTCGAGGTCCACTCAGCCTACGTGATCACAAGTGAGGAGATATCTGACGGTGAGATGGTGGCCCCGGTCTAGAAAGCCAAGAATAACAGACGAGAAGATTCTTCGTGCACACCACACGACACGGCCTTCGGGCTGAGCAGCGGTCGCTTGGTAGGGCAGGACCCTTCAGGGCTGTTGCGCCATGGGGTTTGGTTTGGTGACTGTTTACGCAAGGTAAACGGTACAAGGAAGAGTTTCGGGATATATATTCTGTACAGGAGTAAATGACCTAGCAACAGCTCGTCTTACCTGACACCTCGTTAGTGGTAACAAGCTCTGTCAAAGTACCGGAGCTGGGGTAATGAAGGGGACTAACACAGAGCTACAAGTTCCAATTTATTCCATCTCGAGGATACAAAGACAGGTTCCGCTTTTTGTGTCTTATAAACCAGAGAACTTCACGCTTTCTCACATTTTTACTGGCTCAGACACTGTGCAGGCACTGAAATACACATTGACTTCATTACAGTATTATATTTATTTATTTAAACGAATAGCACTTTTACAGAGCAGGCCTAATCAATACTTGAATTCTCGCTACAGTCGAATCTCGAAGCTCCGTTACTCGAATTTACAGTATCACCAAGTAACTTAAATTTCCCGTTCATTTGTTCTATTAATCACATGTATTTATTCTCTATTAATCGAAATTCGGTTGTACGAATTTCTCGGTTTATCGAAGCAAACATTCGCTCTCTTGAAGCAAAAAATACTCTGGAACTCGAGTTTTGTGCAACATAAACTGTGCAATACCGAATTTGTGGTTTGTGAGGAACAGTTAACAAGTAAAGAAAGGGTTATAATGACCCTAGAAACCGAAAAACTAAAACTTCTAGTGATCGGAAAATCGGTGAAGCCCCGCTGTTTCTCGCGTGTGAATTAACTACAGAAGTCGCGGATGACGAGCTTCATTTAAGAACCTCGGCTGCGTGATATTGACGAGAGGTTTCAACGTGAAGGGAGGAAAGGATAACAGCTAGAAACAGAAAAGACTAACAGATGTTTTCCAAAGGTTCAACGGAGGTGTGTTTCTTGTTTCCCTGCTGTATCCTGTCTTTTAAAAGTTGCTATAATAAGTGTTATAATTAAAGTGATGCCGTAAAATAGAGTTTGTTTGTATATTATTAAAACATATCCAGTGTAAGCCCGTAGATACATATGAATCGATTATGTACTATACATGCTCAAAAACAGCAATCTCTTTATCTTGAAATATCGATAACTCGAAATGAAATTTAGCTCCCGAAGTGATTCGAAATATCGAGGTTCTTCCGGTCCACACACATTTGCTTAATCCGTTGTGATCTCTGTTTCCGGAGCTGTTCGATGTTATGAGGCTACTTCCTTTTTCTTTCTGGTTCATACTTAAAGATCACTTTTATAATGTTGTCCCTAAATCATTTCCTATTACGTGTATCCTTAACGTCAATGTCAATTAATTTTTCAGTCGGTAATCAGTAACGGCGATTGGAAATTAGAAATTATGGGGGGAGGGGCAAAATACTTATTCGAAACAAAAGAGTAACGGTGGCCTGGGGAATATAGACAAAAATATTGAAACAAAACCGCCATAAAATGGTATGTTTTTGATGCTCTCTGAACGAATTTCGACAGATAAGGTTGACAGTTTACCAACTTCACTGCGGTAATAATATTTATTTTTGAGATTTTGATTTAGTACTGTACAATAAACCTTTCATCACACGAACACTTACACATGTACGCAACTAAGGTGTTGTATAACATCAGATACTAATTGTGTTTCTGCACGCTCTACGCTGATCTATTTTCTGATTTTTAAGTTAGAATCTTAGTCGTACTTGCTGTGGTATTGAACAATTGGTCAGCTGACTTTTGTGCGTATTTCCGCTAATAATGTTTATTTAAAAAATTAAAGGGATTAATTAAGTATTAGACAACATGGTTTGTATAAATTGCCTTTTTTAATAATTCCTTACTTTAGGTGGCGACTGTCCCCAATCGCCTCCCTAATCGTCACTGCTGACTGTAATTATTTATTCTGTTCAAATGTCCGAAAAACGACAGTATTCTTTTGTGCATGGCATGTATTATATTCTCGACATGTACGAAGATTTCTTTTTTAGATCGTGGCCTGTTGTATTCCAGGGGCGGCTTTTCAGGTGAAGTAAGTGAAGTGCCACTTCACCACTTATTTTTACCATAATGAATTACAGTACTTCAATTTATTTTTCTTATGACATTTGTTGGTTTTACGGATAGAAAATGTTTTATTGTACGGTGTTTGGAGCACCTCATCACCCGAGGAGAACCAGGGGAACTCAGGAAAGCGCCGGCTGTCGGCCACAGTACGGCCCGTGAGACCAAAGAGAATGAGTAAGAGATGACTCTCAACGTTATTTTTCACTTCTGTACGCAACCGCTGCGCAAAGATCGCCAGGAATTGCACAATAGCGCCTCTAGTGAGCACAGGGCTGAACTAAAATTACCGGGCGGGCGATTTAAATCGTTTAGCGCGCGGAGGGTCCCCAGGTTCTCCCCCCCCCCACTCTTAAATATTATATTAAATATATTTTTGTTCTTTTTTTCCTCATATTTTTTCTTTCATTTCCTTTTCTTTCTTTCCTTCTTTGTTACCTTTTTCTGAAATACTGCATTCTGAACAACAATATACTGGAGGTTGGCCTGTGCTTTATTATTATTATTATTATTAATAATTTTTTGCTGGAGAAAAGAAGCTTACCAACTTGTGCTGCTTATTATAATAATTTGATTTATGGAGTTATATTTTACTTTTACTAATTCACAAAGCCATGAAGGATGGGAGTGACTGGCCTTGCCTGTGCTGCTTTTGTTTGTTTCTGCTGAGGAAAATGGAAGCTAACTCACAAAGGAAGGAAGGAAGTGACCAGAAGGTGAGTGCGATTGGCAATCCCTATCTCACATTAAGACCTATGACAGAAATAGACACTAACATCCCCTCGTACATCAGTCCTCTTTAACACTACTTAAGCCAACCGTAACAGTCAATACTATCAAGATATGCCACTTATGCAGGAAATAAAATATAAATACAATGTAAGAAAGAAAACCATGCACAGGAACCACAATGATGAAAGGAAACTCATATGATAAGGAGGGAGTTTGTAGGATTCAAAGATAAATTGAAATGAAACATGATCTTTTGGTTTATGGAGCTATATTCTACCTACTATCCACAGTGTTACAGGTATACAATTGTGTAGAAATTTGCACAAAAGTTTTAGTGATCATAGTATATCATAATCTCATGACATTACATTCAGCAGTGTTAATCATCAATTAATATTCATCAGCCAGAAAGCTATGCTATACAACACAAATACAAAATCATTTATTTAGGAAAGAAAGACTGGAACTGACAAGTTACAACATAATACTTTTCTCTCTTATTGCAGTCTAACGTTGCACTGACATTGCAAAAGTTTTCAGCAACACCATTTGTATTTTCCCAAGGAACTTACTATATGATACATCTTTCAGTCTGTCAAAAGAGGCACCTAGGGCCACACACTGAGAAATATTGAGATTTGTACTTCTTTTGCATCTACTAGAGGATGGCAAATCTCTGGCAGAGTAGTGTTTGAAGAAACCAAGACATGATAGCACATACTCTGTTCCTACATACTGCACCAAAACACAACATATCATTCAGTCAGTCATCTGCATTTAGATGATAAACAATGTCAAGCTACAAAATTGTATGCATCCCGTGTATTCATTGATCTGCACTATTTACAATACTTAAAAATGTTCTATTTTATGTGACAGTAGGATATATCTAAATTTTTCGGCTACATGGAAAAAGATGGAATCATGAATATGTTTGTGGGTTTAAAAGACAAGAGAGCGCTTACAGATTCTGTGATTGTTCCCTCTTACAACATGCAGGAGGTACAAATAATGCTTCCTTTCAGTCCATCCGCAGGAGAGGAGTTCCAATAAATGGACAGAAATATGTAGCATCAGGATCTACGTACAATAATATGGCAGCTGATCCAGCACAAAACATTACCATGCCAAGTCACAACATAGCTCCACCTATTAAGAGCTATGTCCAAGGAATTGTATGCTAATTTAGTACAGTATTATGAACAATATGCTGCTACTTCCACAACATTATGGTGTGCAAGGGCCTTTGCTGTGATCTAGACGAAATGCCTGTTGAAGACAGTGGAAACTCACTTCAGACAGTGCCATTTGTACCTACTGTATATCGAAGGCTGAAATCTATGTTGGTGGTTGCAGAGTAGGCTGATCTGTGGTCTGACAGCATGCACTCCACCCGGCCAACCAAGTGGGGAGCCTGGCACAAGTAAGCGGAAACAATGCCAAAATTCAATTAAGGGCTGCGTGGTTGCCCACCCCCTACCCACAGGGGGACAATTATGATAAGGCTAGTTTCTTTACGTTGCACTGACACAGATAGGTCTTATGGCGACGATGGGACAGGAAAGGCCTAGGAATGGGAAGGAAGCAGCTGTGGCCTTAATTAAGGTACAGCCCCAGCATTTGCCTGGTGTGAAAATTGGAAACCACAGAAAACCATTTTCAGGGCTGCCGACAGTGGGGTTCGAACCCACTATCTCCTGGATGCGAGCTCACAGCTATGCGCTCCTAACCGCACGGCCAACTTGCCCAGTACTATGATAAGGAAAGTTTGTAGAACTGTTACCATCACATCAAGTGAATGGGTTACCAACATCACAAAATTCACAAATATTAATTTAGTTACTTGGACATTGCATACATACCAGTACATACTTTTGTATAGGAGGATGTGCATACAAACTGCAAATAAGAGAGGAGAGAGCATAATATATTTCCTGTGTTCTGATGAGAAATGTTCTCCAAAATACAAGATTTTCAGTGAAACCTCCTTTGGTAGAAATGGATGCTTAACCAAAACTATGACTTCTTTACACAAATCATTCACACAATATCACACGACACTTCCACTTCAGTATTTGAATATTATCATACAAATGATGATCTCATATAAAGAAACAGACTATGAGTTCAGTAAACCACATGTTTGAAAGGTTCATTGCTCTTGAAAATAACTCCACATTACAGTTTTTCACTTCCCATTTAGCAGATATGTTTCATGCTGTACTTAATCTCCCTATAATAATATTAATAGTAATACTAATATTAATGATAATAATACATGTCCCATGAAGTTTAAATAAAGTGTTTGATTATATAACAACTGTAGGGCAGGAATTTATAAAAGTCATTATGAATGCAATTAAGACAAATGGGGGTCTGAAACATGCAGATGTATGGCATATTTTGAATTACAACACTGAACATGAACTTAACATTTTTCCACCTTTATGAACAATTATAATGATGTTCTGGGCTTCATAATGATCTCATTTTTTTGCCTATGAGGCTCATACACCGATTCATGGCAACGATGGAATGGGCCTCAGAAGGATGCAACTGTGGCCTTAATTACGGTATGGCCTTAGTATCTGTCTGCCTATTGCAAAGAAGGGAAACCATCTTCAAGATAGCTGACAGTGGGGTTCGAACCCACCACTGCCCAAGCGCAATTTCATAGATACATGACCACACTGCACAGCCTACTTGTTGGGTGTTTTGTAATACAAAATTCAATATATTGCTAAACGATCATTAGCATTCATAAACTGAAATTGCTTAATTTGAATGTAAAATTAACAATAATAACATTAGCACCAGTGTTCTCCCCAGAAATGTTTTTCAGGCGGGTAGCAAGAATGAGTAGCCGGGCGGGGAATACTACGTAAAACTTCAATATGAATATAAATTTCAATTCGTTCCCCTCAGGGCGTTAACAATAATATCAGACAGGTAAATATTAACTGCACAATTGAACTATTTGAATGTTATTATCATGAACAAGTTATAACAGAGTACGTTGAACGTCTAGTGTTCTATTGCTCCTTCCAAATCATGTAACACTGGACTTAGGCCTCCCACTCGGTTGCTGTGGACATGTGGACTGCCATACAGGTTTGTGATGTCATACGGAATAGAGGGCTCGCATGCGATTCCACGCTAATTCAGACCCCTGCTCGCGACTACATAGTGGTCAAGCTAAACATTTGATCTCCGATGTAACTGATGCAATTATGGTAATGATTTATCATTTAAATTGGCAGATTTACAGTATTTATAGGTGAATTTGGAGCACCCAATGACTCAAATGTGTACCTATTAATAATATTATGTAATTAGCATATATCTAGGTTTAGTCAAGCGGTCTCTAAAACCGGCAGGGTGGTGCACCCATTAGAAAGGTCCTAGGGAGAACACTGAGCACATAAATACCAATTAGTGAAACAACAATTACAGTCCACAGGCTGAAGAGAATAAGAAATTACCTCAATAGTTCTTCATAATAACAACTCTTTACAATGAACGACATCCACTCAGGAAGGGAAGATTTCTTTCTAAGGGTTATATATCACTGTCAGCACAGACGAGCGATGACTCATTAAAAGTTTATTCGTAGTAGCAGCAGGCGTGGAGATGGTGGTGGCAGCAACAGCACCGGTGATAGTAGTAGTAGTAGTAGTAGTAGTAGTAGTAGTAGTAGTAGTAGTAGTAGTAGTAGCAGTAGCAGAGGCAGTAGGAGTGCAGGTGGTGGGAGCAGCAGTCATAGCAGCTGAAGGCCTTGGCCGAGGACCAGACTCGTGTTCAGGCACACCTACATGCACAAGAAAAAACAATAAGAATGGTACCATTTTTTCCTCCTCTACTACAGTGAATGCAGGGTATTGATTTTCATATCTCATAATGTCATTCATTCATAAACATGTATTATGGTTCTTATGGTCCTTCTATGGTTCTTACAGTAGGCAAAACAGCAATAAAATTACATTGAGCATATGATATTGTCCACCTAAATATTAAGCACTTGAATACATTAACAGTAACTGTATTGAGAGATGTCATACAACTGTTTTTGCTCCATTCATGTTCAGTTGAACTTAAGGAAGAAAACCTAATTGTACTTGCACATTTTATATTCACTGAGTCCAGAAAAGATCCCCTACATGCTGAGAGGATGTTGGAAATAAATTCAAAATGGTACATTCAAATGTTAGAAATTCCCCATCCTCTCCCCCCATGGGCCTGGTTCACCTCTGCTTAGCCAACCCGGTCACTCCAAGCACCCCCAGGGTCACCTGTGCAGACACCAAGTCAACGTAGATCACTGACCAGAACTCCTGACCTCAAACCATCCTCTAAATAAAGAGTGGACACTGCAGTTCAGCACATAATGAAAGCCATCAAAATAGTGAAAAATAAAGAGCCTGTAGTTCTGGGAGGTGACCTAAGTTGTAGAGTTAATACACCATATCAAAAGACAATGATTATACTATAATTAATAAATGATGAAGGATACAAAGTAATCAACAACTCAATGGAAAAGATATATGTAACCCTAAACAGTACAGTACCACTGACTTAGTTTTTGTGAAAGGCACCATTGTATGAATTCTAGTGCAACAGATTATGTACACAGATCCGGGAAACATGATGGTAACAAGCAGGTAAATACTAAATGTCTTGTCACAAAATAAAGTAGGAATTCGTGATGGCAAAACAACTTCAGGTACTATTAAGCAGTGGGGTGGAGTATTACAGGGTGATCTATCAGTCCGCTTCTATTCAATATCGCCACACCAGACGTTACAGAAATAATTCTTAACACAACCGAATTGTACTTATACGCTGATGACCTAGATATAGGTTCTAACAACAAAGATTATCTTCAAGCAACTATGGTCAGCCTTGAAAAATATTCTGAAGACAACAAACTTAAAATTAACCTGGACAAAACGGTACAAATGGTTTTCGGATAAAGAGGCAGTTAGGATAGTGAGCTCATCTAAATACCTCGCCTTCACAATACAGGCAACGTAAAGCAATTGATGGATTATAACAAGGAATAACATTTGCACATGTGTGCACTATTTTGTTAATAATAAATGTTAGGTATTTCAGCTACACTCTGCCTCAAAGAAATGTATACATTTCAACTTACAGGTAAGGCAAGCTCAGGTATGACAGGCATTATAGTAAATTTCATTATGAGAAGCGAGGTTCCCCCTCATCTGGCACTGATGAATTTATGATCATTACCTCTGGAGAGCAATTTGAAATGAATCACAGGAAAATGTGATAGGTCACAGTACCGGTACTGTGAACAACAATAATAACAACTACCTACTTCTTTCCAGGACAGCATCTTTGATAGGGGTCCTGGATAGCTGGAGTGACGAAAGTGCCTCGAACACACAGTGCGGTTCCTCAGCTGCTTTGGGGGAAGCTGCCGCAACCGTTCGACCCCCACAACGTCCAACCACTCTCTGCAAATGTTAGGTCTAGCAACAGGGAAATGATGAAATAAGATAAGATTTAAGGAATTTCCATGGTTGTGCTCCTCTCCAGCTCTACAGAAGTTGTTTTGTTGGGCCTGCTTGCCTTTTATCAATAAAAATAATGTTTCGAATAAAGAAGGATTTTCAGCCCTTTTGAGACTCTGCAGAACATAAAATACGGCAGCAAGATTTCAAGACTTCGGAAACAATCCAAAATACGATCTCTGATGTCCTGAAGGAAAATGCCAGACTGTATATTGTAATTGTACAGTTCAGTGAAAACGTACATTTAAATAGGCTTTTCCTTCAGTTGCTAATTGATGGAGTGCTCTATTTAAGTAAGCAAGAACTAGCTTTTCGTGGTCATGACGAAACATTAAATTCAATAAATCGTGGTCACGTGTTGGACCCTCCGCCAGTCACAGGTACGAGGTACGAGTACAAAACAACCAAAAACAACACGTAGTTCCTAAATCTTGTCCTCCTCTGTGGTGTAGTGGTTAGTGTGATTAGCTGCCACCCCGGAGGCCCGGGTTCGATTCCCGGCTCTGCCACGCGCGGTAGCCGTCACGCGAAGTACACAGCCTTAGAGGTGAGTCAGCCGTATCAACAGTTAGATTCAATCAGCTTCTTTATCAATTTTCTCGCTTTTCTTTTAATATTGGGTTTCATCATTGCAGGCTTCCCATTGAACTGAGAAGATACGTCCGCCTAACAACAGCAGGACAAATTAATTACAGTTCCAACCACGCATAAAGCAATAAAAATACGAAGTTTTAGTACTTAATAAATATCAGAAGACGGCTCAATTTTCAACAATATTATATATAATGAATTTTATCCAACAAAAGCAGCTAATATACAAATGAAACGAACATTTTAACATCAAATAGACTGCATGCAATTTTAATTCCTCAATTTTAAGTGCTAATTAGACAGTACGAGAGCATAGAATCACAGACATTAAGGAGTGTAAAGACAACTCGTCAACCAGATGAGAAAAATTTTATATTCATGACTTACAAGAATTCTCTTCTCACATATTAGGGATAATTAATATAGCATAATAGATGTTTAGGATTTAACCAATATTCTGTTGTATGTAAATATGTATACGTATGAGTTAAGTATGACAATATTTTGTTTAATATTTAGATCGCCAAGTTTTATCATATTTTATAAATCAGCTGATGATGGTGACATAATAGAGCACCGAAACATGTACTGTAATAAATAATGTTGTAAATATCATCCGACAACATTGTATTGGTATTGAAAAGGTGGAACCTGATAGACTTTAAATAATTGTGATCTCAGTTCAATACGGACAAATAAGATGAAGTTCCTTACGTTTAATTTGAAAAGTGGTACGATGGCTGGAACGGGGTCAACTCAGCCTCGGTAGATCAACTGAGTAGAGTGGGCTCGATTCCCATTTCAGCCATCCTGGAAGTGGTTTTCCGTGGTTTCCCACTTCTCCTTCAGGCAAATGCCGGGATGATACCTAACTTAAGACCGCTGCCGCTTCCTTCCCTCTTCCTTGTCTATCCCTTCCAATCTCCCCATCCCCCACCAAGGCCCCTGTTCAGCATAGCAGGTGAGGCCGCCTAGGCGAGGTACTGGTCATCCTCCCCAGTTGTATCCCCCGACCCTGAGTCTGAAGCTCCAGGACACTGTCCTTGAGGCGGTAGAGGTGGAATCCCTCGCTGAGTCCGAAGGAAACACCAACCCTGGAGGGTAAGCAGATTAAGAAAGAAAGAAGTTCCCAAATCTGTCTCTCGAAACCGATCGGGTAATAGCTCTTCATCATACTTTACAGCCACGAGCCGCCACTGTTGTATTCTGCTTCAGTTGTCCCTCCGCCAAGTATGATTATAAAGGTTCTTCTTTATTATTTATAATTAAGATATGCTTTGGTATTGTGCCTGTTACCATTTCTTGATGGGTGCAATACTTTTGTATCCATCTCTTGGCATACGCCAGAGCAAAATGTAGCTTCCACCCAAGTCCCAGTCTCATCCATGGCTGTGACAGTTTGGAAGCTGTAGAGGTATGATGGTGGTCAGTACCAGTGTGTCTGATTGTTACGGAAGGGGCTGCAATAGCACTTTCTGGCCGAGTGAGGAAAGCAATGGCCAACTACTTCACTGATCATCTTGCCTAGTAAGCCTCATTTTGGTGTTACCATTGGTTTTTCCCTTAACCGCATAACCTTTGGTGGTGCTATTTGAGCCTCTGGCCTGATGACCTAACAGACACTTTGCTATTACAATAAGGTTGTTACGTCCTTTTTTTCTGGATTTTTTTGTCAGATAAATACATTTCCCATGTTTTACATTTCTTAGTTTTAGATAGTTCATCTCTCCTTTGCTCTAAATAATTCCTTTCCACTTGCACTATCTTGTTGATTTTTGAACATTATTACCTTGCAATGACAATATTTAACTACCAGTACTTATTTGTCCATGGGAAGAAACAATATTAATGGAGTGTATGAGGTGTTGCACGGTGCTTTGAGGAAAATACATTTAAAATTATGATATTCCGGTGAACTCACATATGTTAGAGCTTTCTTCCTCCAGGCTTTTCCGCACTTACCTGGGAGTTAGCAATATAGCCCATTTGTACGACCGGATGCCTTCTCTGAAGCCAACGCTACTAGGAGGGTTATTGCCAGCGGCGGAAAGAGTAAAAGAAGAAGAAATTGATTACAGTTACTTGAGGAATATTTTACTCAATTACGATTAAAAATCTCTTCTTCGACAAGTGACCAGTAAAATTAGAATTATACAGAATGCTAGTTTTAAGGAAGTCATTTATTAACTTCGCATGTTCCTGGAATGTGTCACGGAATTCGGATGCATATTGTAGTGTACCTACACACTTGTCAAGTTACCTTTTGATCAAAGCTAAATTTTATAATTATTTCGACTCATGGAAATTGATCTAGGAGTGTCTTATGCTGCGAGCTAATAGTTACGCTGTCCGCCACTGTAGCGCCGGCATTCAGTAGGCATGCTGTGGAGACTGTACTGCCACCTAGGAGCAACCACGGAACTAGACTGACTTTTACTCCTTGCACGCACGACAATAGGCGACAGTTGTTGTTTTGAAAAGTAAAGACACGACGGAGCTGCTTCTGTGATTACTGTTGGATTTTGACCGGTTTTAAGTGAAGAAAGAAGAAAGGATGTGGGTTGTAATTGACCCTGGGTGATCACATTGCCAAGGGGCGATGTCCTTGTCGCCGTTCTATTTCCTTTAATTTTTTTTTCTCTACGTCCTTAGTACAATCTGTAAGTAAGCATCCACTTTTGTTACCAGGAAATCTAACGATGTGAGAAGGGACGACATCTCGCGCAACTTGAAAGTTGTCTGCCCTATTCTCTGCGCATCTCCAATTAATTCTTTTTTTTCGGTCTGGTGGCTCACCAACTCTAACTTTGCTGCCTCGCCGAAACCAAGATGGAAGTCGGCCTCCCCACTCTATATGTCTGTCTTGCCAGGAATGTCAATCCAGCTATCCCCGAAGAAGAAATTGAAGCAGAACTCCGTACGATTGGCATCCACCATGCCATACGATCTTCCGCTGGCCCAGGACCATCGACTGATGTGCTACTCTATACTCCATCTGCCGATCACTTCTGGAACGCTGTTGATAATGATGTTTATATCCAAGGCAGGCTACATCGAGTAGAAGACGTTCCGGTAACAACTACATCAGCCCTGCCAACTGCCTATACCACAGCCGAGCCTACAACTACGCCATCACAGGGACCACCACAACTACCGACTTCGTCAAATTTCTTCACCCCTCCCTTTACCGCCACCACGACCACCACCATCACATCAACCACTCCGACATCTACCCTCAGTACTTCCCAGATCGCTGTTACAACAGTTGTCCCATGCCACCCACCTTCACTAATGACCTCTTCACTCCTCACTTCCCCCATCCCTCCACATCCCTATGTATTTCCTGGAACAACGAATACTACAGTCGATGCACCGCCTTCGCCAGCTTCACCCAGAACAGCAGCCTCCGCAACATCATCGACCTCGCAGCCACCAACAACTTCTCACAGAACGTCCAGCTGTGTCATCCGTGGAGTGGACCCGGCTCTCTCCGAAAGGACCATACTTCACCAACTACAATCTGAAGACATCCCAGTCCGCCGAGTCTTCCGCATCAAAAATGCAACAGGGCCAACATTCATGGTACGCATCCACGTCCCGAGCGCCATAGATGTTCAACACCTCATCGACCACGGAGCTTCCATATTTGGCAAACGTCATAGAGTAGAACCGTCCATCTCCCCCCCCCCCAATTCTGCCAGACATCCCTCCAACAATTCTCATCGCCGCCCCCCAGGCAGCCAACTTCTCACCTCGTCAATCTGTCAGTCCACCTCCTCACCCATATAGCTTCTTTCATTACCCACCTCCGCCACTCGATATCATCCGGTACTTAATATCTTCCCTTCATAATCTCACTACGTCCTTACACCTCCTCACCTTTCAATACTATCCTAGCAATCCTCTCTAAATTTCAATCCTAGTGAAAATCCCCTAAAATTAGCATATCCGTAGCCCACCTCATTAAATTTGTCACATCACTCTTCCCATCTCACTCATTCCTTGTTCCTCACAGTTCTCTTCGCTTCCCTTGGCCCGAGCGAGCGCGTCACGCTCTAAGGGGCCCGCCTCGCCCTCCCGGCGAGGAATGAAAACGAGTAAAGTAAAGTGAGAAGGGAATCAGATAAACCCAGGTTAAATTCGTCTGGCTTAATGAAATACTTAAAAGGATAATATTATACTGTCCAAATCATCTTTTTGAAAGAGAAAAATATTCTCCCGTTACCAATAACTGTCTGTATCTACATCTTTTAAATTGTAAATTAATTATCAGTTAATTGGGGCTTTGTGTAACTGTTTGTAATGTTGTTCAACGTGTTAATTCCTTATAATCTGAAAATCCCCATCAAGGAAGTGATTAAGAGTTGGAGATTGTTTCTTGTCACCATTCGGCTGTGTGTTTTTTCCTTTCTGGGTGGGTAGCCATTTTGTGGGCCTTCGTCATGTGACCCCGTAGCCATGACAGCTGTGTTTACATGTGTGTGGGCGTTGCCCCTGTTATTTTGACATTTGCCGTCTCGTCATTTGTTATGTGCAGACAGCTGACGGGCGGTTCGAGTGAAATTGTTGAATTCCGCTCTTGGGATGAGATGTGATTCTGTAATGCGTCTCTATTTCTCCGTATGCTTGGCTGTTGTGAATTACTAAAATTTAATTGCCGATAAGTTTGGTCCTTGGCGACTAGTTCTAACTGTGGATCACTTAAATATTTAATCTGTTTTCTCCTTCCTAATGTTTGTTTGTGTTGAATCTATTTATCGTGGATTTCACATGTTACTGCTCCGGTTCTGCAGTTGAAGTGGTTACTAAGGAACATTTTTCACTCTGAAATATTCTGTTGTGTGAAAACCTGGTTTGGAAAAAGTGATCAATTAAGTACCCCTTTCTTGGGTTCATTTCATTCGGTTGTTACCTATTCCTAGTTTACCCTCTCTGAAGATTTCTTGAAAGTACTGCCTTGTGAGCTCAGATTATTTTTCCTTTTATTTGGTTTCCATGTTTTTAATTTTAAAGAAGCTGAAGGTCGTATAATTAATTTAATTCCTTTCAATTTTACTTCATTGAATTTGAACTTTATCTTTAATTACAATTTATTAATTTAATTTCTTTTAATTTTCCTCTCTTGATTTTAGCTTAAGATTTAATTACAATTTATTAATTTTATCCCTTTTATTTCCCTGACTGAATTTGAAATTTAGTTACTATTATTTAACTTTCTCTCAATAAAGTTTGGTGTAATCCGAAAATGAATTATGATTTTAGTCAGTAAGCATTATTTCTCTTTCTATCCACTTGACCTCTGTTTAGCCTAGCAGTTTCCACGCTTTGCTACGATCTTCTTTTTGGAAAATTAGTACTGATTTATTTAATTTGTTTCCCTGATCGTGCAACTACTGTTGTGAAATACCTAGCTTGTGAGTTCGCGACAGTATTTTGGTAGCTACGTCTACGATATCTACCTATCTAGAGGTCATCAGGTATTGTTGAACCATGTAAATCGGTATTAGATTGGGTGACTTGTTGGCCCTGTGCCTGAACTTTTAGAGTTTGTACTGGTTTTCCCTTTCCTAATTATTGTTTACTTGTGTTTTTCTGTCCCTGGTATGTACTGTACTCTCTTCTCGCTTATATTGGTCACTGGGATGTTGGATATCCGTCTTGTGTGTAGACTACCGGTACTTCAAGTTTCCTACTCATGAAGTTTGGTGTTAGTGCCATACTTACTGACCTTCCTCTGTTGTACCACGAATTGGGTGATCATCAAAGGTCTGATCCAGAGTTGAAAAGCATCATTGACTCAATTAATAGCGGTACCGAAGTTAAACCTTACTCCTTATCTAAGGGTGTTCTCTGTTGCAAGGGTCGGAAGGACGGTAACTTCAAAATCGTTGTCCCAAAGGTTCTAGTACCAGCCATCTTTAGATATTATCATTGCTCTCCCATTGGAGGTCATCTAGGAACCCATACAACACGCCAGAAAATCAGGCAGTTCTTCATTTGGAAGAAGATGGACCATGACATTAGAACCATGATTAAATCCTGCAAATCCTGTGGCATTAGTAACCTAACTTAAATAACAAGGTTGGATTGTTGTCATCGTCACATGCCTCACACCCAATGGAAAGGGTATTCATCGACCACGTAGGACCATTTCCCCGTTCCTCTCTGGGAAACACCCATATCTTTGTATGTATCGATGCATTTTCTAGGTTTTGTTGGATTTTTCCCAGAAGATCCACTAATTCCAGTACTTCTATTAGCTGCTTAAATTCGATCTTTGCATCCTTTGGTCCTCCCAAGTTTCTGGTTTCCGACAATGCCAGTTCTTTCACCAGTAATTTATTCAAGAAGTACCTGTTTGACTTGTGTATTTCCCACGTAACTACCACTCCATATTACCCGAACCCTTCCTATGCCGAAAGATTGAACAGAAATCTACGGTCTGCATTGATCGCTTACCATCATGAAAACCAATCCTAGTGGGATTCTTCTCTGCACTGGTTGGCCTATGCCTTCAACTCAGCTATTCACGAGTCACATGGTAAAACGCCTATGGACCTCATGTTCTGCTACACACCATATTCTCCGATGACTAATCTCTTATGTATTGAAGATCTCTTACCTGAGTTGTCAAAACCGAATGACGTAAAAAGGATTTGGAATGAAGCAAGAAGAATTTGGCTGTGTCATATGAGAAGGTTAAAAAGCAGTATGTTAAAGGTAGAACCTCATCGAAGTTGAAAGTTGGTGATCAAGTGTATGTAAAATGTTATCCCATTAGCAAAGCCATCCATAAATTTTCTGCTAAACTTGCCCCCAGATATCAAGGTCCGTTTACCTTGTTGCAGTTTTTGTCACCTGTTTCGGGATTAGTGAGTGATCCCGTAGCTAAACGCACTAGGCGTGTGCATCTTTCCCAAATTAAGGCTTGTTAACTGGTCACGTTTACTAGGCCTCTTGGTTGAATGTAGCCTTGGAAGGTAGGTTCGGTTGGCGTTTGGTATTTTTTGAACTTAACGTGCATGCTGCTGATCGATGAGTGAATTAATTTGTTTTAATTATACTGAAATGGGCGGATGGCTCATTACTGTAGCTGTTAACTCGATTATTATTTTTGGTTAATAATCTGTAATTTTCGAAATTGGGTTGACCTTATCTGTATTGGTACTATTGCTCTATTCCCTTGGTTTACTATGTTGGTGTACTTAAACCTTGCGCTGGTGTGGTGTACTGCTGATTAATCATTTTGGTATTTAACCTTGTCAAACTTGCGGTTTATGTTTTGAGGTTAAGTTTTCTACCTGCTAGTGTTGTAATTTTCCTTGCGGACCTTTTTTAGACTGTTTCTGCGTAGAATATTTGGTATTAAATTCACCTATGATGACACAACTTGATCATTGCTGGGCTGTAGTGTGATTGTGCTAGGATGTATGGAGTGTGCTTGTTGTATGAAAGTTTTCTCATCATCTTTTCGCCGTGTGTGTGGGGCTTAGTTGTGATCCAAGTTACCTCCTGTGTTATTCAATAATGCAGTGGTTATTGGTATTGGTGTTATGCAATTAGTCAGTGTCGGAGATGGAAACTCGTTTGCCTAGTGCTTGGACTCTGTGTCTTAAGAGCGTCTCATTTCCTCTGCTCTGATGTCTTGTATTTACCTACTACTAAATAATTCCGTGCTCTCTCTTGGTTATCCTTGTCAACTGTTTTGGGCCTTTATTCTGTGTATGAGGTATTTTAAACTGATTTATTGTGTGAACGTAGTCATATGATATTATTACTACAACTAGTGAACCTGAAGCTGCCTCAATTCTATTGTTCTTTAATCAACTTGATTGAATCCGTCAGTGCACTACTCTGAACTTGGTACTTGAAATTTCTTTTAAAAACTTGAAGTTTAGCATCCTTTTAGTATTTGGGTTTCACCTTTGGGTTGCGGATTGCAGATGACGATGTGTGATTTACCTGATCTACTGTTTGTTATTCGTGTTCTTTGGTTATGTTAAGGAAACCTTACCCTGTGGGTTGTGTCTTTTTTCCTGTACCTATATAGCATGGTTCTAGTCCTGGATTTATGGTTCTTTCCAGGAAAGTGGTTTCAATTGGTGATGATTTGTTGGCTGGAAGTTATGTTGTGGAGGATATCTATCCTTTAATCTCTTATGGGTTAACTCGTGTATCTTGCCAGTCATTACTGTTATTGTGTTATTGGGTCTGGTGTTGTGTGGGTATGGCACTTCGGTATGGGCGGTGTGTTGCCTTTGATTTACCTCTGTGTCCCTGTAGATCTTGGAAAGAAGTTTTGCATCTATCCGCAACTCTTGTGAATCACCTTAGTTGTTATTAGTTCCTGGTTAGTTTGGTGGGATCTGGTTTCTTCATCCCATGTATGCTTGCATGACCTGTTGATCAGACGTCCTCTTGTTTTCTTTCTCCTGTAAAGCTCATTTTATGTTACCTGCCACTCTTTGGCATTTTCTTTTCCTCAGGGGATGTTCCTGTGTTTGGTTAGTCATCTTACCGTTCTATGGGTTTGCTAGTTATGGAATTAGCTTGTTTTCCCTAGTCGGTACTGGAATCCCCCTGCTAATCGTTTATGGGGACTATTAGCAGAGTTACTGACTTCTTCATAGTCCTTACTGCATTTTCCATGGACTTGCCTTGTATTCCACCACTTATATTTTATTCGCCTGCTCTCCTGGATAGGAGAAAGGTTCCTGTTGCTCGTTAAGAGACAGTGTGATGTGGATATCACGTATTTATAGACCAGGTAATGCTGAGATCCCTTGGGATAACCGGTCGGGTACGCTGTGGGAGTCGTTGCTCGTTATTTCTCCTTTTGGTCTTCTGATCTGAGGTTTTTCTTTCCTTTTAAATTGATTAGACGTCTCATTGAGGAGTGAATTGTGTTAGTAATCCTGTGTAGTAGGTTAGTTATCTGATTCCAGATGGTTTTCCCTCCTGAGTTCCTTTGTTCCTTATTTCTGTCCTGTTGATTCCATGGTGCTAATTATGATCTTGTGAAGTGTGTTACGACCGCTCTACTACATCTTACCTTCTGCCTTCTGTCGCATTCATCTGCTTGCTCGCCCAGCTGTTCACTAACTGGCCTGTTCTCCGGCACTGTTACTGCTTCCTCGTTGTGACGTCACACCTACGTATTTTTCATCGAGTAACTTCTCGAATCTGTTTACCACCTATATAAGCAAGCTATTCCTTAGTTTCCGCGGTCAGACATTGAGTTGGAAAACAACACGAGTGGAGAGAGCGGAACTGTTCGCTAACGGCTGGCCCGTTGCGACGTTTTACCTACTTTTATTTGTGAATAGCTGCATTGTTTACCTACAGACTGGGTGAGCAAAATGTTACAACCTTTTATATCTTTTGTGGTCTATATCAAGATTTGAACTTTGAATGTTAAATTATTTAGTGGCTTCATGGTCTCCATTCTAACTAAGTCCTTCAGACTGATACATTTATCTATCTCATACGCCAAAACAAACTGTGCTTGGACAAGTGATAGAAGTGTTGCCACATCCTGAACTTTTTACAGACCCGAGTGGTCGCTTACATTGCCAACGTGATAGCGTTTAAGCAGCCTGGAAGGATCCCCCCCCCCTTTTGCCTCTCTTGTTCCCTTCTCACTCTGCTTCCTTTTTCTTTTCCTTTCTTCTTTTCCGGTATTGAGTTGTAAAAATTTTTGTCTCCCGACGTGCTATAACTCTCTTGCCCTCATTTGGGTTTTAAATGAAGATTGTAAGGGTGGCCTTAAATAATTATTTTTCAAACATTTAGTGGCTTTATTTCTTAACCAAAGTGTTTTAAAAAAAGGTTGTGAACTTATATAGGTGCTGATTCTGGTTTTTTCTGTCAAACTCTGGTCTTGGGCTTTTCTTGAAAATCATCTCCGTTATTCCCAAGAATTCTTAAATATTATTATTCTTGATTGTATTTTGGTTGTCAAACGGGCTGAGCCCTTGTTAAAAGTTTGTAATTCCCCTTCTTTGCTGGTTATACACTGCCTATTCTAGTCATTTGAAGTTTAAATACAACTTATTTTAAATCCATTCTCCTTTCTTACATTTGGTTTGTTGTACGTTCTCTCTCACTCTTTACCTTTTCCTTCTCCCTTTTTTTTTTGAAACATTGTACTTACCACGGACACCCCTCTCGGTTAGCCCGCCGTGGCGTGCACTGGCTCTGCTGATTGATGAATAATAAGTCTGATATACTAGGTTTGACCCAACGAGGCATTAAGCGCATGCCTTTCCGTGGTCCGACAAGTCACCACCAGTGAAATAACATTTGTTTGCCTTTAGCGTTATGGTGTCCTAATGATTACCTTTTGACGATCTTTGATGTTGTGGGTCGACCATCCTATTATTATCTATGCTAAGATTTTCGTCCTTTTTGCCATTGGTATGAACATAATATTTATTAGCACCCCACATTGACAAAATACACCACATATGGTAGCAGACAACCTTTTCTATTAATTATACGCTCTGTTTTTCTTTTACTTATCGTTATGGCATGTTTTTCAGATAACTTTCCTCTGGGTGACACTTCTAATTCTTCACCACTTCCTTCATATCATAATTTTTCCTTACCGAACCCTCCTGTCGGGGACTTGATTTCTTTCTCTCCTTCTTCTGATTCATTAATGCATTCTTCTGATGACATAAAATCTCCTCCAGTCCTTGCTCAACATGCAATGTTTCCGTCTCCACCATCCCATTTTTCTTCCTCCCCTCATCTTACTTCTGTTGACAGTGCACTTAATATTCAGATAGTTAAGCAGTCATTGCTTCTTGTACCTCAGCTACAGGCTACTGATCCTCGCAGCTTGACCATTTGGCTTTTCTCTGTGAGAAAATTTTTAAATATTACACTTGCTTCCTTTCCTCAATTAATCGGTCTTTTGGCGGCTAAAACTACTGGTTTCTTTTCAAAATTTTGGCCTGATAATATGTCTAATTTTTCTTCATGGTTTCACTTACGCACTATAATATATACTTTTTTTTGCCATATGAGATTCGTTACAAATTAAGTACCGAGTTTGTCCGTCGCCACCATCTACCTACTGAATCTACACATGACTATCTTGATTCTATTACTACCTATAGTGATGTATTGAACATTGCTTATAATACTTCTGAATTAATTTCAATTGTCCGTTTTTATGCTGCTCCTTCCTTTCGTCAGTTCCTTGATGCACTTAACCCCCCCACTACCATGCTTCAGTTATATAATTTGGCTCAGTCTCATGTCATTAATTCCTTAGGAGATCTTTCATATTATTCATCTATTCCCCCACCTGGTATCGTCGTATTATTGGGGAAAACCTGCCTTCATCTACCTTTTCTCCTGCTGAAAATGTTCCTCAGTTTTCTTCTACTATATATAATGCTTCTTTTCTTCCATGTACTTCTCATGTGTTGATAACTGTGAATAATTTGCCATCGGTTGCTCTTTTAGATTCAGGTGCTGCCGTATCCCTTACCTATTTCGTTACCTTCGCCTTCCGTCTCCCCTTCTCCATCAACAAATCGTTCAACTATAACATGCATTCGTTGTAAAGGTCAGGGACATATTTCTAAGTATTGTACTGCCTCACTTTCGGGAAACGCCTTCCACCCACGTCGTTAGGCAGTCGTCGTATTATTGGGGAAAACCTGCCTTCATCTACTTTTTCTCCTGCTGAAAATGTTCCTCAGTTTTCTTCTAGTATATATAATGCTTCTTTTCTTCCATGCACTTCTCATGTGTTGATAACTGTGAATAATTTGCCATCGGTTGCTCTTTTAGATTCAGGTGCTGCCGTATCCCTTACTAGTTTGCCATTTTTTGAATCATTAAAAGCCAATTTTCCTCATTTGCAGTATACTCCATCTTCTCGGCAATGTATTTCAGCATCAAACCAACCCCTTCATGTCCTTGGCACTATATCTTTAAACATTAAAATGCAATATTTTTCCTGGCCTTTTACTTTTCTTGTGGTTGAACATTTATCGTCTCCTCTCATTTTAGGTTTTGATTTTTTTCTCACACTGGTCTCATTCTTGATTCCGTTCATTCCCAGGTTTCTTTTCATTTTTCATCCAAATCTGTTCCGTTGGTAAACCCCTTTGATTATCCCTTTTTCCATCAGTCTTCCTCCCTCACAATTAATTCCCTTTATTCTGATCAGGTACAGTCTCTCCTCCAGGAATTTTCTGATGTGATCACCCCTAACTTAGGGACTGTTAAGAACTTCACTGCCCATATCGATCTGACTGACACTACTCCGGTTCGTTCTTCTCCGTATTTTCTTAGCCCTCCTAGGATGAAGATTCTTAATGAATTAATTAATAAGGTGCTTCGTGATGGCACTATCGTTCCTTCATCCTCCAATTATGCTTCTCCTGCCTTCATTGTTAATAAACCTGATGGCTCCTTTCGATTTATTGTCGATTATAGAAAAGTGAACTCCCGTATATTGTATGATGCCTATCCGATGCCTAAATTACAATCCGCTTTTCAACATTTTTCTAATTCTCATTATTTTACTATTTTTGACTTCAACTCCGCTTACAATCAGATTCCCCTTGATGACATTAGCTCTCGCTACACTGCGTTCATTATGCCTAATGGTTTATATCAGTTCAAAAAAGTTCCTTTTGGGTTAAATCTTGGATCCCAGATCATGCAGCGTTTTGTTGATTCTTTATTTTTTGATCTTAAGTACAAATATTTATTTCCTTTTATTGACGATATCCTTGTTTATTCTCCTGATTTTGAATCTCACCTACTGCATGTCCGTGAAGTTCTTACACGTCTTCGTTCCGTTGGCTTGACTGTTAACCCTTCCAAGGTTCTTGTCGCTCAAACATCTATCAAATTTCTTGGTCATATCCTCAGCTCACAGGGTGTCGCTGTTGATCCTGACCGTGTTTCCGCCATTCATAAAATTCCCCCTCCTCAGAATTTGAAACAATTGCGCTCCTTTTTAGGCATGGTGGGCTTTTATGCCAAATACATTCCTAATTTCTCTCAAATTTCGGAACCATTAAATCTCCTTAAAAGAAAAGGCATTAAATTTCATTGGACTTTCTCAACAAATTGCTTTTGATACCTTAAAATCAAAACTTTCTCATGCCCCTCTCTTGCAAATCCCCGATTTTCCCCTCCCCTTTGAACTCTCAACTGATGCCACTGACGTCGCTCTTGGTGCTGTCTTACAACAAACTTGTAATGGCGGAACCTTACCCATTGCCTATTTTAGTCGTCTTTTATCTCCTGCAGAACGAAAATATTCTGTCTACGAAAGAGAAGCTCTGGGGCTTCTTCTGGCTATTGAACATTTTGCCGAATACTTGGACCATCGGGAATTTGTAGTACATACCGACAATCAAGCATTATCCTGGTTGCTTCATAATGCTCCTAAAATAGGCCGTACTGGTCGTTGGCTCCTTCGGTTATCTCGCTTTAAATTTTCGCTCAAGTTTGTATCGGGTTTCCGTAATTCAGTTGCTGATGCTTTATCTCGCCTTTTTGAAGATAATCAATCCCATGAACCTGAAATTGATTCTTTGCCTGTTAATGCTATTACCTCTATTTCCTCCCTTACAAATTTTCCCCTCTCTTTTCAGTCCTGTGTAGACCATCAGAAACAAGATCCGTATTGTCAACAGCTGATTCAAGACCTTTCTCTTCCAAATTACTCTGGTCCTTTTCGTTTGCAGAATCATCTCCTTATTTTTAAACCTACTCCACGTGCTATTTCTCGCCTCGTTCTTCCTTCAAATTTACGTCCTATGATTTTTCAGTATTTCCATGGTTCCCCTGTTGGGGGCCACTTTGGAATGACCAAAACTTATGCTCGTCTTGCCTCTTTATTTTTTTGGCCACAGTTGAGAAAAGACATATATTCTTGGTTTCGTTTATGTGATTCTTGTCAAAAACATAAGCCACTCAACCACCAACCCTCTGGTTCCTATGCCGCTTCTCCTGCCACTTATTCCGCTGAAAAATTCTATATTGATATTGCTGGCCCATTAGTTAAATCTTCAAAAGCAAATGCTTATATATTCACTTTGCTCGATGGTTTTTCAAAGTTTCTTATTGTTCGTCCGTTACGAAATATTTCTTCCCAAATAATTATTAATTTATTATCCACTCAGATTTTTCCTATCATTGGTCTTCCTAAAGTATTAATTACCGATAATGCCTCTATTTTTACTTCTAAGGCCTTTTATAATTTTTGTTTCTCTCACGGTATCAAGAAAGTTTTTACCTCCCCCTATCATCCTCAGGGTAACATTGTAGAACGTTACCATCGAAATCTCAAAACATTTCTTTCTATTTTTCATTCTACTGTCCATAAGTCTTGGGATTCCGAACTCCCCCATTTTGTTTTGGCATTAAATGCTACTATTAATTCTTCTACCTCTTTTACTCCTGCCAAGTTGTTTCTTGGCAGAGAGTTACACACACCCCTTTCTTTATCTTGGAATTTATCCTCATTATTGGATACCCCCTCTCATCTTCTTACTGATACTCAACTGAATCACGCCCTTCAACAACTTCTTCACGCCAGAGATCTTCACCGTAAGGCTTGTAATTCCCGAGTCCGTTCTCCATCTTTTCAAGTTTCTGATTTTGTATTATTAAAGAATCACCCCATTAGTTCTACTTCTCAAAATTTATCTGCAAAGCTCTCCCCTCGCTGGATTGGCCCTTTCCGTATCCTCTCTTTTCCCTCTCCGACCACTGCCCTCCTCCAATCCCTTGACACTCCTACTGATGTTAAAAAGGCTCATTTTTCTCAGATGAAGAAATTTTTTCCTCCTTCTGTTCCTGAGGGTTAGGGATAGAGATTTCTTCCAGGCTGCCTTGGTTGTTCCTTTTGGTTAGGTTTTTATCTTCTTTCATTTGTCCATTTTGAGTTTTCTATACTTGTATTTTTTCCTTTCCTTTTGCTCACTCAGTTCTGCTCTCTCCACTCACCCTCGCCCTATGTCTGACTCTCCCATATATAAATTTTGGGGGTTTTATATTCCATTTTTGATTTCTAATATGGGAAACTTTACTTTAAATTACATATATTGTTCTAAAACATTTATTTTTATTGCATCTCTCTCTCTCTCTCTCTCTCTCTCTCTATATATATATATATATATATATATTAAGGCCACTCCTTTTTTATTAATGTATATATGTATATTTTTGTAATTCTCTATTTCACTCCATATCACTTTTCTCTTCCTTTTTACTTTATACCTCTTTTTTCCCTTCTATATCTCTCTATCCCATCCCATCCCTTTTTCCCTTTCTTCCCTTTTTTCTTTTTATTTCGCTGCTTATGCCTGTTTGGGTTTTGCTTTCCGTTTCTGCTTCATCGTTCTACGAGTTCCGGCGATGGTATCTTCCGTGGTCACCATGGGAATTTCTTCTCCGCCTCTGGATCATCATCGTCATCTCCTCCATCCTTCGGATTCGCCGAGTGGTGGGAATATGTTACGACCGCTCTACTACATCTTACCTTCTGCCTTCTGTCGCATTCATCTGCTTGCTCGCCCAGCTGTTCACTAACTGGCCTGTTCTCCGGCACTGTTACTGCTTCCTCGTTGTGACGTCACACCTACGTATTTTTCATCGAGTAACTTCTCGAATCTGTTTACCACCTATATAAGCAAGCTATTCCTTAGTTTCCGCGGTCAGACATTGAGTTGGAAAACAACACGAGTGGAGAGAGCGGAACTGTTCGCTAACGGCTGGCCCGTTGCGACGTTTTACCTACTTTTATTTGTGAATAGCTGCATTGTTTACCTACAGACTGGGTGAGCAAAATGTTACAACCTTTTATATCTTTCGTGGTCTATATCAAGATTTGAACTTTGAATGTTAAATTATTTAGTGGCTTCATGGTCTCCATTCCAACTAAGTCCTTCAGACTGATACCTTTATCTATCTCATACGCCAAAACAAACTGTGCTTGGACAAGTGATAGAAGTGTTGCCACATCCTGAACTTTTTTACAGACCCGAGTGGTCGCTTACATTGCCAACGTGATAGCGTTTAAGCAGCCTGGAAGGATCCCCCCCCCTTTTTGCCTCTCTTGTTCCCTTCTCACTCTGCTTCCTTTTTCTTTTCCTTTCTTCTTTTCCGGTATTGGGTTGTAAAAATTTTTGTCTCCCGACGTGCTATAACTCTCTTGCCCTCCTTTGGGTTTTAAATGAAGATTGTAAGGGTGGCCTTAAATCATTATTTTTCAAATATTTAGTGGCTTTATTTCTTAACCAAAGTGTTTACAAAAAGGTTGTGAACTTATATAGGTGCTGATTCTGGATTTTTCTGTCGAACTCTGGTCTTGGGCTTTTCTTGAAAATCATAATCGTTATTCCCAAGAATTCTTAATTATTATTATTCTTGATTGTATTTTGGTTGTCAAACGGGCTGAGCCCTTGTTAAAAGTTTGTAATTCCCCTTCTTTGCTTGTTATACACTGCCTATTCTAGTCATTTGAAGTTTAAATACAACTTATTTTAAATCCATTCTCCTTTCTTACATTTGGTTTGTTGTACGTTCTCTCTCACTCTTTACCTTTTCCTTCTCCCTTTTTTTTTGAAACATTGTACTTACCACGGACACCCCTCTCGGTTAGCCCGCCGTGGCGTCCACTGGCTCTGCTGATTGATGAATAATAAGTCTGATATACTAGGTTTGACCCAACGAGGCATTAAGCGCATGCCTTTCCTTGGTCCGACAAGTCACCACCAGTGAAATAACATTTGTTTGCCTTTAGCGTTATGGTGTCCTAATGATTACCTTTTGACGATCTTTGATGTTGTGGGTCGACCATCCTATTATTATCTATGCTAAGATTTTCGTCCTTTTTGCCATTGGTATGAACATAATATTTATTAGCACCCCACACTGACAAAATACACCACAAGTGTTAGTGTTCGATCTGTAAGTTATTCTTAGCTTGGTGTTAATTGGCTGATCTGTTGTTGATGACATACTATTCCGGAACCTGTCATCTTGAAATTTAAGAGGTCTTCGACTGGTCTGGTCTTTTTTTTCCTTGCTCAGAAAATGTCCCTCCATTATGCTATGGATTTGTGTAATTTTAATAAATCTTTCCTTTTTCGGTGTTGCTATTTGTCTGTTGAACTGGTTTCTAGTCTCTTTCTTCTTCTGTTGGTTATGCAATGTAATTGTGAGATGATGTTCCAGATCTATCTTAAACTACCTAATTATTTTGTTGTGCTAATTAAGCATTTTAGATGTTGATTATTTAACTCACTGATTAGTTGTACTGAGGCTGCTGCGTTCAAGCGTTATTTTTTTGGGGTGGGGTAAATATTTCGTGGTTTCCTATGTAACTCCTTTCTTTGGGGTTTATTTTGAATCTCTTTGATTCTTCTGCTGGTAACTTATGTGGAGTGGTTGGATGCCTGTTGATGTAGCGATGGCCATGATGTTTCTTGTGTTCCTTTATTTAAATGATGTTTATGCACTCATTTTTTGGGTTAATTGTTTCCTGTTTCTTCCTGGGTGTATGTAAATGGTTTTTTCATGTGAATCGTGCCTTTCTGTATATTAGAAGCCCCACATTTT
This sequence comes from Anabrus simplex, assembly GCF_040414725.1. NCBI lineage: Eukaryota > Metazoa > Arthropoda > Insecta > Orthoptera > Tettigoniidae > Anabrus > Anabrus simplex. The sequence continues at coordinate 499,914,225 of NC_090267.1, forward strand.
TATTAAAATTTTAATTTCTTAGTATTGTTCAAAGATTGTTGAGACCTGTTTCTTGCCGTCGGGAATTTAGTATGAAACCTCGTGCAAATATCAGAAGTGACTATAACGGTTGGTGTATTACTTCTTCAAAATAGACTGTTTCTGTGTTAACAGATCATTATCGTATGGAGTGATGTGAACTTGTTCTACAAATCTAATTATGGTCTATGACGCACGTTGATCTACTTCAACTGCCTGTTGAGTTATCAGCTTATAATGTAAGCTCAAGGATCTTGTTCTAACCGGTAACCTCGCTTCTCCTAGAAACGTCAAGTAAGAAATTTTATTGCATGTATATTTGAAGTGCTCCTTTATCACCGATCATCTTCGTTTCGTCCTACCCCATGTTAGTCTTTCGGGGGAGGAGGAACTGTCACGGAATTCGGATGCGTATTGTAGTGTACCTAGACACTTGTCAAGTTACCTTTTGATCAAAGCTAAATTTTATAATTATTTCGACTCATGGAAATTGATCTAGGAGTGTCTTATGCTGCGAGCTAATAGTTACGCTGTCCGCCACTGTAGCGCCGGCATTCAGTAGGCATGCTGTGGAGACTGTACTGCCACCTAGGAGCAACCACGGAACTAGACTGACTTTTACTCCTTGCACGCACGACAATAGGCGACAGTTGTTGTTTTGAAAAGTAAAGACACGACGGAGCTGCTTCTGTGATTACTGTTGGATTTTGACCGGTTTTAAGAGAAGAAAGAAGAAAGGATGTGGGTTGTAATTGAGCCTGGGTGATCACATTGCCAAGGGGCGATGTCCTTGTTGCCGTTATATTTCCTTTAATTTTTTTTTCTCTACGACCTTAGTACAATCTGTAAGTAAGCATCCACTTTTGTTACCAGGAAATCTAACGATGTGAGAAGGGAATCAGATAAACCCAGGTTAAATTCGTCTGGCTTAATGAAATACTTAAAAGGATAATATTATACTGTCCAAATCATCTTTGTGAAAGAGAAAAATATTCTGCCGTTACCAATAACTGTCTGTATCTACATCTTTTAAATTGTAAATTAATTATCAATTAATTGGGGCTTTGTGTAACTGTTTGTAATGTTGTTCAACGTGTTAATTCTTTATAATCTGAAAATCCTCATCAGGGAAGTGATTAAGAGTTGGAAATTGTTTCTTGTCACCATTCGGCTGTGTGTTTTTTCCTTTCTGGGTGGATAGCCATTTTGTGGGCCTTCGTCATGTGACCCCGTAGCCATAACAGCTGTGTTTACATGTGTGTGGGCGTTGCCCCTGTTATTTTGACATTTGCCGTCTCGTCATTTGTTATGTGCAGACAGCTGACGGGCGGTTCGAGTGAAATTGTTGAATTCCGCTCTTGGGATGAGATGTGATTCTGTAATGCGTCTCTATTTCTCCGTATGCTTGGCTGTTGTGAATTACTAAAATTTAATTGCCGATAATTTTGGTCCTTGGCGACTAGTTCTAACTGTGGATCACTTAAATATTTAATCTGTTTTCTACTTCCTAATGTTTGCTTGTGTTGAATCTATTTATCGTGGATTTCACATGTTACTGCTCCGGTTCTGCAGTTGAAGTGGTTACTAAGGAACATTTTTCACTCTGAAATATTCTGTTGTGTGAAAACCTGGTTTGGAAAAAGTGATCAATTAAGTACCCCTTTCTTGGGTTCATTTCATTCGGTTGTTACCTATTCCTAGTTTACCCTCTCTGAAGATTTCTTGAAAGTACTGCCTTGTGAGCTCAGATTATTTTTCCTTTTATTTGGTTTCCATGTTTTTAATTTTAAAGAAGCTGAAGGTCGTATAATTAATTTAATTCCTTTCAATTTTACTTCATTGAATTTGAACTTTATCTTTAATTACAATTTATTAATTTAATTTCTTTTAATTTTCCTCTCTTGATTTTAGCTTAAGCTTTAATTACAATTAATTAATTATATCCCTTTTATTTCCCTGACTGAATTTGAAATTTAGTTACTATTATTTAACCTTCTCTCAATAAAGTTTGGTGTAATCCGAAAATGAATTATGTTTTTAGTCAGTAAGCATTATTTCTCTTTCTATCCACTTGACCTCTGTTTAGCCTAGCAGTTTCCACGCTTTGCTACGATCTTCTTTTTGGAAAATTAGTACTGATTTATTTAATTTTTTCCCCTGATCGTGCAACTACTGTTGTGAAATACCTAGCTTGTAAGTTCGCGACAAATGATACACAACTGTGTAAGAAAAATATATTACTTCATTTAGAGTTTGGTTTAGCATAGGGTCATTAAGGGGCTATCATATCTCTCTCTTTCGACAGGGCGTGGTGACAAGTCACTAGCAGTTGGAAAATCTTTGCCATGCTGATAGGTCTTTAGCCAGCTACGAAGCTTTGAATGAATACTTTCCAACCAGTGTCCTTGTCCAATCGACTCATCTTACATGAGCCCGCCAATGAAGTCTGCTTCCTGGTACTTTCCCTTCTGCTACCATCTTCCATCTTGACTTTACTACGAATCCGGTACAATAAGTTGATCTATTTGGCATGAAATTTTTATTTGCCGTTGAACTTCTGCTGTTTTTCATAGGACTGAGCTTTTTATAGTTTATGTTTTAATGTAAGACAAGATTTAAGCTTCTGTCTTATGTTCTCAAAACATACGATTTCATAAGATTAATAAATAGCTTACTGGTTATCTCAGACGTAGAGGACGAGCGGGTATAAAATGTAATAAAGGAAATATAAAACAGTGATAATTTGGCCTTTTAGGGTATGTGGGTCTTCTATTGGGCGTGCACCAATTCAGATCAGGTGGACAGGGCGTGGTGACATGCCCTGCTTATATATCTTTGGGCAGCTACCCACTTTCCAACCAGTGTTTCTATCCGATCGATCCATCTTATATAAGCCCGCTCCTGAGGTCTCGCTCCTGGTGCCTTCCCTTTTACTACTATCTTCCCCGTGGCTTCCTTCCTTGAAATATGTCCGAAGTATTTCAAGAATGTTCGGTTGATCATCTCCATGAGCCTCTCCTTAACTCCCATATGCTCAAGAACTGAAGCGTTGGTCCAGTGTTCCATCCAAGATATGCGCACTATTTGTCGGTATACCCAAATATCCAGAGTTTCTATCTTCTTCATGTCAGCGGCGTGTTTGGCGATCCAAAATATAAGCACGTTTACTAGCTACAGTATCGTATGGTCGTGACCGTGCAGAGTTTGGCAGTCGCCACGCGGGCCACGGCAAGGAGTCGCCTTATCTCATCCGAGCAGATTCCGTTGCTCGAGACGAGTTCCTAGGTAGATTAAGCTCCCCACCAACTCAAACCCACCTACCCAACTCATGTTTGTTGTTTTAATGAGAGTGCCATTGTCGTACCTCAGGTTGCTGGTAGTTTTCCTCCACCATTCTGAAGCCGCCTTCCCATCCATCCCGGATCTTCCTCATCATGTCTTCACAGTTAGATGTTGTATTGTATAGGAAAAATCCATCCTTGCCCGGTTCGGTCTTGAAGGTTCTGGAGAACATTTTATTGACCCACACTTTGGTTCTGTTGTTAGTCTAGAGTGCTATAATCAGACGTGTCAGGTGATCTGAAACTTCCATGCATTTCCCACAAAGGCTCCCCTTTCACGGACTCAAACGCTTTCCTGTACTGAATAAAGGAAGATAATGTCGGGATCTTATAAGCTCATTGGACAAAATATTAGTCATCCTATAGAGCGTTCCAACCTTAAATTGCAGTACAGCAGTAATGGGATAATTCCGTCTCTTTCCTTCTCCCATGTTTTGCGGGTAGCGCTGTCCTACTCTAATGCAGCGGGTTTGCCAAATATCCGTATATCAAAATGTTATCGGTTAAAATGGGTGAATATCGTGTTCTGTACAGAATATCAAGGCGCATTTGATGCCGTTAACAAAAAAAATGTAAACAAATAATTTAGTGTGAAAATGGTGATATAATGGAAAGTTTCGCCAAATGCAAAATCTTCATTGCATAGAACTTATCATGTCATAACTCCTATTTTATATTCGTAATTTTCCTAATTTTTTCACTGCTGGTAAAGAAACATTTCAGCTCGATGTAGATAAGTTTATTTTTAAATTTAAATGATAACAAAATGCAGTATATGCGTTTATTTTCAGTCATGTTCAGGGAATTTTATGTGCAGGCACGAAAAAGTCAGTCCCTGGCCAGCGTCTTTCCTATTGAATTTGCATGGGTGGTCAAAGCGAGGCAAATGGTCTTCAGATATGGAAGTTATTTTTAACACAATCCCGAAGTTCTTATCTTGCTTAGTTCTTAATTTTTGACAGGAAGAATATCTCCTTGAATTTTGGTTTCGCGCGTGACTCGGCTGGCTGTCTGTGTGGCTGGCTGAAGTACCAGTAATGATCTCCCAAACATGCGCTTTTAACATTTCCAGATAGTCCTATACAGTTCAGTGCTCATTTCGTCAGTACTATGTATAATAGTGATTAAATACTTATCAGTGACATATGTACAATTCTTGAGGGAAAGTGTATTTCGTTTGTGTGGTTCGTGAGTTCGTGCTCGTGCGTGGGGATCTAATTCCGAAGAAAAAGTGCAGAAGGATCAGGGCGTGGTTAAAGCAAAGCAAACGGTCTTCGGATATGGAAGTTATTTTAAAATCATACCTCAAGTCCTTACCTCGTTATCTCTTAATTTATGACAGGGAGAACGTCTCGTTTGTTTACGTTTCACGAGTGACTGGGCTGGCTGAGCTTTTAAATATACTGACAGCCGTGTGCACTGGTGTTCATTTAGTATTATAAGATTGATTAAATAAAGATCAGTGATATATATATATAATATTTAATGGCGTGTGGCCTCCGAAGAGGCCGAGTGCAGGTCTTTCGAGTTGACGCCGCAAAAATGACCTGCGCGTCTATAAGAATGTGATGAATTCTAATGCTGAAGACGGCACACACACCCAGCCCCCGAGTCATTTGAATTAACCAATGAAGGTTAAAATCCCTGACCCGGCCGGGATTCGAACCCGGGGCCCTCTGGACCAAAGGCCAGCACGCTAATCATTTAAACCATGGGGCCGGACAAGATCAATGATAAATGTATAGTTCTTGAGGACAAGTGGATTTTGTTTGTTGTGTTTGTGTAGTCTGTGTGGTTGTCAGTTCATGTTCGTGCTCGTGCGGGGGGTTCTTAGTTCGAAGAAAAAGTGCAGAAGGATGTACATTAGATCGTCAAATTAAAAAGAAACGTTCCGTAGGTAAACACAGGGGAAAAGAACGCAATATTATAATGAGTGTCCTGGATTATTTTTAAAGACTATGAATATGAGCAGCGCAATCAGTGAAACAGCTAAAGCTACAGGTTGTTCCGAAAGAACAATCTATGCTATAAGGAAGGAACACACACATGGTCCTTTGCGAACTCCCGCAAAAAAGCAAAAAAGAGGACGACGGCAGAAAAATGCAAGGAAATTTAAATATGATGAAATTGTGCGAAGTGGAGTACGTCGGATGGTACACTCTCTTTTATTTGCTAACATACCACCGACATTGAACGTGGTTTTGAGTCAGGTAAATGGAGAAGATTCTTTGCCACGATTTTCCAAAACTACGTTGTATCGCTTCTTACATGATATAGGCTTCCGTTATTTAAGACGGGGTAGTAAAGCAGCTTTTCATTGAAACCGATGAAATTATTAATTCGAGGCACAGATGTCTCAGGGAGATAAAACGTTTGAGGGCACAAAATAAAGCTATAATTTACACAGATGAATCGTGGGTAAATATTGGGCAGACAGTGACAAAAGAATGGAAGAATACGACAGTGAATAGTGCACGGCAGGCCGCCATTGAAGGGGTGAGTTCGGGACTTAGGCCACCGAAAAGCCGAGGACCGTGATTTGCCTTAGTCCACGCGGGTGATGAACATGGTTTTGTTCCAAATGCTGAAATAACATTTTTATGCCATAAAAACATTAGACAATTGGGCAAATTACGTGAACGAAGTAAAGAAAAATGAGAGATTTGTGGAAAGCAGACGAATTACAGGACGATGTCGACTATGAAAAGTTTTTAATACGACTTTCTTCATCGTCCGGATCATCCTCAAGTTCATCTCCTGAACTCGGTTCATCCAAAGCGGGAACGTGAGGCCTTGCAGAAAGGATAGAAGATGTACGTCCAATGTCTGAGAGCAACGCCAGTGATTAAGGCATGTTGTATTTATTTTACCATCCTACATATATTAATTTATGAATGAATGAACTTGAAATTACAAAATTACAAACGAAAAATATGGAACTGTGACGCCCTGTTTGAGTCTCACTCGAGCGTGATCTTCACGAGTCGATTTCGCAACAGCGCGCTCCATCTACGCTGTACTGCAATTTAAGGTTGGAACGCTCTATAGTGCGCATTTGCGGATGGAGCGTTAAGCCTGTACAGATGATGCAGCGCATTGCCTCTACGTGACCATAAAACAGTAGCTTTCAGTGAGACATTGATGTTTCAAGCGGACAGTGTACGTCAATGTAGGTAGATGTAAGGATGTGACAGAGTGGCAGGAAGGAGCAATCCTGCCTGGCCGTGCCCATGTTCATGCGGTGGGCGAAGTTCCTGATTTTGTTGGTATTTCGCAGCAGACTCGTCAACGTACCTACAACCAGTGATGTATTACACGTGGCCAGGAAACACGACGTCAGAATTATGGTCGGAAAAAGATCCTGACTGAGAGGGACTAGAGACGCATTTCACAGCTTCTGAATCAAAATCGGCTCCAAAGCAGACAGGAATTTCTGTGGTCAGTGAATGATGGTCCATCGCAACCTGTTAGCGAGAGAACACTGGGACGAGAATTGCACGCAATGAACATTTGGAGTGGGTCACCTCGCAAGACGTTATTGCTCACAGAGGCACGTAAAGCTGCGCTTCTTGATCGAACGTGGACAGTACATGTAATGTGGTCTGCCTATATTCCAGTGACGCACGTCGTCGAGTGCACCGAAGTTGAAATGAAGTATTTTATGCTGGATGTGTCCCAGGTCAGGTTCAAGCCGGAGTTGGTTCTGTGATCTTTTCATGGATTGGGCCTGTTCACTGAGGTGACCACTAACATGATCAGGTGTCGACTGGATGATGAGTTTACTATTGAAACACCGATTTTTCAAGATTGCATCAGCAAAATTCATCGCGCTCGACGAGTATGTGATTTGTTTTATGAACAATCGCCCACCTTGTTACATCTCTATTGGCCTGAAAAATCGCATGACTTGAACCCAATTGAATATCTGTGGGACATGCTGGAACAGCGGGTAAAATGCCGACATCAGCATCTCCGCAATTTGTTGGAATTGCACGATCAAATCCTTGGGGATTGGCTTAAACTGGATGCGACGTACCTCTACAACCTTGTGGACTTACTTTCTGACCGAATCCAGGCAATTCTAGAAGCGAAGTTATACATTATTAAATGATTTCTCCAGGAGTGACTAATTTTTGTCCAGTAGGCTTATTTTCGGGCCGAACGTTCAAGTCGTGTTCCCTTGTGGAAGGGACCCACTCTGCTTTTGAGATATTTGTGGCAGAAGGAAGGCTTCGACTCTCTCATCCCTAGGTGAGTATAAACATGATACCTTAGTACTTTCGAAATGATTCTTTTCCATAATTTTTATTCTGGTTAATTATTTCGCAAATAAATTAATTGGTTCTTAAAATACTCATCACTAATCCTCGAAGTGTTAAGGGGGAGAATAATATCTTTATAGTTACTAAAAAGACGCCCTACGTGATACTTGAAAGGTTACCTGTCATTATTATAGGATTATCGTTGGAATACATAACATGTTGTCTTTGGAAGTACTGAAGAAGTATCAAACTACCTTGTCCAGAACTGGAGAAGTTTTCGGTTTTGCTGTAGTAGAAGTGAAAATGTTATTTTCATCATTATTATTTTCCCCTTACTGCTTCCGCGTGATGTAATGTAACGATTACAATTTTATTTCGTAAAACGTAACGATTAAAAGTAAAATATTACTAAGGATTACTTTTTCTCAACTACTTGCTAACTCTGATCTCCTTTAATGTTGAAAATATTTTTAAGAAGATGAAGTAGGGGTCTCTATACCACGAAAAAACGAAAAATTAAGCAATTTCCTCAAATGTGCCGAAAGTTGAAGGACTAATGGGCCCGGATAGATAAATCAACATAAAAAACAAATTTCGAAAATTACTTTTGGTCTAAATTTAGTCCCGGAAAACAGCCTAAATCGCTTGTTTCTGTACTCGTTTTCTTCTTAATTCGAATGCTAGCCAAATTAACTTATTTTACAAAATTCTTTTTGTGATGTGTTCCCTGCTTCAATATTCTCAGGCATTTTCTGTTTTTTGAAAAATGTCCACACCGAATGCAGTTATAAGGGCTTAAGTGAAACAATGCATCGACTCGCATTAGCGCTCGTAGTGATAAAAAGGTAAACTGTTAATCTAATCGACCTGATAACGATGATTAAGAAAATGTTATTATACTTTATTATACTTTGTACACTCCTCACAAGAAAAACGTTATCATAACTTTGGTATGAACTAGCGTACACACATTGTGCTCTGCAGGGTTTTTTGTTTATCCCTTGGTGACATTAATGTGTTTGAATATTGAAGTCAAGTACATAACCCTCCAGTCGTAGCAGTTATCTTTGTGACCGCACCCCAAACAAGAGTGTTTAATGACGTACGTCATGGTCTGTCAATGCTGTGTGAGCTGTCATATTGGTAAGCAGCGCAGTTAGGAGAGAGCACGAGACACGGGAAGATATTTTCCATCAGATAAAGTCAAGCGTGCAGTTATCCTCTTGCAGGAAGGACGCACTCAGCGTTACATGCCAGAGCGGCTCTGAGTGTCTCAACCAGTCGTCTGCAGGTTGTGGCAGCGATATCAAGAGCTACAAAATGTCAAACGGTGACCTGATTCAGGGAGAAAATGGAAAACAAAGCCAGATGAAGACCAATTTCCTAGTTTACAAGCCCTTCGATATCGCCGCACTACGAGGAGAGCTGATTAATGCACATGGGACTGTCGTCAGTACACAGACGAAGGTCAGCTCAATTCCCGGAGACCGCTTAAAGTGGTTTGGTTGACCCCCCATTACCGAAGATTCCGCCTGCAGTTTGCACAACAGCACGTCAATTGGCATCTCCGACACTGGACACCTTTGAAATAAAATGAAATAGCGTATGGCTTTTAGTGCCGCGAGTGTCCGAGGACAGATACGCCCGAACGGGGCTTAATAGATACCGAATTGGCAGAGGAAAGTCTGGAAACTGAACAGTGTATTGGAGAAGAGAAACGAAGTAAGACGTCTTCACCTCGAATGAGAAACATAAATAAAACACACAGTACGTCATCTACGGCGGATAAAAGCTTGAAGGACAGTCAACTATCACATACTTCCTTAAGCTATAGGGACCCACGTCTACATACAAGAAAGAAGAGTGCGGACCTGAAAGGGTCTAATTCTAAATCGTCTGTACCTAACTGACTCTGCACCAACCACTAAATGTCGCATCTATAAATAACCGTCTACGCAAACATGAATACAGCTTCTTGGCATTTTGCTTTCCCCCTCTGTCTTGTTATGGTGAGTCTTCTTACAACTTACACCACCCTTGATATTAATGAAGCAAGGAGTGTTACAACTGAAGCGCTGCTTAGTAGGTTCGTGAAGGAATATGATACTGCTATCTTATTCCTCCAGGAAGTTAATGAGACAAACTTCCATTTCTTATATAACTATGACTATATAACGAATGTAGGTGATGACTTCCGAGGAACTGCAATAGTATACAGGAAAGAAATTCAGCTCACTGATGTCATCATGGAACCTACGGGAAATTTTCTGTCTGCCACCTATAATAACACAAGATTGATAAACATATATAGCCCATCCGGGTCACAGTACAAACAGGACCAAAACCTATTATTTACAAATGAAATAGTGCCCCATTTAGTAACACCTGGTCCAATAATTCTAGTAGGTGATTTCAACTGCACTCTCCTCCCATGAGAGCAAACAGGTACTTTTAACTTTTGTCCAGGCCTTCAGACACTAATACAGTCTATGCAGCTCAAGCATGTGTGGCAGCAGCTACACGGCTCACAGGTCGAATTTACATATTGCCGTGGGGAGTCGAAATCCAGGATAGATAGGATGTACGTATCCATGGCACAAGTACAGCTCCTCGATAGCTATAAGGTGATTCCAGTCTCCTTTAGCGATCACCATAGCGTTCTAGTTATGATGAAGACAACAAGGAGTGACAGATGCATCATGGGTAAAGGCATATGGAAGATGAATAGGCCTGTTTTCAATAATACTGAGGATGTCCAACGTTTCACGGAGTGTTATCACCAATGCAAATTAGCACAAAATCGCTATAGTAGCGTGATGAACTGGTGGACATATAAACTTAAACCTGCCATTAGAGCTCTCGGACGGACAATAGCGTTTGAGCACAGCCAGGATACAAGTAGAATTATTTTAGGTATTAAGGAAAGCAGCCTAGAACAACTCCATCAGCACGTAAAAGACACTTCCCTCATCGAAAGAGAGAAAATCTCTCTCTACCACATTGCCAAGATTAGACGATCAGCCCATAAGCAATTTATTAATCGATGGGATAATGGTACAGGGACAATGTTCACTACAAAGGAACAGGTCCTTGCAGAAAGTGAGAGATATTTCCGTGAAATGTTTGCAGAAGACAGCATCGCAGAGTTTGATATTGACAGATATCTTCATCACCTCCAGAGTCATCTAGAAGGAGATGATATCGCACATCTTACTAATGATATTTCCGAAGAAGAAGTGACGCGCGTGTTAGACCATACTGCACAAAATAAGACGCCAGGCTATGATGGGATCCCTTATGAATGGTATAAGAAAATTTGGAACATTATCGGTAAAGACCTGACACAAGTTATTAATTATGCCTTCAGTCACAACATAAGTGATACATTTGAAGAGGGAATTATCATCCTAATTCCCAAACTCTCCAGTTGCACGTATATCAGTGACTATAGACCTATTACAATAGTAAACACCGACTATAAACTACTGCCCAAGATTTTAGCGAACAGAATCAGAACTATCCTCCCTTCATTAATTACTAATGGACAGGTTTGCACTATACCTGGAAAATAATCTTACATAATCTACTGGCAATAGGTGATGTCATCATATATCATTCAGTGTGTGACAATGCTTCAGGAGCTCTGGCTAGCATTGACCTCAGCAAAGCCTTTGATAGGATAGCACACTCTTATATTTGAACAATTTTAAAACAGTTTCGATTTCCAAACAGTATCATAGAAACAATACAGCGCATGTACACCAAGGCATCCTAACGAGTTATGATAAATGGATTTCTATCAGCAAAAGTTTCGAGAAACAAATCAATTAGACAAGGATGCCCATTATCAATGGCACTTTTAGTTTTAGCAATAGAACCCCTGATTCAAAGTTTGAAAAATTATTTAACCGGACTAACTATTAACAACGAATGCTTCACAGTACGCGCGTACGCGGATGATATTACCCTACTGTTGACCAGTGAAGAAGATGCTAATAATGCGCAAGCGACTACCAAGACATTCTGTAAGGTGTCTGGAGCATGAGTGAATTATAGCAAATCCTCATTATTGCTATTAGGTTCAAATGAAAATCGACAAATATTTGCCAGCTCCCAGATTCCAATTGTTAACCACTGCAAGATATTGGGCATTACCTTCAGTAACGATATTTCAGAGACGTAAGAGTCTAATTGGTCTTCTGCTCTAAACACCCTACGGTTTCAGCTAAAGGAGGAAATTTCAAGGCGAATCAACATTTTCCAAAAAGTTTGGCATATAAATATTTTTGCGCTGTCGAAGCTCTGGTACCTTGCCCAAATCCTTCCCGCCTCACATGTCATTTGCCAACGTGTTGAAATGGCAATTGGATTTTATCAATGGAAAGGATACAGATACAGAATAAGAAGAGATCAACTTCACCTTACTGAACAGGATGGTGGCTTGCGCCTAATTGCAGTCGAAAAGAAATGCTCAGCACTCTTTCTGTCACATATCATTAAAGCATTGTACTCACGAGAAGATGTATTTGATAATGCAGTACCAAATTTGTGTGTAACAACAAACCTGTAACAACAAGATCCCTTTAGAAGCTGCTTCCGGAACGCGCTCTCCATTCTACAGCAACTTCCCGAAATAGAAATTACAGCTGGAAAGTTGGACAAAGCTAAGAATATATACAACTTCAGATTGAAGCAATATAAATGTATTCCACTAGTACAACAGAAATACCCACATCGTGACTGGAGGCAGATCTGGAAAAATATTTGGAACAAATGGATACCGATTGAATGGAGGGTATCGCTCTACATATACACAAATGAAATCATCCCGACGGGTGAGAAATTGAAAGGGCATAGACAAGTATCTGATGATAAATGCCTGGTATGTCATCAGACGGACAGTCTCGTGCATCGAGTTACCACATGCGGGAATGCGGCACTAGTTTGGAGATGGACACTAAACGCTATCTACAGGATATCAGGGACAACAACAACCAGTGACAGAGTGAGGGAGATACTGAATCTGGAACTAAAGCACGCACAGAACGAGAGTGGAAACGCTTGCATATGGATAACAGCCGGAGCCATTAACTACAATATCAAGGCGTACTATCAGCATACAAGTGTGACTTTACCTGGATTTCTGGATCATCTCAGGAAAGAACGATGGAAGATGGTCAGAGAGGAGTGTCTTCAAGAAGCTTTTGGAACACATCTTTTTAAATTCTGAGTGCCTTCCTGTTATGTCCCTTGTGTAATATCTGCCGATTTTATGTTAACTGCAGAGTGTTTTGTGTTGGTATAACTGTGAACTGTTAAAGGATGTGGATAATGAATGACAGGAGTAATGAAGTTTGCTCCTAGTGTGCAAAATTGTTTTTAATCATTCTGCTGTGAAGGACTTGATGTTCTCCTGTCTTAAATTTTAATTGTTTTGATGCAACTTATCAACGTTCTGTTTGCGGAATTATTCTAAATTTGTTCTAATATTTTTGTTTAAAAAACAATAAGAATCTTGTGTATCTCGTTTAGTATGTACGTAGAGTTTGACATTCTCAGTAAAAAAATTCAATTCTCAAAAAAAGGAAAGTAGAAGTGGGGTGAAAAAAGGGACATGTTCGGCTCGCCAAGTGCAGGTCTTTCGATTTGACCTGCGCGTCATGACGAGGATGGGATGATGATGAAGACGACACACACCCAGCCCCCGTTCCACCGAAATTAACCAATGATGGTTAAAATTCCAGACCCTGCCGGTAATCGAACCCGGGACCCCTCTGACCAAAGACCAGCATGCTAACCACTGGACTCCATTATTTTTTGCCGATGAATCCAGATTCCAACTTTCTGGGTCAGGTGGTCGTATTCGAGTCTGCGACGTCAAGGAGAACGAAATTTTCCTTGCAACGTACAGGAAACAGTCGCTCACAGTGTCGGATCAGTGATGGTTCGGGGAGGAATTTCTTTTAACCATAAAAGCGATCTCGTAGTCATTCAGGGGCGATTGATAGCTGTGCTCTACATTGAGGAAGTTCTGGAGAACCATGTATTAGCGATCCCTGACAATACTGAGAATCATTTCACATTAGTGCACGATGTGCTAGGGCTACCGGGGACTTCTATGCAGCTGCTGGAATTCAATTAATGGACTGGCCCGCATGTAGCCCCGACCTCAATTGTATCGAGAATCTGTGGAATCAACTTGCTAGGCGTATCCAGAATCGCCCACAGCAACCTCGCACACTCCAGGAGCTGACTGCAGCATTATCCCCCAGGATGCAATCCGCAGGCTTATCAGAAGCATGCCACGCCGGTGCGCTGCTGTGCTACTAGCTAGAGGGGGAACACAGAGTACTGAAAAGTGTTAACTGTAAGTTTCAGTTTATTTTTAGTTGCATTCAAGTGCAGTGACTTTCGGTTTTGGAGCACTGTGTCTGTATCTGGACAATCAAGCATAAACGTGTGTGTATTTTTAGTTGACTTTTGCTTTCTGTACGAGTAAATGGACATGTTGTTGTTCTGTATGTCTGTAAAATAAGGGCACACAAATTATTACAGTATTACATTTTTGTGAGCAGTATATTTTACTTACCTGCAATTCGCAGCTCATATTCCTAGGAATTTTCAGCACTGAGTTGCTTGCCTGAAGAACTGTGCTTTTTTTTTACAATTTGTTTTAGTAGCACCGACACAGATAGGCCTTATGGTGAAGATGGAACAGAAAAGGCCTAGGAGTGGCAAGAAAGTGACCGTGGCTTTAATCAACGTACAGCCCGAGCATTTGTCTGGTGTGAAAATGGGAAACCAAAGAGCTATCTTCAGTTCTGGCCATAGTGGGGTTCGAACCTACCATCTCCCGAATGGAAGGTGCCAGCTAGGTGACACGCATCGCGCACCTATTCGCTCGGTTCGAACTATGATCATTGCGTGTTTCGGTGATGGCTTGTGCGTGACTGAAGATGTGCATAAATACGAGTATAAAGACGCAGCCTCTCAACTACAGGGGAATCCAAGCCGGGGCCCTCTCAACGAAATGCCTACGAGCCGGACAAATATTGTCAGATAAAAATTCTGTACTTATTCGGATAGCATACAACTGAATCATTTCCTGTGATATACATTTTTAAATGCTTTTAAAGACTGAAAATCTCTACTGAAGAAATTAAGAAGCTACAACACAAGTTTTATCCAAACACACATTTTGTTCCAAAAACCAAAAACGTTCACAGTTCTAGCGCTTCAGGCAAGCTACGAATGTTAGGTAAATAAAGTATGAGAATATATTATTTACTTTTTCTTAAACATTACAATCATTGTTATCCGCTAGCTGTTTGCCCTTTTCTACCACTAAGAGCGCTAATGTGAGTCAAAACACATAAGTCCTTATAACTACATCCGGTGCGGACATTTCTCAAAAAAAAAGCGCCTGAACTTATTGAACGAAGGAGCATATTACAGAAAGAATTATGTTAAGAGTTAATTTGGATAAGTTTGGAACGAAAAAGTAAACCAGTAAAGAAAAAAGTCATTTTAGGCTGTTGCTCCACAACTGCATTTAGCCCGGGAGTGATTTTCGAAACTTGATTTTTCAGTTTGATAGAACAATCCATGACTCACAATTTAAAACATTTCAGGGCCTCTTAGCTCTTCAACTTTCGGCACAGTTGAGGAATTTGCTTAATTTTACGTTTTCGTAGTGTGGGAACTCCTACTTTGTCAGCCAAGAAATGTTTTCAGCATTAAAAAATCCAAAAAACCACATAATATTAGTCAATCATTTCATCGTCACGTTGTCATGTTTTTAACATGGATATGTTTTTGGGCTGCCTGTAATTAGTGTAAGCAATTTAGTGTCCATAGTTTTACATGGACAGAAAACAGCCACCGTAACCAGCAACCATTGTACCTCATATTGATGGAAGAAGGACGTCATTTTGGTGGAAGATGTTGATGTTGGACGTATAAGGAGAGGTTCTAAACAAAGAAATGGCGAGTAATATCAACGGTAAAACCTTAATTAACATTGTGAATATCTGACGGAAATTGGACAGTTTAAGGGCATTTAAAATAAGCCACATTATCATTCTGCAAAGTGCTAGTAGTACTGGTGCCTTCCGCAGGCAGTAACCTCCAGTGAACTTCAAGACATGTATTGTGCTGCCCTCTTGTAGCATGTACCCAACTTAACTTGTACTGCATTGTTTCTGTACACAACGACAATATTTTCGGTCGTCATCTGTTTTTTTTCCTGAATGGAGGATAGAAGAAGAAAAATCTTGCTCTTGCTGTTGGCTCTTTAAATTACGTATTGGCAGAAGAAAACAGGAGGAAAATGTACCCTTTTGATCCGGGGTAATTCTATCATCGTGTGGTGATAGACACCAATCGGTTTTGATATATTTTATTTGTCAACTTGGGAAACTGTAATTAACTACAATCTTCGTCTTGATCCTGGAAGTATATGGATGTGATAACAGTAATAATCAGCGAACTGTTCTGTGTCGTCTGGCATATCTACACCTAAACTGTACTAAGTAAACTTCAATTATCACTGTTAGTGAAATTTTCGATTAACCAAAGAGACTGAATTTCTGGTTATCTTTATTGTGAATAGGTTATAAACATTTCGTGGGGCTTTAATGTAATTATTCATAGAATGGTTTTGGGTTATTAACCACTCTAGAGATGTTCTTTTAA
Organism: Anabrus simplex; assembly: GCF_040414725.1. Lineage (NCBI taxonomy): Eukaryota > Metazoa > Arthropoda > Insecta > Orthoptera > Tettigoniidae > Anabrus > Anabrus simplex. Next base: position 499,930,540 of record NC_090267.1, read on the forward strand.
TACGAAAATTAATGTATTCAATGATTTTGTGACAAGTTCGTCTCCATACTTCTACTATACCTTCGAGAGTACATCTTAATTTTAAAAGGGGGTATTATGCATTAATCCTGTCTGGAAAATCTTTAATATCTTACTATACGAAGAATTGTGTGAAAATGGGAGAATGTACGAGTAGAAAAATTGTTTATAAATGACTGGTTCTAGCTTAGGTTGATTATCTTGTAAGGGTAGCCATTTTCTTGGTCACGTGACCGGTTACCTTGGTTACATTCACAACCCTTGGTTGGTGAATTTAATTATTATATTTTGACATTTGACGTCTGATACAACTGGCGCTGGTGGACATATGACGTGAGTTGATTGTGTTTTTGTTCTGGTTGGGTATGCGTATTTCTGCGGTTCTTGGTGTTCTAATGTATTAACATTTTAAACTAAATAATTGTTTTCCTTGGTGGCTTTTATTTCTAATTTCTCCTCTCTGTTTTATTTTTATTACGCGCGCCTGATCTGCTCTTGGTGCATTTTGGGGATCTGTAACTTGGCTTTTCTGATTTATATTGACTGCTTTCTGAAGTAGTCATGGAAAAGCATTTTTCTACTCTACTACCATAGTGTGATCAAACCAAGATCTTAGGGTTGGAACTTTCATTAAGTACTACGTTTCCTAATTTACCCAGAAATATATTCCAGATTTATCCTACGATTTGAATAGTGAAAGCAGTTTCTTTTGATTTTAATTTGGATCTAACTTGATGTCCTAGGCTTCCTAATTTAATTTAATCTTCCCTGTATCTTATATGCAGGACTTATTATTTGATTTGTGTCAACCTTTTCTTTCCTATTATTAAAGTTCCTGTTTAACTTAAGTCTGTTGTTTTATTTTAGTCAGTAGTAACTTATTTTACTTAGTAGTAAATTATTTATTTTTTATCCACCTGACCTTGGTGGGCCCTAGTATTTTCCACGGGTTGCTACGACCTTCCATTGGGAATTTCCGTGTTTATACTACCCATGGTCGTGCAAATACTATCGTGCTATACCTCCTTGAAAGTACGCGATAGTGTTTTTGGTATCAGTTCGCGTGGTTCTTTGGTTTGGTTTGCATTTAAATTTTCCCTGTGATTCTATTTCCCTTTTGGTATCTGTTGGTCATTTTTACCTATCTTTAAAATTGTTGAATACTGACTAAAATTATAAGGTACATTTTAAAGGTACTCAATTGTAAAGGGGAAGGCAAGATTTGAATTGTGTTAATGCTAATTTATTTCTGTTCCATGTTCATTTTATCATCTCGTGGGAGCCCATTGTTGGAGTGTGAGGTATCTGAGGGTTATGAATTCCTAATTCTTTGGCTTGGGAACTTGGTATGCTAGCTTGCTGCTGGAAATTTGCTTTGATCTAATAGTAAGGCTGACAAACGGTGAGTTATTTGATTTTTTGTCTTAGTAACTTCTCAGTCCTGTAACTGAGAATTTTATTTACATGAAGAATAGTGAAATCATCTCACACTGTTATTTGTCTTTGTGTGTATCTGTGTCTCTCTGCCCTGTGTTTTATGATATACGGGTTTGGCCTACCCATATTAACTGCGAAGTAAAGATTACTGCATCTCTAATCGTTTTCTCGGTGTGTAAAGGCTCTTATGCGTTGCTCATAACATTTCTTTGGGGTGTTGGTCCGCCTGTCCTCTAGTTGGAAATAATTTAGCGAAGGAAGTGTGTATTAGGTGTAATCTTGTTTCAGTGTTCCTTACTCACAAACTATGTCTCGTATGGTGATTTTTCCCTATCAACTTCGAAAGGCTGAGTTGATATATGAACTGTCGATCCGTAATTTAGAGGTACCTGGTACCATAGGAGAGTGTGCTGCCTTACTGGTAGCAAATGTTCATGTTCCTATTAATCTGTCCATTTTTGATCGAACTAAATGTGGGGAATTTTTAAGTGTGATATGTGACTCGTTGCAAGAAATTAACGTCATTAGGGAAGAATTTTCTGAATTATTTCCCTCAAGATCTCAAGTGAACAGGTTAAAAGCCAGAACTCATCACTATCTTGGGCGCATTCAGGACATTCTTGCTGTTAAACCTGAGGACAAAATTTTGTCAGAATGTGTTAAGTTAGTAACTATTGTTTCGGGCATTTCAGCCGAACTTGACCTTTCGTTGATCAATAAAGATTTTAGTAATATGGGAATTTCTGAGAAAGTTAACTCCATCACGCCTACGTCTGAACCTTCTCCAACTACTATGGTATCCTCTCTTCCTAAACAATGTAACTGTGGTATCACACCTTCTGTTCTAGAAAACTTGTTAACCCGAGTTAATTCTGCGTCATCTCCTAGTTGTTTGAGGGAGATTTTTAAAGGAGTAAACAATTTTTCAGTTAATTCTATTGAAGAAAGCATTAGGCTTTTAAGATTTCTTCTGGAGTTGACGGAGTCAGCTAATGTTTATTCAGTGGACGATTTAGGTATTTTTCGTGCTCTTTTTCCTCACTGTGAAGGGTTTTTAAAAAGTGAGATCTCGGAAGCTATATCACGGAACCTATCCATCAATGCTTTCCATGAGCTAGTACTAGGGAAGTTCATTCCATCTCTTGCTCTCCAGAGCTTAATTCCTCAACACTGTTTCCGAACTCAGTTTCTACATGAAAATTTGTTAACTTATATTTTGGACTTAAGATTTTAATGCAAAGTATTTATGATCTCTGTTCAGGAAAGTGGGATGGTAGCTAGGATTTTAAAAGGCATATCACCCCCGTATCGTTCCTACCTCTCGTTGACCCGATGTCCCACCAATTTTGGAGAACTGGAAGAGGCATCCTCATTCGCTGAGGATGTCAAACATGATGACTCTACCAGACCTGTCAACCTTCCTCCTCCTGTTAGACCAGGGAATCCTATGGTCTCTTCAGTTTCTAAGGATGGAAATGTTCGCAAATACACTGACTGACAGAGCAAATGCAACACCAAGAAGGAGTGGTTCGAAAGGGATGAAAGTTGGGGAAAAAACAGAGACGGCACGGACGAATAATTGATGTTTATTTCAAACCGATATGCAGGTTACACAATGCGCACGGCATCGACTCAGTAGGATGTAGGACCACCGCGAGCGGCGATGCACGCAGAAACACGTCGAGGTACAGAGTCAATAAGAGTGCGGATGGTGTCCTGAGGGATGGTTCTCCATTCTCTGTCAACCATTTGCCACAGTTGGTCGTCCGTACGAGGCTGGGGCAGAGTTTGCAAACGGCGTCCAATGAGATCCCACACGTGTTCGATTGGTGAGAGATCCGGAGAGTACGCTGGCCACGGAAGCATCTGTACACCTCGTAGAGCCTGTTGGGAGATGCGAGCAGTGTGTGGGCGGGCATTATCCTGCTGAAATAGAGCATTGGGCAGCCCCTGAAGGTACGGGAGTGCCACCGGCCGCAGCACATGCTGCACGTAGCGGTGGGCATTTAACGTGCCTTGAATACGCACTAGAGGTGACGTGGAATCATACGCAATAGCGCCCCAAACCATGATGCCGCGTTGTCTAGCGGTAGGGCGCTCCACAGTTACTGCCGGATTTGACCTTTCTCCACGCCGGCGCCACACTCGTCTGCGGTGACTATCACTGACAGAACAGAAGCGTGACTCATCGGAGAACACGACGTTCCGCCATTCCCTCATCCAAGTCGCTCTAGCCCGGCACCATGCCAGACGTGCACGTCTATGCTGTGGAGTCAATTGTAGTCTTCTGAGCGGACGCCGGGAGTGCAGGCCTCCTTCAACCAATCGACGGGAAATTGTTCTGGTCGATATTGGAACAGCCAGGGTGTCTTGAACATGTTGAAGAATGGCGGTTGACGTGGCGGCGGATGCGCCGATCCTCGCGTGCTGACGTCACTCGGGCTGCGCCTGGACTCCTCGCACGTGCCACATGTCCCTGCGAAAACCATCTTCGCCACAGGCGCTGCACCGTGGACACATCCCTATGGGTATCGGCTGCGATTTGACGAAGCGACCAACCTGCCCTTCTCAGCCCGATCACCATACCCCTCGTAAAGTCGTCTGTCTGCTGGAAATGCCTCCGTTGACGGCGGCCTGGCATTCTTAGCTATACACGTGTCCTGTGGCACACGACAACACGTTCTACAATGACTGTCGGCTGAGAAATCACGGTACGAAGTGGACCATTCGCCAACGCCGTGTCCCATTTATCGTTCGCTACGTGCGCAGCACAGCGGCGCATTTCACATCATGAGCATACCTCAGTGACGCCAGTCTACCCTGCAATTGGCATAAAGTTCTGACCACTCCTTCTTGGTGTTGCATTTGCTGTCAGTCAGTGTATTTCAACTGTGGATCTAGGGGTCATTTGAGGAACACTTGTCCAGTTGTTAAACGTTATTCTGGTGGTTGCTATTCCTGTGGATCCAAACAACATGTCAAGAAAAAGTGTCCTTTGTCAGTTCAGAATAGTAATCAATGACTAGAGGACAACGAGGTAGAATGTAACAGGCCTAGCGTTGAAAATCCTTGTACTTCTAAACATTTTTTTTGCCCAGATCTATGTAACAAGATTTATGTTCATGTTCCCTCCCAGAGTACTTGTACTCCGGTAGAAATAAATAATGAACCGGTAAATGCCTTACTTGATACCGGGAGTGTGGTGTGCCTAATTAATTCGACATGGTATTATAGAATGAAATCTTCATGTAAATTGCCGGAAGTGGAATCTACTTATGTCAAATGCGTCACTGCTAATTCTCAGTTTTTGAAAATCTTAGGTTCAGTGAAGGTTAAATTGAGGATTGGTGGATTTACCTGGAAGGTCAAATGTTTGGTAACACCTAACTTATCTTGCAATGTAATTCTTGGTTCGAATTTTCTGACTAGTGTAGGCCTAGTGTTAGACTTACAGAGTAGGAATATCTTTTTAAAATTTTCACCTGACATTAAGTTTGCTTTGGTTGGTGCTCCGTTGAAAATACCTATTGCTTCGTGTGTAGGTTACCCGTCTCCTGACGAGGATAGTGAACTGAATTGCATTGATCTGGGACATCTAGGGGAAATTGAAGCAGAACAAGTGCGTAACCTCTGTAAAGAATTTCTGGAAGTCTTAACAAGTAAATTAGGGTTGACTGATGTCCTAGAATATGACACTGAGTTGTTAGACCATCAACCGGTTAGATCTCCTCCGTATCGTCTATCTCCACCACGTATGCTGGAATTGAAGAAGATTGTGGAACAAATGAAGAAAGATGGAGTTATCAGACCTTCCACCTCTCCATATGCGTCTCCGGTGTTCTTAATGCCTAGCCCTCTGGCGGTTTTCGTGCTGTGATAGACTATCGAGTCCTGAACAGTAAGATAGTACTCCAATCTATCCCTTTGCCAGATCTCCACACTTGTTTCGGATGGTTTTCTGGGGCGAAATTTTTCACCGTTCTTGATTTGAACCAAGCATACTATCAAGTGCCTTTATTCAAGAGATCCTTCCCTCTTACTGCTTTTATAACCGACTGGAACCTGTATGAGTTCCTGAGGCTCCCGTTCGGTTTGAGCTGTGGAGCAGCTGTGTTGTCGAGACTGCTAAATTCCGTTCTCTCGGACATTATATTCAAGTTGGTGTTTAATTTTTTGGACGACTTGGTAATTTTCTCGAATACCTTTGAGTAACATATGGTACACGTCAGGGAAGTCTTGCAACGGCTAAAGAAGGCCGGACTGACAGTGAAGTTAACAAAGGTTGCATTCGCCAGACCAAGCATGTCCTTCCTAGGACATGTAGTTTCTTCTGAAGGTGTTTCTATTGATCATTCCAGAACTCAGGCTATCAGGGATTTCAAACCTCCTAGGGACGTTAAAGTTGTTGCCCGCTTCATTGGTATGGTCAATTTTTTTCGGAAATTTATTCCAAATTTTGCAGAAATTCCTGCTCCGTTGAATTATCTCAGGCGCAGAGATGTGAAGTTCACCTGGGGTAACGCCCAACAAGTAGCCTTCGATTCTCTGAAAGCTGCCTTGACCAATGCTCCGGCATTGGCAATTCCTGATTTTAGCAAGCGATTTGTTGTGCAAACCGATTCTTCCAATAAAGCTATTGCTGGGGTACTCTAGCAGGAGTATGATGGTGGACGTAGACCTATTGTCTACGTATCTAGAACTCTTAATAGTTTGGAAAGCAAGTACTCCGTCTATGAACTAGAATGTCTTGCAGTCTTGATTGCTCTTGAAAAGTTTAGACCATTCATTGAACATGTGAATTTCGAGTTGGAAACAGACAATCAGGCTCTTTCTTGGGTACTAAATAGGCCCAAAAGAACCGGAAGGATAACCAGGTGGACGCTCCGTATTTCTTCTTTCAAGTTCAACGTTCGACATATTAGAGGTTCGGAGAATGTCAATGCAGATTGTTTAAGTAGAATGTTCGAAGGGAATGACGAGTCTGAACTGAACCCAAATGTGGGGAAACTTGAAGTCAATGCTGTTGGTGTCGGCGCAATCCTTTCAGACTTTCCTCTATTGTATCATGAGTTCGAAGATCATCAGAAGTCGGATCCTGAATTGAAGAAGATCATAGACGCAATTAATGATGGTACTGAAGTAAAACCGTATTCTCTGTCTAAAGGTGTCCTTTGTTGTAAGGGTCGGAAGGACCGTAGTCTAAAAATCGTTGTTCCAAAGGTTCTTGTACCCATCATTTTTAAGTACTATCTCTCTTCGCCCTTTGGTGGCCATCTAGGTACTTACCAAACCAGGGAAAAGATTCGACAGTTTTTCATTTGGAAGAAAATAGATCATGACATTAGAACGATGATAAAATCTTGCCAATCTTGTGGCATTAGTAAGCCTAACTTGAACAACAGAATTGGATTTCTGTCATCGTCCCAAGCCTCTCGCCCCATGGAACGGTTATTTATTGACTACGTAGGACCCTTTTCCCGCTCTTCTCTAGGAAACACCCATGTCTTTGTATGTTTTGATGCTTTTTCTAGATTTTGCTGGATATTTCACACCAGGTCCACCAACTCCCGTACTTCGATTAACTGCCTAAATTCCGTCTTCTCATCCTTCGGTCCTCCCAAGTTTCTGGTTTCTGACAATGCTAGTTCCTTCACTAGCAATTCTTTCAGGAAATATCTTTTTGAATTGTGCATCTCCCACGTTACTACCACTCCGTATTATCCGAATCCTTCATATGCTGAAAGGTTAAATAGAAACTTAAGGTCTGCTCTGATTGCATATCATCACGACAACCAATGCAAATGGGATTCTTGTTTGCATTGGCTGGCCCACGCTTTTAACTGTGCTACTCATGAATCTCATGGAAAGACACCTATGGACCTTATGTTCTGTTATACTCCATATTCTCCTATGTACAATCTGTTGTCTATTGAAGATCCGTTGCCTGAATTGTCTAAACATAAAGATGTCCAAAAGATTTGGGATGAGGCGAAGAAAAATTTGGCTGTGTCCTATGAAAAGTTTAAAAATAGGTATGATAAAGGCAGAAAGTCATCAAAATTGAACGTTGGTGATCAGGTCTATGTAAAGTGTTATCCCATCAGCAAGGCTGTCCATAAGTTTTCTGCAAAACTTGCCCCCAGGTATCAAGGTCCCTGTACCTTATTGCAGTTTCTAACTCCGGTATCTGTCTTAGTCAGTGATCCGATTGCTAAACGTATTAGGCGTGTTCACCTTTCCCAAATTAAACCCGGTTAATTGCTGATTTTTCTTCTTGAAACCTTGTGTTAAGTGTAACGTCGGTGGAGAATTAATACACTTAATTGAACATGTTACGCATACTACTGATTGGTGAGTGAATTTATTATTTGCCTTGTGTTAAGTATTTGTGGGTGGTTCATTTGGTAACTTCTTGGAAGCTTTTCTGATTGATAACTTGTAACCTGTGAATTTCCGGTAATCTTATCTGTTTTAGTGTTCTTGAGTTATTTCCCAAGTTATCATCATTGTTTATTTGAAAACGAATGCTTGTGTGGTGTACTACTGAATTACCATTTTAGTAATTTATCTTGTTTACCTTGCTAATTGTACCTTGCAGATAGTTTCTATCTACTAAGTGGGTAATTTAACCTAACAAATCATGTCCTGGTTGTTTCCGCATAGAATGTTGAATACCGGATTAATTTATTACGATGTGTCTTGATCATTGTTATCCTAAAGAGTAATTGTGTTGATATGCATGGAGTGTGTTTACTGCGTCAATGATTTCCATTTGTCATCTTTTCATTGTGTGTGTGTGTGTGTGTGTGTGTGGGATTGGTAGTGATTCGAGGGACGTCCTATGTCGTTTATTTTGGAGTGGTTATTGATTTTGATGTTGTATGATTAGTTAGTGGTGGAGATAATAGTTCGTTTGCCTAGTGCATGGATTCTGTGTCTTAATCGAGCTTCATTTCCTACATACTGATACCTTGTACTTATCTATAGCTCAATGACCTTGTGTTCTCTCCTTAGTTAGCCTTGTCAACTGCTTCTGGGTTTGTTCTAAGCGTGAAACTATCCCTAATCTCATTTATCTGGTAAAGGTATTAGCATTGCTTACTTAGGTGGAAATTATCTTGGAATTCTATTACCTTTTCTTAGTGCAATGGAATTGAGTTGTGCACTGCCTGAGCATTGTTGTTGAATTTCTTTAACTCTCAACCTTAGTGGTATCTAGGGTTTGTTTTCATTCTTGAGTTGCAGATCGCTGCTGGTGTAATGTAATTTACCTAATCTATTGGTTGTCAGTGTTGTTTTGGTTTTGCTAAAGGGATCTTTCCCCGAAGCGTGTATCTTCTTGGACCTAATCGGTGTGGTTGAGAACGTTGATTTATGATCAGTTTTGGTGGAGTAATTCTAATTTAATATTTATTGCGATGGAATTATGGCTGAAGATCATGGTGTGGAAGATGTTTGTCTTTTAAACTCTACTGAGTTAACCCGTGTGTCTTGTCAGTGGTCGTTCCTTGGGTATCATGTCAAGTATTTAGTGGCTATGGCACTTTGGTATGGGCGTGTGTTACCTTTAATTGTACCTCTGTGTCTCAGTAGATTTTGGAATGAATTAAGGGGTGTATCTGCAACTCATATTGAATTACCTTGTCTTGTTATTAAATTCTTCTTGGTTTCGTGTACCTTGGTTGCTTCATCTCACGTTTCTCTGCGTTACCAACTAATCGGACGTAATCTTGTGTTTGCTTTGTTCTATTATATGGTTCTATTTATGTTATGTGCCACCCTCTGGCGTTCTATTTTCCTCAGTGGTTCTGTAAAGGACAACCGGTAGTGTACGTGGTGTAGGTCATCGCTCTTTATCTTCCTTCTTGGTTATGTAATCTTAGGTCTTACCTTTGTCTTTTGATGTGATTGGATGTGCCATTGGGGATGAATTACTTTTTGATGCCATGTAATAGGTTGGTTATTTAATACCGGATTGTTTTCCCTCCTGAAGTTTTTTGGGTGGCACGATTTCCGTCCTGTTTATTCCATGGGGTTTATTATGCTCTGACGAGAGTTTGGTGTTGATCTGTAAACTATTCTTGCTTGGTGTTGCTTGGCTGATCTGTTGTCGATGACAGACTATGCGCAACCCTACCATCTTTATTCGGAGAAGGTCTCCAACAGATCAGGTCAAAGTTTCCTTTGCTTTGAAAATTGTTTATCTTATAGTCATGGAATTGGCATTGATTTGAATTCTGTGCTTTCTGTGTTTTTCCTCTGTTGGTTGAGTTGTATCCTTTCCTCTTTCATCTTCCTGTTGGTGATGCTTAGAACCCGTGAGATCTTGATCTAAGTTTTGGTAATGCTTCTGTAGTGTTGGTTGTACAACAATGATTTTGAAATATTAACTATTTAACTCACTGATTGGTAGTGCTGATGCTATTATGTTCAAAGTACATTTTTATTTTCTTTGGTTTTCTGTTTAATTGAGTTTGTTTGAGACCTGTCCTTGGTCAGTGTATGATTTTCTGGGGTGATTCTGATTATGCTTTGAATTTATCTTGAGATGAACCTGATATTCTATTTTTCTTAAACATGGTTAATGTTCCTGTGTTTTGGGGATTTAACATTTCCGTGTAGTGTATCTTTATGCGTTGATTCCTTCTTTCACTAAATAAATTTATTTCGATAAATTAGTTAGAAATTACAAGATAATCATGCCTTTCTCTACAGTATAAGCCCCAAAAGTTTAATTAACGTATACATTTATCTGTATCATTTAAAGAAACAAAGAGGTAACCTAGCTTTCTTTGGATAGAACGATTTAATATGGGATTTTGTATCATTTTATGAGGAGAAAACTTTCAAATTTGTGTATCTAGTATCAAGAAATGTGCGTTCGTGGTTACAACATTTACCTATTGAACTCCGATGAATACCGAACAACTTGCTAACAGTGGATGTTTCCGGTCTACATAGGTTTCTCTATGCTCTTATTCCAACCTGCATCTTCGTTCCTTCCACAAACGCTAAGTAGGAACCTTAAATCTCACTAAAAATTTGAAGATTTTCCGCCACTATTGTCTGTTGCTGAGCCCAGCCCTATGTTGATCTTTTGGAGGGGGAGGCTCTGACGGAAATTGGACAGTTTAAGGGCATTTAAAATAAGCCACATTATCATTCTGCAAAGTGCTAGTAGTACTGGTGCCTTCCGCAGGCAGTAACCTCCAGTGAACTTGAAGATGTGTATTGTGCTGCCCTCTTGTAGCATGTACCCAACTTAACTTGTACTGCATTGTTTCTGTACACAACAACAATATTTTCGGTCGTCATCTTTTTTTTTCCTGAATGGAGGATAGAAGAAGAAAAATCTTGCTCTTGCTGTTGGCTCTTTAAATTACGTATTGGCAAAAGAAAACAGGAGGAAAATGTACCCTTTTGATCCGGGGTAATTCTATCATCGTGTGGTGATAGACACCAATCGGTTTTGATATATTTTATTTGTCAACTTGGGAAACTGTAATTAACTACAATCTTCGTCTTGATCCTGGAAGTATATGGATGTGATAACAGTAATAATCAGCGAACTGTTCTGTGTCGTCTGGCATATCTACACCTAAATTGTACTAAGTGAACTTCAATCATCACTGTTAGTGAAATTTTCGATTAACCAAAGAGACTGAATTTCTGGTTATCTTTATTGTGAATAGGTTATAAACATTTCGTGGGACTTTAATGTAATTATTCATAGAATGGTTTTGGGTTATTAACCACTCTAGAGATGTTCTTTTAATACGAAAATTAATGTATTCAATGATTTTGTGACAAGTTCGTCTCCATACTTCTACTATGCCTTCGAGAGTACATCTTAATTTTAAAAGGGGGTATTATGCATTAATCCTGTCTGGAAAATCTTTAATATCTTACTATACGAAGAATTGTGTGAAAATGGGAGAATGTACGAGTAGAAAAATTGTTTATAAATGACTGGTTCTAGCTTAGGTTGATTATCTTGTAAGGGTAGCCATTTTCTTGGTCACGTGACCGGTTACCTTGGTTACATTCACAACCCTTGGTTGGTGAATTTAATTATTATATTTTGACATTTGACGTCTGATACAACTGGTGCTGGTGGACATATGACGTGAGTTGATTGTGTTTTTGTTCTGGTTGGGTATGCGTATTTCTGCGGTTCTTGGTGTTCTAATGTATTAACATTTTAAACTAAATAATTGTTTTCCTTGGTGGCTTTTATTTCTAATTTCTCCTCTCTGTTTTATTTTTATTACGCGCGCCTGATCTGCTCTTGGTGCATTTTGGGGATCTGTAACTTGGCTTTTCTGATTTATGTTGATTGCTTTCTGAAGTAGTCATGGAAAAGCATTTTTCTACTCTACTACCATAGTGTGATCAAACCAAGATCTTAGGGTTGGAACTTTCATTAAGTACTACGTTTTCTAATTTACCCAGAAATATCCCAGATTTATCCTACGATTTGAATAGTGAAGGCAGTTTCTTTTGATTTTAATTTGGATCTAACTTGATGTCCTAGGCTTCCTAATTTAATTTAATCTTCCCTGTATCTTATATGCAGGACTTATTATTTGATTTGTGTCAACCTGCTCTTTCCTATTATTAAAGTTCCTGTTTAACTTAAGTCTGGTGTTTTATTTTAGTCAGTAGTAACTTATTTTACTTAGTAGTAAATTATTTATTCTTTATCCACCTGACCTTGGTGGGCCCTAGTATTTTCCACGTGTTGCTACGACCTTCCATTGGGAATTTCCGTGTTTATACTACCCATGGTCGTGCAAATACTATCGTGCTATACCTCCTTGAAATTACGCGATAAACATTGCTGAAGGAAGAGAAAATAATTTCTCATAATACGAATCTTGCAGATGTTTATGGCCATAAACTTGTTTGCTAAATCAGCGATCATTTTATTGGACGTAGAACTTCCATAATGTAATGAGAGTAACATATATTCTAGGGGTCCTGATAGGAAGTGCCCCTAATGTTTTTGCAAATCTTATATCGTAACCGTTGTGCGGGCGAGCGTACACATGTTACCCGCTTCAGTAAGTTTGCATCCTATTAATTATCATGATGCTACATATTTCTTTCGAATTATCGGAGCTCTTTATCTCCCATGGTGATGGAGTGAAATGATGTGTTGTCTGTACCGAATGCACGTCATAAGAGGCTACTAAGAGTGGTACCATCAAAGAATCTGTACACACTCCCGCGTTTTCTAAGCTGAAATACATCCGTGATTCTTTATGCTTTTCCCTGTAGCGGAGAAATTTTCATACAGTGTATCTTTTTTCCAAGCTGTCAGCACATAAGCATCTTTTAAGCCTTTTGGTATAAGTTTCCTAAGTTTAAGCATCGAATATGTCGACTAAGACTTGCTCCACGGTAAAGGGCAGGAGGTATGGTGATTGGATGGTCGTACAATTTCTCCCTATGGGAGGGGCAACTTAGCAGGCGACTACATTAGCTAAGTCCTAGGTTTCTGTCTTGAGAAATTAATATTGGTGACCATCGGGACCATACCTGCCTCTGGAAATGCGCTTCCACTTACGCTTGGTATTCTCGTCGCTTTTCTATTCCTTATTTGACCTCCTTTATCAGCACTTATTCTTCTCTGACCCTGGCGAGGTTAGGCTTGCGAGGCTGAAGTTAGGGTTAAAATAAAGATGGTGGTCCAGTTCTACTTCCTCTTAAAACAATAAATACCACGACCACCACTGATTCATAATTCGAGGAAATGATACAAGAACTTTTTGATCCCATGTTGAGTTCGCCCTTAATTTTTCACACCGCATCATATAAATTCAGCATTGAACAACAGGAAGACATGATCTGATACCACGAGAATTCTTCTCGACTATCTCGCAGAAGCAAGAGCTCCTCCAGATTTATTGAAAAACTGGGAGTGAATATTGAGCTCAACTAAGTGCAGCAGTCTTGTCAATAAATCAGGAGTCCCTGCACGCTCGCGATTCCAATACGCAGATTCGTAGCGTGATTTATGCAACTTACCGAACAGCTTTGTTTGGCAGGGATGTATATGTATACGCATCGATATACAGCCGCTGTTTAAAATGTTAAGAGCGAGCGGTTCCTATCAAAATATCAAGGAGCCGTTGCTTCCAAATAACTCAAAAGAAAAGAGGTATTACATTTTTTACGATGTGTGGGAATGAAAATCAATTCTAATTTTTTTGATTCGTTGTGCCCAACTGTGGAGCGCGTTTGAACTTATTTTGCACAATGTTTCTTCTTTTCTTCCCAATATCTCTTCATTTTTTCACTGTGTTCCTTTCTGCGTGTTTCTGTCCAGCCTGTATTTTTTCTTGTTGGTTCTATGAAAATTTATGTTTGTTTACTAAGCTTCTAAATTTCATTCTATCTTGAATGGTTTCGTCCTCAATACCCATTTCTTGTAGATCTTCATGAATTTCTGCTAACCAATTGTTGCGGATTTTCAGGGTTAGAGCTAGATTTATAATTTTCTTTGTCAGCCTGTTGTTATCCATTCTGTGTAGGTGTCCGTAGAATTTTAGTCGTCTCTTTCTGATGGTATCTGCGATTTTTTCTCTGAACTGAAAAATTTCGTGTTGTTTCTTTTTCATCCAAATTCCATTTTCGAACTTTGGTCCTAGGATTTTTCTGAGAATTTTCCTGTCTTGTTTCTCAACGCTTTTCATTTGTGACCTGCCGCCAATGATCAGTGTTTCAGATTCATAAATTGCCTCTGGTTTGATGACTGTATTGTAGTGTCGTAATTTTGCATTTTTTGATATACATCTTTTGTTGTATCTGTTCCATGTGATTTTGTAAGCCATTTGCAGTTTAGCAGTTCTTTCTTTGTTAGCTTCCTGATTTAACCCTGCTGGCTGAATAATTTCACCTAGATACTTGAATTTGTCTACTTGGAAAATTATTCTACATTTGGTGATTAATGGTTGATTGTCGCATCTTGATATAGTTCCTTCTATAAACTGCGTCTCTTCAAATGAAATTTGAAGTCCGGTTTTTGCGGCTATTTCATGCAAATTTTCTATGGAGTGGATTTCTTTTTGTCGGTTGTTCGAAAGGATCGCAGGGTCATCTGCGAAAGCTAAGCAATCAAGGTGAATTTTGTCTTTAAGAAGTCTGCCAATGTTTATACCTTTGGTTTCTTTTCTCCATTCACGAATCACTTTTTCCAAAACTGAATTGAATAGTAGTGGGGATAGTCCATCTCCCTGTCGGACACCAGTTCTGATTTCGAACGGTTCAGAAATTTCTCCCAAGAACTTAACTTTTGATGTTGTGTTGGTCAGAGTTTGTTTAATCAATTCCCTCGTTTTCCTGTCGACTTGAAATTCCTCTAGTCAAAAAAGGTGATTACTGTTTGTTTGGTTTTGCGAATCTGTAGTATGGTTTTTAGGTTTAGGATTTGTTCTGCGCAGGATCTCCCTTTTCGGAATCCAGTCTGATAATCTCCGATCAGGTGGTCTGTTTGTTTCTCTAATCTATTAAGTAGAGCTTTAGAGAAGATTTTATATACGAGTTCCTCTGTAGTTATTAATATCTGATTTGTCTCCTTTCTTGTGAAGTGGGTGAATCAATGCACATTTGCAATCCTCCGGAATTTCTTCAGAAAATCGGATGTCCTGTAAGATTTACTGAATATTCTGGGCCAGTTTGTCACCACCAATTTTCAACATTTCAGCGATTATTCCATCTTCTCCTGGTGCTTTGTTGTCTTTGAAATCTCTGATTATTTGTTTGACTTCTTGTAATGTGGGGGGTTCTGAATCTGGATTAGGTGTTGGTTTTTCATAGGTGAATTGTTCTTTCGGAGATTCACAGTTTAAAAGGTCCATGAAATGGTTAGCTAGGAGTTCACAATTTCCCTTATTACTTATTTCCAAAGTCCCATCTGTACGTTTGAAACAGAGACTAGAGGCCTGGTAACTGGATAATTCTTCTCTGAATGTTCTCTAGAAGTTCCGTGTATTGTTTTTATTGAAATCTTCGATTTCTGCCAGTCTGTTTTGATCATATTTTCGTTTTTCAGATCTGATGATTTTTGAGGTTTGTTTCTGTGTTTTGAAGAATTCATCACGATTTTGATCAGTTTTATGAGAACTCCAGTTTAGCCACGACCAGGGGGTTGCTGATGTTTTGTGAAGCTTTCAAGAGTGTGTCCTTGAGTTCTAGCCAGTTTGAAGGAGCAACGTTGGAGATATTCGCAAGGAAATTTTCTGAGTTCTATCTCAGAAATTCAGGGTCGATTCTTGGGTTTCTGATTGTTTTGGTTTTCTTCCTGTAGTGTTGAAACTTTACTTTAACAAGAGACAGGTGTTGGTCGGAGTCAATAATTCCCTTTTTGACTTTAACGTTCATAGTTTCTTTTTGGTTTTTCTTGGAAATAGCCACATGGTCTAGTTGACATTCTCCTAAATGCATGTTCGGGAATCTCAATGTCATTTTCTTTTATGGGAGTGCCAGGAAATGGGTTGACATCAGTTTTAGATCGAAATTCTTGCAGAAGCCAATTAAACGTTCTCCATTTTTATTGGTTCTTTTGTGAGTAGGGTAAAGTTCTACAGTGGTCCTAAATTTCTTCTCTTTGCCAATTTGTGCATTGAAGTCCCCCAGCAGAATTTTGACATGATGTTTTGGAATTTTGGCTGTAGTTTCTTCCAGTAATTCCCAGAAGTCTTCTACATTCTGTGGGTCTTTTTGATTGTAATTGTTTGTAGGTGCATGCGCATTGATTAGTGTATAATCTTTGTTTCCTGATTTGACTGATATTAGCGAAATTCTTTCAGAAGGAGATGTAAGGTATAATACCGAATTTGTGATATTTATTCTCACTGCAAAACCAGTGCCAAATTGTAATATTTTGTTAGGGAGGAGGGTAGCTGGTTTACCTTTATAAATCCTATAGTTTCCTGATTCAAAATGATTTTCGTCACTGTGCCTAGTTTCTTGGAGTGCCAGAATTTGGATGTTGAGTTGGTCTAATGTGTCTGTTAAGTGCTTCAACTTTCCAATTTTGCGAAGCGTGTTGATGTTTAAAGTGCCAATAACATATTTTTCCTTTGGATGAAGAGATTTGGGAAGCTCCAATACATTGCCACATAATGTTCTCGGTCCCCCAGAATCCGATGACCGAGAAAACCTAGTATGAATACTAGGGCCTGGGGTAGTAGTATCATTAACTGACGTTGCCATCATGCTAGTAAGTTGAAGATAATGGGGAGATTGATCTTTGTCAGTCTCATAGTTACAACTAAAGTATTGACCCTGAAGATGTTTTCTGACTGTGTCTGTTTTTGGTCCGCGAGAGGTATTGTATTTCCCTCAAGCCCTCCGGACAAGTCCGGCGAGCCCCCCGATCCGCCACCTGGGACGCGCCCTATAGGAGAACAGGCAAAACCCCCCTTTTATTTATTTATTTATTTACGTATTTATTTATGCATTTATTCCTGACTTACAATTGTGACGAAGTTAAGGCTCACGTCCCTATCTTACACGTAACCACTTTAAATGATAAAATGTAAAAATGTAAACATAAAATTAAAACATAATAATTCTACAAAACATTATACTACGGGAAGATAAACTAAGACTACGTTACAAATCAGTAGGGCAATTATAATAACAATACTAATAATAAGAATATAAAGAGGAAATATAGTGATAATAATAACAACAACGACAGAAGTGCATAACAGATAAAAAAACCTCATTCGTATAAGACACACACCATGACTCATAAAACTTAGTTATATGTTCCCAGGAAAATCTTTCGGCACTTAGATACGGATTTATGAGAGGAAGTAAAGTTCCGAATGCCCATTGGGTGTACATTCCAGAGTCTCAATGCATTAATTAAAAGAGAATGATTGTAGGAACTTATTAGGTTCATCTAGTCATTTTATAGCCTTATTTCTTTCTTTCTTTCTTTCTTTCTTTCTTTCTTTCTTTCTTTCTTTCTTTCTTTCTTTCTTTCTTTCTTTTTCTTTCTTTCCTACTTACATACTTTCTTTCTTCATAACGGAGATGTTGGCTATTAAATATTTTTTCAGGAAGTTCCAAGCACTGGCAGACTAACAAAAACTCTAGCAATTTCGAAATGTCAAACTTGTTTAGTCATCGTATCCCCCTTAATAATATTCACTACACTAATTTTGGCTATAGAATAAACACATTGGGTAAAACTGAAATGTACAATAAAGATTGACTAATTTTTCTTACCTTGATGAGAGTGATTTACTGCGCTGAGAGATCAATGACAGCTGTGAAGTATTTTTTATGGTATGCAAATCAATATGATTGTACGAAATGTATAAAATAATAAACAAACTAAGTTCATTACGAATACAAGTTTATTCAATTCATCAAATATTCTAAATACATTTTGTTTATTCTCCTACAGATTATCTGCAGCACATACCAGATAGCTTAGCATTGATGAGTCCATTTTTTAATGTTGGTCTTCAGTTTCATATTCACAACACACTGTATAAATACTGGTTATATATACACACAAATATTTACAGTCGAGCTACTCGCCAAATGTTTAGAGCTCCTGTTTGTTCACACGTCCTCGCTCGATGGACTTGATTGATGTATTTATACTTGATGTACCGTGATTTTAGGTCAGAACTGTCACAAATTTATATCATTTCAAAAAATGAAATAGTGTGGGTTTCATGCTAATTGTGACCCAGTTCCTCTCCGCAGTGAACGAGCTTCACAGTTTCAATGCAAATTTCATACTCAAAATATAAGAAATTAACAAGATATCATTTCCAGACTCTGTGTCAGAAAATAGGCGAAAGCATATGATACTGAAGGATGCAACTTTCGTTTATTTCCTTTTAATGAAACACTTTAAAATTCAATCCCTCTTAATACCATGTAGTGATTATGTTCAATTATTTTGTGGTATCAGAAGCCAACTATTTAATCTATAACTGTTAGCTTCTTCAGTCTTTGGAAACTAATTTTTAATAAATAAATTTACTGGAAAATATAATATACAGAGTGTCTCGAACCTTTGGGGTGAAAATGAAACAGGTGATAGTGGGTCCACAACGGATTATATTGAGATACGGTCGGAAATGCATTACTTATTCCACAATCACCAAAATAATATTTCCATGCTTTGTTTGTGAAAAGTGAAGCGTAACTGTATCCGTCTTAAACAGAAAAAGACAGAAATTATTTGTGGAAGATTTGAAGGAACTCATCCATAAATATTATTGTACTAATTTTAGCTTTCCTTACATATACTTAAACATGGTTGTGGGTCGTGAATGTAGAAATCTGTTAAGCAGAATTGTAAACGGATGTAAGCACATTGGATGAATGATGTATTTGTTCTCTTGGGAGTTGAGCAACTGAATCTTTCAGTGTCCCAGGTATCATTGTCAGGATTATCGAAAGTATCACATTCAACTGGAAATGGTCCGTTCTTCCAGGCATGCTCAATTGAATATGGGAGCACTGAATTGATTGTGGCTAAACTCATAAAGTTTGATGATAGCGTTACATATTCGAACGTCAAATTTGAAATTTGAATCCGAGAAAGTCCGCATATATTTGATACTCTGGAAAACAAATCTAGGAGAGTGAAAGGAAAATAAGAGAAGAAGAATTACAAGGCGTGTCACAGAATACCCTTCGAAAATTCCAGGTCTATATATACGAATTTGGAAAGCATCTTCAACAGTTGCTATGCTATTATAATGAGAACCCCTTCTACTCCGTTGACTTGCTGAGGCTTAGTGGTATCCGTTCCAGTCCTCGCGCCACCTTTGAAATTTCGTGACAGAGCCGGGAATCGAACCCGGTCCTGCGGCGGTGGTTGCTAATCACAATAACCAATAAACCACAGAGGCGACCTGTGTTATTGAATTATCTAGAAGTTAAATTTTGTTCTTTCTTTAATATCACCAAGACATGACTTATGTTGATAGTGCCAATAAACCGAGAGTCGCAAAAGTAGTAGGTTACCGCAAAAATGAAAATCTCGAGAGAAAATTATTTATTTCGTTTTTCTTCGGGATGAGTAAATTATTATTTTCTATAGTGTTACTGCTGACACGATTAAAAGCATGACAATTTGTGTAGCGTAAAAAAAATTCGTACCGGGCGAGTTGGCCGTGCGGTTAGGGGCACGCGGCTGTGAGCTTGCATCCGGAAGATAGTGCGTTCGAATCCCACTGTCGGTAGCCCTGAAGATGGTTTTCCGTGGTTTCCCATTTTCACACCAGGCAAATGCCGGGGTTGTACCATGACGAATAGAAGAACCAAGTGTGATGACTCATCGAGTTCAAGCGCGCCCCACGAGGCAACGCTAGAGTGTGGTAGGTCCACAGTACCGATCAGCTGGTCTTAGGAATGGTGACACAGGAAACGTATTACTCCGTAACTGATAACTATATGCACTGTCTTTTTTTTAAAGAAAATGAGAGATTACAATTAAAATACTACGGCAGAGAACAATGGAAAAATATCATACACGGAAATAAGAGCTACGACCTTCATCACATGTTGCGAAAAGCACAAGTTACTCGAGTGTACATATACACAACTCCCAGCATATGAAAACAATGAACTATTTAAAGGACCAACTCAGTTTGTCGGTTACTGGACTTTCGAAAGTTTGCCTGAAGATTTGGCGGATGTTCGCTTCAGATAATGATGAACAAGTCTGGGGATTATATCCATAGCAACAGCCAGCTCCTGAAGGACCAACTTAAATTGTGTCTATAGAATCGATACAATCAAAAAATATTTCGCCCTACATCGATTTTGACTTAAGTTTTTCACGAATTACTTTCTCGGCCTGCTAAATAATGTCACGTACACTTGTTTGAACCGTAGTCTGTTACTTCGGAGAGAACTGAGAATGTACTTTGATTATTGCCATGTAGAGAATGGGCAAGGGCCAAGAGTGATTAACAACGTACCCAGCCAAGGTCTGGAGAAATTGCTGAATGGTATGGACGGAGTCTCGGGTAATGGGTACAAGATTTAAAAAAGGTCCAAAACAAAAGTAATGGAGTGCAGTCAGGTGATGTAGGTAATATTTGGTTAGGAAATGAAGCCTTAAACGAAGTAGATGAATATTGTTACTTGGGTAGTAAAATAATAACTAACGATGGCAGAAGTAAGGACAAGATAACACGCAGACCAGCACGAGCAAGGAAGAGCTTTTTTACGAAAAGAAATTTACTCGCTTCGAACAGTGATATAGGTGATGATTGTTGTTTAAGGTACCTAACAGCTAGGTCGGCAAATATGTGAGACACTGCTCCTTAAATCTCACACGAGACATAACCACTTTTTCACCATTCACTATAAAATGATCTGAGTTCACTATCTAATCATCAGAAAAACGAACTTGACAAATTCTACTATTATGCGTTAACACAGTATCCTTTCGTGGAATAACTCTGGTCCATTTTTTCAAATTTATTTATATCCTTCGGTGGTGAAAAGAATCTTAATACCAGTAACTACTCTATCATAGCCTGACTTACAGCCAGGCACAAAACAGTACGGCATATTGAACTATTAATTTATCAAGCCACGTAACACAAGTGCTTTAAGTGCACAACACACAATGAACTATGTTTAGGAACTGAAAGCAAAGAAAATTCACCTTATTGACTTGAAATATCTGGACATCGCCTCTTGCGGGTCCACAAACTACCATGCTATAATGGCTGATGTTATTCTATTCGTCATGGTTGAACCTTAATTAAGGCCACGGCCGCTTCCTCCCAATTCCTAGGCCTTTCCTGCCCCATCGTCGCCATTGGGCCTATCTGTGTCGATGCGACGTAAAGCCACTAAACGACTAAAATTTACGTGTTCGGATTCCATTCATAAAACAGCGCCTTGTACCTCATAAATATTTGAACGTCACATCACGGGTTTGAATTTTACACTATCGTGATCAGCTGATAATCGCAGACCGATCAGTGCTGTCACGCGAGAAATTAACTTCGAACAAGGGATTTTATCTCAAATAGGATGTTTCAATGAGCACTGCTCTATTATATTACTGGACCATAACCATTTACCATCACTCAGAATTGGCGCGTATGTTGATTAGAGGCTCACATGATTTTTTTTTTGCATGCGAGTACTTTACAAATTAAGATCCAAGCAGCGCTCTCGCCACTCGATACGTTTAAATAGGTTATCATAGATGGTAGGCTATTCCTTAATTCAATTCTGCACTTTTATTTCAGAAAAATTATTACTGTACACAAAAGAGCAATATAAAGTGACTAAAGAGCACTTGCCTTCACTCCATAACAAACATGACCGGAGCCTTAGTCCAAACGCAGTCTCTGCAGGTGTTGGACACTTAGCAAGTTTGTCCTGACTTGTTCGTAATATCAGGAAGTCACAATCATTGACAAGTTTACTCAACGTACACAATACGCGTGAGGATGTTGTTGTAGCACGAAACATGTTCTAATGGTGGCTGTATGAGTTTTAAATAGTGTTTTCGACAGAATGAAAAGCCTCACAGCGATATCAAGTCTTAATTATTACATATTGTCACATTCAGCTGCCAGTTGAAGGTTTGATGGTAAATGGAATGAAAATTCAGGTTGTAAATTTCAGCAAGAGGACAATGTCCTCTCAGTTTTAGTTAATGTGTTGATGGGGTGATAGCACCTCACGAGCATCACTTTAAGTACCTAAGGAATCACATAAAGAAAGATTATGAGAGCATTTAGGGGTTGTAGTAAGGGTGTAAAGGAGAGGGTCTACGTCTTTCTTTCTTGCAAGTTGCTTTACATCACACTAACACAGGTCTCATGGTGACGATGGGACAGGAAAAGGCTAGGAGTGGGAATGAAACGTCCGTAGCCTTATTTAAGTACAGCCCCATCATTTTCTTGGTGTGGAAGTGGGAAACCACGGAAAATGATGGGATGCCGACAGTGGGGTTCGAACCCACTGGATACTGGCCGCACTGAAGCGACTGCAGCGGGGTGTATGTCTAGTAAGACCCCAGTTAGAGTGTAGTTCCAGTATATTGGACCCTCACTAGGATCACTTGATTCGAGAACTGGAAAAGATCCAAAAGAAAGCAGCACGATATATTCTGGATGATTTCCGACAAAGGAGTAGGCCTAGTGTTACGAAAATATTGCGAACTTTGGGCTGGGAAGACTTGGTAGTAAGGAGACGAGCTGTTCGACTAAGTGGTATGTTCTGAGCTATCACTGAATATATGCGTGCAATGACATTAGCAGACGAATAAGCTTGGAGATAAAGTTGGGATTCATGAGGACAAGTTGGAGCAAATAATAATTGTTAGGACGAGAAGAAGGAAACGTTTTGGTGTTCCACCGATCCAGAAGAAAGTGCAGGAAAACCGTGTGCGCTGGTCTGAGCGTGTGTTGCGTGCAGAAGACAATACATTGGAAAAGTCGGCGTATACATTGGAAGTCGCTGGAAAGAGGCCCAAGGGACGACCAAGAGGGCGATGGACCGATACAGTGCAGAACGACCTGAAAGCTGTAAGATAGCGGACCTTGCCACCAGGCGGGACAAACGCTAAAGATATAGAAGAAGGAGACGAGCAGTAAGGGATTGGAAGAATGTATCAAAGTTGGATACATTTCTAAGTCCTTTGAAAACATTTAAGGAAAAGCTAGGTACACAGTTCATAAGGACTCTGTCACCTGGACGACTGGCCTAAATGCAGATCACTTGTTAAAGTGAGTATTATTCGACCAAGAATTATAAATATGTTCTGTAAATACGTTATTTTAGAATAAGGGCGATGCAGAGTGAGTGGTGATTCTGAGTCACAGCAGTACTGGTTGGACAGCAATCACTTAACAAGTGTAATTTTAGTAATTCTCCGGTGGATTGAGTGTAACCTAGTGGATGGCACATGAACTTTAACTGTAGTATTCAATTGGGAGACATTAGAATAGAACGACGAGTCCAACCATCGCATCGGAGCCGTTCTTCTCTCAAGGGAACTATTGGGTTGGGTCTGGTCGGATGAAGGACATCACAGACTTAATGATAGTATTCATTCAGCTTTAATTGTAATATAATGTTACGATATGAACATGGCACAACGTTTCATCCACTTTGAAGGAAAATAGGTTTAGACTAAGCCTTTGACTTTTCATTAGATCTGAATGTTCGTTGTGCTCTACGCCCAGGAATATGGCCATATTCGTATTTATTAACTTTCCGGCATTTCTCTGGGAAAGTTAATTCGAAAAGTCAGATTCGGGTAAATGTCCATTCGGACGAATAGATCTGGGAAACAGTTCTCTTGTAAGCAAACTTCGTCAGAAGGGATGAGAACTTATGGTTAATTTCTGGCTGTAGAGACCACCATCATAGTTGATTTTGGCTGCCTGAAGAGAATAGGTAAAAGCATGCTCGGTTCGCCCGGAAGGACGTGGGTTCGAATCTCTGTCAGGAAGTCGTAAAATTGAGGAAACGAGATTTCCACTTCTGGAGGTGCGCATGGTCCTGAGGTTCACTCAGCCTACACCAAAAATGAGTACCAGGCTCATTCCTGGGGGCAAAGGTTGCCGAGCGTAGAGCTAACCACGCTACCCCATCAAGTGCCGAGGTTAAGGATAGTGGAAAGTCTTTACCTTCCATCCCTCCAGGGACCTTCATGGCCTGTGCGGAGATGACATTGCTTCTTTTTTTGCCTGAAGAGACTGAATACGTCTGCTCCAATAGAGCCACATGAGTAAACTTGATAGAGAATTCAGCAGTCTATTGCAGATGTCGGCATCCTGTAAATGACCCTACGCTGCCCAATTATTGAGCCATTCACGAATAAACGCAATTATGAGGCAAAAAGTTATAATTAATCGGGTCTTTTATGTGGTATGCGTGTTCCAGAGGGGGAAGTAGAAACTTGCTAGAGTAAATACTGTAATGGCCATTATTGGACATTAACAATGCTTATTGTTGATTTATGTTTCAGAGATACTCAATAATACGCATGAAAAATGAATATCCACAGCCTGTTTCCAGTCAGTCGACCGGGTCAGGATGGAATGAATGAAGCCCCCATCTAGCGGCGAGGATAGGAATTGTGCCGAAGCCTGTCCCACTCCTCCCGGGCAATGCTTAATGAATGACAGATGAAACGAATTGATATAGGAGGGTGTTCCTGGAATGAAATATGACAAGGAAGAAACAGGAGTACCCCGAGAAAAACCTGTCCCGGCTCCGCTTTGTCCAGCACAATTCTCACATGAAGTGACCGGGATTTGAACCACGGAACCCAGCGGTGAAAGGCCGGCGTGCTGACGCCTGAGCCATGGAGGCTCGCAATAATACACATGTAAATTCAAAAATGCTCAGCTCATACGAACAATGGCACTCGAAAACACTATTACAGCAGAGGAAATTGGCGGGCATTATGGCCATTCGAACTCCTCTAGTAAGTAACGTGGCAACAATTTGCCACCAAAATACCGTTTCTCTGGTTAAGGGAGTAAAGTACAGAAACGCAGCAAATTATGAAGGTTTCATTTGAAGTGGAGTTAATCGAATATCGCAGTGGAAGAAAAAAAAATGGTTAGAAGTGGTGGTGATCGAGGGACATCCGGCTTACCAGGTCAAAATTAGCATTTAACATGTATTTAATTAACAAACCGTGTCAGGCTGTCTTTGTAATTTCGAAAACTGTGACCAAAATAGACCACTTCCCTGCAATTTAGCGGGTTAAGATGTCACATGATTTCTCGGCACGACGGAATGCGTACTTGTTGGTGAAGTGGTATCTTGCAATTATGATGATTTACTAAGGAAATTGGCAGGTGCGGTCGGGTGCATG
Source organism: Anabrus simplex (assembly GCF_040414725.1). NCBI lineage: Eukaryota > Metazoa > Arthropoda > Insecta > Orthoptera > Tettigoniidae > Anabrus > Anabrus simplex. The sequence goes on from NC_090267.1 coordinate 499,955,846, forward strand.
ACACTTCCGCACACTCTTAATCAAACGTCTAATTTGGGCACAGACTCTCCTAAGTTAACCCCAGAAAATGGGGGTGTCCTCTTCCTCCAAGTTCGTAGTGCTGAAATAGTCCTTTTGCACCAAACTTCGCCGTAACCCTGCCAGACGCTACCAGCTGGCCGAGCCGTTGCTCCATTACTGGAGTCGTAGTTTGAGAGGACAGTCCAGGAATACTGTGTAACGTAACGCTGTTTTCATTTTGGCAAAATTTTACAAATTCATAAAATGAATTTCATTTTTCTCTTCTAATATTCCGTTTATAAGCCGGCCCCTTGATGTAGGGTAGCATGCCTGCCTCTTACTCGGAGGAACCGCGTTCGATCCCCTGCCAGGTAAGGGATTTTTACCTGGATCTGAGGGCTCGTTCGATGTCCACTCAGCCTACGTGATTACTATTGAGGAGCTATCTGGCGGTGAGATAGCGGCCCCGGTCTAGAAAGCCAAGAATAACAGCCGAGGGAATCCGTCGTGCTGACCACACGACACCTCGAAATCTGCAGGCCTTCGGGCTGAGCAGCGGTTGCTTGCTAGGCCAAGGCCTTCGGGGCTGTTGTCCCATAGCGTTAGTTTTAATATTCCGTTTAAGTAAAACACGTAATTTCATTCACGTCCGGTAATATTCCATTTAATTTTACAAACCTTTAATGCTAAATATGTCATAATTATGTTAGAAAATCTGTGTATAAAATTGGTGATCGCAAGAATTTTTCTGGTAGGTACGATATGAATTTAATTATTTTAAAGAAAATACGTCCCTGAATATAAAATTTATATATATACAAAATCAGTATACAGTGGTTTTTGAACATATATTACGCACTATTTGCCTCTATGGATCAGTGGTAGAGTGTCGGCCTCCGGATCCCAAGATGGCTGTTTCAAACCTGGCTGAGTTAGTCGAAATCTTTGAAGTCTATTCGATACTCCATGTCGTATGATGTCGGCATGTAAAAGATCTCTAGTGACACATTTGGTGTTTACGCAACAAAGATTCGGCCATGGACGCCCATGAGAGATTTGGTTTAATCTGCACTCTAGTAAGCTCAGAGTAAAACGGAACGTCGAAATTAACGAGCAGACAGCCAGATGGCTCAAATTAAAATGTCTGCACACGGTAGCTGAGGCCATACAATTATTATTATTATTATTATTATTATTATTATTATTATTATTATTATTATTATTATTATTATTATTATTATTATTATCCAGTAAAATCCAAATTTTAAATGAGATTGCAAGCTGACCCACATCAATTATTTGTTATGAAAAAGCGGATGCTCTGAAGGATAAATTCAAACTAATAATTAGGTTATGTGTTAAAAATCGTATTACAGTTCCTTCTGGTTTATCTGGATTCCTTTCCTTAGAATCTGGTGTCTAGTAGGAAAGAATTCACGTAGCCGGCGACTACCCGAAAAATTTGGTGACTACCAAGATAGGTTGTAAGGAAACGATTGAACCGTAAAACATAAATATGATGTATTATATTAACGCTAGGGGTCTGTGTAGACTCGCCTCCTGTTTCCAAGGTAAAAAAAGAACTGTTGTCAGAATTGATCGGAGATGTTTGCAACAAAAAAGTCAACAAGAAAGACTGACTACTGCCGAAGAATGAGAAGCCTTACATCATATACTCCATCTCTTGTGGAAACAAAGTGGTTTGTTCTGCATGCAGTAATAGGCATGTATGTTCGCATCACCGGCACCAGGAATTCTGGACCGCATCCTGGGATTGGTTTTGAAAGAACAGTAAGTAGAAGATATTGTACAAATAAGAAATGAACGTCTTGATAATTCAAAATATCCTCGAAATAAGGATGTAACCTAGTTATCAGGAGAGAGGGAAATTATTGTTAGGGTTTATTTCATGGCATACAGTACTGGAACGAATTGCATTACAAATGAGTTCACCTATTAAAAGCTATATTTGACTGTTGTATGAACTGGAAGTGAAACAATGTCTTAAATTTGTACATAGCAGAAGATAAATCCTGTACATGCACTTGGAACACAAGTTATAGCAAATAATATTAGTATAATAATAAAAATAGCAATAAAATGTCAAGAAAATATTTCAAAATATAGACGTGAGTTCGTCTTTATTTAAACGATCTCTTACACCTGGTGGCGAATCAAAACAAGCACTTGACTGATGTTCCACCCTTACACCGCGGAGGAAGGAGTTCTGCTGGCTGCAAACCTGCTTGAAGTTCTAATATAAGACACTACAGCGTGATGATACACCTTATTTCCACTGAAATCTCACTTTAAAAAATTGTTGGATACATACTTATTGCTGGGAGGTCTTCAAGTTTGCGAAGATATCTGTTGACTGTCCACCGCGTATTCCCTACGAAAAAAATTATGTACATAAAACATTGTAGAATCTTGTTATGCTGACTGACAATACACACCACTTCATATGAAGTTGAGTACTTGATGACCAACCAAAACAAACCCCATCGCACTTCAGCCCTAATGGGTTTAAACCTACCAAGTGATAGTTGCTCAGTCCGAGGGCCTGCAGATTATCGGGTGACGCAATTAATCTTCTCAACCGGGGTCGCTATCTCATCTTCAGATAGCTCCTCAGTTCTTCCAATGTAGGATGAGTGGACCTCGAACCAGCCCTCAGATTGAGGTAAACATTTCGGAATCGACGCCCTCCCGGTAAGAGGCAGGCGGTAGCAAAAAGGATAACAGGAAGAGACTAAAGATTTGGTTCGAGCAGCTTCTTACAGAGCGATGGAGACAAATTTGCACTCAGGTCAACAGGAACTAGCTCCACGTCCCTCCACAATGTTATATACACTTGTACTCGCTTAAACTAAACAAATGTCATTAATGTCATCTTCCCACGTCGTCTTATAGTTGGGGACAAATCATGACGACCTCGCCTCACACCACTACTTTCCAGCGGCAGCTCTGTGTCTATTAGCGACTTATAGGATTTACTACCTCTACTGCAGCCAGAGTTGCCAAATCGGCTACTGCACTCTACACGAAGAAAGGGTAAATACTACATAGAATGAGGAAGAAAGTGGTTTGGCAGCCTCTCCAAAAACAAGGATCACTTAGAGCTCGTTAACTCAGCAGGGCGCAGGGTGTGATTGACTACTGGCTTTCAGCTCGCTTCCAAGAACTGAGGTCGTCATGTTTTGTCCCCAACTATATCTATGTACTATACTGTAGGCTACACAAATAATATCACTTTTAAGTTTAATCATTTTGGTCCTCACTTCTTACCAACTAAGTAATCATAAAGTGTAAATAATTAAGCATGACTCTACTTTGGGTTTGTGCCTTTTGAAACTGCAGGAAAATCGTAACGTTTCGGTAAGTTCCTTGTTTCACATCTTCAGGAGTTAGGATAGGTATGGTGAAGTGGTTTCATGTGGCTTCCGAAGAGGTCTGAAGCAAGTTTCCCCACTCGACGCCGATGGACGAACTGCGCGTCTGTCTGTGTGTGTTGATGTGATGATGATGAGATAGAAAGAAGTTGAAACTCGGTACCGGCATGTAGCCTGCTCCTGTCAAATAAGATCAACGGTTTTTTAAGGCTTAATATCCTCATCCATTGAATGAATCACCATCAACATTGTTATAATTTTGTCCTTACAGCATATGAAAACTGCGGAGATATTTGAAATCGAACCCACGTGTTCGGAAAGCACTCTAGTGAGTACAAATTTTAATGGTAGTAATAATAATAATAATAATAATAATAATAATAATAATAATAATTCCTTTTTTACAAGTTGATTTACCGACACAGACTTATCTTATGGCGATGCTGGTACAGGAAACACGTAGGAGTGGGAAGGAAGCAGCCGTGGCCTTAATTAAGGTACAGCCCAAGCATTTGCCTGGTATAAAATAGGAAATCACGGGAAACCGTCTTCAGGGCTGCCGACCGTGGGGTTCGAACCCACTACCTATCTCCCGAATACTGGTTTCTCTACGGGGTCGGATATGAGGTGAGATAAATCTGTCGTGGTGAGTTTTATAATCTGGATGCCCTTCCTAACGACAACCTGATCAGAGGAGTTATGAGATGAAATGAATGGCGTGATATATGATAGTGGGGAGAGGGTGAAACCCGGTGCCGGCACATAGCCTACTCCTGTCGAATAGCACCAAGGGGTCTGCTCAAGGCTTAACGTCTCCATCAACAGCGCCATATGCCCTCACTCCATATGAGCACTGCGGAGAGGTTTAGAAGTTCATCCAGGCTTTTGGCACGCAATCTAGTGATTAGAAATTGTATACCACCACCTGCCAGCCAACATTCTGATGGTGACTTTTGTTCCACCAACGGAACTCGAACCGTTCAACCAGAGTGTCACATCATAGACTTCAACGCTTTAACGAGCATCGCCACCAGGGGGCTTCGAAAATCAAATTATGATGTCTCCTGGTCAACAGCTGCTGATTTCAGACGGCAACCAGCCTGCACGGTTGCCAGGTAACAATACCTTGTGGTTACACTTGTCACACATTTTGTCGGGCCACGTTACACACATTTTCGGAGGACCCCAAGCCTTAAGAGATATTTATGTGAAAAGTGGTCTGATGAGGGAAGAAGTGAGTTCTCAACCAAGATGGAGACAATGTGGCCGCAACGCTACGTGAGAAAAATAGTAATAATGTCAACGTCTTTTTTCGTACCTTCGTATTCTCTAAGATAAGTTATACCGGCATAATTTGCTTCGGAAAGGATTTCTTAATTTCTACCGAGTGTGTCGGATATTGTTGCTGTAAACTTGACTAAATTGCCACTCTCTCTCTCTCACTGCCCTAGTTTCCACCACCACTATAAACGTGCAGTATTAAAAATGTACAGAATAATACAACTAATTTTAAATTATACTTATGAATTTTAAGGTTGTTTTACACCATGCAATTTTAATATTAAAGACTACACAAGAATTTCCCAATACTTCACAAATTTACTTGTAAAATCTCTTGCAAAAGATAAGAAGTCTCTGAAAGTCTTGAAAGTGAATTAGAACATGTTCTAATCGGTCAGACATTTGCCAGGTTTTTTCCAGAATTGACCGGAATTTGAGTACTAAAGGTGTGCGCCTGGCCGCTAGGCATGTTGGGAATCAAGACAACACACACGGCCGACGAATGTTGTGTGTGTATGAGGCACATTCATTGGGCTTCGTAGAGTACTACAATAAGTGAATAAGAAGGCAGCGTACACGGAGATCGCAAGATAAATATCTCAAGGAGGTGGACAGCTTTTATGTTATGGTAATCTATAAATAAACACTATCAGTAATGTTCGATTTGACGACTTCCGCCTATTATTATTATTATTATTATTATTACTTCTTGTCCGTTTCACCCACTTTGGGATACGATAGATCAAACAGTGATTAGTAAGTCGTGTTTTCCTGTCCTCCCAGTATATTTTCACCCTTTCAGATGTTGTTTTCTTCCCTTCTTCAGAAATTATGTATAGTCATAGGGCTTCACTCTGTCCTGAAACCTCTTTATTTTATCTTTGGTTATTTTCTTCGCGGATCCATCTACAAGCACCTGTTCTGTAATTTGGAACTCTTGTAGGTTCTTATCAGTTTCCTTAAACCAGTTCGGCTTTGTTTTCATATTGCGGAAATAGTCGAAGGTTTAGTTATCCTTTTCAGGTATATTCTTAGGATGTGGCCATAGAAGTTAATTCTCCTTTCCTTTTTGTGTCGGGAATCCGTTCTGTTTTCCTACACAGGGTTTCATTGCTGATGTGTGAAAGTTCGTTATTATGGAATTTGGGGCGTATAATTTATTCTAGTATTTCTTTGATATCCCACTTTTCCATTGGACCAATGTAGTTATAGACAGAGTTTCTGCAGCATAAAGGGCTTCAGGCTTGGCCACGCAGGCACAATTTTTGGTAATGAGACAAAGTCTCTCATTGGCACTGCCGGTGGCTCCAAGTAGCCTACACAAGGGCCTCCACGGTATGCACTAGCCATGAATCTGGGTGGGTGTGCTATTTACCAACTGACGAGCCCAACTTAGCACACTGGGGCGAAACGCTGGCAACCAGGAATGAGTTAGCTGGAAAATTTGTAATTTCCAATAACGGATCAGTTACACTGGTATTACTGTATTATATCTGATCTTGGAATTCCAGGAGAGTTAGTTTTTGTTATAGGTGTCTTTCGTAAGATGGAAGGCTGTTTCTATTCCATTGTTTTCTTCTCAAGGCCAAGGTATTTGAAATCCATGACGATCTCTATTTTTTGTTCCCCAAGTTTCAAATATTTTGGTGGATTCTTAATGTTGGTTATTATTTTGTTCTTTACAAAGGCGATTTTGAGACTTATCTCCTCTGCTTGCTTCAACAGATCGACGGACTGCTCCTTGGCTTTCTCCCACGTCTCAGCTAGTAAGGCCATGTCGTCTGCGAAAGCCAAACATTTGATCTTGATACCCTTGTTTACCGGTCGCAATCGAATTCCGCCACTGGTTGTATTATCCCATTCTCTGACTACTTTCTCCAAGGCATAATTGAACAGTATGGGGGACAGTCCGACGCCCTGTCGGACACCAGTTTTGATCTCTAAAGGAGCCGACAATTCTCCCGTGAATTTGTCTTTGGAAAATGTATCAGTGAGTGTTTCTCTACTGAGCTTTGTTGTTTTATTGTCTAGATCGAATTCTTTGAGTGCAGAAAGGAAATTTTCCCGGTCTAGTGAGTCATACGCCTTTTTGATTCAATAAATGTGATGATGGATGTTTTTGCCCTAGGTACGCTATAAGATTTTTAAGGTTCAAGATTTGTTCCTGACAGGATGTCCCCTTTGATGATGCTTGTTGTTTTAAGGGGCCTAACATCGAAGGTCATCGGCCCCAGATGTCCCCTTTCTGTGTCCCACTTGATATTCTCCCAATTGATGATCGAACTGTGGTTCTGTTCTGTTAAGTAAGGCTTTGAGAATATCTTGTATGTAATAAGTCCAAAAGTGATATGTCTCTAGTTGTTTTCACGTAATAAGATATGAATTTCTGTTGCATTGCTGTAATATTTTTATTTTATAATTTGCTTTACATTAATCTGACACAGATAGGTCATTTGGGGATGGTGGTTTAGGAAAGGTCTAGCAATAAGAAGGAAGTTGCCGTATTCTTAAAAAAAATAGAAAACTACGGAAAACTATCTTCAGGGCTACCGACAGTGATGGTTGAACCCACTGTCTACCGAATGCAAGCTGATAGCCACGTAACTCAAACAGCATAGTCACTTGCTCGGTGCTATAAGTCATGTGAGTAAATGCAACATAACGTAACACCTGCAGCAAATGCAGTCTAATAATTATGTTGACGGTAACTATATTCATCTTTTTCCAATGTAATTATTCTTTATTGCAAAATTTTCTACATTTTCAGAATATATAAGGGGCTGTGAAATGAATTCCGAACACCCGTCATAACACACATTCCGCACGTAAGGAGTCAGCACTGTCGCTGTGGTAGGAGAACTGCATAGTAATAACTAGCAGGTACGCGCAGTTGTTGAGTTATGTCTTGTTGGTGCGCGGACTGGTCTAGTGTATTCGTCCAGCTGTAGAATTGGAGGTAGGCAAAAAATAACAGAGGAGTGTGGTTCGTTTTCTAGTGGCTGAGGGCGCTGGAGTAGGCGAAACTCATCGTCCCATGTCTGCTGTGTATGGCAAGTGTGCACGAGTGGCAAAGGAGATTCCGAGGAGGGCGCACATCTCTGCCCAGGACAGCCTCATCGAGCCATTACTCCTCATGTGATGGGGCGGACTGATGGCCTTGCCCGGGAAAACCGACGAATCACGGCGGAAAGAAGACATTCATGGACATGGGTTTCATTCGGACGAGGAAGTGCAAGAGTGGATGAGGTTGTGGATGCGGCAGCGAACTACCTCTTTCTACAAAACTGGAATTGCTCGCTCAGTGGGATAAATGTATTCATGCTTTTTGTAATTACTTTCGAATAAAACCATTATAATGTCACGTTGAAGCGGGTGTTCGCTTTACATTTGACTACCCCTTATATCTCACTGCCAGTTCAAGAAACACAACTGCTTCTTGCCTTTCAATGAATACCCAACTCTTTTCCCGTTGCTTTACTGCGTCGAGTATGAAGTGAGATGAATCTTCGTAGCGAGTTTTTACGAGTCAACCTAATCAGAGCAGATAATGATTTTTATTTTTTTACAATTAGCTTTAAATCACACCGACAGAGATAGGTTTTATGGCGACAATGGGATAGGTAAGGGCTTGAAGCGGGAAGGAAATCTCAACATTTGCCTGGCGTTAAAATGGGAAAACATGGGAAACAATCTTCAGACCTGCCAACAATGAGGTTCGAACCCACTATTTCCCGGATGCAAGCTCATAGCGGTACGAACCTAATTGCACGGCCAACTCGCGCAGTATCAGTTAATGAGATGAAATGAATGACGAGATAAGACAGTATGAAAGGAGAGGGTGAATCCCAGTGTCGGCACATAGCCTACTCCCAGCGAATAGCTCGAAGGGGTCTGCTCAAGACTTTACGTCCGCATCCGACGGACGAATCGCCATCACAAGTGTCATATGCCTTCAGTCTATATGAACACTGCGGAAAGGTTTGGTATTTAATCCAGGCCTTTGGCACTTAATCTAGTGATTACAAATTGTATACCCCCACCTCTCCTTCCCTGCCGGCCAACACTAGCCACGGTGGCAGACCGTATAGACTTCACGCTCTAACAATCATGGCCAGTTGGCGGGCTGCTGCTTGTCTTTCCTCCACTTTGAAACAAAATCCTATCAAATTTTGCCAAATCTTTTCTAATTTGTTAAACCTTCAGGAAAGTTGAACAATCTTTAAAAATTGACAATTGTTCTTGTGGAATATTCAATTGAAAGAAACATTTGATGGTGTACAACAGGTGTTAGACGACATGGGAAGATCTGTATAAAAGAAATTGCTTTCTATGCAGAACAAACTTAATATTTTACTTCATATTGTACAAAATTAAACATAGGAAGCACTTCGAAATTCAGTGGCATTGCAGCTCGTGGTATGTTTACAATCATTTTTTCTGTACAGTGGGATTAATTGATATTTAGAAAAACTATTTGATACTAAAATAGTCTACGCAATTATATGTTCATGGTCCTTGCTGTTGGTGACTTCTATCAGTCTTTATTAAACAGCGTCTCCACAGGACTGGTACGTCGTGATCAGAGCGTCATCAGAGTCACTGTTTTCACTGCTACCAGAAGGCTGATATCAGAGTTCAATCGCTTCCGGCCCCTTCCACGTGATACCAGCCCGCAGCATGTTGTTGAACTTTATAACACCGTAGATCGCCACCATCTGTAAACAGAAAGGAAACGGAAAATTAGTTTATAATATAAGAAGTGGTTTGTTGGGAGAAATTTATTGAGTATGTCTAAACAATTTCAATGAGGTGAGGAACCAAGTTATTAAGATTTATTCTTCAATACAGTAATCAAAGCAGCCTAAGTGTCCCGTAACATCAAATCACATCCTTCATCGAGGAAGTGTCTCAGTGTGCATGAAGAGGAACATTGACAGGCAATAAGGGAAAGTAGTTGTCAAGGATTCAGTGTAGATCCGACTGTCAGGAGGTGTATGACACTTTACCGTACTGTAATTACGTTCCGCACTGTTAGATAACAAATCGTCTCCGACTGGCTGAACTCCGCTTCACTGTAATGTAAACACGGACAGTCAGAGAGATCATGAATCAAGGAACACCAGACTTAGTATTATTGAACTGTTTCTCCGCCTGATTGCAGCACTGTGGTTCCGTAGCCATCTACACAAAAATCGACTGCTTTGCATTCCAAGCTCAAGTAGTCTGTCCCCATCACAATACTGACTATAACAATTTAGAGTGGCTGTTCCTAGCCCGGTGCAGCCCTTGTAAGGCAGACCCTCCAACAAGGGTGAGCAGCATGTGCCGCTGTTTTATGTGGTGCGTGAGTTTCAGAAACATTGGGGAGAGTATAAACATCATGTTCCTGATCCATGGGAAATAAGCACTTAAGGTTACAATCTTCGACCTGAGCGGGAATCGAACCTCTGAACCGAACTCGAGTACGCTGATGATTCAGTCATGGAGCCGGACATAGTAAATTCGTGTCCTCAACCTAAGGTTTTCAGGTACAACCACAACGAAGTTTAACAAGAGTTTAGATATTGAAAACACCTAGTTAGAGAAAAGCGAGGAAGATATCGAGGGTAATTCGAACCTCTAACTTTCGTTTTTGATTAATGAAAACATACTTGGCAAATGTAGCAATTGAGGCTTTCACGGCCGGCGTTACAATTCATGTCAGCGTTTTCCGGGCTTGTAGGCCGTGGTCCAGGAGCGAGTGAATGTCCCGACGTTTCACCGAAGACTGCGTTCGGCATTGTCAAGGGTTCCGACTGACTTCGATAGCAGCGAAGCTCTCAGTGGAATGAAGTGCTGTGTAATTCCACCTACTTATATAGTGCAGGATACGGTACGCTGCTCGCCTATTGGCCGCTATGGTGAGGGGCGGTCGCTGATTGGCTGTTCTTCGGCCAATGGTTGAAGCGTTAGGGAGCCCGATGTACACTGACCTGCCTTGGCGGAGACAGGCAGCCGATCACCCGTTGCTTTCTTCTGGTCTGCCGCGGCTATCGTGTCCTTCAGGGATAGAGTTTCAGGACTGGAAACCAGGCTTTGTTTACCCGTTCAGATTCCTCCTTACGGTTGAAGCTGTTGGTATGCTTTAGGATTTCAATGACTTCCCTCTGTAACCGGGCGTGATAAGACACAGTAGTTGACAGTACTTCGGTGTTGTTGTACTGTATGTCATGGCCTGCTAGCAGCGAGTATTCAGCGACTGATGATCTATCTGTCTGTCCCAGCCGGCTATGTCTGTTATGCTCCTTCAGTCGTGTGGCGATGCTGCGCTTGGTGGTCCCTATGTATACCTGGCCGCAGCTGCACGGGATCTTGTAGACAGATAATTCATCTCTAAAATACAAACAAGAAATTCGCGTTTGGAAATCAAAATTTGAACAATTCAACGACGATCATGGCTATAATAAATTGGTTCAAGATTTCGCAACATTCCTCTTCACATCGATTAACCTCCTGCCTGGCCCCAAACACCCAGCAATCAAATTTTGTGAGGCTAGGAAGAAACGCCGTCTAGCTCTTAACGAAAAACACCAGAGTCACTCGTCAAATCCACAGCGTGCAGACTAACGTGCCCGCGGAAAAAGGCGAAACAAATATAACTACGAACTGACCCAGTACCAGTTTTACAATCAGAGACGGAAGGCAGTGAGGCGCGTGTTGGAAAACAAGTCCGAGGTGTGTAAAATCGACCTTGGAAACATCCATAGCTCCTTTTCCGATACATTTTCCAATGAAAATTTACACGAAAGGGAAACTTACCCTTCAAAAATCACTAAAGCGGAGCGTGTGGAAATTAATGAAACGTTCGTGCCCACCGTGTCGACCGCTGTCGTCCATCATATCGCAGTGGATACTGCACCGGGCCCGGAACGTGTTTTGATGAGAGCCCTTAAAGACGACGACATACTGCCTATCATCGCAAAAATAGCAACCAGAATGGTACAAACTGGCGAAATTCCCGAATGTCTGCGGAAGGCACGAACAATTTTGCTATATAAGAAAGGCGATCAGAAGGCCGTATCGAACTGGCGACCCATCACTCTCTGTTCAGTCATTAGGAGGGTAATAGAAAGAGTACTTTACAGTCGCCTACGTGAGTACATCCACTATAGTGAACACCAGCGAGGATTCTGTTCAACTCCAGGCACCATTATAAATACTTCCATTCTCGGCGCATTGTTAAAATTTGCTAAACAGAGGAAAGAAGACATCACGGTAATTTTCTTGGACATTCGAAAGGCATTTGACAATATCGGTCACAGCCACCTTCTAAAAACCCTACAGTCCGAAGGAATACCCTCAAAACTGAGAGACATAATTTTCAACCTTCAGACCGGGAACGTCACTCAAATCGAAACGCTGAAAGGTAGAACAAAACCTATCCCGATAAAGAGAGGTGTGATGCAGGGATCCCCATTATCACCAGCCCTCTATAACTTAGTCGTAGATCATATCTTAGACGAGCTAAGCGAAGATAGTCTCTCGCGGCATTACGGGGCATCTCTGTCACCCGAACTACCATCCATAACCGTAATGGGCTTTGCCGATGACACCGTCATCATGGGGAAGAATAAAGAAGCCACCTTAGATCTTACTCGACTAGCCCGCAGGAGGTTCGAAGAAATTGGTCTTGATATCAATTCACAGAAGTGTACAGGGATATGTGTAATCCGAGGTGAGTTGAAGCAAGGGTCGCTATCCGTGGAAGAAGACTGTAGCATTGACTTAATCGGAGACGGCGAACAAATTCGTTACCTTGGAACTACCTTCAGGGATACTCTAGTGTTCGACGAGACTGCTGTAATGAAAAACTTCACAATAAGCTTCAACTTCTAACATCGTCGCCACTGCTTAAGGAAGACCAAAAGCTCATAGTACTAAATTCCTCAATCTGTCCCACCCTGATATACCCTTTCCTGACATGCAGTTTCAAGAAAATTGCACAGAAATTTTTATCCGATAGCGATAAAATGATTAAAAGTGCAACAAAGGAGATATTGCAGTTGCCGACGGATACCCCAGATGGCATGATGTACACCGGAAAGAATACAAAGGACTCGCTCTGTTTAAAACCTCGTGGGAAGTTTACCTACAATGCATTAATGCCTGCAATATTTTGCTGAAGACTAAACATCCACTTGGTGTCGCTTCGAGGGATTGTCACGCGGAGAGTCGGGAATGTATAGAACGCCTAAAACTAACAAACGCTGATACCCAGAAAATAACCGCCAAGAGCGGCCTGTACAATACTAAGAAGATCCGTTAAGAGCTACGAGAACGTGAATTCACCTCCTGGTGTTCACTACCGCAAAAGGGACTTTACAAAGAGTATACACAAGCAAACTCTTGGGTGCGAGATCATACCGGACTGTCTTGTAATGAGTGGAGAGAGGCTATAAAGATGACTGCTAATGTTTCTGCGGTGCGCTCATTGCCAGGCAGATCCCTGGACTACAACCTCTGTCGGCATTGCCACGGAGAGAAAGAAACTCTTGGTCATGTCCTGGGATTCTGCACACGCGGGGAGCTCCTTAGAAACACGCGGCACCGCCAGATCAGATCCTTCATTGCCGCAGAACTGAGAAAGAAGGGATTCAGTGTACATGAGGAGGTACACGGACTGGCCGTAAATGGTAGTTCGCAAAGAATTGACATCATAGCCTTTAAAGAAAACAGCTCTCAAGGATTCATATTAGATCCGACGGTCAGGTTCGAGCACCATAGCGGTCAGCCAGAGGAGGTTAATCTAGAAAAGATTAACAAATACAAACCAACTATCCCTTACTACAAATCTAAATAGCACCTTCAGGAAATTGAAATAATAGGGATAATGGTCGGAGATCGCGGTACCATACCTCGTCACTTCGTCGCCACATGGAAGCGCTTCCAACTCCCAATGAAGCTCATCCCGGAAATCGTGACCCTCGTCCTCTGAGGCTCTATCAAGATCATGAGGCACCACCTCTACAGCTTATTTTGAATGTTCTTTTATTAATACATATGTACATAAAATTGATATGTTTTACCTTGTTCTTAGCGGCAGCCTGTAAATACAGGAGGTCTTTCTAAAATAAATGGAAATTATATTTATAGGAGTAAGTGATATTCTTGTTCTTAGCGGCAGCCTGTAAATACAGGAGGTCTTTCTAAAATAAATGGAAATTATATTTATAGGAGTAAGTGATATTCGGGTAAGGGTATATAACGAGGAAGAGATTATAAAGTACACCTGACGGGTGTTAAAAAGCGAAGGGTAGAGTGTGGCATAGGGCGGTTTATAAGGAATACTGTTGCACGCAACATAGTTTCTGTTAGGCACGTAAATGAGCGAATGATGTGGGTACATTTGGCAGTTGGAGGAATTACGACGAGAATTGTCTCAGTGTATTCGCCGTGAGAGGGTGCAGATGAAGATGGAGTTGACAAGTTTTATGAAGCATTTAGTGACATCGAAGTCAGGGTCAACAGCAGGGATAGGAAATTGTTAATGGACGATTTCAATGCGAGAGTTGGAAACAGAACTGAAGGATGCGATAATTGGTAAATATGGGGAAGATATGGAAAGTAATAGGAATGGGAAACGTTTGCTGGACTTCTGTGCTAGTATGGGTTTAGCAGTTACGAACACATTCTTCAAGCGTAAGGCTATTCACCGCTAAAATGGGAAGCTAGGGGTACCAGATCCATAATAGACTATATCTTAACAGGCTTCTAATTCAGGAATTATGTGAGGAATGTACGTAGGATAGAGGCGTAGGATAGAGAAAGCGAAATCTGTCTGCAAACGAATAAGGGTAAAAAATCTCCAGGACGAGGAAATTAGACAGAAGTAGATGGATATGATTAGTGAGAAGTTTCGAACAGTGGACAGTAAGTAGGTTCAGGATATAGGAACAGAATAGGTGGCCTACAGGGATGCTGTAGTAGGAACAGCAAGAGAATGCCTAGGAACGACTGTGTGTAAAGATGGGAAAAAGCGAACATCTTGGTGGAATGATGAAGTGAAAGCAGCTTGTAATCGTAAAAAGAAGCCTTGTCATAAATGGTTCCACACAAGGGTCAATGCAGACAGGGAAATGTACGTAGATGAAAGTAACGGAGCAAAACAACTAGTTGTTGAATCCAAAAAGAAGTTGTGGGAAGATTTTTGTAATAATCTGGAAAGGCTATGTTAAGCAGCAGGGACACTTTTCTGGACAGTAAGAAAGGAATCTTAGCAAGGGAGACAAAAAGGAAATGAACAGTTTTTTGGGTAATTTAGGTAAACTCGTAATAGATCACAGGGAATCAATGGAGCGGTGGAGGGAATATTTTGAAAGTCTTCTCAGCGCAAAAGGAAATCTCCCTCGTGGTGTCGTGAACAAACATGCTCATGGGGAGGAGAAAAATGATGTTGGTGAAATTACGCTTGGGGAAGTGGAAAGGATAGAAAATAAACTCCATTTTCATAAAGCAGCACGAATACATGAGATTAGACCTGAAATGATGAAGTATAGTGGGAACGCAGGGATGAAATGCCTTCATAGAATAGTACGATTAGCACTGTGTGTTGGTAAGGTATCTTCAGATTGGACAAAATCAGTAATTGCACCTATCTGTAAGCAAGGGAACAGGAAGGATTGACGTATCTCATACCAGGCAAAGTGTTCACTGGCATTTTGGAAGGGAGGGTGCGATCAGTCATTGAGAGGAAGTTCGATGAAAACCAGTGTGGTTTAAAACCACAGAGGGGCTGTCAGGATCAGATTTTCAGTATGCGCCAGGTAATTGAAAAACTTTACGAGAGGAATAGACAGTTGTGTTAATGTTTCGTAGATCTAGAGAAAGCATATGACAGGGCACCGAGGGAAAAAATGTTCGCCATACTGGGGGCCTATGGAATTAATTGTAGATTATTGGAATCAGTCAGACATATATCTTGGCAATTGGGATTCAGTGAAAATTGATGGTAGAACGAGTTCATGGTTCAGGGCACTTACAGGGGTTAGACAAGGCTGTAATCTTTCACCTTTGCTGTTCGCAGTTTATATGCATCATCTGCTGAAAGGTATGAAGTGGCAGGGAGGGATTCAGTTAGGTGTAAATGTAGTAAGCAGTCTGGCCTATGCTGACGACTTGGTATTAATGACAGACTGTGCCGAAATCCTGAAGTCTAATATCTTGGAACTTGAAAATGGGTGTAATGAGTATGGTATGAAAAATTAACCTTTCGAAGACTAAATTGATGCCAGTAGGTAAGACATTCAACAGAACTGAACGTCAGATTGGTGATAAAAAGCTGGAACAGGTAGATAATTTCAAGTATTTAGGTTGTGTATTCTCTCAGGATGGTAATATACTAAGTGAGATTGAATCAATGTGTAGTAAAGTTAATGCAGTGAGCTCGCAGTTGCGATCAGCAGTATTCTGTAAGAAGGAAGTCAGCTCCCGGACGAAACTGCCTTTACATCGGTCTGTTTTTCAGATCAACTTTGGTTTGCGGAAGAAAAAGCTGGGTGGACTCAGGATGTCTGATACATAAGTTAGAAGTAATATACAAGAGAGTAGCGAGAATGATTGCTGGTACAAACAGGTGGGAACAATGGCAGGAGGGCACTCGGAATGAGAAGATAAAGGTTAAATTAGGAATGAACTCGATGGATGAAGCTGTACACATAAACCGGCTCCGGCAGTAGGGTCATGTGAGGCGAATGGAGGAGGATAGGTTACCTAGGAGATTAATGGATTCTGTTATGGAAGGTAAGAGAAGTTGAGGGAGACCAAGACGACGATGGCTAGACTAGGTTTGTAACAATTTAAAGATAAGAGGTATTGAAATAAATGAGGTCACTGCACTAGTTGCAAATAGAGGATTGTGCAATGTTTAGTTAATTCACAGAGGCTTGCAGACTGAACTCTGAAAGGCATAACGGTATATAATGATAATGATGGTGTTTGTATGTAATATTTTCATTTGAAAAGTAGTGACTGCCAATTACAGGCTTAGTATCCTTTGACCTGTTGAGTAATAGAATTGATAACTAGTTATCGCTTTGAAATTCAAAGATTTAAGACGAATTTATGAGATTCGGTCAGTATTCTCAGGTTAATTATTGTGGTACTATTATTTATATTCCTAAATGCTTTCCGGGTAATTTCGGGACAAACATATCATTATAATGATTAATTTTAATTCAACTAGTAGTATAAAAGGCCATTAAGCCCTCAATTCCATCTAAATATCATTTTGGATACAATGAATTACTAAGAAAATTTCAGCTTTGATATAATTCTAGAGAAAGTGATGATAATAATAATAAAAGAAAATGGTTTAGAAATATAGAAATATAGTCTGCTGTAGAATAAAGGTTATACAAGACGGAAAGGGCGTATGGTATCACTGTGAATTTTCACAACAAGAAATGCTTATCTAAAAAATCTTAAAATTAGGCACTACAATGTGAATGCCTAGGTTTGAACTAGAGTTTCGATAAACTAGAAGTATTAGAAAGAAGAATGATGAGAAAAATCTTAGGATCAATGAAAACAATAGAACAATGGAAATTAGGAAGTAGTAAGGAAGTATACAAGAACATAGAAATTTAGCGAAAAAAGGAAAAGGAGATTGCTGTTTTTGGACATGTCTAACAAAAGGATGACAGCAGATTAGCAAAACACATATTTAAGTACTTTGGGGAGAAAAGGCTAACAACAAGCTGGATACAAGGGGACAAGAAAGATTTAGAAATAAATAAACTGAGAGAAGTGGGAACTATGGAAAGAGAGATTAAAAAAACGAAACATTTAAGAATGGAAGTATTCCAGGGAAACCGGTCCAAAGTGGTCTGAGGAGAGAATAATAAAGCATAGTGAAATGATGAAGGCATGTGGGAATGAATGGAAGAGGGAGCTAAATTTACGCGCCCTGGACCAATAGCAGGTCCTATATTTTTCTCATAACCTCCTCAGTCCGTATGTAGCATATATGCTACACGTCATAAAACAACTTAGTGAAACATACTACATTCTTTGCTGAATTTTTTAAATTTATTTCAGAAAACTATAATCCATCGAATGCAAAAACAAGTGACGTATGGTATAGATTGATGGCAAGACAATGTTACCAAGCAACCGTGCTCCCCTGTAATGTAAGGTATAAATGGATGAACAGACAATGTTACCTAGCAACCGTGCAGGCTCTGATGTAAGGTGTGGATGGTTGGTCATATAATGTTACCTAGCAACCGTGCAGACTGTGATGTAAGGTATGGATGGATGGCCACACAATGTTACCCAGCAATCGTGCAGGCAGTGGTGTAAGGCATGGATGGATGGCCACACAATGTTGCCATAGCATCCGTGCAGCCAGTGCTGTAAGGGATAGATGGATCGTCTGACAGTGTTACCTAGCAACCATGGGGTTATGTCTTAAGGCTGGTTGCCATCTGAAATTAGCAGCCACCGTTCGATGGCTACGACAGGAAGACATATTTATGACAATTTGATTTTCGGAAGAAAGATTTTTCTGTCCCCCGTAGAGTCTAGAGTGTTTAAGCGACAACAGCGAGATGACAGAGGCCAGCCGCAATTCCACCCGGGGACTTTGTTTTTGCTTGCTTCAGTGTTTGCAGTCTGTATTCCTCACCATTCCCCACACATGTGCGCGATACTGAAAGTGAAAGAGCTCATCTCCACATGCACGCTGCCGTAAAACCCTTGGATGATGATGAGCCCAACAAGAGCTCTGGTCGTTCCGCAGCTCTTACTACAACGTGACGCGGAACTGTGTCACACTATAGTAACACTTTTACTACAGTGTGGTTGTGAAATTTACTGCGGGAGAGGGTTTACTGCGGCGTTTCTAGCTAAGCAGAATTTATGTTAGAGATTTACCGGAACCGAAGCTAATATCTGAGCATTAAAGCATCACTTAATCATTGGACTGAGTTATGTATAGAGATACAGGGACGCAGAGAAGAATATAAAAATACTGATAGATCGGTGTGGGAAGAGAGAGCACCAGAAAGAGATAGGAAAAATATAACAGAAATTAAAACAGACGGATATCTACTTCATCATACACTGCCATCAACAAATAAACGCGCTCTCTCCATACCTATATCAAGCAGTTCTTCTACATGCACCTCTTCTGAGCACTGATGAGTTCTTTTCTGCTTCCCAGCTTCATCAGTAGGGCGTGCGTCAACATCCACTTAGAGGCTTTCTTGAAATATTACTACAGTCAGTAAGTTCGTGGACTGGCGCATACAGTATAGGCAACATGGCGTACACTCGTGTACTACAGTCAATAACTTATTGAACTTTTTTTTTCGTAGACCCGAAGTTTGGTTTTTAAAAATCTTAAATGTTATTGACACAATGCTTTTCAGTATTTTACAACAGAGAATACTTAACATCAATTCAAGATGTACAATTCTTTTAACTGACTTATTTAGAAACAACAGTAATACATGGATAATACTTTCCAATCGTTTAACAAAATGAACACAGAAAAGAAAGAAAAAAGTACAATCAACACCATCTTCGCAACTTCCTTTTGCCTGAAGTTCGTGAACTAAATATAATATGACGCTGTTTCTTTGCAGTGTTTTGAACTTAAAATAATATTTATACCTTTAAATTGGCAAACAACAATATTTAACCAGAAAAATCATAACACTTTTTGTTTTTAAAGTTCCACACTAAGTTCAAACAAGTAAGCACATTCAAGAGATTTACTGTTCCTTTCGTCCATTCCTTTTTCACTTCACACTGTATGCCGGAGCGCCCAGTTTTTGGAACCGCACTGCATTAGGTTAGCATAAGCCAGCTAGTTTACTGGCATAATTCACGGGGCACTTCCTTTTAGTTGGACAAGTAAGAGCGTTCCAGGCACTCATATCCGAGAATATATCTTCTTCACTACCAGGACTTTTAGTGTGTAACACGCTAGTAGCAGCAATACTGCACTGTTCAGTTCAGATGGCCTCAAACTGAAGGTGGGACTTATTTACCAGTCAGATGCAATGTAGACGTCTAACTGAGTTATAACGGTTTGTAATAGCCCCCTAAATTTTCTCCACACCTGCTGGATGATTTGACACTGAGCAAGTCTGTGATGTATGGTATCAGTACAGTTCCTACAGAACGTGCACAAATCGCTTTCTTTCATGTGGATGCGGTGTAGCTTACTATTCGTGGGTATTTTATCATGTGCCATGTGCCCCGAGGTGTTTCGGGAACTGCACGGTACCAGTTGACAATCAGCGGTAGGGGCTTGATATTGTTGTCGGAGCATATGGATGTACAAGTTATTCGTTGTTATTTCTGTAGATGTAAGGAGGTCCCGGGGAAGATAACTCAGTTCACATCTTAAGTACCTTGCATGCGGCGCATGGTGATTGATATCATACACTGCTGGTGGATTACTACCCTCATTGGGGTTGCACCATTGCTTTAGAAATATTTTTGATGTGGAGATGTCCAGGTGATTGCATAAATTGCAAATTTCGTTTAAGGAAGAGCGCTTTGGTTTTGGTATGCACGTCAACAAGAGCGAGTCCTCCTTCAGATCTAGCTAGTGAAAGTGTAGCTCTACTGATCCGGAATATTGCACCCTGCCATAAATACCATCCTATTGCTGAAGCTATCCGAATGCTATCAGTCGTGGCATAGGCAAGATTTGGCTTATATACCACATTTGGTAAGCCCATATATGTTTGCATACAGTATTCTGTGCTGCAGGAGTAGTAATTTATATTTAGCTTGTTGTAGAACGCCTTTCACAGCAGTGAGGGCATGGGACCAGTCCTTCTGAATCATCTTCTGCACGCTATTGAAAAATGTCACTCCTAATATCTTAATTTCTTCTGTTACATTCATCCAGGGCGGAACACCTCTGTACTCTCTACTTCTATTACCTATGAGCATAGTCTTGGTCTTCTGAAAGTTCAGGACTGCTCCAGAATAGTGACCGTATATCTCTAGTTGCGTGAGTAGCTGTTGGAAATCTGTGTTGTGGTCGAAAATCAGAGTGAGATCATCAGCATAAGCAAATATATCCAAGGTTCCTGGAGAGAAGGTGGGCTTTTAAATTACTAATAAAGGGTTCTAACGAGATAACAAACATTACCATAGATGAAGGACAACCCTGCCGAACTCCTCTCCCAATTCTGTTTGCACCTGTTAAGTAGCCATTCATATTAATCCTCGATGTCCCACCAATCACTATTTTCTCAATTATTGACGTAAATTTGGCGTTGAAACCCAGAGCTTTAAATACCTCCAGCAGATATCTGTGATTTACTCTATCAAAAGCATGGTGAAAATCCTGTGAAATGAGCTGTCTACGTTGATTTTCCGTCAATGATTTGCTTATTGTGTCTCGAATGTCACATACGGTATTAAGGATACTGCGTCCTTAGACTGCACCGGATTGATGGCTGAATGTTGTGTCCTCAACAAAAAGCGATAAGTCTACCTTTCAAACATCGGGTGAATATCTTGTAATCGAAATTTAAAATGGTGATGAGACGATAGTCAGCCGTAGTTTTGGGATGCGGCATTTTTGAAACGAGTAATATTACACCTTCTTTCATCCGATCAATATTCCTTCCCGGTTCAAGAGTATTGTTTAAAGCGTCAATGAGTTCATTCTTGATGACCGTCCACAGCACGGCATAGAATTCTTTTCCAAATCCATCTATCCCAGGAGATCTATTTAACGCGCTTGTTATGATAGCTTGGTACACTTCTTCTTCTGTTAACAACATGCATAAGTTGTTTTGATTGCAAAGGCGTACTCGTCCTCGTATGCCGTCAGAAAACCGGTCTTGGTGATCCATAGGAGTATTGGAGTCCTCCCCGGATTAGATGATAAACTGAAGGCGTTTCCTCACTATTACATTGATTGTCTCGGGCACGTATTTTTAGTCCTTCTTGGTACCTCCGGTGGTATGTCAGAAATTTACTTGTTTTATTCTGCAATAACTCATGGGGTTGGTAGGGTCTTCTGCATATAGCTGGCGTAAACATTGATAGTAAAAGTCAATTTTATGCCTATACATGCGATGGCCCTCATGAATTTCATAACTCGGGGTTTTGCATATAACAGCCACCAGTCCAAGGTGTCGTTATATCGGTTTATTTGTCGTCCCCATCATTGCCATTCTGTGGGAAGTTGTTCTTGTAACTCTGTATCCAGTAAGATAGTTTGATATAGTTTCCACGAGCCTCTTCCACGGGCTGGGCCTAGAGCTGGTTGCCGTAATTTGCATATATATGCACAATGACTTGAAAATTCCGCCGGATATACATCCACGACGCGTACTTTTCCCTCCAAATTATTGCTGACATAAATTCGATCTAATCGGAAAGCTCCTATGTTGCAGGAAATAAGTGTATCCGTCAGATGGCGACCTTTTCAGTTCTCAAGTATCTTTTAGGTGTAAACCTTGTATCAAAGCAGCCAAAGCTGGACAACTTTGATAAGAATCAGTTTGGTCTTTCGATGACATGACGGCATTAAAATCGCCGCCAAGTATCATGTTACCTTGGAACTGTTGAATAAGAGGTAGGATATCTGGTGTAAACAGCTGTAGTCTTTCAGATCTGGCCTGCGAACCTGAAGGTGCATAGACATTAACAATCAGTAGATCTCTAACACGTATGCTGATCCCTCGCGCTTTCAAGAGAAAGATAGGGTTAGTGTATGGGACGCTGTCCTTAATGAATATAGCGGTACCTCGTTTATTCTCATTTACATTCACAAGAATTTCGTAGCCAGGAATGGGCTGCAGATCGATTGAGGCAACTTCCTGTAGTAGAACAATATCAATGTCCTGGTCTCCGATGAGTTGTTTTAGTAGCAGTTGCTTATTTAAAGTTTGTATACAGTTGATATTCAGTGCCATTATCGTCTACGTTAATAACATTGCCATAATAACCAAAGTGGTTAGTCTATGTCCCGCGTGCAGCATCGATCACCTGAAGAACCTGAGGAGTGTCTTATTTAATCTGGGGTCCTTGGGACTTATGTATGCCTGCGTTGCCTTATGCGTGACCTCTTTTGAGGACCGTACTGTTTTTAATTTAGAGGGGTTCTTTACCGGAAGTGAATTTGCGACAGAAGGCGAGTTTCTGATCTCCCTCCCTGTGTTGTCCGACTCTTTCTCCTCTACGTTGTTAACCATCGATTCAGAGGCGCCTTAAGTTCAGCAGTCTCTCCTGTTGGAGAGTATAGTGGGATATCGAGGGTTGACACTTTACGTGTCCTATCGGAGATGTTCTGCAGGGAATCTTCACTAGACTGAGTTGACGTTTCACTTGTGTGCAGGTCATCCATCTGTGTGTTCTCAACATCGTGTCTAGTACGAAGTTCCGTATTCATGTAAATAATGTCAGTAGTATAAGGGGATGGTTCGGCGGCCTCCACCTCCTTAGGTCTTCCGCAGTGGCCTCCTCCTCCCGCGGGAAATTTGAATTTTGACGAGAGATTTGAATTTTGGCCCGAGATTTGAGTTTGTAAACAAATCCAAGTGCTTTCTGATAGCTGTCATCCGCCATCTTTAAACAACAACGCATCGCTAACCTCATTGATGCCATCTTGATGGGGCTAAACCTCAGTGCAGCCATCTTTACGACATCGGGCGGGAAATTTGAATCTTAGCGCAAGATTTGAAATTGTAAACAGAGCCACGTGTTTTTGACAGCTACGTGCTTTTTGACAGCTGCCATCCGCCATATTTAAACAACAACGCATCGCTAACCTCAGTGCTGCTATCTTGACGGGGCTAAACCTCACTGTTACCACCTTATGCATGTGGTAGCGGGCAATTTAAAAAATTCCACGTGCTCTTCTTTGTAAACAAAGCCGCGTGCTTTTTTGACAGCTGCCATCCGCCATCTTGCATCGCTAACCTCAGTGCTGCCATCATAACGGCACAAAACCACAACGACAACAACAACAACAGTAGTATAATGGGAGAGTTCTGGCGCCTCCTCCGCCGCACGCCTCCGCCCGCCTCCTCCTCCGCCGCCGCCGCCGCCGCCGCCCGCGGGAAATTTGAATTTTGGCGGGAAATTTGAATTTTGGCGCGAGATTTGAATTTGTAAACAAAGCCACGTGCTTTTTGACAGCTGTCATCGACAACAACGCAACGCTAACCTCACTGCTGCCATCTTGACGGACCTAAACCTCACTAGTACCAACCCAACCTAACTAGCGTGAGGTAAACAAACCCACGTGTTTTTTGACAGCCACGTGCTTTTTGACAGACAACAACGCATCGCTAACCTCACTGCTGCCATCTTGACGGGCCTAAACCTCAGTAGTGCCAACTTAACCTAACTAGCATGAGGTAAACAAAGCCATGTGCTTCTTGACAGCCACGTGCTTTTTGACAGATTTGTAAACAAAGCCACGTGCTTTTTGACAGACAACAACGCATCGCTAACCTCAGTACTGCTATCTTGACGGGCCTAAACCTTAGTGGTACCAACTTAACCTAACTAGCATGAGGTAAACAAAGCCACGTGCTTTTTGACAGCCACGTGCTTTTTTGACAGCTGTCATCCGCCATCTTTAAACTACAGAGCACCGTGCTGCCCTCTTTCGTCACCTTTTATCGGCAGTGCTGCCATCTTGACGGGCCTAAACCTTAGTGCTACCAACTTAACCTCACTAGCTCGAGATAAACAAATCCACGTGCTTTTTGACAGCCACGTGCTTTTTGATAGCTGTCATCCGCCATCTTTAATCTATAGAGTACAGTGCTGCCCTCTTTAGCTACTTACCTTTGAAATGTGGTGGCGGATAATTTGAAAAATGCTCTTCGACAAGCAGCCATCTTTAATCCAGAGAGAACAGTGCTGCCCTCTATGTGGTGGCGGCAAATTGAAAAATTCTACGTGCTCTTGTTTGAAAACAAACTCACGTGCTTTTTTGACAGCTGTCATCCGCCATCTTTAATCACAGTGCTGCCCTCTTTAGCTACTTACCTTTGAAATGTGGTGGCGGATAATTTGAAAAATGCTTTTTGACAGCAGCCATCTTTGAGCACCGTGCTGCCCTCTTTGTGGTGGTGGTAATTTGAAAAATTCTACATTCTCTTGTTTGGAAACAAACCCATGCGCTTTTTTGACAGCTGTCATCCGCCATCTTTAATCCAGAGAGCACCGTGCTGCCCTCTTTAGCTACTTACCTTTGAAATGTGGTGGCGACAAATTCCACGTGCTCTTGTTTGGAAACAAAGCCATGTGCTTTCTTGACAGCTGACATCCGCCATCTTTAATCTATAGAGCACAGTGCTGCCCTCTTTATCGTAGTAGATGTAAATTCGTCACAGCTGTCATCCGCAGTGCTGCCATCTTAACGGGCTTAAACCTTAGTGCTACCAACTTAACCTTACTAGAGCGAGATAAACAAATCCACGTGCAGCTGTCATCCTCCATCTTTAATCCATAGAGCACAGTGGTGCCCTCTTTAGCTACTTACCTTTGAAATGTGGTGGCGGATAATTTGAAAAATGCTTTTTGATAGCAGCCATCTTTGAGCACCGTGCTGCCCTCTTTGTGGTGGCAGGCAATTCCACGTGACAGCAGCCATCTTTAATCATGAGAGCACCGTGCTGCCCTCTATGTGGTGGCGGCAATTTGAAAAATTCTACATGCTCTTGTTTGGAAACAAACTCACGTGCTTTTTTCTGACAGTTCTCATCCGCCATCTTGCATCACAAACCTCAGTGCTGCGCTCTTTAGCTAGATACCTTTGAAATGTGGTGGCGGCAATTTGAAAAATCTATGTGCTCTTGATTAGTAAACAAAGCCACGTGCTTTTTATGACAGCTGTCATCCACCATCTTTAATCAATAGAGCACTGTGCTGCTATCATGCAGGCAATTTCATCACCTGTCATCCGCCATCTTTAATCTACAGAGCACCGTGCTGCTCTCTGTAGTAGCGGGCAATTTGAAAAGTTCTGTTAGCTGTCATCCGCCATCTTTAATCAAGAGAGCACCGTGCTGCCATCTATGTGGTGGCGGCAAATTCTACGTGCTCTTGTTTAGTAAACAAACTCACGTGCTTTTTGTCAGCTGTCATCCGCCAGCTTTAATCTATAGAGCTCAGTGCTACACTCTTTAGTTGAAATATGGTGGCGGATAATTTAAAAAGAAAAATTCTACATCAGTCCTCTCTCGACGCTAATTGCACAAGATGGTGGCTATACATGACTCCTTAAAGGTGCTTATGCAAGATGGCCGCTATACATAGACTCCCTTGGGATGCTTGCGTAAGATGGCGGTTATACATGGCTCCTTATGAGACACCCTAGAGATGCTTGCGCAAGATGGCGGTTGCTCTTATGAGGCGACTTAAGGGTCCTTGCACAAGATGACTAGAGACGCCCTAAGGATGCTTGCGCAAAATGGCGGACGCAAGATGGCGGCTATACACGACTCCTTATGAGACGCCTTAAGGGTGCTTGCGCAAGATAGCTGCTGCTCTTAGCTTAGAGGCTAACGTGTCGTGCTAGTTCGATTCATTAAATTTGGGGCTTAAATGCAAAATGTTAAATATCTCGAAAACGGTGCATCGTAGAGCAAAACGGACAAAATTTTTCTGACCAATACCTCGGTTCGCAGTACGAGGAACATGATAGCATAAGTCTAATGATGAGATCGACGGTTCGGTTCCTACTTAGGCCCTTTGGCATTCACTCTGTTTTAGCTTGTATTGAAGTAAGTCTTCGTAACATGATCAGGTCTAGCTATGGTAGAGAGTATAACGTGCCATGCAGGTTCGATTCATTAAATTTAGGGCTTAAATGCAAAATGTTAAATATCTCGAAAACGGATAAAAATTTTCTACCTGATACCTAGGTTTGCAGTATCAGGAACATGAAAAAAAACATAGTCTAATGATGAGATCAACGGTTCGATCCTTACTTAGGCCCTTTGGCATTGGCAGCTATCTAATTCTACAAGATGGCGGCTATACATAGCTTCTTATGAGACAGCTTAAGAGCGCTTGCACAAGATGGCTGCTGCTCTTATGAGACGCCCTAGGTGTGCTTGCGCAAGGTAGCAGCGACAAGACGGTGACTATACACAGCTGCTTATGATACGGCCTAGAGGTGCTCACACAAGATGGTGACTGCTCTGATGAAGAAAGCTAGCTTTGCATCGCGCAGGTATTTTTACAGCACTAAACCTCATACCTTTGAAATTTGGTGGCGGGCAATTTGAAAAATTCGACGTGCTTTTTCTTCACAGCAGCTATCTTTAGACAATAGCGACTATACATAAGCTGTTAAGGCCTCCTCTTATGTCAAGGCATAGCTCTATCGAACAAGTTTAAACCTGCATCGGAATAGCTAGAGTAAGCACGTGCTGCAGTGATGACGTCATTATGCATGTTTAGACTTGCAAATCACTAAAGAAACATAACAAGACTAGAATCGAACACTGCACTCTATACCGTGATCATGTGATCGGAACATTGATTGAAGTGTTTAGAACACTCAATAAGTGATCAAGACTATAATAGAACACGGTACTCGATACAACATGTGTTTAGAACATGTCAGGGGATACCTTTGTTCTAAGAAGATTAGATTACCGCACATTCCTTGTAGGGCTAATAGGCTAAAGGGCTAATGGGCTAATGGGCTAAAGGGCTAAAGGGCTAAAGGTGCAACAACCACATCGATCGCTATCAGCAAGAACGCTTGTACTTTGTTAAGTGTAGAAAATTAATCTTTATTTGTAAATGGTTTCATGTTCAGAACAAGGAATGGAAGGCAAAAGGGCTAATGGGCAAAAGGGCTAAAGGGCTAAAGGGCTAATGGGCTAAAGGGCTAAAGGAGCAACAACCTCATCGATCGCTATCAGCAAGAACGCTTGTACTTTGTTAAGTGTAGAAAATTAATCTTTATTGGTAAATGGTTTTATGTTCAGAACAAGGAATGGAAAATCCCCGAGGTGCGATGAGTTACGTTTTTCGAACTAGTGTTTGGAACACTGAACTTTTCAAGATGGCAAGAGTGAGGTTAGCAATGTTCTGTTGTTGGATTTTAAATTCTACGCTATAACATGCATAAGGTGGCAGCCTTGAGGTTTACTGCCGTAAAGATGGCAAGAGTGAGGTTAGCAATGTTCTGTTGTTGGATTTTAAATTCCCCGCTATAACATGCATAAGGTGGCAGCCTTGAGGTTTACCGCTGTAAAGATGGCAGCAGTGAGGTTAGCGACGCTCTATTGTCCTCCAAAGTGAGGTTAGGGTTCGTCAAGGAGACAGCTGTCAATAAAGCACGTGGCTATGTTTACCAAACAAGAGCACGTGGTCGTGACGTCATGGTCACGTAATCAATCCTTAGCTCTACGTCGTTAAGAGCAGCATTAGGATTAGCTATGTTTATAAAACTTGGGAACAGGGCAGCAGTATGAATAGCCATGTTTTAAAGCGTGTACACATCACCTATCGATTTTACATGCATCGACTATTGTACTAAACTTCTTCCGCTAGATTGTGCTGCAATCTTAGCATAACCTATACCCATAAATTTAAAGTACAAAGAATAGCCATGTTTCAAAGCGTTACACATTACCTATCGATTTTGTATACACCGACTCTCGTATCAAACTTCTTCCGCTAGATTGTACTACTATCTTAGTATAACCTATACGCATGAACTTAAAGTACAAAGAATAGCCATGTCTCAAAGCGTGTACGCATTATCTATTGATTTTGCAAGAATCGAATATCATAGTAAACATTTTCACTAGATTGTACTGCTATCTTAGCATAACCTATACGTATGAAATTAAGGTACAGAGAATAGCCATGTTTCAAAGCGTGCACACATTACCTATTGATTTTACATGAATCGACTATCAAGCATGCACACATTACCTATTGATTTTACATGAATCGACTATCATAGTAAACTTTTTTCACTAGATTGTACTGCTATCTCAGCATAACCTATACGCATGAACTTAAAGTACAAAGAATAGTCATGTTTCACAGCGTGTACACATTACCTATCGATTTTGCATGCATCGAATATCATACTAAACTTCTTCCACTAGATTGTGCTGCTCTCTTAGCATAACATATACGTATGAACTTAAAGTACAAGGAATACCTATGTTTCACAGCGTGCACACATTACCTATCGATTTTGCATTCATCGACTCTCATACTAAACTCCTTCCGCTAGATTGTACTGCTATCTTGGCATAACTTATACGCATGAACTTAAACTACAAAGAATAGCTAAGTTCAAAGCGTGTACACATCACCTATCGATTTTGCATGCATCGACTTTCGTATAACGATCGCATATGTGTATTGCTAACGTATGTGTATAAAGTTAAACTTCTCCCGCTAGAGTGTACAACGATCGCATATATGTATTGCTAACGTATGTGTATAAAGTTAAAGCACAAAGAGTAGCCAAGTTCAAAGCGTGTACACATCACCTATCGATTTTGCATGCATCGACTATCGTACTAAACTTCTACCGCTAGAGTGTACAACGTTCGCAATTGTGTGCTGCTACCTATGTGCGTGAACTTAAAGCACAAAGAATAGCGTGTACACAACACCTGTCAATTTTGCACGCATTAACTCTTGTTCTAAACTTCTTCTACTAGAGCGTGCGACAATTGCTTGTGCATGCTGCAATCTTAACATAACCTATGTGCGCGAACTTAAAGCACAAAGAATAGCCAAGTTCAAAGCGTGTACACATCACCTATCGATTTTGCATGCACCGTCTTTCGTATTAAACTTTTTCCACCCGCTAACTTAGTATAACTGATACGCATGAACTTAAAGCATAAAGAATAGCGATGTATAAAAATCTTGTGAACATAGCAGCAGCAGTAAGAATAGCAATGTTTTTAAAGCGTGAACGCATTGCCTATCGATTATACATGCATCAACTAGAGTACTAAACTTCCCCGCTAGAGTGTGCTACTGTCATAGCATAACCTATGTGCACGAACATAAAGCACGAAGAATAGTTAAGTTTCAAAGTGTACACACAACACCTATCGATTTTGCATGCATCAACTATTATACTAAACACATTCCGCTAGAATGTACAACGTTCACATGTGTTTGCACTGCTACCATAGCATGACATATGCGCACGAACTTAAAGCACAACGAATAGCGATGTTTAAAAATCTTGCGAACATAGTAGCAGTAAGAATAGCAAGGTTTAAAAGCGTGTACATATCACCTTTTGATAATGCATACATCAACTATCGTACTAAACAACTTCTACACGAGCGTTCGACCATCGCTTGTACGTGTGCTGCTACCTTAACATAACCTATGTGCACGAACTTAAAACATAAAGAATAGTAATGTGTAAAAATCTTGTGAACATAGCAGAGTGTTAACTACGTAGGTGTAGACATTGAACTTTGCATGCTGAAGCAGCATACTACGTGACCGTGACGTCACGACCACGTGCTCTTGTTTGGTAAACATAGCCACGTGCTTTATTGACAGCTGTCTCCTTGACGAACCCTAACCTCACTTTGGAGGACAATAGAGCGTCGCTAACCTCACTGCTGCCATCTTTACAGCGGTAAACCTCAAGGCTGCCACCTTATGCATGTTATAGCGGGGAATTTAAAATCCAACAACAGAACATTGCTAACCTCACTCTTGCCATCTTTACGGCGGTAAACCTCAAGGCTGCCACCTTATGCATGTTGTAGCGTAGAATTTAAAATCCAACAACAGAACATTGCTAACCTCACTCTTGCCATCTTGAAAAGTTCAGTGTTCCAAACACTAGTTCGAAAAACGTAACTCATCGCACCTCGGGGATTTTCCATTCCTTGTTCTGAACATAAAACCATTTACCAATAAAGATTAATTTTCTACACTTAACAAAGTACAAGCGTTCTTGCTGATAGCGATCGATGAGGTTGTTGCTCCTTTAGCCCTTTAGCCCATTAGCCCTTTAGCCCTTTAGCCCTTTGCCCATTAGCCCTTTTGCCTTCCATTCCTTGTTCTGAACATGAAACCATTTACAAATAAAGATTAATGTTCTACACTTAAAAAAGTACAAGCGTTCTTGCTGATAGCGATCGATGTGGTTGTTGCACCTTTAGCCCTTTAGCCCTTTAGCCCATTAGCCCATTAGCCCATTAGCCCTTTAGCCTATTAGCCCTACAAGGAATGTGCCGTAATCTAATCTTCTTAGAACAAAGGTATCCCCTGACATGTTCTAAACACATGTTGTATCGAGTACAGTGTTCTATTATAGTCTTGATCACTTATTGAGTGTTCTAAACACTTCAATCAATGTTCCGATCACATGATCACGGTATAGAGTGCAGTGTTCGATTCTAGTCTTGTTATGTTTCTTTAGTGATTTGCAAGTCTAAACATGCATAATGACGTCATCACTGCAGCACGTGCTTACTCTAGCTATTCCGATGCAGGTTTAAACTTGTTCGATAGAGCTATGCCTTGACATAAGAGGAGGCCTTAACAGCTTATGTATAGTCGCTATTGTCTAAAGATAGCTGCTGTGAAGAAAAAGCACGTCGAATTTTTCAAATTGCCCGCCACCAAATTTCAAAGGTATGAGGTTTAGTGCTGTAAAAATACCTGCGCGATGCAAAGCTAGCTTTCTTCATCAGAGCAGTCACCATCTTGTGTGAGCACCTCTAGGCCGTATCATAAGCAGCTGTGTATAGTCACCGTCTTGTCGCTGCTACCTTGCGCAAGCACACCTAGGGCGTCTCATAAGAGCAGCAGCCATCTTGTGCAAGCGCTCTTAAGCTGTCTCATAAGAAGCTATGTATAGCCGCCATCTTGTAGAATTAGATAGCTGCCAATGCCAAAGGGCCTAAGTAAGGATCGAACCGTTGATCTCATCATTAGACTATGTTTTTTTCATGTTCCTGATACTGCAAACCTAGGTATCAGGTAGAAAATTTTTATCCGTTTTCGAGATATTTAACATTTTGCATTTAAGCCCTAAATTTAATGAATCGAACCTGCATGGCACGTTATACTCTCTACCATAGCTAGACCTGATCATGTTACGAAGACTTACTTCAGTACAAGCTAAAACAGAGTGAATGCCAAAGGGCCTAAGTAGGAACCGAACCGTCGATCTCATCATTAGACTTATGCTATCATGTTCCTCGTACTGCGAACCGAGGTATTGGTCAGAAAAATTTAGTCCGTTTTGCTCTACGATGCACCGTTTTCGAGATATTTAACATTTTGCATTTAAGCCCCAAATTTAATGAATCGAACTAGCACGACACGTTAGCCTCTAAGCTAAGAGCAGCAGCTATCTTGCGCAAGCACCCTTAAGGCGTCTCATAAGGAGTCGTGTATAGCCGCCATCGTGCGTCTGCCATTTTGCGCAAGCATCCTTAGGGCGTCTCTAGTCATCTTGTGCAAGGACCCTTAAGTCGCCTCATAAGAGCAACCGCCATCTTGCGCAAGCATCTCTAGGGTGTCTCATAAGGAGCCATGTATAACCGCCATCTTACGCAAGCATCCCAAGGGAGTCTATGTATAGCGGCCATCTTGCATAAGCACCTTTAAGGAGTCATGTATAGCCACCATCTTGTGCAATTAGCGTCGAGAGAGGACTGATGTAGAATTTTTCTTTTTAAATTATCC
This sequence comes from Anabrus simplex, assembly GCF_040414725.1. Lineage (NCBI taxonomy): Eukaryota > Metazoa > Arthropoda > Insecta > Orthoptera > Tettigoniidae > Anabrus > Anabrus simplex. The sequence goes on from NC_090267.1 coordinate 499,988,206, forward strand.
GCCACCATATTTCAACTAAAGAGTGTAGCACTGAGCTCTATAGATTAAAGATGGCGGATGACAGCTGACAAAAAGCACGTGAGTTTGTTTACTAAACAAGAGCACGTAGAATTTGCCACCACCACATAGATGGCAGCACGGTGCTCTCTTGATTAAAGATGGCGGATGACAGCTAACAGAACTTTTCAAATTGCCCGCTACTACAGAGAGCAGCACGGTGCTCTGTAGATTAAAGATGGCGGATGACAGGTGATGAAATTGCCTGCATGATAGCAGCACAGTGCTCTATTGATTAAAGATGGTGGATGACAGCTGTCATAAAAAGCACGTGGCTTTGTTTACTAAACAAGAGCACATAGATTTTTTCAAATTGCCGCCACCACATTTCAAAGGTATCTAGCTAAAGAGCGCAGCACTGAGGTTTGTGATGCAAGATGGCGGATGAGAACTGTCAGAAAAAAGCACGTGAGTTTGTTTCCAAACAAGAGCATGTAGAATTTTTCAAATTGCCGCCACCACATAGAGGGCAGCACGGTGCTCTCATGATTAAAGATGGCTGCTGTCACGTGGAATTGCCTGCCACCACAAAGAGGGCAGCACGGTGCTCAAAGATGGCTGCTATCAAAAAGCATTTTTCAAATTATCCGCCACCACATTTCAAAGGTAAGTAGCTAAAGAGTGCACCACTGTGCTCTATGGATTAAAGATGGTGGATGACAGCTGCACGTGGATTTGTTTATCTCGCGCTAGTAAGGTTAAGTTGGTAGCACTAAGGTTTAAGCCCGTTAAGATGGCAGCACTGCGGATGACAGCTGTGACGAATTTACATCTACTACGATAAAGAGGGCAGCACTGTGCTCTATAGATTAAAGATGGCGGATGTCAACTGTCAAGAAAGCACATGGCTTTGTTTCCAAACAAGAGCACGTGGAATTTGTCGCCACCACATTTCAAAGGTAAGTAGCTAAAGAGAGCAGCACGGTGCTCTCTGGATTAAAGATGGCGGATGACAGCTGTCAAAAAAGCGCATGGGTTTGTTTCCAAACAAGAGAATGTAGAATTTTTCAAATTACCACCACCACAAAGAGGGCAGCACGGTGCTCAAAGATGGCTGCTGTCAAAAAGCATTTTTCAAATTATCCGCCACCACATTTCAAAGGTAAGTAGCTAAAGAGGGCAGCACTGTGATTAAAGATGGCGGATGACAGCTGTCAAAAAAGCACGTGAGTTTGTTTTCAAACAAGAGCACGTAGAATTTTTCAATTTGCCGCCACCACATAGAGGGCAGCACTGTTCTCTCTGGATTAAAGATGGCTGCTTGTCGAAAAGCATTTTTCAAATTATCCGCCACCACATTTCAAAGGTAAGTAGCTAAAGAGGGCAGCACTGTGCTCTATAGATTAAAGATGGCGGATGACGGCTATCAAAAAAGCACGTGGCTGTCAAAAAGCACGTGGATTTGTTTATCTCGAGCTAGTGAGGTTAAGTTGGCAGCAGTAAGGTTTAGGCCCGTCAAGATGGCAGCACTGCCGATAAAAGGTGACGAAAGAGGGCAGCACGGTGCTCTGTAGTTTAAAGATGGCGGATGACAGCTCTCAAAAAAGCACGTGGCTGTCAAAAAGCACGTGGCTTTGTTTACCTCGCGCTAGTTAGGTTAAGTTGGTACCACTAAGGTTTAGGTCCGTCAAGATGGCAGTACTGAGGTTAGCGATGCGTTGTTGTCGATGACAGCTGTCAAAAAGCACGTGGCTTTGTTTACAAATCTGTCGAAAAGCACGTGGCTTTGTTTACCTCATGCTAGTTAGGTTAAGTTGGTACCACTAAGGTTTAGGCCCGTCAAGATAGCAGTACTGAGGTTAGCGATGCGTTGTTGTCTGTCAAAAAGCACGTGGCTTTGTTTACAAATCTGTCAAAAAGCACGTGGCTGTCAAAAAGCACATGGCTTTGTTTACCTCATGCTAGTTAGGTTAAGTTGGCACTACTGAGGTTTAGGCCCGTCAAGATGGCAGCAGTGAGGTTAGCGATGCGTTGTTGTCTGTCAAAAAGCACGTGGCTGTCAAAAACACGTGGGTTTGTTTACCTCACGCTAGTTAGGTTAGGTTGGTACTAGTGAGGTTTAGGTCCGTCAAGATGGCAGCAGTGAGGTTAGCGTTGCGTTGTTGTCGATGACATCTGTCAAAAAGCACGTGGCTTTGTTTACAAATTCAAATCTCGCGCCAAAATTCAAATTTCCCGCCAAAATTCAAATTTCCCGCGGGCGGCGGTGGCGGCGGCGGCGGAGAAGGAGGCGGGCGGAGGCGTGCGGCGGAGGAGGCGCCAGAACTCTCCCATTATACTACTAACAACAACAACAACAACGCATCGCTAACCTCAGTGCTGCTATCTTAACAACACTAAACCTTATAGGCACGTGGTGGCGGGCAATTTCCACGTATTTTCTTGACAACTGTCATCCGCCATCTTGTATCGCTAACCTTAGTGCTGCCCTCTTTATGTTACTAAACCTAATCGTAGTGGTGGTGGGCAATTTAAGCCTGTTCGGTAGTGTAGGGGTAGCTTGCCTGCCCCCCACCCGGAGGCCCCGGGTTCGATTCCTGGCCAGGTCAGGGATTTTTACCTGGACCTGTGGGCTGGCTCGAGGTCTAAACAGACTACGTAATTAGAATTGAGGAGCTATCTGACGGGGAGATAGCGGTCCCTGTCGAGGAAGCCAAGAATAACGGCCGAGAGGATTCGTCGTGTTGACCACATGACACCTCGTAATCTGCAGGCCTCCGGGCTGAGCAGCGGTCGCTTGGTACGGTAAGGACCTTCAAGGGCTGTAGCGCCATGGGGGGTAATTTATAATCCACGTGCTTACTTGACAGCTGTCATCCGCCATCTTGCATCGCTAACCTGAGTGCTGCCCTCCTTACGGCACTACCTTTCAAATGTGGTGGCGGTAATTTCCACGTGCCTTTTTGACAGCTGACAGCTGCCATCTTTAATCAACAAAGCATCGTGCTGCCGTCCTTAGCTACTACCATTGAAATGTGGTAGCGGGCAATTTGAAAAATTCTACGTGCTTCCTTGACAGCTGTCATCCACCATCTTGCATCACTTACCTTAGTGCTGCTATCTTTACGGTACTAAACTTTACAAGCGGATAATTTAAAATGCACGTCCTTTTTGACAGCTGTCATCCTCCATCTTGCATCGCAAACCTCAGTGCTGCCCACTTTAGCTACTACCTTCGAAATGTGGTGGTGAGAAATTTGAAATCCACGTTCTTTTTCTGACAACTGACATCCGCCATCTTTAATCAAAAGAGCACCGTGTTGCTATCTTTACGACACTGTGGGTAATTTGAAAAATTCCGTCAGCTGTTATCCGCCATCTTTAATTAACAGAGCATCGTGCTGCTATCTTTATCGTAGTACTGGGCAATTTAAAAAATATCCACGTGCAGCTGAGACCATCTTTCGTCAACAAAGAATCGTGCTATCTTTAGCTACATACCTTTGAAATACGGCGGTAGCAATTTGAAATTCTAGGTGCTTTTTTGATAAGCCGCCATCTTTAATCAACAGAGCACCGTGCTGCTATCTTTAGCTACTACTTTTGAAATGTGGTGGCGGGTAATTTGAAAAATTTCCTTAGCTTTACTCATTAAACAGTAAAACTTTAGTGCATACGCGAACCTAACCTCTCATCTACCATCTTGAAGGAGACTATCCTTAGTTTACAACAAGATGCCCTTTCCGACGCTAATTAGCGCTTAGGGGGTACTACACAAGATGGCGGTGGCTGTTATAACCTCCTCCTCCTCTACATCCTCCGCCTCCTCTCTCAAGGTATAGCTTTATCGAGTATGCATCGCTAAGGCATGAGTGTGGAGCGATAACATCATTGTGCATGTTTAGATTTGCAGATTACAAAAGAAGTATTTGAAACATAACAAGACTAGAATCGAACAGTGTATCGATGTTGTTAACTTCAACATGTGATTAGAATATTGATTGATGTGTTTAGAACACTAAATAAGTGATCAAGACTAGAATCGAACACTGTACTCGATACAACATGTGTTTACAACATGTCAGGGTATACCTTTGTTCTAAGAAGATTGGATTACAAAAGAAGTGATTGAAACATAACAAGACTAGAATCGAACACTGCACTCGATGTCGTTAACTTCAACATGCGTTCAGAACATTTTTTGATGTGTATAGATCGCTAAATATGTGATCAAGACTAGAATCGAACGCTGTACTCGATACAAAATGTGTTTAGAACATGTTAGGGGATACCTTTGTTCTACGAAGATCAGATTACAAAAGAAGTAATTAAAACATAACAAGACTAGAATCGAACACTGTACTCGATATCGTTAACTTCAATATGTGATCAGAACATTGTTTAATATGTTTAGAACACGATACACGATGCAACATGTCGGGGAATACCTTTGTTCTAGGAGAAAAAATAAGCCTAGAATTCTGAACAGCTTGCGCAAGATAGTGGTTGTTATAACCTCCTTCTCCTCTACCTGCTCTGTTAAGGCATATCTCTATCGAACATACAACGCTATCTTATGCATAAGGCAGTGCACATACTGCGTAGCCAACTCACTCAGTAAACGATCATATAAATATAGCAAAAGTACAACTTGAATGATTTACCTAGTACAAAAATAAAAAAAAACTATAGAAACACACTGTGCACGTATCGCGTAGGTAAATCGCTGAGTAAACGATAATATGTTTATAGCAAAAGTACAACATCAATCATTTGCCTAGTGTAAAAATAAAAAACTACGGAAACACACTGTGCACGTATCGCGTAGCTATCTCGCTCAGTAAATGAGATAAAATATTATAAAATATTATAATTGTACGGAGAAGGTAAAACTCGGTGCCGGCACATAGCTTACTGCTGTCGAATAGCACCAAGGGGTCTGCTCAAGGCTTAAGTCCCCATCCGACGGACGAATCACCATCAACAGCATTATATGCCCTCAATCTTTGGAATTTAATGCAGGCTTTTTACACACCCTCTAGTTATTAGAAATTGTATACTACAGTATACGACAGTAGGGAGAGGGTAAAACCCGGTGCCGGCACATAGCCTACTCTTATCGAGTAGCATCAAAGAGCCTGCACAAGGCTTAACGCCCCCATCCGACGGATAAATCGCCGTCAACATCTTGTACCGGTAATCACTCTCTCTAGTTTATTATGTCTGATACTTCTAACTTATGAATAAGATATAGCATTCGGGAGATAGCGGGTTCGAACCCCCACTGTCGGCAGCCCTAAAATAGCAAATGCTAGGGGATGGCTGGCCTTCCGTAGCCCTTTCCTGCGTGATCGTCATTCTTCCTGACAACGTGTAATTACAAGAAACATAGGGATCTGTTTTACGGCTGGATGCCCTTCCTGACAGCAAAGGTAATAAGTTGCCAGGATTTGAATCGCGGTAACCATATCAGTGTTCTGGACAATAACCCGTGTTGCGATGTACTTGCAATTACTAAGCGTGTTAGCTGTGTGACCGAGCGAGTTGGCTACGCAGCATGGCTTTTTGATTTTCGCATGACGTGTATCAGTGTTCTAGTCGATAACCCGTGTATTTGCAATCACTGAGGGTCTTAGCAGTGCGGTGAGCGAGTTAGCTACGCGATATGTGCAGAGTGTGTTTTTGATTTTCGTACTAGGCAAATCATTGAAGTTCTACTTTGCGGTATACATATTATCGTTTACTGAGCGACTTGGCTATGCAGTATGTGCACTTCCTTACGCATAAGATCGCGTTGTATGTTCGATAGGGATATTCCTTAACAGAGCACGTAGAGGAGAAGGAGGTTATAACAATCACTATCTTATGTAAAATATACATTGTATATACATGAAGTGGTTAAGTGTAAAAAAGGGCCGGGAGCCCTAACTTCGCCACAATAAAGACGCTTTAATAATAATAATAATAATCTTGCGCAAGCTGTTCAGAATTCTAGTCTTATTATTTTTTCTCTTAGAACAAAGGTATCCCCCGACATGTATCGTGTATCGTGTTCTAAACACATAACATGTTGAAGTTAAAACATCGAGTACAGTGTTCGATTCTAGTCTTGTTATGTTTCAATTACAACTTTTGTAATCCGCAAGTCTAAACTTGCACAATGATGTTATCGCTGCGCACTCATGCGTTGGCGATGCATGCTCGATAAGGCTATGCCTTGACAGAGGAGGAGGAGGTTACAACAGCCGCCACCATCTTGGGTAGTAGCCTCTAAGCGCTAATTAGCGTCGGGAAGGGCATCATGTCGTAAACTAAGGATAGTCTTCTTCAAGATGATAGATGAGAGGTTAGGTTCACATATGCACTAAAGTTTTACTGCTTAATGATGGTAGCTAAAGGAATTTTTCAAATTACCCGCCACCACATTTCAAAAGTAGTAGCTAAAGATAACAGCACGGTGCTCTGTTGATTAAAGATGGCAGCTTGTCAAAAATGCACATAGAATTCCAAATTGCTACCGCCACATTTCAAAGGTATGTAGCTAAGCGTAGCAGCATGATGCTTTGTTGATGAAAAATGGTCGCAGCTGCACGTGGTATTTTTTAAATTTCCCGCTACTACAATAAAGATGTCAGCACGATGCTCTGTTAATTAAAGATGGTGGATAACAGCTGACGGAATTTTTCAAATTACCCACAGTGTCGTAAAGATAGCAGCACAGAGGTTAGCGAGGCGTTATTTTTGAGGTTTTGTGCCGTTAAGATGGCAGCACTGAGGTTAGCGGCGCAAAATGGCGGATGGTAGCTGTCAAAGAAGCACGTGTCTGTCAAAAAAACGTGGCTTTGTTTACAAACAGGAGCACGTGGGATTTTTCAAATTGCCCGCTACCACATGCATAAGGTGGTAACAGTGAAGTTTAGCCCCGTCAAGATAGCATAACTGAGGTTAGCGATGCGTTGTTGTTTAAAGATGGCGGATGGCAGCTGTAAAAATGCATGTAGCTGTCAAGAAAGCACGTGGCTTTGTTTACAAATTCAAATCTCGGGTTAAGATTCAACTTTCCCGCTCGTTGCCATAAAGATGGCAGCACTGAGGTTTAGCCCCGTCAAGATGGCAGCAGTGAGGTTAGCGATGCGTCAAAAAGGACGTGGTTTTGTTTACAAATTCAAATCTCGCGCCGAAATTCAAATCTCCCGCCAAAATTCAAATTTCCTGCGGGAGGAAGAGGCCTCTGCGGAGGGCCTGAGGAGGAGGAGGCCGCCGAACCATCCACTTATACTACTAATATCCTGTTGGCGAACATCGGAACTACTTGTTGTTTGTAAGTGTATCTGTTCATTCTGAAGTTGATTATTTTGTTGTTATTCAGGCTGTAATTCCTGTTCCCGGGACATATTTGCCTGCGTGAGCGGCCGCAGTGCCTCGGAGCTTTGTTTACTTTCTAGCGCCTGGTGCTGGCTAACCGGCTCTCTGCTGTGTTATGACTCTCTAGTATCTGGGGTGTTTAATGCAACTTTCTCCGTGTTGTGGTTATCTTTTAATGGCGTATTCGATAACGTAGGGAAGTCTGCATTATCTAGTTGTCTCTGCTGTTCATCTTGGCTGTTAGTGGGTGGAACTACCGAGGGAGGTAGTGTTTGAGTAGTCGTACGAAGTGTTTCCAGGCGCCTCATAGGGTATGATCGCCGTGGACATGCACTACGGAGGTGATCGGGGGCATTTCATGTCGCGCACGTCTGTCTTTTCTGTCGTAGATAACTTGTCCTCGAAACCCTTCTACACTAATAAAGAACGGAATTTGTTGTTTTAATTCAATTTGAATTTGCCTTATTCCATTAGCTACAGAGAGTTTGTAGTGTTGGGACCAATATTCATCCGTGATCCACTTAACAATACCATAGTTGGAGAAATGGGTACAGATTTTTTCGTTAGGAGTTTCTGGAGGAATGTTAAAAAATCTGACTCCCGTAGCGTCTATACCGTCTTCAGTTATTTCCACCGGAACCCGTTCACCATTAAACAAGGAAACCCTACTTTGTCCAGCATAGTTATTCAGCAATCTATCTAATATATTCCAGTTGTAGATCTTCCAGCTGTTCCGTGTTGACATTCAATATCTCTCATACCCATACATGAATTTCGGCTACAGATCTAGGAGTTTGATTCCGTAGAAAGGTACATTTCAGGGTATTCTTCCTGATTTGCTGCATTTTTTCTTAGGGGTACTCTTTACGCTTTCACTAGCTAAGCCTTGTAAGTGTTCAAACGTCACTAAGTGGTACGATACTCTAACACTTGACTGTTTAACTTCACATGGAGCGCTCTGTAACCGGTCGAACTGCTCCGGCCACTGCTTGGAAGGAACTGCATGAACTGGCGCTTGCAATGTAGGAAACACAGTGTACACCCTTGTACTACAGTCAGTAACTTCGTAGACTGTCGCCAACAGTATAGGTAACACGGCGTACACTCATGTACCACAGTCAATAACTTCTTGGACTGGTGCTTGCAGTGTAGAGAACACGGTGCACATCAATGTACTGCAGTCAATAACTTCGTGGAATGGGTCCAGCAGTGTAGGCAACACGGCGTACACTCATGTACTACAGTCAATAAGTTCGTGGACTGTCGACTACAGCATAGGCAACGCGGCGTACACTCATGTACTACTGTCAATAACTTCTTGGACTGGCGCGTACAGTATAGGCAACGCGGCGTACACTCATGTACTACTGTCAATAACTTCTTGGACTGGCGCGTACAGTATAGGCAACACTGCGTACGCTCATGTATTACAGTCAATAACTTCGTGGACTGCCGCCTACAGTATCAGCAACACGGCGTACAGCCATGTACTACAGGCAGTAACTTCGTGGACTGTCGCCTCAGCATAGGCAACACTGCGTACACTCATGTACTACTGTCAATAACTTCTTGGACTGGCGCTTATTGCATAGGTAACTTCGTGCAATGGCTCCAACAGTGTAGGCAATACGGCGTACACTCATGTACTACAGTCAATAAGTTCGTGGACTGTCGACTACAGCATAGGCAACGCGGCGTACACTCATGTACTACTGTCAATAACTTCTTGGACTGGCGTGTACAGTATAGGCAACACTGCGTACACTCATGTATTACAGTCAATAACTTCGTGGACTGCCGCCTACAGTATCAGCAACACGGCGTACAGCCATGTACTACAGGCAATAACTTCTTGGACTGTCGCCTCAGCATAGGCAACGCGGCGTACACTCATGTATTACAGTGAATAAATCTTGGACTGGCACCTGCAGTGCAGGCAACACATTGTACACCCACGTACCTACTACAGTCAATTTGTTCGTTGACGGGCGCTAACAGTTCAAATATCAATAGTCTTTTGACTTGTCTTTTCGCGTCTTTTTCCCGTCGTGGTGAACCTGGCCATTTCGACTTCATCATCTCAAACGTTTCGCTAGTGGATATGCCTAATTTTTGGCAGAACTTGAAACTTACCTCGTGCTCAAACTACGACATTCTTAAACTCCGCCGTATTTTTCCTTTTACTGTATGCACGCAACTGTGTCTTGCTGGGACTAGCGAAGAACTGTCACGGCAACATCCCGTGGTGCACCACAGCGATACTACACGGCCAGCACACGAACTTAATGATTCTACTAGGTATATGAAATCTCGATACGGTAGGTGTTGGAGAAGAACAAAGCCGGATAAATATATACTTACTTTAATCGTATAGAGAATGGGAAAAAGGATTCAAGATGTGTTCTAGGTTTATGCTTCCGATTGCGCAACAAGAACACCGACAATTTTGGCGCCAAGCCTCACCCAGTTTTCGGCATTAGGACGCTAAGGAATGCGGCACCCAGTTCAGAATACGGAGCGGGAAGACGAAATTCAAATTGCCCCGCCCACAAAAAATGTCGAATTGCAGTGAGTGCCAACGTATTAACTTCATTTAAGATAGGATATTTCTGGATTGCTGCATTAATTACTGCGTAAAAGATCGGCAAGTCATACGTGAGTATTTTACTCTTTCGAGGAAAATTATAACGGATTATTGTAATTCCGTATTACTCAATGTGCTCAGTATACGCGTCATGACGCTAGCTCTGATACCAGACACGTAACCAAAGAAGCGTGACTATGCTAAATAAGATATTCATTTAATGAACGATCGGAGTACTTTCCACATGTGACAGCTGTTCATATAATGTCTTGAGCTACACGTTGGCTGTATCACCGATATAGTATAACCACTAGGTTATCCATGATGAAACTTATGGTGGGGAGCCTAGGGTGGTATTTGAGTGGCTTGGGTGTGTGTATTTAAAAGACGAACAGGGAGAACTCAAGCGAGTTGTTGGTGTTCAGACGTTTCGGACAGCGGCATAAATATTCTTTTTTGCACAAAGCATTTGTAGTGAGAGGGACTATAGAAACAGCGCAACTGCGACTGGAAGCGATGTGACAAACAGGGAAGTTATTGGATTTAAAATATTAAGGATACGTGATTAGACACAGTGCATGCTCAAGACACTCGTGTGAGCGAGGCATAACGCATAGTGGGAAGGAAGTTTAACTTTCTGATTGGGATTTGTTTTTTAGAAATATCGAAAGTTCACGGATTTTCAACGTTAATACAACGCAAACCCGGTTTTGATCATGAATGCACAGATATAAATTGTTCAGCTTAAAAGGAGAAGGGAAGAAATTATAATCATTGCTGGGAGGCGTTGTGTTCCATATATTTATGAAAATTGATGCTCTTTTTCCAGAAGAAGTGTTTTAAAAGGAGTATTCATCTTTATCAGCAGTTACCCTGAGGACGATGATCAACAGGATGGAGCATCCACCGAGGAGTGAACCCAAGAATGGCATACAAGTCCGCAGCGCGGGCGTAATGGACGTGTAAATCTGTTCAAGAGCTTTCCATCCGCTCGGACAATGGACAGCTCTATCACCCACTTAAGTAGACCACAAGTATAACTTCTGTAGGAGTAGTTGAATGCTCAAACAATGGGTTAGTTTGTAAATAATCATAGCTTATTGATACCATGTGTTTGAGTCATCAGTCCATAGACTGGTTTGATGCAGCACTCCATGCCACCCTATCCTGTGCTAACCTTTTCATTTCTACGTAACTATTGCATCCTACATCTGCTCTAATCTGTTTGTCATTTTCATATCTTGGTCTACCCCTACCGTTCTTACCACCTACACTTCCTTCAAAAACCAACTGAACAAGTCCTGGGTGTCTTAAGATGTGTCCTATCATTCTATCTCTTCTTCTCGTCAAATTTAGCCAAATCGATCTCCTCTCACCAATTCGATTCAGTATCTCTTCATTCGTGATTCGATCTATCCATCTCACCTTCAGCATTCTTCTGTAACACCACATTTCAAAAGCTTCTATTCTCCTTCTTTCTGAGCTAGTTATCGTCCATGTTTCACTTCCATACAATGCCACGCTTCACTCAAAAGTCTTCAAAAACATCTTTCTAATTCCGATATCAATGTTTGAAGTGAGAAAATTTCTTTTCTTAAGAAAGCTCTTCCTTGCTTGTGCTAATCTGCATTTTATGTCCTCCTTACTTCTGCCATCGTTAGTTACTTTACTACCCAAGTAACAATATTCATCTACTTCCTTTAAGACTTCGTTTCCTAATCTAATATTTCCTACATCACCTGCCTTCGTTCGACTGCACTCCATTACTTTTGTTTTGGACTTATTATTGATACCATATTGGGCTATATTCAAGACTAGAATTTTGTTGTTAGGTAGACCGCTGGAGTGAGCTAAGAATAGGGATATTTGCATGTTATTATACTGTAATTTTCTTGGGTTAACACTAGAACAGTGGAAGGGGTGAAAATGACACTCGCCTCAATTGTTGTTTAATAGTGTGCACATTCTTGTATCATTTCTTTTCAAATATATTGACTTTTTATCGTTTTACGTCCCATATACAGTGATGTATCGCACCCAGAAAAATATTTACATTTTCATAGATTTTTGACATGACATACCCTGGGCAGCGGTAGGGCTCATTTTGACACCTGTACAATTACTTATTACAACGCAACTGTTTGCATTGTCAGACATCAGTGTGTATCCAGCCTGTTGAACTCTTACTGTCAGATGAGTGTTCCAGCTTGCAGGATTATTATATTCATCTCATCATTTAGAACGTGTTCTTCTTACAGGTATGTCGTGTTACGATTTTCTTTCTGCTGACAAGGTGTCTCATGTGCTAGAAAATACAGATGTTGAGTCTGAAAGTTAACTATCCGATTCAGATTGTGATTTCTTGCTTGGTACAAGCGAGGATCATAATGAGACAGAGGATTCATTATCCACAGGAGAAATCGAAAGTGCTAATCTGCCAAAGAACTCGCCGCAAATCTCTGTCTTGGTTAGGTGGTTCATCAACAAAGATGGTTGCTCGAGACGGAACCGATGGGAGGTCTTGGATTTGAGCTCTTCATCTGGAAGGCAGGCTACAATGAAGGTTCTGAAAGAGCGGGGAGATCCTACTACATATACTTACCACAGAGTTGACGACTCTGCCATTGGTGCCTTTTGTCTCCTCTTTGATGTATTGATGCTTCATCTAATGAAACGATACACAGAACCAAATGCTCAGAAGGAACTCAAGAACACGGGGTGGATCGATGAGATATGGTCGACCAAATGTCTCGTAAATATACTGCTAAGGCTGAATGTAGGAGGTGGCCAATGCATGTCTTTTACAATATCCTAGACCTACCTGCTGTCAATGCTTGGGTCATGTAAAAGGGAGTAACGGGTCGGAGGATAACGCGGAAGAATTTCGTCCTCCAGCTGGCAAGTAAAATAACAAGGTGGGGCGAGCAAGGGCAACAAAAACAACAAGAAGAGGAGGCAGCAGGACCGTGCCCACCTACAAAGCGGAAGAAGTGTCGGCTTGGTCTGTGTAAAGGCAAAAATTCTAGCGATGCCTGCACAAGTGTGTCAAAGCAATGTGCGGAAAATGTTCATGAAATGTAGAAGTTGTATGAGAAAAATGTGTTTAGGGTGCTTTTAATTTTCTTAAACTATTTCTAAAAATGTATAATTGTTGCAACGTGGTTGTCTGACTAATGAAAGGTACTCAGTTATTCAATTATCTGAAAAATTTCTGAGAGAAACAGAAACATGGTGCAGTTGTTTATGATTATTCATGTATCCGTGAGTAATATAAAGCGTCCATTCACTAATGTCAGGTTTTTGTGTGTAAAATACATTTTTGGAAACACAGTAGAAGAAATATATCACTTATTGTGTTCTATTATGAACATTTCTGAGCATTTCTTATGAAGTGTCAAAATGACCCCTTACCGCTGTTCTAGGAATCTGAGATTCTCAGCTGTTCTAGTGTTAAATTAGTGAAAGGTTATCTATGTTTCATAATTAAGACAGGGAATAGCTAAATATACAAACGGCGAGTGCTTGCGAGATTGGGAAAGGTAGCGTTATTTGTGTGCACTGTCCAGTTAGTGAAGTTCTTAGGGAATTTTCGATAATGTGGGAACTGCCCGTCTCGTTTGTAATGCACATAATTTGTAACAATACATACTTGAAGCAAGCACTCCGTTTTACATAGGTAATTTTGCATGTTATGTTTTATAAGAACTTGGTTCTGCTTCATCTTGTGAAGGGGGTATAGCCTGGAATCGAACCTCATACTCCTCCCCATGTGTACCCAGGTTTTCTTGAGTTGATTATCTCGTGTCAAGTAAAAGCATAGAGTTTTGAGTTTACCTAGTTCAATTTGAGTAAATTGGAGTTAATTGGTGACAGGAAATTAAGAGAATAGTATATTTTTGAGTTGCATTCTGCGGGACATGGACCAAGTAATACGTGTATGCGAATGGTTATTTTAAATGAGTGAATTATCCCGACACGGAAGTGTGATTGAGTAATGTATTTTATGCTAGAAAACAGCATAAGACTTCGCGTTGAATTTGATAAGATATGTTTCCCCGATATTTTGTAAAGGGCAGAATGTCTGTGATTTGTTTAGAAGCCAGAGTGCTCGTTTGTAGACAGGGAATTTTAAGAAGAAGTACAATCTCAGCTGACCAGGGAGCGGGGCGTATCCATTGATGACCACTCCGACGAAATTTATGAGAGGTAGAGGCGAGTCTTTGCTGTAGGCCTGTATTAATGGCATTTTGTTCTTTGCTAACCATTCGTCAGTTGCAAGAATATGTTTCATGTCTCAAGATCAGAAGCAAGCTATTTAATTTATTCTGTGGCAGTTGTCAGCAAAATGTCAAGTAAATAATTCGAGGTAGTTAATAATGATAGGAAGGATTACGATCCTTATATAACGTCCTTTAGACAGAGTATTCAGGTGCTCCCACGGCGTCCAGAGAATGCCAGTTCGATTCTCAGGCATATCAAGGATATCGCCACACACAGTGGTTCCCGGCAGTACAGTCACGCATCTCGAGTGTTTGTATATATTATTAACAGGGAAATTGTATCTATATAGTTGTTTGTAGGCCTATGTGTTTTGTGTCTTAATTTCTGACATATAGTAGGTTCCGTCCTATGGTCGTTCTCTGTCTTTATCTTGTGGAGTTTTGGGTTCGAGTCCCGGGCCCGAAATCGTGTTTAATTGTGTGTGATGTGTTTCCCAGAATTTGTTTTGGTGATTTGTTTCTGTTTTGTAGAATATTCAGCCACTCCCGGTGCGTATTATAGAATTTGTGTTTTCTGTGTAATGTTAAAGCATTGTTTGAAATTGAAGTAATTATGTACTAGTTTGTTTGTGCGCGCATTCGCCAACGACTACAAAATAGTTGAAGTTATTAATATGGCCGTTGATGGTAGCGGGCTTATCTGGGGGAAACCTAAAAGTGGAAATGAACGTCTTATGTTGTGAAAATGTAAATTTTTTTTAAAATTTTGGAAGCGGAATTTCACCGCAAACTGGGTAGGCGTTATGACTTATTTCTGCACAGGGTTTTGTCCACTGTGTTCTTGAATAGCGTTTGTTTATTTCATGATCATTTTAGGGTAACAAGGTCAATTAAAACTCTTAATAGAAAATCGATGCCTCTTGATTTGACGTAAATATAGCATTCCTATACCTTTCTCCGCATTGTAGACCTTGAAGGTACAGTAGATTAAGTTCTTTCTAGCCGAGGACATTCCTCTACCTGAGAAAGCCGGAAGATACAGTGGAAGGAAGTGCGTACAGACCGCGCACAGCCTCTCAAATGGAGTCGTTGTCCATACAGCTATTCAGATATTCTGAGCCTTGGGGATGTGGTATGAACGAACCCTGGCCAAATAGGTCTCAATAATACATTTCCATTTTATGCTTTTCAGCGTTCAGCCTGTCAGTTTCTGTGAATGATCGAAATGCCTTCATAATCCTATATTTCCAGCTAGCAGTCTGGTCACGCCTCTTATCATTAGATAAAATAAAATCCAGTTTAATAATCGTCCCGCTGGTCTCCATCTACTTCCTTAACACTGCATGGCTGAATCCCCAACTCTGCTTGGTAATCTTTCTTTGTTCAGTCGACTTGCATGACTCCACGAGCGAAGCTAGTTTATACGCAGAGTTTCATCTATCGAAATTATTTCTAACTTACAAGGAAACCCTTCCAACTGCAAGGCCCCGATCTGATTGAGATTTGGTGCAAAGACTTCTGTAGGGTCCGCCTCTGTGTAGTAGTGGTTAGTGTACTTAGCCGCCACCTCCGGAGGCCCGGGTTCGATTCCCGGCTCTGCCACGAAATTTGACCTCTGGAGGTCAACTGAGTAGAGGTGGGTTCGATTCCCACGTCATCCATCCTGGAAGTGGTTTTCCGTGGTTTCCCAGTTCTCCAGGAAAATGCCAGGATGGTGCATAACGTAAGGCCACGGTCGCTTCCTTCCCTCTTCCTTGTCTATCCCTTCCAAACTTCCCATCCCCCACCAAGGCCCCTAATCAGCATAGCAGGTGAGGCCGCCTGGGCGAAGTACTGGTCATCCTCCACAGTTGTATCCTCCGAACCAGAGTCTGAAGCTCCAGGATACTGCCCTTGAGGCGGTGGAGGTGGAATCCCTCGCTGAGTTCGAGGAAAAAAAAACGACGCTGGAGGGTAAACAGATAAAGCAGAAGAAGAATAAGAAAAAGACTTATGTAGGAATTATTTATTCAGCCGTATCAAAATTAGTTGCCTGGTCGTATATTTAGCTCCTGTTTTGGGGTGTTAGAGTTTGCTCATTTAAGCACCGCGTAGGCAGGAGTGAGTGGTGGGAAGCCGATATAGGTGTGCGAGAGTGAGAGCGTGACACATGAAATGGCCGGCCGCCCCACATCTACCTGCTTCTCGCCGCTCACTCTTAACTTTGAGACGCTTAAATGAGCAAACTTTGACACCACAAAACAGGTGCTAAATATAAGACTGGGCAACTACGGCCAATAAAACATTCCTACTGAACTCCTTGTACCAAATCTAAATCAGATCGGAGACATACAGGTGGAAGGTATTTGCTTGTTAGTCTAAAGTTAAAACAGTCTATATCAGCACACATTAAAATACGCTGCCTGGCCAAACAACTGAAGCACCCAGAACAAACTGTCGGATATCAATATAACTTTCTACACGAACACAACATCGGCCGATATGTAAATGATTAGCGTTGCAATTCTCAGTGACAGGTAGAACGGCCACCAGAGTGCATTCGTATTGTTTGTGCTTATTGTTTCTCCCAGCCGCGCCTGACGTTTTATGCTGTTAGGCACCCCTTCGAACGATACTGGTGTCGTTATGGTCTATTCTCCTTTGCCGTATCCCAAGCAACAATTGCATTTAATCACTCACTGCACCATTTCTTTCTTCTTTCTTAATCTGCTTAACGTCCAGGATTGGTTTTCCCCCGGACTCAGCGAGGGATCCGAGCTCTACCGCCTCAAGAGCAGTGTCCTAGAGCTTCAGTCTCTCGGTCGTGGGATACAACCGGGGAAGATGACCAGTACCTCGCCCAGGCGGCCTCACCTGCTATGCTGAACAGGGGTTTTGTAGAGATATGGGAAGATTGGGAGGATAGACAAGGAAGAGGAAAAGAAGCGGCCGTGGCCTTAAGTTAGGAACCATTCCGGCATTTGCTAGGAGGAGAAGTGAGAAACCACGGAAAACCACTTCATGGATTGCTAAGGTAGAAATCGAACCCACCTCTACTCAGTTGACCCCCCCGAGGCTGAGTGGACCCCGTCCCAGCCCTCGTACCACTTTTCAAATTTCGTGGCAGAGCCGGGAAACGAACCCGGGCCTTCGGGGGTGGCAGCTAATCACACCAAAGAGACGGAACACGACCGTTGTAAAAACAAGTACCGTATGCGACAGGTATTTACACAATGCATCAAACTGTCATACATTTATGTAAAAAGCACGTGCCAATTATGAGCATTCAGTAGGGTATGAAATGAACGCTAAAAGCGATGGCGTACTGATATAAAATTGTGTTTGCATTAGTGAAGCGGTAGTAGTAGTCTATCTAGTACTCACTCGAGTCGCTGTGGTGTCATAAGTTAAGTGCGGTGCTGTCGATACAGCTGCGTTTGGTAGGTGGGTTCGAGTCCCACTTGATCCTGCAAAATGTATTCCCATTTTGTACTTCGAGAATCATCTACCAAGCCAATGCAGTAAGCGCAGTAAGTGTTGAAATAGATGGCCCTGTGCAGTAATGCACGTTTCAGCACGTTGTTGAACTGCCATTCGGGCTCTTTGTAGCATTATAGGTGTTACGGATTCACAGGCTTTTAGGCTTCGAGGATTTTCCGGCTGCTGAGCGTACACTACATCCTTCAAACGTCCTACAGGAAGAAGTCCAGTGGCGTCAACTCGGGGGATCTAGCAGGCCAGGTGACAGATCCTCCTCTTCCTATCCATCGACCGGGATGTGTAACATTCAGGTAGTTGCGAACATCTGCTGACATGTGAGGGCGAGCTTCGTCGTGTAGATACCACATGGTTACACGCTTACACAGAGGCACATCCTCTGGCAGGAATTGTAGTTGGTCTTGAAGAAACTGTAGGCACCAGGCTCCTGTCAAATGATCCTCAAAGAAATATGGTCCAATCAGGTGATCATCCAGTATACCACACCAGACATTTACTCCCCAGCGTGCCTAAAATACTACCTGCCTTACCCAGTGGGGATTTTCAACACTCCACTAGTGCATATTATGACGGTACAAACGCTGTATCATTTGCAACTGGTATCAGTATCCACGCAAAGAAATCAACACGAGTTTCGAAATCTCGTCCGTGGAGTTCTTGATGTAGTTGCAGGTGAACTAGAATGCAATGTCCTTACAACAGACAACTGGTTGATGTTGGCCTGTTGTGCTACTGCCCGGGTATTCGTGTGAGGATTCTCCCGGAAAGTGTCCAAAACCATTTGAGCAGTTTCACCGGACGTAATTGATGCCTCTCTCACAGGATCTATTCGGGAAAGCGATGACGTTATACGCAAACGTCGCTCCACCCTCCTAAACGTATTTGCGTTTGGTTGTTGCCTGTGTGGAAATCTTTCCTGGTACAGGCGCCGTGCTTCCTGTGCGTTCTGTCTTGCTTCACCGTAGATGAGGAGCATGTCAACATATTCATCTGTTGAAAACATAGCGCAGAAATGACCAGGACTGCTATGCTACACCAAGTGTCAGGCCACTACACATTCAACTTGCATGCTATTGGTCGAATGTGACACGAATTGCCTCTTATTTCATCCTCAAAGTTTAAAATGTGAATCAAAACATTCATTGTCGATGGGATTCAAACCAACCTACCAACGCAACATGCGTCAATATGTCTGTGGTTAGTTTTGGGTTAGAAACTCGCGCACCACCCGTGTCACAGATCCTTGCACCAACATTAATAACTACAGGATTTCATCTGAATATGTGAACCCAGTTCACAACACAGAATATACTTTCACACAAAGTTTAATTTTCGAGACATTTATAAACCACAAACAATCACACCATTTCCAAAGAGTACGTAACCAAGTTCAAGGAAGTAAACAGCACAATTACTGGTTTCTCACATCCTCCCCCCTTGCTTGTTGCACGAAGCAACAATCAACTATGCTCAAAGGTTCAGTTTCTCAGGAAATTTTACTCTCCTTCCGCTTCTCGTCACCTGTACCTCCCTCAGTGGAGACATTGAAGGTTGTCGGACTCTGTCACCAACATCAATGACAGGACTAACATCTGAAGGTGAAGATCCCTCCAACAAGTAGAGTCTCTGTAAAGGCCGAGTAAGTTCATCAGAAGAAGTCTTCAACCGTACCACTCGTACCACACCATCTCTTCCAGGATATACCTCAAGCACCTTGACAATAGGCCACTCGATCCGCCTTTTCTGGTCGCAACCAACGAGCACAATGTCCCCTTCCTTGATTTTTGTAGTTTCACCACTTGACTTCTTATGACAATGTACAAGCTGACCCAGATATTCATCCCTGAATCGCTTCCTCAAGTCCTGACGTAGTTGCTGAATATAACTCATCATTTTTTGATGAACACTTCTCATCTATCAAGTTCAAATCAGGAGTACTCATATTGGGCATGTCTTCTAGAAACATACTAGGCGTGATTGGACTCAAATCTTCAGGATTTTATGACATGTAAGTGAAAGGTCGAGAGTTTATCAGAGCCTCGCAGTCACAGACAGTAGTTCTTCGTAGTTTAGAGATGCTCTTCCCAGCACACGACGAAGGGGTCTTTGATTGTTTGGACGATCCGTTCCCACCAGCCTCCCCACAAGGCAGCGGTTGGAGAGTTGAACTTCCACTGGATTCGTAGCAACGAGGTATCTTCTTCTATCTTGCTCCAGTCAATGGATCTGAGCAGGTTATTACTCCCAACAAAGTTGCTTCCGTTGTCACTGTAAATTATCTTTGGCCTTCCTCTTCGCGCAATGAACCTACGAAGACTCATAATAAACCCGTTTGTTGACAGAGTGGTTATTAGTTCTACATGAACTGCCCTATACATGGCACAAGTGAATAGTACATCCACGACTTCTGTCCTCCCTTGGGGATTAGTGGACCTGCAAGGTCTGTTCCCACAACTTCAAACACCGATGCGTCCTTCACTCTATCTTCTGGAAGAGGGCACTGTACTTCTGGCACCATATTTTTGTCTTCATGTCGTCTGCATTTCTTGCACGATGTAAACACATTTCTAACAGTTCTTCGACCTTTCAGTATCCATTATCTCTGTCGCAGGTGAGCTAGTAGTATATGAGTTCCACTATGAAGCAGTTTTTCATGTTCCTCCTGAATCAAAAGCTGAACTAGTTTATATAGTTTATGCTTGTTTGGCAAGACAACGGGACATTTGAAGTTATCATCATCCTTCCTTTCCACAATTTTCGTCTTCACCCGCAGGATTCCTTCTGTATCCTTGAAGACACATAGAGATTTGAAACTGGAAACCCTTTATTTGGTGAACGTTTCCTCTTGTACCAGTTGTATAAGCTTCTTTTCAACCCTTTCTATCTCTTCCACTGTTAACTTCCCTTTATATCTTTCATTTCTTTGTTTTGCACCATTCTTCACAAATCCGAATATCCATGCCACCATCCTCACTATCTTGGTATACTTCGAAAAGCACTCCAGAAACCATGAGGTAGAACTACCAACTGTCATCACTACCCCTTTCTCCTCTTCCTGACAACAGGACTCTATGCCCACAACCATTCCTCTTCAGGTAGCTTTAGCCATGCTGGTCCCTCCCACCAAGCATATTCTAAGAGTTCCTTAGCCGAGCATCCTCGCGACGGCAAGTCAGCAGGGTTTTGTTTTCCAGGAACGTGGTTCCACTCATCTCTTTGTGTAAAGTTTAATATCTCCTTTATTCTGTTCTCTACGAAGGTTCCCCATCTTCCATCCCTCATAATCCAACTCAATAAAATAGTCGAATCAGTCCAACAATATTGAGGAGTCTCCATGAGACCTAAACTATTCTTGACAGTGACTAGCAGACGGACACCAATGCAGCAAGATAACAATTCTAGTCTAGGCATAGTTACTTTCTTCACCGGTGCAACTCGTGACTTCGCTAGTAACAACTGCACTGTCATCCCACAGTTACTTTCACTTCTTAAAAATACAACAGCAGCATAGGCTGAAGCACTAGCATGACAGAAGACATGTAAAGTGTATGATGTTCGATCGCTGCTTGAAGTAAATCGTCCAGGAATTTCAACATCAGCCAAACAATGCAATTCTTCCAACCACCTTTCGAAGTTTCTTTGCAGACCTTCCGAGACTTCAGCATCCCAGCTTGTCTTCTCTTTCCTACTTTCCTGCAATAGTTTTTTTTCGGTACGCCAGTGACAGGACGTGTATACCCTACAGGATAAAAAATACTGCCTGACGGACAGACAAAATCTTTCTTCTTGTTACAGGTGGCTCTATATTTCGTACTTTCCCTACACAAGACAGGCTATCAGTTGTTCTGTTCCATAGTAGTCCGAGTACCGGTATGGTTTCTTGAATCGCATCGCTTTCATTTAGTGCAGTACTCGCCCAACCTCTTAACTCTAACTTTGCCATGGCCATCAAAGGAGAAGCCTCCTGAATAAAACAGTTTAATTCTTCTTCCGAACTGATTGAAGCAACACAATTGTCCACATAAAATGAATGCTTGAGTTTTTCTGCAGTTTCACGGTACCCAGCAGGACAATTATCAAGATGATGCTCTATAACATCTAGAATGAACGGGCTGCAATTTACACCAAATACAACGCGACAGTGACGAAAAATCTTGATCTTCCTAGTAGCATAATCATCCCACCAAAGGAATTTCAAATAATTACGGTCCACTTCGTTCACAGAGATTTGCAGAAATGCCTTCTTTATATCTGCCACTAGTCCTATTTCGCAGCAGGATGGATGGTAGAAGTTCCAGCGAGTTGGGGCCTTTTTCAAACAGTCATTTAGGGACAGCTTTCCTTCTTCAAACACGGGTCGGCACGTCGTACTTGAATCACTCTTGAAAACGCCACGATGAGGCATAAAGTATCCTTGCTTGTTTCCAATGTCATCATCAACTTCTTCAGTGATATTGTCTTGTAGCCAGTCTTGTAGTACTGAATGATATTCTTCGTATCTGTTCTCGGAGACAAGTTTTGAAGTCATCGATGTAAGTCTTTTCTCTGCCACCATTCTGTTATTTTCAATATCCTCTCTTCTTTCACACCAGGCTAGGCAGACTTCAAGTCTGTTAGGTCATCAGCACAGAGGCTGGTTGGATCCACAAATAGCACCACCAAAGGTTATGCGGTTATGAGGAAACCCCAAAAACCAATGGCAGCACCAAAATGAGGCGTACTAGGCAAGATGAGGTGTGAGGTAGTTTGCCATTGCTTTCCTCACTGGGTCAGAAAGTACTATTGCCGCACAACTGACCCTATGAGCAGCACCTTTCATAACACTCAGATGCACTAGTCATGCTCTGAATGTCATTACTCAGCACTACCCATACCCCTACTTCATATCTACCATCTTTGTTAACAGAGACTGTTCTCTTGAAATGATTCAGAACTGCTAACTCCACCTCCTCTCTGTTTTTTCTGCCTGATGGATCTGTAATCCCGAGCACATCTAACCTCCACAGCCTTGCCAGATCACTATGTGTTAGTAATAATGTTACCAGGTTAGCCAGCCAAGACGAGTTTCTTGTGCCACTAAGCCACACTCTGGTCCTACCATATTTCCCGTGAACAAGCTTCCTGCATAATAAGCTCCAATTAAAATTTCAATAGTAGGATGACCAGCTCCAGTGTCAGAGACTACAATGCCTTTCTCTTTTAATTCTTGCAGGCAAGCACTTTGATTAATGCGAGGAATTGAACCGCATATAGAAACTTGATCTAAGGCTTCAATCTCACATGAATAATTTCCTATCATGCTCTGAAGTGATACCCGATATCTCTTGTGTACTTGTCTTTGCGACGAGATTCCCTCAAACAGAACTTTATGAGATTCTCAGATCCAACACAAGAACAAGCCATTTCCAGAGCCGTCTTCTTTAGAATATAGGAACGCTGGGATCCAGTATCTATTATCGCCCTTAGCACACGTTGACCACCCCTAGCTGTGATAACTACCATTAGAGTCTGCAACAGGACGTCTGGAGAACAACAGTGGTTTGCTCCAACGACACTCGTGTTTTCCCTCCTATTATCTTCTGACAATATTGGTTTCTCGTTATTTCTAGGCAGATCAGAACACATTATCGGATAATGTTTTTCCTACAGATCAAATATTTTAGTGAGGAATAACACCTTACAGACCTGTGTCCGGGTTTTAAACATGTGAAACAAGCCCGTTTAGATTTTAACATGTCTGTCTTTTCCCTAAGAGATATCCTTTGGGCTTTAAATCACTCCTTACTCTCATTAAACTTCTCACAAAATACACTGATCGTGTATTCTGTTTTTTACCAGTCAACAGATTATATGCATCCTCTGTTTCTTTTCTTTAATTGGAGGTTTCACCTGATCTATGAGTCAATTTAAACCCAGTTTTAGCTAACGTTATCCTCTCCTTCCACCTCAGCCTTTAGAAATTCTAGCAACATCTTCAATTGTTCACTGTAATCACTTGTCTGAGTCACACTTGAACTACTCCTCATCCAGATTCTTAAAAGCTCCTCTCGAATGCTTGATTCAACAAGTGGAAACAAAATTGCCGCATGCTTGTCAAAAGTCACTTCAATGGATTCCAGCGCTCTTAAGTAACACTCAAGTTTATCGTACAGTTGTAAAGTATGTTCCTTACCTTTCACACTGGTGGCAGACCAAACCTAGGAGCTTTCTGATGTAGAACTCTGTCAGCAACTCCTTCTTACCAAATCTTTCAGTCAGTCCGTCCACTGGCTTCTGATAGTTTTCTGCAGTCGGTGGATAGCTGTCGATGATTTCTCGTGCTCTTATTCCTGGAACTGTCGCCTGGATCAGGTACTGGTATTTGTCTTCTGCTGCTATGTCTTCATCTTCATGAATTCTGCGAAACTGACTCCAAAAGGAAAGCCAGCCCTTTATGTCAGCGGTAAATTTAACTAACTCTATTTGTGGTAATTTCATCTTCTTTTTATGTGAATCAACAGAACATGCCATCTCAAACACCTCATTTTCTTGGGTTACACCTAACCTCTGAGTGTGTGCTTCTGTTTTGAATCTCACAGCGTCCATTTTATCCCTATATTCTTCATTATTGGTATACTAATCTTCATATTTCTTATCACTCCCTTCTTCCTGCAAAACCAAGTCCAGTATTTGCTCATCTAACATCGAATGTTCTTGAAATAACCGTTCCAATTTTACGGACATTAACCTAACATCTTCGTCATTTATCGCGTCTTTATTTAGCTCATCTAGTAAAGTCGGGAGGTATTCGTGGATGATATCCTCACAGGTTTCCGTTTCTTACACAAATTATCCATTGCGGCACGTACATTTATATTGTAGTTATCACGTCGGGGTCTCCAAATTAAATGTTGGGTTACACACTCGCGCACCACCCGTGTCACAGATCCTTGCACCAACATTAATAACTACAGGACTTCATCTGCACATGTGAACCCAGTTCACAACACAGAATATACTTTCACACAAAGTTTAATTCTCGAGACATTTATAAACCACAAACAATCACACCATTTCCAAAGAGTACGTAACCAATTTCAAGGAAGTAAACAACACAAACACTGGTTTCTCACAGATAGTCCACTACACCAGTTTATCAGAAAGTTTACTCGGTGTAAAACTACGTCCCGCTTCACAAAACACAGGTTTTCTATCAACACGAGTTTCGAAATCTCGTCCATTGAGTTCCTGATGTAGTTGCCGGTGATACGGAATGAAATATCCTTACAACGGACGGCTGTTGTGCTACTGCCCGGGTATTCGTGTGAGGATTCTCCCGGAAAGTGTATGCCATCACTTTTAGCGATAATTTCATGAACACTCGAAAGCTTATAATTGGCACGCACATTTTACATAACCGCATGCCAGTTTGGTCCGCCTCTGTGGTGTAGTGGTTAGTGTGATTAGCTGCCACCGCCGGAGGCCCGGGCTCGATTCCCGACTCTGCCACGAAATTTGAAAAGTGGTACGAGGACTGGAACGGGGTCCACTTAGCCTCGAGAGGTGAACTGAGTAGAGGTGGGTTCGATTCCCACCTCAGCCATCCTGGAAGTGGTTACTCGTGATTTCCAAGTTCTCCTCCAGGAAAATGCCGGGATGGTAGCTAACTTAAGGCCATGGCCGCTTCCTTCCCTTTTCCATGTCTATCCCTTCCAACATTCCCATCCCCTTGCAAGGGCCATGTTCAGCATAGCGGGTGAGGCCGCTTGGGCGCGGTACTGGTCATCCTCTCCAGTTGTATCCCCGGCCCAGAGTCTGAAGCTGCAGGGCGCTGCCCTTGAGGCGGTAGAGGTGGGATCCCTCGCTGAGTCCGAGGGAAATATCGACCCTAGAGGGTAAACAGATAAAGAAGAAGAAGAAGTATGACAGTTTGATGTATTATGTACATGTTTTTACAAAGGTCATGCAGTGATGACACATTAAGTCCTCGAAAGCGACTCTAGCTTTGTAAAGGGCGTTCGGTGGGATGCCTAACAGCAGAAACGTCAGGCGCGACTGACTCAGCCACTACAAGGGGCGTGAAGAACATCAGGTGTTGAGTGATCACTGTGAAGGACACGGCCATGCGACGTACTCGTGTGAGACAGCGTTATCAGGACCTGAATAGTATGACCGGGTCCTCATTGTGGGTCTCCATTTGGCCGGCTGGTCAGGTCGTGCAATATCCATACCTGTGGGGCATTTGGATGTGGCAGTGGCGCGATGTTGGATTGCATGTGCATCTTAGGACATGCATACTCGTCATCAAGTTTCCGGTCAGACATATCTGACAACCACAAGGAAGGATCGCCGTATTATGCACAAGCACATCGTAACCCCTTCACATCTGCACCTGCCTTCCGAGAACAAGACTCCCTGCAACATTCTGCGTCATCTCGCACTAGCAGCAGCCTGACTACGGATTTACCGTCCCATGCATACGCTGCCGTTAACACCACAACACAAAGGGCTGTGTTTGGAGTGGTGCCGTGACCGGGAAGCGCCGACTGCTGATGAATGGCGTCGCATTGTGTTCAGCGATTAATCACGGTTCTGTGCTATCCCGGATGACCATCGTCTGCGAGTATGGCAGCGACCTGGGGAGAGGTCCCATTGTTTGAATGTTTGGAGACTCACAGCGATGTTACTCCTGGCGTCATGGTGTGGGGAGCTATCAGGTTTGACTTCGGGTCACAACTCGTAGTTATTGAGGGAGTCCTGACAGCACAACAGTAAGACACGGACATCCTGCGTCCTTATGTGTTACCTCTCATGGGACAGTATCGTGGTGTCATTTTTGAACCGGACAATACTCGTTTGCACATGGCACGTGTCTCTATGAACTGTCTGCACTCCCGTGGTCAGCAAGATCTCCAGGTCGGACGTCAACTCATCCCAGTGCATGTATCCAGGATATCGAAGACCAGTTGTGAGTCAGCTTGCCTCAGGAGAGGATGACACCTTTCCCAAACGAATCAGTGTATGCATCCAGGCCAGGGGGGTGCAACGTTATATTGATAAGTGGGCTCGCACTCTCAAGTTCATTGTAAATTTGACTCAATTTCTTATCACTGAAATAACATCACATACCCTCTTAACACGTGAGATTTCATTTCGTTCCATCTTCCCCTTATGAGAGCTTCAATTTGTTTGTCAGGGAGTGTAATGTAATACAAAATTGGCTTGCGGAATTTTAGTTTCATCCTAAATGGATAATTAAAATAAAAATATCAAAATTCACATAATTGTGCCGCCTTGATAATAAAATTGTAGAGGACAGTAGTTGTGCTGTTATAAAGATAGGACAAATGGACAATCTGAAGTAACAGACAATTTTAAACGTAATTAATGCAATTAGAAACATAGCCTATAGTGACAGGACAGGTGTTACAAAAATACTGAACAACCTTCACGGGAGTGAGTAGCATGTGACCACGTGTTACCTCAACATTACGTTATCCGCAGCGGTTTCATTCCAATTTTTTTATCCGAGTTGTTTTCCTGTGCTAAATATATTTCGTTGCTCTCATAAATGTTTAATTATAAACCATGATTGCATTTGTTGGTTAAGTCCATACCAGGTGTATGCATACATTTTCGCCGGTTTTTTGTGGTAAAGCTAATTTTCAAGGGAAATTCATTGTTTGTTTATTCAAAATATTGGCCATCGGCTTCTACACAGTTCGCCATCTTGCAAATTTTGAATACCATGCCAGAAATGTGCTTGTATTTTGCGGCAAACCATTTGTCGAGCCATTTTCTAACTTCCTCGAAATTGCTGAAGTGCTGCTCTGCGAGCGCGTGCCCCATTGATGGGAAGTACTGCGGGTGCGGAAGGATGTCCCATCCAAGCATTTCCTGGTTTTGCTGTGCATTATCGTGTAACAAAATCAATTTGGCATGTCATCCGGCTCATACCTGTCATCTTTCGATCAATGCGTGATTTAAATTAATCATTCGTTGGCGCTAGCGTTGTGCATTAACGGATTTGCCGGGCTTCAAGTCTTTACACCTTTGTGGTTTACCGGAGCTCGCACTGTATTTCACATTGAAATCACCATGTTTAAACTGTCGAAACCATATCTTACATGTTCTAATCGATGGAGCATGTTTGCCATATGCTTCTACCAGCAAACGCCTACTTTCTACAGCATTTTCCTTTTGATTAATTAAGAAAATCAATGAGTGCCGCAAATATTCTTTTTCAGGAACAAACGTAGACATGATCAGTGAACGATACAACACGCACGCTAGTGTTTGGCTGACTAAACTTGTGTGTCTTGGTAGGCTAATGTCAGACGAATAAACGGATGTACGTGTCAAATTCATACGCTGCGTACTGTTCGCTGTCGCCATCTCGTAGTGAAACCGGAAAAGACTTATGCATACACCTCGTATGTTCTTCCATGTCATGAAAGTTTCGATTATTGCTATAAATGTGTGTTATGTTGCATAGCTTTAAAGTGTCTCGGTAATGCTGAGCGAATGTTCCGCCAGGTCGTCCTATGTAGAACATCCTACAATCTCTGCAAGTTAACCTGGTAACTCCCGAGTTGTTGTAGATGTCAGATTTATTAACAATATTGGAGTTATAAATTTTTGCAAAATTTTGTTTCTAGTCCTGTTTAGCTATTTTTGACCTAATTTCTTAAAGATATTTACATTTTTAAAGATATCTTTCCCAAAAAGTTTGAAAGTGAGACATTGTTCCTTAGTTTAAATATTTTTTGTTTTCTTCGGCCCTTTATATTTTACACATTAATTCACCAACCATTTATGGACTCCATGTTATTGTAATATTTTCATTATAAGTACTTTAATAATAATACTGTCGTTGTTTTAAGGCTTCACTTCTGAAGACGGTCATATATTGGAACTTTGTCACAGAATTTCCTCTACTTGCTAGATAATCTACCGACACGAGGCTGACGTATTTGGGCACCTTCGAATAAGTACCACCGAACTGGACCAGTATGGAACCTGCCAGCTTGAAATCAGAAGGTCGTTACTTGTACCGTTTGAGCTACTAGCTCCTGCACACACTCAGGTAGGTTTCCGGTGACGATCGGGAAGGCCTTGATTAAGGTACAGCGTGGTGTAAAACTTGGAGACCGCGGAATGCGTCCTCTAAAGCTGCCGATAGTAGAGTTTGAACTTATTTTAAAATGCAAAATGTTACATAATTGAGCCGTATCCTGCCGGCCCATAAGAAATATTCAGAGTATTATTTGACATAATATATAAATTTTATTCATATAAATTACAGTCATAAATGGTAGAGTATTGAATCCCAAGATAATTGAGACCGGATGTCTATGGAGACATCAAGTCGCTGGATATTGTCCGGCATTTCCTCGAGACCGTGAGAATAGCTTAGCGTAACCAAGCGTTGGTAAAGATCGGCACGTGTACAAGGTGCTGACCAAGCTATATATTCCGCCAATGAGAAAGTGAGGGTATGGCAACCATGGAGTCTACATCGCGCCAAGTGATAATCCCAGGTTGACCAACGTGTACAGTTGCTTGAGTTTAATTCTGTCATTTGTCGGTTTTCCACAGGTCTGTGAGTGAAATATGATCAGAAATATGATCTAAAAATTATAGGTAGAGATATTGACTTGTGTTTTATAAATGTATTAAAAGTAATATAGTGACATTATACATGGGAAGCTTTCTGATTGGTGGTTTGTCTAGACAAGCGGGAACCCCATAGTTGAAACGGCGTTACCGAAGCTTCCTCAGCAACCCAAGCTCAGGAGAGCGTCATTCTGATCGGGCCGCTTGGACATGGTAGAAGTGTATTCTGATCGGGTAGTTTGGAGAGAGTAGAAGTGTCATTGTGATTGCGGATACTGAAGTGTTATATCAGTAACAGTATATGATTTTAAACAAGTGTTTCAGTTGTGCAGTTGGATAAAATAACTGTTCCAGAGTTAATTGCAGATTATATTATTGCAAAGTTTACTATCAACATATAGAGACGGTGATAATTATCCGCAGTGTAGGAAGTGCAGGAGAGACGTGCCATTGTCTCACATTTTCGTGTCGGTCGCGTTTCTCGAGGAACTCTCGATCCGTACCGCGTGTCGCTCTCAAAAACTGTGTAGATATATACCCTTAAATATAAATTTTGCATTATTAATGTGTCAGTGTGCTTGGCTGAATTTGTAACCAAGGGTCGTTCGGCACTTATAGAAGTGAGCGGTGAAGAGATATTCATCCAAAGCTTTCTGTGTTCCAGTTTAAACAACTTTTCAGCAAGAAGATGGCTTCGCCTATGGAAGAAGGAAGTGCATTTCTACGTGTTGAAGCTGTGATCGACATGGAGTAAATCCCTAATATAGCAAAGATGTGAGCTGCTACCATGTATCCAGAGAGTCGCCACAAATTACGACGCATGTGTTAATTATGGAATGTTATATGGGTTATGTTAAAATACTAGTGCAGTTTAGAATAGAGATTGTATTAAATTTAAAGTAAGCCTGACGGCATGTGTTTGATTCACTTTGATATTGTTGTATATACGGATAAGAGAGTAATGCATGTTCTTTTTATTTTTTAATTTTGATTTATGACTAGATAATTGGGATAATGAGGGATTTATTCATGAGTTCTATTTTTGGGCTTATGCCGTGTAGATAATTATAAACACACTCAACGTTTCAAAAGGAACCTTGCCTTTCTTCATCAGGAGACAAAAGAGAAGAGAAACGACGTATTGATGGTTGCTAGGAGAAAGCAACAAGGAAGCTTCAAATGGTGCCCAAAGATGTAAAGGGGACGCCATTTTAGCCCAAGCTAGAGACAATGAATAGTAGCAGCAAAGCATTACTCTCTAATGGTTCTGATTATAGGTAGCCATGATTCACTGAGGTTGTAACCTGTATCGCGGTTGAAATTATCTGGATGTTTACGTATTTCAACCGCCTCCCTGATAATTCTTGGGCGATATTGCTTTATACGGGCAAGAACATCCACTTCTTGGAACAAGACATCATGACCAGGTGTTAGGGCATGGTCAGCAACAGCTGATTTATCAGGTTGGTTGAGTCTGATACATCTGGTATGTTCTTTGATGCGAGTACACACCGTTCTCGAAGTCTGCCCAATATAAACCTTGCCACAAGTACAGAGAACTCTGTAGATACCAGGTTGTTGTAATTTAGGCAAACTATCCTTAGTTGGTCGCAGGAGTTGCCTAATCTTAACTGATGTTCCAAAAACAGTTCGTACATGGTACCTACGTAAGATTTTAGCAATACGATGTATGTAAGGTAGGTAAGCAGTTCCTTTTACATCTTTTTTCTTATCAGACGTCCGATTATGTGCCGATTTCAGAACCCTTGAGATCAAAACTCTGCTGTAACCGTTGCTCTCAAAGGTGGTTCTCAAGGTGTTAATTTCCTCTTGTAGATCTGACGCTTCACAAATCCTCCTGGCCCTGGTAGTCAGAGTTGTAAGGATACCATGTTTCTGGGCAGGGTGATGGTGAGAATCTGCATGGAGATATCTATTGGTGTGTGTAGGCTTACGATACACGCTGTGTCCTAAAGATCCATCCTCTTTCTTGGTGACGAGAACATCCAAAAATGGTATCTTGCCGTCAGATTCCATTTCCAAGGTGAAACAAATGGAAGGGTGCTGGCGATTAAGGTGATCCAGAAAGTGACCTTCTGTCCATACGACGAACGTATCATCCACAAATAGCCACCAGATCTTCGGTTTGCAAGGTGCCGATGACAAAGCTTTCTCTTCGAAGTTTTCCATGAAGAAATTGGCCACAACAGGAGAGAGAGGACTTCCCATGGCCACACCATCTGTCTGTTCATAATATTTCCCATTCCATAGAAAGTAGGAGGAGGTCATGCAGTGATAGAAAAGCCTTGCGATCTCTTCAGTAAAAATATCATTAATGAAAGACATAACACCATCAACAGGTACTCTCGTAAACAGAGACACCACGTCGAGACTCACCAAGATGTCGCCTGGCTGAAGTGATATAGTTTTTAACTTCTCAATGAAGTGTGTGGAATCCTTAATATATGAAGGGGTGTTACCCAGGTGTGGTTGAAGAAGACTACCTAAATATTTCGAAAGGGCATATGTCGGGGAACCAATCGTACTGACAATAGGCCTAAGAGGAACAACCTCCTTATGTATTTTGGGAAGGCCATACAGTCTCGGAGGAATAGCTTCTCCTGGAAGGAGACTCTTTGCTGTATCTTCTTTTCCCTGTACTTGTGGCAAGGTTTATATTGGGCAGACTTCGAGAACGGTGTGTACTCGCATCAAAGAACATACCAGATGTATCAGACTCAACCAACCTGATAAATCAGCTGTTGCTGACCATGCCCTAACACCTGGTCATGATGTCTTGTTCCAAGAAGTGAATGTTCTTGCCCGTATAAAGCAATATCGCCCAAGAACTATCAGGGAGGCGGTTGAAATACGTAAACATCCAGATAATTTCAACCGCGATACAGGTTACAACCTCAGTGAATCATGGCTACCTATAATCAGAACCATTAGAGAGTACTGCTTTGCTGCTACTATTCATTGTCTCTAGCTTGGGCTAAAATGGCGTCCCCTTTACATCTTTGGGCACCATTTGAAGCTTCCTTGTTGCTTTCTCCTAGCAACCATCAATACGTCGTTTCTCTTCTCTTTTGTCTCCTGATGAAGAAAGGCAAGGTTCCTTTTGAAACGTTGAGTGTGTTTATAATTATCTACACGGCATAAGCTCAAAAATAGAACTCATGAATAGTTACACGGGCCGTGAAAGTCTAAATGATAATGAGGGATTTGTTAGGATTAGACTGTTGTTCATTTATGCATGTTTATTTAGTGTAGAATATTCCGATTTTTCCTTGTAAAATAGTGCTAGGAGGATTAGATTGACAAGTTCATCCAAGTTCAAAGTTAAATACTTACTACGTCATTTCATTTTGATCATTTAGAGAGACAGTTATAGCTAATTTCATGACGCATGGTATTTCAGAAGCTGTAAGTAAGGAGATGCATAACGACTTTGAAAGAATAGGATCTTCGAATTCAGGTTGGAATCTGTTTTTGCCCAATGATTTGCACAGGAAACGAACCGGGTCTCATAGTGTAGAAAGCTAATGTGATTCATAAGAGGTATGATAAATAAGATTGCATGCGGAAGGATAAAGTGATTATGCAGGCCGATTGCATGCCCGATATGTAAAAGAATAATGTGCAGTGGACACGTACCTGCCAATTGTCTTCTGAGAGTTTATTGTTATCAGAATTGACGGAATTGATTTTTGTTTCTTTAAATAATTAACGTTGTCAATGCCCAGCTATTTCTGTTATTTTGAGATTGTAAAATGAGATTTTATTATTTGATTTAATTGATTTCAAGTAGAATGATTCGGGGATATTTATGAATAAATTCATCCTGCCCCATATGATTGTTTCTCATTCGAGTTATACCTCCATTTTCCTGTCGTTTACTTATAGTTAAGTAGAGAAATTCGACTTTTATCCTGACCCAATTGACGACCAACCTACTCTCGCCCAACTCTGAGTTAGTCGGATGTACATACAGGAATGGAGGCATCGTCCTAGAGGGTATTTACCCCTGAGTACGGTACATAATGTTATGAAGTTATGTGTTCATTAAATATTTTAAATATACATTCTTACAAAGTATTTGTTACGGGGATATCCGTGGTAGTTAGACGTGAAAGAAGGTGCGGGCTGGAATAGGTCTCAACTACAGAATTAAAGTTAATTTAAAACTTTAACAAAGGTTATATTTTCTTTTCAAAATCAACAATTAACAGAGTATAACAGGTACCAAGTAGCAGATCAACGAATTAACAATTTACAGTTTGTTACAAGATTTGGGCTTCGAGCCCCAAGTCTAATTTCTGAGTTCACAGCTCACAACCACAATTGCTAAAGGGCAGAAAACCCCTAAGTACAAGGAGCACTTGCTCTTAATTACAATGTTAAGGAAAAGAGCAGACACGCTCTCAATTTTACAAGCCTATCAAAGGCTACAACAAACTTCATTTCTATCTGCCCTTAAGGCACACAAGGAAACAGGGGTAATTAATACCCAGCCTACTGGGCCTTCGCATGAAGAAAACAAAACAGGTTAAGAAAATGGCCCAAAATACAAAATGAATGGAGGCGATAACTTGCACTCTTACACCAAGTTTTGTCTAAAACCTATGTGGCGCTAGGCCGATCATACAAGGGCTAATCCCAAGCTAGGGAGGTGACACGTATGAGAAAACTTTACTATATTAAAGAAGAGAAGAACGGTTATGAAAACGTAGTCACCTCCTTTACCAAAAATGAAGGGGAGTTCGAGAGGCTGAAGCACTCTCTATCCCCGCTTTACAGATTTGTAATTTATAGATAGACAGAAAATAATTTACAATTTAAAAAGGTAGGTTACATACTAAACGTTTCGAACCCTCCCCGAGAGTTAAACTGCTGAGCTAGCAAGAAATGAAGATGTTAACAGGCCATTACCTTGTAGATGAACTGCTGCTTGAAGAAAGAGGCGCTTCGCGCCCCCTGCTACATATTCACACACTAAGAGAGATGTTACTGAAGTGGCCCCGAGACAAGAAAATCAGCAGTTTTTATACCCTCGTGGAGAATTCGAGACCTTTCAAGAATGAGTAGACACACCTCCTCAATTTTATTGGGTCGCTAAAAGTTACATATCAACATCGAGAAAGAGAGACACTATTGGTCAGAAATTAATTGCAAAAATTAGTTGTTGGTTAAATTCAAAACAGGCTGAAAGAAAGGATAACTGTTGCCAACCCCCAAACCACAGAACAAAATTTAGTAAAAACAAAACTTATGAATGCTAAATTTCTTCAAGGAAGTTCATTCCTTTACACCAGAGTGCATTATCAAAGTTTTTGTAGAGACATCTGTTAGAGAATGCCTAAACTTCTTGATACGGAGCAAACAAACACAAATCAAAATAGACACAGTTCGGAACACTTCAAAATTACCAAATTTACAGTAGTGACATCTTCCGAGAAACCGTTGAGTTAATACCGTTTGTTAAAGTTCAGGCTTTCTCCTGTAGAGAAGTTTCAACAGGCGCAATATTTGAATTCGCGGCGTGGAGGTGTACCGCCCGGTACAGTATTTTTTAATGTAACTTCGGGGTAATTTAATATTGCTAACAGTTTAAAATTTTAGGTATAATAATATTAGTACTTATTTAAATAATGGAAGGGAAGTATTATATGCAAGTAGACTGATTGCAGCACTGTGGCAGTATTATTCCCTCTTTGTTTCCAAAAGTTGGTCATAAAAGAATTGAGAAGTAAGACCGTTCTGTTCTAATGCCTTGAGATTCTCTATTTACTATAATGTATGCATATAAACCAAGTTTACGTCGCACTAAAGCTAGCGATGTTGTTTGCCGACGCAGCGCTATAATATCAGTTTCAGACAGAGACATCAAGCTATCAAGTATTCATAGGAAGACATTAGACACAAGAAGTGGCTCTTAAAAGGAACGTTTTGGACTTAACAAAATCTCCTTAAAACACTTTGCATGCTTTAAGGAACGAGTGAAAGGCAGACAGACTGATATCTCTGGCTATGAACGTGCTTAAGACGTAAAGATATCAGTCACGAGGCCCTGGATGTTTTGTTAGGGACACAGTGTTATTGTGACTCCTTCCGGGCGGCAAAATGATGAGGAACACGTACGCTTATAAGGTTGTATTAATCCAGATAGTCCGATTTATTTTTCCTGCAGTAGAACGTTCACATGTATATTTTTCATAAGTGTTGAAACAAATCTTCTTTTATACATCCACATCAAATGCTTCCAACCATCAGGTCAATAAGTTATCTCGAGATAATTAATGTGTTTCCTTTGTAATGTTACTCATTGTTCTGGAAGGACGTAGAATAATTTGGGTTAAGAAAAATACTTTCCTGAATTTTCGCCAACCTTTTTTTGAATAATGATTTGATAGTGTCCTATTTTATCTACTTTTAAATTTTATTATTTTATTATCAAATAATAATAATAATAATAATAATAATAATAATAATAATAATAATAATAATAATAATAATAATAATAATAATAATAATAATAATAATAATAATAAGGATTCACGCGTTATCTAGGTTGGAAACCACTAAAGACTAAATTCGCCAAAATTAATCAAATGAATAAGTTCAAGTACTTAGGAGAAGTAATTCAGCCATCACGCTTGGATCGAGTAGCAAATAAAGAGAGAATATCAAAATTACAGAAGGCCTGGAACAGATACAACAAAACGTCAATATCCAGGAACGCAAAGTTAAGATACTACAACTCAGTTATCAAACCTGAAGCACCGAAAACCTTGATCAATGGAGGCAGATCACTTATTAAAATCGTAGGGAAACAGGAGAGACAAATATTTGGGAAAATATTTGGTCCAGTATACTCAGAGGGAATCTGGATGAAACGTAAGTCTCGGGGACTTAATCAACATTTTGAAAAGATCACTGACACCATCAGGAAAAGGCGATTAAAGTTCTATGGCCACATTCTCCGAATGAACAATGGCAGGCTCACCAAAAGGATTCTCAACCTTGCTCTCGCAATGAAAGTCAAGAACAACTAGCTTAGTGAATTACAAAAAGACCTTCAGGAAATTGTCATCCCACAGGAAATTATTCAAGATCGACTCCACATCAAAAAAGCAGTCAACAACCATCACTTTGCTGGGAAAATGAATACCAGAATCAATAAATCATGGACTGAGGAACGGAGGAAAATGTTCACGGCCCAGATGAAGAGATTTTGGAAGAAGAAAAATCAACACCAGCTTAATAAGTTCTATAGCACTCCACCGTTGGGCACAACTCTGTAAAAAAATAATACAAAGCCTCTGGTCTTATGACAGTGGAATAATGTCTGAGTTTATCGTTCAAGCGTATTAACGTTTTGTTGTAAACGTCAGATGATAAGCCATTTCCATTTTATTCATGCGCGAGGCGAAGGCTTCTTTTTCAGGTGTTAGGTTCTATCCACTCACGAAGATAATTAAACTTATCTGTCCGTTTGATTGCCCCCTGGTTTACTTTGAGCTCTCTTGGGTCCGTCTTGATGTTGGTTAAAAATTTTGTTTTCTTCGAAGATATCTGGAGGCCTGCTTTTCCGGCTGTGCCTTGAGGTGGTTAATTTGCTTTGGAGCCATGTCTAAAAGATCAGAGAAAATTGATAGATCGTCTGCATAAGCGAGGCAATCAATTGAAATATTCATATTCTTGTGACCCAATCTCACACTATTTTGGAGATATGATATAAACAAGAAAAGCCTGATATAGGAATGGAAATGTATGAAATAAAGATCTTAAGGAACATTCTTGGCCCAATTAAAGACAAACAAGAATATAGAAGTCGGCATAACCACGAGCAGTATACTCAAGCCCAGAAGATCTCTGATGTCATGCGCAGGGGGGGAAATGAATTTTATGGCCACTTGAACGTCATTTTCGATCCAGGTCATTACTTATTTTAAAGTTAAGAGGACCCAGCCAACTTGGTTCAAGGAGGTGGAAAGGGACCTACAGGAGATGGAGATCACTTGTGAAGATATACAAGAACGCAACCAACTCACGAGGAAAGTAAAGGACCACCGGGGTTTTCCAGAAAGACCAAAGTTGAAGACGGGGAAGACGTGGACGGTGGAAAGAAAAGAGGAGCACCACCAGCGAATGCAGGAGCACTGAGTAAAGATCAAACTCCAGAGAAGACAGTTCAACTTAGTAGGCGATACGAACACATAATAATAATAATAATAATAATAATAATAATAATAATAATAATAATAATAATAATAATAATAATAATAATAATAATAATCATAATAATAATAATAATAATAATACAGACATTATAGATATGATAGATTGTTCGCAGATGACATGGCGTTAATTACAGACTCATTAAATAATGCTCAAGAACATATTCGAGAATTACAGAAACAGGAGTCCAAAATAGGATTGCAAGATTGATTCGAGCGGGCTAGTCGACATTTCCTACTAAGTAATTTTGTTACTAAATAATTTTGTTAGTAAGAAATATCAACCGAGCTCCACAGCTGCAGTCGCTAAAGTGCGGCCAGTACCCAGTAATTGGGAGATAGTGGGTTCGAGCCCCACTGTCGGCAGCCCTGAACATGGTTTTCCGTGGTTTCCTATTTTCACACCAGGCAAATGCTGTGACTACATTAGTTAAGGCCACGGCCGCTTCCTTCCAATTCCTAGGTGTTTCTAATCCCATAGTCGCCGTAAGACACATATCTGTGTCGGTGCGACGTAAAGCAAAAAAAAAAAAAAAAAAAAAAAATGAAAGGAAATATCTACTAGCCCATTCTAACGTAATGTAATGGGAGTAACATAAATTCTAGGGGTTCTAATGGGCCGAACCCCTAATGTTTATGCAAACCTCATAGCATTACCTTCGTGCGGGTAGACTCCTACTTATTACTCGCTTCAGTAAGTTTGCATTCTATCCTATTACTGCATAAACATCCGGGCCCTATTCATAAGTATGTTACTCCGTGCAATTCATATATATAGCACTTTCTTTCGTATAAAGACTTGCCTATTTAAATATGTTCAAGACGCTGCTTGCAGAAAATGCTCGAAGCAGCATGTTTTGTAATCAGCGCATACCAAGGAAAATAAATAAGTACTTTAAAGGTTGCCCATAAGCCATGAAGTACAAAAAAGGCATTTGTATGTCGATAGCCGAGAACGAAATTGTTACAATCCAAAATCCAGGATTTTTCAGGAGAAAAGTTTAGCAGTTTACTATCATTGCCTCTCAAATATACATATGTTACACAATGTTTATGAAAATAGGTGTGTAAATACTTCTTACATCATTTATTATAACCTGGAAAAGAGTTACAACTCAAGATGACCCTCTGTAATTACGTAAAACGGCTAATGTCAGAATCATGAAGGCGGTTAGAAGTTCTTCCTGGTAAAGATAAATTAGATCTTTTGCTGTAGCACTTAATGAATTTTTAGGGGTCTAAGTAAGCTATAGATTGATCGCAAAATTCCAAAAGGAATCATTTTTGTGAGTTGTAACACTTTCGTCCCCAGCCATCGATTTATAGGCTTAACATGCTCAAATCTCGAATGAACTTATGAAGCAGAATAATACCTAATACTATGCCGCTACTATACCGTTCCTGTAGATAAATTTCGTGCTCTTATAAACTTAAGCTTAAAAAACTAACAGTTCTAGACCTGCAGTCAAGCAACTCAATATTGAAAACAACCAAGCGATATGAGCTACGAATTTTAATAAAATAAAATATAATAAACCCATTTATAACAAAAAGAATCTTTCCATTAACGCCAAACTAAGACATTATGATGCTGTGGTAAAACCAGTCATTCTGTGTGGGGTGGAAACAGCGACACTAACTAATCTGGAAAGAATACTAAAGATTGAAGAAGAATATTGAGGATCTACGGCCCAATGGTGGTAGAGGGAATATACAGATTACGGTCAAATAAAGAGACATACAAAAGAACAGATGACC
Organism: Anabrus simplex; assembly: GCF_040414725.1. Classification (NCBI taxonomy): domain Eukaryota; kingdom Metazoa; phylum Arthropoda; class Insecta; order Orthoptera; family Tettigoniidae; genus Anabrus; species Anabrus simplex. Next base: position 500,027,442 of record NC_090267.1, read on the forward strand.
TCAAAACAACAATAAAGAAAAGACGGTTACGATGAAATGAAATGGCGTACGGCCGGGAGTGTCCGAGGACAAGTTCGGCTCGCCAGATGCAGGTCTTTCGATTCGACTCCCGTAGGAGACCTGCACGTCGTGATGAGGATGAAATGATGATGACGACACAAACACCCAGTCCCCGTGTCAAAGAAATTAACCCGGGACTCCTGTGACCAAAGGCCAGCACGCTAACCATTTAGCCATGGAGCCGGACACGATCACGATTCTGTGGACACATGGTCAGAATGGATCCAGCAAGGTTAAATAAACAAATTTTTGATAAAATATACTACTTGAAGAGCCAGGGGTGTTATGCCAAGCAGATGAAGGAAGAACTCAAGAGGTTTGGAATTGCAGAAGAAGAATGTCATGGTAGAGACCAGTTCAGGAAAAAACTTTCCAACATAAAAGTTATTGTGGAAGAAAAGAAAGAGCGCAATGAGGGAAGACGGACTAAAGAGAGAAGAGTGCAACATATGAAAAGAATGAAGGCACTGTGGAGAAAGAGCAAGGAGGAAGGGATGATAAGAAGGAAGTGAAGTGGTATTGGCGTGGTACTAAGCTTGCCTGGTTCGCAAGACAGAAAGTATGGGAATATATTATTTATGTATTCATAAAAATTACATTACTTTCCTTAATCATCATTATCCGTCGATTAGTTTAGTAGTCTGCCTTTTTCTACCACTACGAGCGCTAATGTGAGTCAATGCATTGTTTCACTTAAGCACCACGAGTGAGTCAATGCAGAGTTTCCTCAAGCCCTTATAAGTAGATTCGGTGTGCACGCTGTAAAAAATAAAAAAAAAGCCTGAGAGTATTGAACCAAGGAACACATTACAGAAATAATTATATAAATAAGTTAATTTGGTTAGGATTTGAATTAAAAGCGAGTAAATAAACAAGCAATTTTGGGTTGTTGTTCATTAGTATTAGTGGATGGTTCTGCGGCCGTCTCCGCTTCCGACTCTCGGGAGAGGCCTCCTCCTCCCGCGGGAAATTAGAATTTTGGCGGGAGATTTGAATTTAGGCGCAAGATTTGAATTTATAAACAAAGCCACGTGCTTCTTGACAGCTGTCATCCGCAATCTTTATACAACAACGAATCGCTAACCTCAGTGATGTCATCTTGACGGGCCTAAACCTCAGTGCTGCCAACTAAACCTTACTAGCGGGAGATTTGAATTTGTAAACAAACCCACGTGCTTTTTTGATAGCCACGTGCTTCTTGACAGCTGTCATCCGCAATCTTTAAACAACAACGAATCGCTAACCTCAGTGCTGCTATCTTTACGGGCCTAAACGTCAGTGCTGCCATCTTTACGGCACTAAACCTTACTAGCGCGAAATTTGAATTGGTAAAAAAGCCACGTGCTTTTTTGAAAGCTGTCATGCGCCATCTTGCATCGCTAACCTTAGTGCTGCCATCTTTATGGTACTGCGAGTAATTTGAAATCCACGTGCTTTTTGACAGCGGTCATCCACCATCTTGCATCGCTAAATTTAGTGCTGCCCTCTTTACAGCACTACCTTTGAAATGTGGTGGCGGCAATTTCTTCGTGCTTAATCAACCCACGTGCCTTTTTGACAGCCACGTGCTTATTTGACAGCTGTCATCCGCCATCTTGCATCGCTAACCTCAGTGCTGCCCTCTTTATGGTACTGCTGGTAATTTAAAATCCACGTGTTTGTTTGACAGCTGTCATCCACCATCTTGCATTGCTAACCTTAGTACTGTCCTCTTTATCTACTACCTTTGAATGTATTGGCGGCATTTTCCACGTACTTAACAAACCCACAAGCTTTTTGACAGCAGCCATCTTTAATCAACAGAGCATCGTGCTGCCCTCTTTAGCTACATACCTTTGAAATGTGGTGGAGGGTAATTTAAATTCCATGTACTTTTATGACAGCTGTCATCTGCCATCTTAAATCAAGAGAGCTCCTATCTTTAGCTACGTACCTTTGAAATGTGGTGGTGGCAATTTGAAATTCTATGTGCTATTTTGACAAGCTGCCATCATTAATCAACAGAGCACCGTGCTGCTATCCTGATCATAGTAGTGGGCAATTCCACGTGCAGCTGCGACCATCTCTAATCAACAAAGGATCGTGCTGCTATCTTTAGATACATACCTTTAACATGTGGTGGACGGCAATGTGCTTTTTTGACAAGCTGCCATCTTTAATCAACAGGGCACCGTGCTGCAATTTTTACCTACATACCCTTGAAATGTGCTGGCGGGTAATTAGCTATCATCATTAAACAGTAAAACTTTAGTGCATACGCGAACCTACCCACTCACCTACTATCTTGAACGAGACTATCCTTAGTTTACGACACGATGCCCTTTCCGACGCTAATTAGCGCCTAGAGGCTACTACACAAGATGGCTATGGCTGTTATAGCTACATCCTCCATCTCCTCCTCTACCTCCTCCGTCTCTACTGTCTTCTCCTCATTCTCTGTTAAGGCATAGCTCTATCGAACATGCATCACGAAGGCAAGAGTGTGAAGCGATAACATTATTGTGCATGTTTAGACTTGCGGATTACAAAAGAAACATAACAAGACTAAAATCGAACACTGTACTCGATGTTGTTAATTCCAACATGTGATTAGAATATTGATTGATTTGTTGAGAACACTAAATAAGTAATCCAGAGTAGAATCGAGCACCGTACTCGGTACAACATGTGTTTAGAACATGTCAATGAATACCTTTGTTCTAAGAAGATCAGATTGAAACATAACAAGACTAGAATCGAACACTGTACGGGTTGTTGTTAACTTCAACATGTGATTAGAACACTGCTTGATGTGTTTAGAATACTAGAATCAAGACTAGAATCGAACACTGTACTCGGTACAACATGTGTTTAGAACATGTCAGGGGATACCTTTGTTCTAAGAAGATCAAATTGAAACATAACAAGACTAGAATCGAATACTGTACTCGGTGTCGTTAACTTCAACATGTGATTTGAACATTGTTTGATATGTTCAGATCACTAAATAAGTGATCAAGTCTAGAATCGAACACTGTAGTCGATACAACATGTGTTTAGAACATGTCAGGGGATGCCCTTGCTTTATGAAGATTAGATTACAAAAGTAGTGATTAAGACTAGAATCGAACACTGTACTCGATCTCGTTAACTTCAACAAGTGATTAGAACATTGTTTGATGTGTTCAGAGCAATTTCAATGATTTGCTTAGTATAAAAATCAAAAACTATTGAAACCCACTGTGCACATATCGCGTAGCTAACTCGCTCATTAAACGATATAGCGAGAGTACAACTTCAATGATTTGCCAAGTACGAAAATAAAAAAACTATGGAGAAACACTCTGCACATATCGCGTAGCTAACTCGCTCAGTAAACGATATAGCAACATTTCAATAATTTGCCTAGTGCGAAAAAAACTGAGGAAGAAACCATACTGCGTAGCTAACTCGCTCAGTAAACGATATATCAAACATACAACTTCAAATGATTTGCCTTGTCTTGTGCGAAAATAAAAACCATACTGCGTAGCTAACTCCCTCGGTCGCGCAGCTAACACGCTCAGTGATTGCAAATACACGGGTTATCGACTAGAACAATGATATATGTCATGCGAAAATCAAACAAGCACCCTGCGTAGCCAACTCGCGCAGTCACTCGCTTAGTAATTCCAAATACTTCGCAACACGACTAGAACACTGATATACGCATACACGTTACTATTTTTCGAAACACACGGACAAGAATGTTGCGAGATACTACATCTGAGATACTTACATGTTAAAAAAGGGAGGATGAAAAATAAAATCATAATTTTTTTGTATGTATGTTGTCTTCTCCAAGTTGTAAGACCAAATGGACGGAGTACTGTGATTTTCTGCTACGGCTTGCTTAAACGTGAAAGGAAGTGGCATGTTATCTCAGCAAAAATACGCATGACCTTGTTCCTGCATACACGCAAGTCAGACACTTAGAGAAATAGTATGATGGATACCGCGATTCAAATCCTGGCAACTTACTACCTTTCGCCGTCAGGAAGAGCATCCGGCCAGATACTTATGTTTTATGTAATTACGCGTTGTCACGAAGACTGACGATCGTGCAGGAAAGGGCTAGGAGCGGTCAGCAACCCCCTAGCATTTGCTATCTTCAGGGCTGCCGATAGTAGAGGTTCGAACACTCTATCTCCCGAAAAGTAACAGACATGATAGAGCTAGCGAGAATAATTGCTGGTACAAGATGTTGATGGTGATTTATCTGTCGGATGGAGACGTTAAGCCTTGTGCTTATGTGCCGGCTCCATGCAGGCTTCTTAATGCTACTCGGTAGACTATGTGCTGGCACTGGGAGTAGGCTATGTGTCGGCACCAGAAATTACCCTCTCCCTACTGTCGTATATTATTTCCTCAGGGAGGTGGTAGTCTACAATTTCGAATAACTAGAGGGTGTGCGAAAATCCTGCATTGAATTCTAAAAGATTGGGGGCATGTAATGCTGTTGATGGTGATTCGTCTGTCGGGTCGGGACGTTAAGCCTTGTGCAGGCTCCTTCGACAGGAGTAGCCTATGTGCCGGCATCGTGCAGGCTTCTTAATGCTATTCGATAGGAGTAGGCTATGTGCTGGCACTGGGTTTTACCCTCTCCGTACAATCATAATATTTTATCTCAGGAACTTACACCAGGTAATGCTAGAAGGCTACACTAAGGGAATTACCTACACGGTCAAGAAAATGCCATTGCACTGTTATCGATCGTTGACTTACAGGTATGTAATCTCTATGCCGTATCATACACACAGTGTCCTCGCTGCTTGCTCAAGGTTACTACAGCCGGAAAGCAGTGTACAATTTCTGTCAACGCATGCATTCCTTACCTCGCTCTCACTGACTGTGTAACACACACAGATACAACCTCAAAGACAGTGTTCTAAAGAGTTATAATTTCGGTTGGGACTATTACCTCACCTAAGCGGCTTTACCTGTTATGCAGAACAAGGACGTAACCCGGTTTCGGAACTTATTTAAAACTTAGTGCCAGCACATAGCCTACTTCCAAATCTTAACGCTCGAACTACACTAAGAGGAGGCTAGCTGCTTCCTACTCCTAGCTCTGTTTTACAGCTGGATGCCTTTCCTGACGTAACAAAACCGGATTTTAAGTCGAAAAAGTCTGTTTTATATCCGGATGCCCTTCCTGACGCAACACGACCGGGGTTTTAAATCGCAAGGGTCTGTTTCAAGACTAGTTGCCCTTCCTGACGCAAGAATCGTGATCAAGAATACGTTTTACAGCCGGATGCCCTTCTAAACGCAAGGATCGGATTTTTAAATCGCAAGAATCTTTTTTACAGTCGAATGCCCTTCTTGACGCAACAACTAAGATTTTAAATCGCAATAATCTGTTTTATGACTTGTTACCCTTCCTGACGCAAGAATCGGAGTTTTAAATCGCAAGAATCTGTTTTACAGCCGGATGCCCTTCTTGACGCAACGACTAAGATTTTAAATCGCAAGAATCTGTTTTAAGACTAGTTGCCCTTCCTGACGCAAGAATCGGCGTATAAATCGTAAGAATCTGTTTTACAGGTGGACGCCCTTCTTGACGCAACAACTCAGATTTTAAATAGCAAAAATCTGTTTTACAGTCGGATGCCCTTCTTGACGCAACAACTAAGATTTTAAATCGCAGTATTTAATGTCTTACTTTCCGAAAAACAACAGTAGCAAGGAACAGACTGTTAAAGAATGCTTTTCTAGTTTTACAGCCGAATGCCCTTCTTGACGCAAAGACCGGGATAAAGAATCTGTTTTACAGCCGGATGCCTTTCGTGACGCAACAACTAAGATTTTAAATCGCAAAAGTCTGTTTTACAGTCGGATTCCCATCTTGACGCAACAACTAAGATTTTAAATCGCAAGAATCTGTTTTAAGACTAGTTGCCCTTCCTGACGCAAGAATCGGAGTTTTAAATAGCAAGAATCTGTTTTACAGCCGGATGCCCTTCTTAACGCAAGGATCGGTGTTTTAAATCGCAAGAATCTGTTTTACAGCTCTGCTAATTTTACACCAAGCAAATGCTGGGGCTGTACATTAAATAAAGTCACGAATGCTCCTCTTCTTCCTTTCCTGCTCAGCAAGAATTTGTTTTACAGCCTATGGCCTTCCTGACGCAAAAAAACGAGATTTATACGCCGTGTGAAGTAAGATAAATCTGTCGTAGCGAGTTTTATTACCGGATGTCTTAGTAAATCCCGGTGCCGACAAAAAGCCTACTCCTATCGAAGGAGCCCGCACAAGGCTTAACGTCTCCATCCGACAGATAAACCACCATCAACATCTTGTACCAGCAATTATTCTCGCTAGCTCTATCATGTCTGTTACTTTTCGGGAGATAGCGGGTTCGAACCCCTACTGTCGGCAGCCCTGAAGATAGCAAATTCTAGGGGATTGCTGATGCTCCTAGCCCTTTCCTGCGCGATCGGCAGTCTTCGTGACAACGCGTAATTACATAAAACATAAGTATCTGGCCGGATGCTCTTCCTGACGGCAAAAGGTAACAAGTTGTCAGAATTTGAATCGCGGTATCCATCGTTTTATTTCTCTAAGTGTCTGACTTGCGAGTATGCAGGAACAAGGTGATGCTTATTTTTGCTGAGATAACATGCCACTTCTTTTCACCTTCAAGCAAGCCGTAGCAGAAAATCACAGTACTCCGTCCATTTGGTCTTACAACTTAGAGGAGACAACATGCATACAAAAAATTATGATTAATTATTTTTTTATCCACCCTTTTTTAACATGTAAGTATCTCAGATGTAGTATCTCGCAACATTCTTGTCCGTGTGTTTCGAAAAATAGTAACGTGTATGCGTATATCAGTGTTCTAGTCGTGTTGCGATGTATTTGCAATTACTAAGCGAGTGATTGAGCGAGTTGGCTACGCAGGGTGCTTGTTTGAATTTCGCATGACATATATCAGTGTTCTAGTCGATAACCCGTGTATTTGCAATCACTGAGCGTGTTAGCTGCGCAGTATGGTTTTTGATTTTCGCACAAGACAAGGCAAATCATTTGAAGTTGTATGTTTGATGTATCATTTACTGAGCGAGTTAGCTACGCAGTATGTGCACAGTGTGTTTCCATAGTTTTTGATTTTTATACTAGACAAATCATTGAAGTTGTACTTTTGCTCTGAACACATCAAACAATGTCCTAATCACATGTTGAAGTTAACGAGATCGAGTACAGTGTTCGATTCTAGTCTTATCACTAATTTTGTAATCTAATTTTCTTAGAACAAAGGCATCCCCTGACATGTTCTAAACACATGTTGTATCGAGTTCAGTGTTCGATTCTAGTCTTGGTCACTTAATTAGTGATCTGAACACTGCAAACAATGTTCTAATCACATGTTGAAGTTAACGACATCGAGTACAGTATTCGATTCTAGTCTTGTTATGTTTTAATCTGGTCTTCTTAGAACAAAGGTATTCCTTGACATGTTATAAACACATGTTGTATCGAGTACAGTGTTTGAATCTAGTCTTGATCACTTATTTAGTGATCTGAACACATCAAGCAATGTTCTAATCACATGTTGAAGTTAACGACATCGAGTAAAGTGTTTGATTCGAGTTTTGTTATGTTTCAATCTGATCTTCATAGAACAAAGGTATTCCTTGACATGTTATAAACACATGTTGTATCGAGTGCAGTGTTCGATTCTAGTCTTGATCACTTATGTAGTGTTCTAAGCACATCAAACAATGTTCTAATCACATGTTGAAGTTAACATCAACCAGTACAGTGTTCGATTCTAGTCTTGTTATGTTTCAATCTGATCTTCTTAGGATGAAGGTATTCCTTGACATGTTCTAAACACATGTTGTATCGAGTACATTATTCGATTGTACTCTTGATTACTTATTTAGTGTTCTCAACACATCAGTCAATGTTGTAATCACATGTTGAAGTTAACAACATCAAATACACTGTTCGATTTTATTCTTGTTATATTTCTTTTGTAATCCGCAAGTCTATACATGCACAATAATGTTATCCCTGCACACTCTTGCCTTCGCGATGCATGTTCGATAGAGCTATGCCTTGACAGAGGATGAGGAGGAGGTAGAGGATGCGAATAAGGTAGAGGAGGCGGAGGGGGTAGAGGAGGCGGAGTGGATAGGGGAGGAGGAGGAGGTGGAGGAGGTAGCTATAACAGCCACAGCCATCTTGTGTAGTAGCTCTAAGTGCTAATTAGCTTCGGAAAGGGCATCTTGTCGTGAACTAAGGATAGTCTCCTTCAAGGTAGTAGATGAGAGGTTAGGTTCGCGTATGCACTAAAGTTTTACGGTTAATGATGATAGCTAACGGAATTTTTCAAATTACCCGCCACCACATTTCAAATTTATGTAGCTAAAGATAGCAGCACGGTGACCTGTTGATTAAGGATGGCAGCTTGTCAAAAAAAGTACATTGCCCTCCACCACAAGTTAAAGGTATGTAGCTAAAGGTAGCAGCACGATCCTTTGTTGATTAAAGATGGTCGCAGCTGCACGTGGAATTGCCCACTACTACGATAAGGATAGCAGCACTGTGCCTTGTTGATTGAAGATGGAAGCTTGTCAGAAAACACATAGAATTTCAAATGGCCACCACATTTCAAACGTATGTAGCTAAAATAGCATCTCTCTTGATTAATGATGGCAGATGACAGCTGTCAAAAAAGCACATGGATTTTAAATTACCCACCACCACATTTCAAAGATATGCAGCTGAAGAGGGCAGCACGATGCTCTGTTGATTAAAGATGGCTGTTCTCAAGAAGCATGTGGGTTTGTTTAGCACGTAGAAATTATCGCCACCACATTTCAAAGGTAGTCGCTAAAGAGGGCAGCAGTAAGGTTAGCGATGCAAGATGGCGGATGACAGCTGTCAAATAAGCAAGTTTCTGTCAAAAAAGCACGTGGGTTTGTTGTGCACGTAGAAATTGCCGCCACCGCATTTCAAAGGTAGTGCTGTAAAGAGGGCAGCACTAAGGTTAGTGATACTGGATGGTGGATGACAGCTGTCAAAAAAGCACGTGGATTTAAATTACCCGCAGGACCATAACGAGGGCATCACTAATGTTAGCGATGTAAGATGGTGCAAGACAGCTGTCAAAAAAGCACGTGGCTTTGTTTACCAGTTCAAATCTCGCGCTAGTAAGTTTTAGTGCCGTAAAGATGGCAGCACTGAGGTTTACGCCCGTCAAGATAGCAGCATTGAGGTTAGCGATGCGTTGTTGTTTGAAGATAGCCTCTTGACAGCTGTCAAGAAGCACGTGGCTGTCAAAAAGCACGTGGTTTTGTTTACAAATTCAAATCTCGTGTTAGTAAGGTTTAGTTGGGAGCACTGAGGTTTAGGCCCGTCAAGATGGCAGCACTGAGGTTGGCAATGCGTTGTTTTCGGATGACAGCTGTCAAAAAGCACGTGGCTGTCAAAAATGCACGTGGCTTTGTTTACCAATTTAAATCTCGCTCTAGTGAGGTTTAGTTGACAGCACTGAGGCTTAGGTTCGTCAAGATGACAGCATTGAGGTTAGCGATGCGTTGTTGTTTAACGATGGCCTATGGCAGCTTTCAAGAAGCACGTGGCTTTGTTTACAATTTCAAATCTCGCGCCTAAATACAAATCTCCCTCCAAAATTCTAATTTCCCGCGGGAGGAGGAGGCCTCTCCCGGGAGTCGGAGGCGGAGGCGGCCGTAGAACCATCCACTTATACTACTTTGTTCCAGAACAGTAATCAGGCCAGAATAGATTTTCGAAATTTGTTTTTTAGTTGGTAGAGCTATCCAAGACTTATAATTTGAAAACTTTCCGGGCCATTTAGCTCTTCAACTTCTGCACATTTGAGGAAATTGCTTAATTTCTCGTTTTTCGTTGTATGGGGACCTCTACTTGTTTTGTTGACAAATGTTTTCGACATTGAGAGAAACTAGGCTACGATAAATGTAGCATCTGTTCAAGCAAGCAAGTTGATACAATAGCACACAAATACACACTATGTCAACCTTTATGCCACACCCTGTGTAGCTGTAATGTTTGAACCATTACTTGTAAGCTAGAACAGGCTAATTAAGCGTGTTATCGACATTGTGGGGGGGGGGGGGGGGGTACACGCCAACTGAAGTCTAGCAAAGGCTTATGGCAGGTTTCACACCCGTGACTTACTTCGACTTGTCGTGCTGTACGCATGATGTTTTTGACGGATGGAGGTGTATCTCATCCCCGTTGCGGACTTTAATATGGGTCTTACTGGGAGAAAGGAGAGAGGAGCGGATACTGTATCGGTGAGAGCTCTTGCTTTATTCAAAGGCCGCTGCTGGCAGGAAGTCCCACCACGACTGTGACTCGGGGCACTTCTCAATACACAAGAACACTTGTTGCTCGCTCGTCATCAGTCTCAGTAATGTTTACGGCGTGCTACTGCTACAGTACGAACATTGGAGTGAAGGTCCTGTAACTTTACACTATTTGGGCACAGCTTATGTTCTGTCTATCGCCATTACAGCAGTAGCGCCATCGAGTAGAGATTTCAACCGCAGATAATGATGGTGGTGATTATTGATTTAAGCGGAAGAAGAACTAATACTATCACAGGGAAAAATGCGAAGGGGTCCGTCACTTCGAAGAAATGAACTTATCGGCCAAAGGAATGCAAGGGCCACGAAGGACATGGCAATGAAAGACTCCCTACGCCTCGGTACCTAATGCCGTCGGGGTCACAAAACAACAAGAGAAAGCAATTCCAGGACTCAGCTAAAGACCCATGGTCGCCAACCCACACTCCTAAGTTAAGAGCCCTTAGGGCTGAACCAGAGAAAGTTTGTAAAAATGTGATAACAGTGACTGTCTCCGTGTTTACTGTTGGGTAGTAATAAATCGTAAATTATACTTTGCCCAAATTTTGTTATAATGAAGAAATTTTATAAATCCTGTGTTTGCACTTGTAATATTGCTCCTGCACTATTGTGACAGTTTCGTTATGTCCGATGAAGTGCTTTGGACAAGCAGAGTGTCATATCTTCACGTTAGGTGGATTTGCGCACGTATTATACTAGTTTGGCGAGTTGTCATGCTTTGTTTTATTTCCAAAATGGTTATTTTGTACCTGCTGCGAGATTCTAGGCTTGTTTCGGCGATATCAGTAAGTAAAAATCCAGTTGGCAGAGCAACTGCATTATTTGTATTGCAAAAGAAAAGTTAGGATCGAAATTACGATAGTGTTTTATTTTGCTAGGGGCTTTACGTCGCACCGACATAGATAGGTCTTATGGCGACGATGGGATAGGAAAGGCCTAGGAGTTGAAAGAAAGCGGCCGTGGCCTTAATTAAGGTACAGCCCAGCATTTGCCTGGTGTGAAAATGGGAAACCACGAAAAACCATCTTCAGGGCTGCCGATAGTGGGATTTGAACCTACTATCTCCCGGATGCAAGCTCACAGCCGCGCGCCTCTACGCGCACGGCCAACTCGCCCGGTACTAGTGATGTGCGCGAGTGATGCCTGGAATCGCGGTACTCGATTCTTTCGAGTCCAGGCTCGGACTCGCTTCGCTTGCGAAGGCTCGATGATAGCATGACGTCACACGTTCGCTCACTCGCCGGCTCGTAGATGGATGAAGCATGCGTACAAGCGGTCGCTGAGGGTTTATGGGATTGCGACAGCGCGGTACGATATGAAAAAACTGAATGAATGCGCAAAAGGAATAACCTAAATTTGATAATTACTTGAGAACGATAATAATGCCACTTAATACGCATAATAAGATATGAAAATATCCGTTTACGGCGTCTCGCACACACTTCACTGAATATGCCATCTATTCTAATATTGATAATATAGCTTATCTGGCCTTCATAGCCCAACGTGGCCGGTTCGATACTGGTTTATTCCGGTAGTATTTGAAGGTGCTCAAATACGTCAACCTAGTGTCGGTAGAATTATTGGGACGTAAAAAATCTCCCGGGGGACTAAATGCGGTACCTCGGCATCCCCGAAAACCATACAAATGTACGTACTTGGACGTAAAAGTTATAACATTATTATTATTATTATTATAATTATTATTATTATTATTTCAAATCCCTGTCACGGTATGTATGTTGTAATTAGTGTATTTTAAACATGTGCTATTTGTAGACTATAGACGGTATTTCTGCACACATTGTATTGCTTCGCTACTGGTAAATTATATCTCATGTAGCCATTATGCATATACACGGGCGTAGATGTGCTAATATGATCGGTAGTATGACAGATTTCTTGTAACCATAGCCTATTGCTAACCGCGCCAAAGCCTACAATCGTCCGGGGGAACAGGTGAATTACAGCAGTTTATATGTACATCATACTTTCGGCAGATATAATGTCGGGTATTAAGATGAGGCGTCCAGAATGCGACGTACGTTCACGCAGCAAATCAGCGGACAGAACGTCATTCTGTTCTAGCTAAACAGCTGACAGTTTGTTAGTAAGTCACAACCTTTAGTGCCTATGATGATGATAATAATAATCATAACAATCGAATTATTGACGACCGATGACTGAACAACATCAGTCATCAGCAGCAAACATATTGCACTCCACACCACAAAAATATTCTGTGGGTGACCCTGAATGCCGTGCACTCCAGTACAGTAGATTTTAGTTCTAAGGCATGTCCACAGATAGCGACACCAGTATGCTTGGACTCGAGTCTGGAGTCGAGTAATACCGATTCTAAGAGCACATTACTCGATTCTACTCGATTCCGTCGCTAGCCCATCACTACCCGGTACGATAGTGTTGAACGCCGCCTATGTCAAGTTCAGCAGGCGAATTGTGTGATAAATAAACACTACAATTATGAGGCAAGAGGAAGTTCATTCTACAGACAATAAGTTATAGTGCATTTTGTTGTCATCGACACTTGTATTAAAAGTTCACTCGTTAAATGAAGTGAATTTAATATCATATTAAATCAGGACATGAACTGTACTACTACTTCCGGTATGTGTGCGTTGTTCGCCGTGGTTTGACAGGCTCATTCACCTGTCAGCTGTGACTCACTTGCTTGAGGGGTCAGTCTCTAAGTCGACCTCAGAACACAGCGTTTCTACCTTGGAGCACCTTCGCGTGATATTGGACCTGTTATACTAGCCATTCTTAGTCACGCATTGTATTGTCGCTAACAGACGTCAATGTTATGGACACTGCCAAAGTACGTATTTGCCTGTGATATGGGAAACGACCCACAACTAGACAAGTTCACTGATATTTTCTATACGAGTTTCAGCCACATTATTCAAGAGGACTTTGCCGGCCGATTCAACATGAGGATATTACCCATCGCCGAGTGTAAGAAAAAATTCACCGTGAGAGTTTGAACACTGGGACCGCCGCCAAGCACGGCAATATGAGATGATTGTCCACAATGAAGGCGTCGAAAAGAGCCAAGTCGATATTATTTATCTGTTCAGTTGTTGATTTCCCTGTACACCGCCTTCGTGTATTTTTATTTATCACATGTAAATTAAGAATATTTTCGGATGGAATAATTTAACTGCCGCGGTAGTAGTGATTATCCACGAATCTTTAAATAATTTCAGTCATTCATGTGTGGTGAATTATTAAATTGAAATTTCGATGATTACCAATTCATCAGCTTGACTTGACGTGAAACGTGTTCAGCTCATGACGAGGTTATAATTAATTTCGTTTTCAAGTCATCATGTAAAATAAACTTTCGATTCCAGATGATCTGCATTTAGCATTTTATGCGTAGTTTATGTCGGACACATTACGAAGTCATAAGATTCGACTGATAGGAGTGATTCCACTCTTTTGAATAAAACTTTACGTGTATTGGTATTGATATGGCTGTGTAAATATATTAAATGTACTAAAATATATAAGTTTGTTTCCGTCCTTAGGGTACAGACTTTTATGGACTCTGGAGAAGGGTATTTGCATCAATTTGAGATAGCGAACCCTGGTCTAAAAAGAAATTTTTGAGGGTAATCATGAACGTGATATTTAAAGAACTTAATCATCTTTGTGTGAAGATGTAATAACCGTATTTTCCTGCACAGCATGAACACTGTAGGGGCTGCCTGGCCGAGGCGGTAAACGTGCGTTCGATTCCCCGTCAGGAAGTCGTAAAACTTAAGAAACGAGATTTCCACTTGCGGAGGTGCATATGGCCGTGAGGCTCACTAAGCGTACACAAAAAATGAGTAGCAGGTTAATTCCCTCCAAGGGCGTTCATGGCCTGTACGGAGATTAATTTGCTTTGCTTTTCTTTGCGTGCACACTGTACTAAGACAACAGCTGTTCGAAATATATAAGTAAATTATACATTCATTATTTTTTAACATTGTTTTTGTTTAGTCTTAGACTGAAATGCTGCGATTTTTGACCAAAAATTCGAATTGTAATTTTCAACCTTAGAAAACACCAATAAATTACTCCTTCTTCAAATGTTATTGTCAGGTTTGCCTTAAAGCCATTTTAAAGCTCTAAATGTACGGCGGCCAGGACCCCTTCTCTCACGCTGTCAGAAAATACTGACTTGAACGTTCTTTCGAACTACCATTTCAATGACCTCGGTGGAATATACAGGCTGATCCAACTTGACGAGGCAATACTTCACGGAATATTGGAGGTCGGGAGGTAATAACTGACACACATCATTGGCATGACACGGGGTTTTATTGGCACCAAAATAATGTGCACAAAATGGCCAACAGATGGCGCTGGACAGCAAAATGTCAGCTACAAATGACCACACATGCTTTACATGACACCACCAACGAGTGCACAGACAGGCCAATAGGTGGCAGTGATGCCGCATGAGACCCGTGAGCTGTCGTGTGAGAGGGCATGTTGACGTTACCAGAAAAGACCCCATTAGTTACTTCATTTTGGTGTCAATAAAACGAACCTTAGGGTTACTCTGTACTTACTTTGCAGTAGGCCTCTGCTGTGCATAAGAGGAGAAAGAAGTCTGAGGGAGTAACTCCAGTTTTAATGCAAGTTTGCTTCTTAAAACTTTCAATTGCATTTTTCAAGCTTAAAAATATTTCAGCCCATTGCCATGTATAAATTGCTCCTTGCGCCAGAGTTCTTATTACACTCACCTGAAATTTTCAGATAATGTTTAAAAATGTACAGGAAACAAAAGTAGTTTTGCATTTCATTACCTGTTCAACATTATCTTTATATCTTTGTTCCCAAAATAGCACAATACTAGATTTTTGTCTATTGTGTGAATAACGAAAAGTAGAAGAACCTATATCTTACTGAAAAACCCACAGTTGTTATGAATGTATGAGTATTTTTGAAAAGTCTGCCAAATTATGGCTCAAAAATAGTTAAAACTGTGCCATAATGAACATTTTCCATGCAATATCAAAAATAAATATTATTTCTTATAATTTTGCAACAAATTAACTATTGCAAGCTGTCCACTTCATGGCCGTATCGATGAGTATAATCAACAAACTAATCTAAAAAGCCACCTAATCGATACTTTATTTCTTTTGCCTTAGGCAAAATTAAAAATACAGCACACACAGAACATGTTGCCTAAATCAAAAGAAATGAAGTATCGATTAGGTGGCTTTTTAGATTAATTTGTTGACAAATTAACTGATCAACTCCAAATTTTGTGCAGTTCTATATATATAATTCATATATTTTTGTGTTTTAAATTTGGATGTGATAAGTGGTAGGATGTAAAGGTTTACTCGGGGTAGAGTATTGGTTTCAGGATGGACAAGTTAAAAATAAATTGCCTGCCATCGCAGATGACCCCACACTCCTAGCATCAAGTGTGGAGGAAGCTACATACCAACTCCCCTCCCTCAGCCAAATAGCAGCTAAAGAAGGATTGACTATTCCCATTAACAAAACGGAGTTCAACTCAATTCAACTCAATCCCACACGGGGGTACATTAATAAAGAATTCATACAAATTTCTCGGAGAATGGACAACCTCAAACATTAGTGATGATCTACCATGAAAGCCAGGAGTACCAAACTTGAGATAGTTTTCCAACTCTTTAAGAACATTTACAAGTCGAAATCCCTTTCCCTTCGCCTCGAACTTTGACACTATGGAGCCGTAGTAAGAACTTCGGTACTGTATGTCGCGGAATGCTTGAACATGGTCAAAAATGGAGGAATCTGGAATTTGAAACTGAAAGAATGAAAGATCCTTAGAAAAATCTTGAGCCCCATTAAAGAGGGATGTGAACACAGAATCAGCCATAACAACAAGCTTTACCAACAATTAGAGGGCATAACATCAGCTTTGAAAAAGAGGAGACTTATCCTCTACAGTCACAGTCGGAATGGACAACAAGAGACTGACCTCAACAATCTTCAACACCCTTCCTAGACGGAAGGCGACAAGTGCTAAATGGATGAAATTGGCTCGAAAAGACCTAGAATATTTTAAAAATTATCCCAAGGATATGTTCAGCAGGGATAAGTAGAGAATGCTGATCAGAACATACGACACT
Organism: Anabrus simplex; assembly: GCF_040414725.1. NCBI lineage: Eukaryota > Metazoa > Arthropoda > Insecta > Orthoptera > Tettigoniidae > Anabrus > Anabrus simplex. The sequence goes on from NC_090267.1 coordinate 500,044,028, forward strand.
CTCCAGTCATTGACAGCTAAAACACTGCGTCCTGCAGTGGGAGTGAAGCGGACTCAGGAGAGGAAAGCGACCCACAGTGCAAAGGTGAAGGAATACTCACCAGAGTTAGGAACCAGGTGGTCCAAAGAACCTCAACGAAACAAGAAGAAACTGAGGCTGAGAAGTTAAGACCGAAATGTGTGAGACTCATAAGGTCTGCTGTTGTTACCCGCGCCCAATTTAACAAAAGGCAAGAGGAGAGCTCTGAAGGAACTTTGAGATCATTCTGAACTGACCATTCCCTCAGCTGATAAGGTAATGCGACAGTGGTTATGGACACTGACGAATATAAGAATAAGATCTCGGCTATATTGTCAGAGCCTGTTTACAGACTGAGCTCACGTGACGCCACCACTCGTGTGTCCAACGCCATCGTGAATTTCTTAAGGCAATCTTCAATTCCAAAAGAGGAGACAAAACATCTGTCCCCGGGGGATGCAGATTATATGGACTGCCTAAGATCCATAAAAAAGATCTTTCCCTCAGACCTATTGTTGGGGCAATAGGTTCTCCTACGTATGTTCTGGCTAAATACCTAAGTAAATTACTTCATCCACACATAAGACGTACTGAATCGTACGTTAGGGACTCTATGTATTTCGTTAACAAGTCGTCAACCATAACCCTTCTACCTAATGCACTTTTGGTGAGTTTCGATGTGGAGTCCTTGTTCACCAAAGTGTCTATTGACTCGGTCATGTCTCTCATTGAACACCTGTTCCCTGAGGACATTACTAAGCTATTTTACCACTGCATGACTTCCAGCTATTTCTTGTAGGGTTGGAATTTTTACGAACAGACGGACGGACTTGCTATGAGAAGTCCACATTCGCCGGTGGTGGCTAATTGCTTTATGGAGCATTTTGAGGAATAGGCTATTGCTTCAGCGCTCGTGAAACCCATGATTTGGTGGAGGTATGTTGAAGGTACATTGGTGGTGTGGAAATAAGGTCCTGATAAACTTTATTTCTATACCACCTAAATCAGCAACATCCTTCAGTTAAATTCCCTATCGAGATGGAGTTGGACAGATTCCTTCCTTTCTTGAATGTTCTAGTAAAAAAGAAACCGGACGGCTCCTTAGGACATAACGTCTATCGTAAGCCTACCAACACAAATCGCAAATCGCTCACAGAAGGAAGAAGTGAAGGGAACTGCCTACCTGCCTTACATTCACATCATGACAGATTTAATTGACAAGGTCCTCTGCAAACACAGTATAAAAACCGTCTTTGGCAGCGTCACTAAAATTGCTCGCAGTAACGGTAAAAACAAGGATATAGTGTCCCCAGTTTTACATTCTAGGGTATACGAAAATCCCTGTACTTGCTGTAAGGTATACGTTGGCCAAACATGCCGGTCCATTGGTACTCGTATCAAGGAACATGAACTAAATATTTGTCTCATCCATCGAGGCAAATCAGCAATAGCTGAGCACGCCCTAACGTCGTGTCATGGTGTCATGTTCAAAGATTCCCGAGCTCTTATTCACACTAGACAGTGCAGGTCCAGGATTATACGTGAAGCTGTGAAAATACGTAGAAATTCTAACAATTTCAATAGGGACACTGGCTATCAATTAAGTAACACGTGTTTGCTAGCCATTAGGGATTTACGTAGGTAGTTTCTCCCACTGTCCCTTCACTATTGTTATTTCGTTTCGGTGTTTTCCAAATTCGTACGTTCCTCATCACCAAATGTTTCATTCCAGGCTTGTGTCTATGACATACTTTCATATGTGTGTACATCTGTTATGTGACGCCCTCTCAGACTGATTCTGAAGGTTCCGTCAGCTTCCGCTTCGAACGCTAGCGCTGTACCGCGCATGCTGAGTCATCTGGTGACGAATGAACCTAATACTTCCACTTCTATTATTAACGTCTAAATTCGAAATACATTATGGGAGAACTCTACCTCGTGAATAGCAGAGATTTTCTGCTGAAGACGCAGACCAAAGTTCTCAGCGAAACGTAAAGAGTTTCACCTTATTTTCTCGACACGGCACCAGCTCATATCATGTGTATAAGTACGGCAATAAGTGAATATTCTCCCCGCATTTCGTGGTTGCTAATAGTGTGTGTACACGTTGTGAACGAGACGGTCACGATCGCAGGTACTAATTAGCCAGCATGTCATAGAGTAAGTCGTCAACTATGACAGATTTATTTTAATGCTCGCTCGACTGGGACGAAGCAATTTCGCTCTGATGTTAGAACTTGCCAGATACACGATAATATTGATATTTCACATTAAAAAAGAGAACATAAAAGTAGATACTTAACTGCGCACCTTCGCATGACGGATGTCATTCACGGGATGGCTGCATCTCACAGGTTAATTTCCTGTATTCATTTTACCGACATTTCATCGGTAATACTTCAATATATCCTCGCTAGTTATTGCTTCCGGCTTTTGAGCTGTATACACAAGTAGTATGGTCTTGAGTTCACCAGCATCAAGAGGGAAGTCATGATCGCGGACAGGGCAAATAAAAACCTGTTATATGTGAGTAGAGTAACTGGGTTTGAGCTAGAGATCGGCAACTCCAAGTGAAAACCCGCATTAGAATATATTCCCCCTGCCTTTCAGCCCCTAGTCACACAAGACCAACATCCTTCTAAGCTGTACGAGGGAGTGTCTCAATACGAGCCAATAGAAGTGAAGACCACCCTTTGTTGCCTAATAGTGTCCCTCGGCTCTCATGGGAGACGTTTCCGTTAAGCCAGCACTGAAGTGCTCTAGTTCCGTGCTTTGTCTATGATGCGTAAGGCTGGGCTACACCGATGCCTAAACATATGCTGAGTGTTGCACTGTATTGCGTGAAACATTTTCCGGACGTCTTTCTTGGAATGTGATGTTTTACCATACTTGAAGTATAATTATTATATCCGTGTGTTAAATGATGGCAAGTGCTAAAAGCAAAGTTGTTCATAGCGAAGCTAGGGAGATAGTACGCAATGTAATTTGTTTCTGTGATTAAGAAAAGTTTGCAAATTGCTTCAGCTCGCCTTTATGTCAAGAAGCTAAAAGAGCTTCGGTGGCAACAGGTAAATCTGAGATATTTATTAAGGAAACTACGATCTAGGCTCCGCGATGACCTGGATTACAAGGCGAGTTGCGAATATCTGAGGCAAATGTTGCATTTGACAGCCTTAAATATAAGAAGCGTCATAATAAAAGGAAAATATTGACGGAAAGAAACGAAAAACTAGGTTGCCCTCTAGCCCCGTACGTTCTACTTATAAGTATCCCGCATGCACCAGTGGAGAGTAGAATGCCTAATCACTGGTATAGAAAGGAGCGCTACATATAGAGTTACCAACTGAAGATTTCCAAATGCAGGCCATTGCTTAGCAAAAAGCAGGACATTTAAGAAAAATGCCTGACAATTTCAATAGATAACAAAATTATACATTTATTACACACAACTTTTTACAAAAGGAAATACCTTACTTAATGATCAGTCCTTGCTGCAGTTCATTTAGTTCATTTCCTTGAAGCTGTATTTTTCAACAGAACCTACTTTTGAAGGAAGACGCGAGTTATTTTCTTGAAGTACATATTTATAAAATTCTTTACACGACGCATCTTTGAAATTGAACTTCACAAGTAACATTCCTTTCACTGATTCTACCAACAAACGGTTCCTTTTCTTTGTTCATTGATCATTTATGAATGAAAACACACGATCAGTGGAGGTATTGCTGCCTGGTATAGCAAAGAAAAACTGGCAAATGTTCAAAAGTTCAGAAAATACCTCAATGTTCTGGCACTTGTTAAAAAAGACAGACCATTGTTGGTCTAGTGTTGTATCTTTATCCAAAGTTGAAGTTTTAGAATAAGCCCTTACTTTGCAGAACTGGTCGAATAATTTTGAATCATCTATTTATACACCTTTTGACTGTAAGTACTGAATACATGGTACAATATCGTCAAAGCTGAGGTCTTTAATGTTTTGATGTTTTCACCATTTGAAACACTTGAATTCCTCTATAGGATGCATCCATTTATCCAAGTGCTCAGTGCAGGTTTCATAGAAACAAGATACATTCTCCATAAACACTTTGCATTCTTTATCCAAATCATCTTCTGAAAATGTATTTAACATCTGTCTGACTTTAAGGGGAAATAATTGACCTTCAAGTCTGCTTTTCAATGAAGATAGGACAGATTTTAATAGTTCAAGCACTTCTACAACTGAATGATGTTCTTTCTCGAGTGACAAAATTTTATAGTGAAAAATGTGCATGGTTGAGGAAAGAAGCAAAAGATAGAGCTCTGAAAAGTCATTTTCAAGGAAGTTTCTAATTGATGAAAGCAATGACTTCCTACCCTGAGAAAGAAAGTAGGATTTCAGAGGTGGGAGCAATTGCAGGATTCTTTCAACTGCTGCATACAATGTTAACCACCTAGTCTTAGAATGATTTAAAAGCTGCAGATAATTAACATCCACAAATTCACAAAAGTCTTTCAGTTCCTGAGTGTGCACTGCATATATATGATAGAAGTTTAAAATTTTCATCACCACAGACTCAATATCAAGAGGAAGAGCATCAGCTCCATGTTGCAAACAGTTATGTAGAATGTAAGCAGGACATCCAACACCTACTATGTTTTCATTCAAGTCTTTTTTGAGAGCAGAGAATACATTCTTCCCTTCCCAAGTGCAAGGCCTCCAAAATTAACATTGGCATTGTCTCCAGAAAATGCAATGCATCTAGAAGTAATTTTATAATTTTTGAGAGTATCTGAAATATAGGAGGAATACATTCAGAACTTCTATTTGCACATGCTTGTAAATCAAGAACTTTTATCTGAATGCCATTATTTTTGTAATCAATGAATTGGATGCCAATTGGAAAAACTTTAGTGCACCATGATTGCTTGCATCTGTTCCTAGGCCAAAACTGGAACTTTATTGTTAAGAATTTCAATTATAATATCTGTCGAGTGAGGAGTAATAACATTATTTATTATGGCTTCTGTTTTAGTTCTTGCATAGGTCATTTTCTGTGATACTACTTACTTTTATTCAATTTAACTGTGCAGTCCATTGATTTGTACGACTGGTGATGGAAAACTGTATGAAATGACATTGTAGCTTCTGCGGCTTGAACTTTTTTATCATCTAGTGAATATTTGGGAGTGACAAATGATAACATTGAACATGATATTAACCTAGTTCTCACCGTCTTTTTGTGTTTTTCACTGTTAACGTGTATTTCCAAGTCACCAACACCTTTGTATCCGACATTAACGTAACTATCACACATTGCACATTTCGCTTCACTTTCACTGAGTCCGTGAGTAAAGCAAGGATACTTATGTTTTAGTTTATCCGAAAATTTACACTTTCTTTTTTTATATTCACTCCTTCAGGTTGCAAAGATGACATACCGGTACGTAATAGGTTGGAATGAGATTAATATTTCACTCCACTCGTTGCATACTCGCGCTATAATTTATGGCGACAACCAGATAACTAAACACGATAGCTGCAAATCAGATGGCAAGCAAGTAGTATAATTGGATGGTTCGGCGGCCACCTCCACCTCAGGCTCCCAGTGGCCACCTCCACCTCCACCTCAGCCAGAGGCCTCCCAGTGGCCACCTCCACCTCCACCTCAGCCAGAGGCCTCCCAGATGCCTCCTCCACCTCCACCTCAGCCAGAGGCCTCCCAGATGCCTCCTCCACCTCCCGCGGGAAATTTGAATATGTAAACAAAGCCACGTGCTTTTTGACAGCTGTCATCGACAACAACGCATCGCTAACCTCAGTACTGCCATCTTGACGGGCCTAAACCTCAGTAGTGCCAACTTAACCTAACTAGCGCGAGGTAAACAAAGCCACGTGCTTTTTGACAACCACGTGCTTTTTGACAGATTTGTAAACAAAGCCACGTGCTTTTTGACAGACAACAACGCATCGCAAACCTCAGTACTACCATCTTGACGGGCCTAAACCCCAGTAGTGCCAACTTAACCTCACTAGCATGAGGTAAACAAAGCCACGTGTTTTTTGACAGCCACGTGCTTTTTGACAGATTTGTAAACAAAGCTACGTGCTTTTTGACAGCCACGTGCTTTTTGACAGCTGTCATCCGCCATCTTTAAACTACAGAGCGCTGTGCTGCCCTCTTTCGTCACCTGTCATCGGCAGTGCTGCCATCTTGGCGGGCCTAAACCTTAGTGCTACCAACTTAACCTCACTAGCTCGAGATAAACAAATCCACGTGCTTTTTGACAGCCACGTGCTTTTTTGACAGCTGTCATCCGCCATCTTTAATCCATAGAGCACAGTGCTGCCCTCTTTAGCTACTTACCTTTGAAATGTGGTGGCGGATAATTTGAAAAAATTCTTTCTTGACAGCAGCCATCTTTGAGCGCCGTGCTACACTCTTTAGCTAGTTACCTTTGAAATGTGGTGGCAGGCAATTCCACATGACAGCAGTCATCTTTAATCAAGAGAGCACCGTGCTGCCCTCTATGTGGTGGCGGCAAATTGAAAAATTCTACATGCTCTTGTTTGGAAACAAACTCACGCGCTTTTTTGACAGCCGTCATCCGCCATCTTTAATCAACAGAGCACAGTGCTGTACTCTTTAGCTAGATACCTTTGAAATGTGGTGGCGGCAATTTGAAAAATTCTATGTGCTCTTGTTGGGAAACAAAGCCACGTGCTTTTTTGACAGCTGTCATCCGCCATCTTTAATCAATAGAGCACTGTGCTGCGGGCAATTTCGTTAGCTGTCATCCGCCATCTTTAATCCAGAGAGAACAGTGCTGCACTCTATGTGGTGGCGGTAAATTCCATGTGCTTTACAAACCTCTGTGCTTTTCTGACAGCTGTCATCCGCCATCTTTAATCTAGAGAGAGCAGTGCTGCACTCTATGTGGTGGCGGCAAATTCCACGTGCTTTACAAACCTATGCGCTTTTCTGTCATCCACCATCTTTAATCTAGAGAGAACAGTGCTGCACTCTATGCGGTGGCGGCAAATTCTACGTGCTTTACAAACCTATGCGCTTTTCTGTCATCCACCATCTTTAATCTAGAGAGAACAGTGCTGCACTCTATGTGGTGGCGGCAAATTCTACGTGCTCTTATTTGGAAACAAATTCTACTCGCTCTTCAGCTGTCATCCACCATCTTTAATCAAGAGAGCACCGTGCTGCCCTCTTTGTGGTGGTGGATAATTTGAAAAAATTCTTTTCGACAAGCAGCCATCTTTAATCCAGAGAGAACAGTGCTGCCCTCTTTAGCTACTTACCTTTGAGGCGGTTAATTTGAAAAATTCTTTTCGACAAGCTGCCATCTTTAATCCAGAGAGAACAGTGCTGCCCTCTTTAGCTACTTACCTTTGAGGCGGTTAATTTGAAAAATTCTAGCTGCCATCTTTAATGAAAAGGGCATCGTGGTGCTATCTTGCGGGTAATATTTTACGTCACAGCTGTCATCCACCATCTTGCATTGCTAACCTTAGTGCTGCCCTCTTTAGCTACTTACCTTTGACAAGCTGTCACCCGCCATATTGCATCGCAAACCTCAGTGCTGCACTCTATGTGGTGGCGCATAACTTGAAAAAATCTTTTTGACAAGCAGCCATCTTTAATCAACAGAGCACCGTGCTGACATCTTTAGCTACCGCCATCTTACATCGCTTACCTCGCTGCTGCACTCTATGTGGTGGCGGTAAATTCGAACAAGTTTAATCACGCATCGGGTAAGCTAGAGTAAGCACGTGCTGTTGTGATGACGTCATCATACATGTTTAGACTTGTCCGTTTTCTTAAGAGTAAGTCGATGTAAAGGAATGTGGTAGCGGTAAATTCGAACGAGTTTAAACATGCATCGGGAAAGCTAGAGTAAGCACGTGCTGTTGTGATGACGTCATTGTGCATGTTTAGACCTGATCGTTTTTCTTAAGAGTAAGTCGGAGTAAAGCAATGCAATAAGTACAACATTTTTGAATGCGATCAAATATTTATTTACAAATGTACTACAACAGTGTTCGTTTTTTTTGCTGCTGACAAGGTTGGTGTGCTTCTTAAGAACGTATGCTTCCGAAATGCCTCCTGCAACATTCAAATTAAACAAAGCATTTAGAAATATATTATACTAAGTATGTTATGCTTTACAGAGAAGATCATGTACTTCTTACCTTGCTGTTATTCCTTTTCGGAATCATCATCATCATCATGAAGTACTAGAGAAAGTTCATTCATACACTGTGTACAGTGTTCAATCCTCGGATTTGGTCCATCCCAATCATCATCACCATTTTCTCCTCGATGCTTGAAATGTCGCTCACAAGTTCTGCATAAAGCTACTTCGATTGACATCTTACTGTGTAGAGGAAGGATGTCCCAAAAATTATGTACGTAAGAGGCAGCGTACGTATATAAAAATCCTGGTGGTAAGTATTGAATAAGATGTTTCGGCATCGACGATCTACGTTTATAGAACATCTTAATAGCCTCACTCACTCGTGAAACATAAATAAGATGTTGCGTATGAGCATGCAAACAGCATGCACATTTACAGTTTTGTTCCATAGCGTACGATGTCGAAGCACACACTAATGAAAATGATAAAGATCTATTCTTATTTATAGTCTCGTAACAATATTCGTTAGCGGATGGTAAGTAACATCACTCATATGAATAATAAGACAATAGGCTGCTGTGTTAGCAGGAATGTTTTCAGATGTTTCAAATTCTAAACGAATATCAACTGGAGATTCTTTTATAGATTCTTCATGATAAGAGCAGTCTATAACTACAATCGGTGCTTTATTTTTAAATTCTTGAGGTGTAAATAGCGGACGATCTTCTTTCTGATAATACGATGATTGAAATTTACAAAACATGTCATAGAGCATCCCAAACTTATTTTTCTCAAAGTTAATGTCGATGTTTTCGTAGGGATACGTAATTCCATTGAGATATAGTCTAACGTGTCTTAATTTGCAGTGATCAAACAGTGAGCTATCTTTTTCGTGATTGAATTTACGATTAGTTTGAAATCCAAAAATCCAAGCTATGCTTGTTTGTAGGTGGTAACACAGGATATTCATGCAGCTCCCAACTTCTAAAACGTATAGGTAATGATGTATCATTTTCTACAATCTTGAGCAATCGAAGTTTTTCACGATCAGATAAGGTTACATGTGGGATCCGCCACAGTATACGATGCAGTGTTATTTTCGATTCTACAGGTGTTTCTACTGCTTTAAGAGAATTGTAATCATTTCGATCACGGATTAGAATAAGCTCTTGTTTTACGTTGATTATAATACGTGTAAAGTCTTCTGCGAATCCAAAAATATGTTTCAGTGATAACATACCCGTAAAAGTTCCATCCTCATTAATCATCCAGTTGTTAGTAGCTTTTGGTCACCATCCAGCCATCCGCAAAAGATTACTTTCTTCATCACAGAAAGAAGGGTAGAGTTTCATTGCGCTTGTAATACCAACATTATTCGTTCGATCTATTTCAACATTATTTACTTCATATCGCGCTTCAGAAAAGAGAAAAGCTAGAGCATGGTTGTTTAGTTGTGAAGTGCTTGGTCCACTTCCATCAGACTTTTCTAATCGTCCTTCAATATAGAGGTAGCTTTCGTGTGGTAAGGTGTAAACACCTTGTTGATTAATAATAAAATGAATTTCATCATTGGTATATTTAATCCAAACGTAAAAGGTTGATAGGAATGAAGCTCACTTCGTACTACACCTTCACGACTTTCTACTGTATTCGTAATGTCTAGCATTTCTTCCATTCTGTTGTAGTAGTGTATATCCTAAATCTTGGAGTATCTGCTTATGGGTATCTGTTAACTCGATGAGTCTCTGCACACATGTAGTATGCCTTCGGAATGTACACCGTGTTTTATAGATGGTTTTCATACTGGTTTAAGATGTAGTTTGTAAGCTACGTACGCGTGCTGATCTAAATGAATAAGCTGAATATGTTTATTTACAAGTCTAAGAGTAATGTTGCTAATGTGTTTTACAGACACAGGATGATAAAGAACTACTGCTGGTTTCTCACAAATAGTATATCCACGTTCCTCTGTAACAATAAAGTCGTGCAGGACGTGCGAAGGTTGTAGATTACTATTCAAGTCTGTAATAATATTACAAGTAATGTTCACATTATAATCATCGAAGAGTTTTATAGGTTGATCAGACTCGTAACGTACGTTCGGTAGGAGCTCCCTCGATGAAAATCCAAGCAGTGGACCAATCGAATCAGGTTGTGATTTGAAGTCAATCTTAAATGATGATTCAATAACACATTTGTGCGTAATGTTGCTTATAGTGATTGAGAACTTGTAATTATGATTACTAAAACTATCTTCCCCAAACTGATCAATTAACGTACTTTCAATATAGTCGTGAATATCATCTACTGTATAACTACCTGAGGGTAGTGTTAGCACATACTCATCGTAATAGAACTTGTTTAAACCATCACGCACATTATAGATTTTATTGTAGCTTTCAAACGATACTAGTCCAAGACTATGCGGCTGATAACCAAGTTCGATTGGCGGATTAAAATAGATGGTTGTTTCAGGTCCTTCTCCACGTACAGCAAACGTTCTTTCACTGTTCGTCATCACGTAGACACTAATACACTTTCTCTACTGTCTGGGTTTGATATAAGAACATAAGACATAATCGTCCGCACATGCGTGTATTAAAGTTTTGCACACGGTTTTTATTGTAAACAATGTCTGCACTGCTTCCGAAATAACGTATGAGCTCAAAAGGAGGAGGTAAATCTCCATAGCTATCAAAATACCATACTTTAGATTTACGTTTTACATAAGCAACGTAATGAGTTCCAGGTCCACGACTGTCGTCCAAGTTAATTACGGCACTTTCACGTTCACGTGGACGTGCTGGTAGTTGATCACGCATATACACTCCTCGAAAATAATGAATTCCTAGTTGTTTAGCAAACGTAAAAACTTCATCATGCGTTAGAGCTCGATATGGCAGTGCATTCAGTAGACGTTTTTTGGAGAAATGTAGATACCAAGCCCTTTCTTGTATGGCGCTAGCTTCATGTTCACACCTTTGCCTCGTAACGCAATTGCCTCCATCGTCTTGTTATGACGTTCACTCTCTTTCAACTGTTGTTTCGCTTCTTCTACAGCTTTGACAGTTCTCGCTACAGCACTAGCACCACCTAGCAATGACCCTAAAGCTGCTAAGCCAGCAAACAGCGCAGGAAGAAATCCTCCTCGTTTTGGTACAGGAATAATTCGCGCACGTTTACTAAATATTGCTCTGCACTTTGGAGAAATTCTCGCTCTTGCTGCGCGTAACGCCTTAGTAATAGCTACACGAGGATTGTATTCCCCTCTAATAGCTTTTTGCGCAGCCTTTATAACATCTTTCCATCCAACAGTTTTTACTTTCTTCTTCTTCTTCATGTCGTTTGGATATCGTTGTTTCACCATGCTGGACACGACTTTACTAGTCAAGAGCAAATCATAAACTAACCGTTGCCTCTTGTTTCGTTTAATATATATATTACTATTACGTACTTTATGATTCAGTTATCATGAAGATTATAAAGCAGCAAGACACGCTACCTGTTACCGACATTGTACCACATCTCTTACCTAGTTCTAGTACAACTACAAGAAAACGTCATGGAACCTTGTTTCCTTTTACTGTTCGATGTATTATATCAGGTCCGTCGGGATGCGGTAAAACAAATCTTTTAATCACACTTATTACTTCTGTAAATGGTATACGCTTCGAGAATATTTACGTTTTCGCAAAGTCACTCTATCAGCCGCTATATACTATTCTACAAACTGTAATGCACGATCTAGTTAAAGATGGAATAAGATATTTTAAATTTAATTCACATGAGCAAGTACCATCACCAGACGATGTGCTTCCTAATTCTCTAATGATCTTTGATGATGTCGCAACAGAACAGCAAAACTTTATTCGTGCATTCTTTAGTATGGGTCGACATAAATATGTTGATTGCATCTATTTGTGCCAAACCTATTCTCGTGTGCCCAAGCAGTTGATACGCGACAACGCAAATGTTATTGTGCTTTTTCGGCAAGATGAGCGCAACATGCGACATGTGTATAACGATCAAGTTAACACTGATATGACATTCGATGACTTTAAACGTATGTGTGCTAAATGTTGGTCATTACACCGTTACAGCTTTTTAGTTATTGATAAAGAAAGTGATGTACAGCATGGACGATATCGCATGGGTTTCGATCATTTTATATGCATTAACACAGAATTACAGTAACTACTTGATTAAAAACCACCATCATGTTAACATCTAGCAAGGAGATCACAAAACATATCATCCAAGCTCGAAACAATATTCGACGGAAATTTAAAGAGCTTAAACGTATTCAAGCAGACACGGATTTATTTTTAAAAACACAACTAAGTACACCACTCAAAGAAATTTTTAATTCTACTTCATTACCGCAGTCTACTTCAAGTTTTGCTTCTATGCAAACATCATATCATAAAGAGAAGCACGAAGAAGAAAAGCATGAAAAAGATACGGAAGAGAAGAAGCAGGATGTAGATCAAGAAGAGGAAGATAAGGAAGAAGAAGAAGAACAACTTAATGATGCATCACCATCTAAGCGTCTTGAGTTTTTAACTACAGATGTTATTGCAGAAACACCTACTACATCGACGCAAAATCTACCATCTTTGTCTGAGGTTATGATTACACCAGAGTATCGCAATCAGTTTAGAACTTTTATTCAAGATACCTATGGATCTCTCTTTGCACCTTATATAGAAAAACTTTTTACAGGACAAACTGACACTACCTATGGTATTCGCTACGAAGATGACTGTTTCCGGATAGGAAATTCAAATGTTAAGATTAATAGCAACAAACTCATTGTAAAAGGTGTTACCTATAAACCTACGAAAGGACTCTTAGAACTTCTTTTCTCACGAATACCTGACAAGGATATAATTTTACAAGATGATCTTAAAAAGTATAAAGCAATACCTTTTGCTACCGATGCAACACGACGTAATTACAAGAGAACAGAAGCTGTAAATGCGAATAAGAGTTACAAGTATCGTGAGTTTATTTCTAAGCTGTTTCCGACTGCACTTAGTCTAGACGTTATCTACAAGCCTTTGTTGCCGTATGTGGATGTAAGATACTGGAATGACCCAAACTTACTCGTTGAACGATTACAAGTTTTAAGAGCATCGCAAGAGGCTGGTCACACTGGTCACGGATCAGAAATTCTAGAAATAGAAAGAGAACTACGTTATGCCGGTATTATTTTGTAATGGCTCGTCAAGAGAAGATCTCACCTGTAAAGGTAAACATCGCACATGAGTTACATAAACCAGCACGTCGCACCTACTGTCGCAGACGCGTTATTACACGAGGAAAAGATGATCTCTGGCAAGCAGACTTAGTAGAAATGATTCCATATGCTTCTAGTAATAAGGGCTATAAGTATCTACTTACTGTTATCGATGTGTACTCAAAGTTTGCTTTTGCGCAACCCGTGCGTTCTAAAACAGCAGCTCAAGTTAAAGAAGCATTTAAACATATTGTTGAAGAATCGAAACGCTGCCCAAGGCTTCTTCAAACTGATCAAGGTAAAGAGTTTTACAACAAGGATTTTTCTTCTTACCTCAAGTTACTTGGCATTCAACACTACTCTACGTTCAGTAATCTCAAGGCAAGTGTTGTAGAACGCTTTAATCGTACACTCAAAACAATGATGTGGCGAGAATTTACAGCGCAAGGTTCATATCGTTGGATTGATCTGCTACCTAGACTTTTATCTACCTACAACGATACACCTCATCGCACTATCGGAACAAAGCCACGTCTTGTTACAAAGAATACACCTCGTCTAGATGCTATTCATCTTGTAATCAAAACAGCTGATCCACGTCGCTATCGCTTTAAAGAAGGTGATTTCGTTCGCATCAGCAAACACAAGTCTATCTTTGCAAAAGGATACACACCTAACTGGAGCACTGAAATTTTTCAAATCAGAAGTGTTAAGCTTACTAATCCAGTTACGTATTTACTTCGCGATCTCAGAGGACAGCCTATTGAAGGAGGATTCTACATCGAAGAACTGCAGAAAACAAAATATCCTGATCACTATTTAGTTGAACGTGTTATTCGACGTCGTGGTAATAAACTGTATGTTAAATGGCTTGGTTTTAATAACAGCTTTAATTCATGGATTAATAAAGAGGATGTACTTTAAATCTTATGTGTGTTTTCTTTTAATCCTCTACGTTTCCTTCCTTCTAAGTCACTAGGACATGCTGTAGGATTAAACAACACCTGTAATATGTTTTGACAATTCATATTTATTTTAGACTATATACATACATTTTTATCCTTTGTTCATGTTACAGTCTTTGACACTCAGTTTTCGTTTTATTACACTAACAACGACAAGTGCTGCTATATTCTTCTGAGCAGCTAAAGCACTAGGTAATAACACATACACACACAGCATAACTTTACGAAGCAGATTTTAACAGCTACACGACATACTCTATGCAGACAGCATGTAACTACATGTCAGGCGAACGTGTTCTAGGGTCGCAGGGGAGATGAAGCACGAAGAAAAGAAGATCAATCACTCTATTGATGAGTCCACGCCCAACATGCTTCCTCATCTTTCTCCCAGCACGTTTCTTCACCTTTTCCTTGTTTACTCTCTCCACAGCCATGATAAGTGTTTATAAGCGAAGACAACTCGTTAGTTTTAGGTCCGTGATACAGTTTAATTAGTTGACATGTACGGCACTGTCTCACAGAAGGTCTTCTAGCTAAACTCACGTGTTCATGATGTAAACTACACGTTTGAAGCTCTGACAAAACAGGATCTTGAGTCCACTCACGAGGCACCTTATCCCAAATCTTCTTTACAGCATTCGCAGCTACATTGACCAAAAATGCCTTTGGTAATGCATTTAACTCTTCTTCAGTAAAAGTGTTTAGTTTCTTTTTCCATGCATAAAACTTTACGATCGCCTTTTCAACTGCGTTACACTTAGTATCTGTTAGAAATGACATGATGTCTTTACTCTACAAATGTTTCTTTTACACTAAGGTTATTTCGACACTGCAGTTTACATATGTTGTTCACTTCCCGGCATGCACTGCGACACAACCAATCAAAGAGCATGCATACATGTTGTAAAGACTGTTTAGTTGTTTCTCTACTATGCTCTTTCGGAAGAGTTTTAAATGATGGGCACCCCAATTCATGCATGTCGATAACTTCACATGATGATGGTAGAAAATCACGCAACCATTCTTTCTTTTCACAACCCTTTAAAAGAACAAGATCTGCTCTTGAGAAATGTGCATTCATCATTAAAGGTAGAAAACGATAAGGTATTCCTTTTTCTTCCCACTTCAAACCTAAATTGTTTTCAATCCACTGAGTCTGCTTTTTATCTTCATCTGTTTGCAAACAGTAAGGGAACGGTGGACTAAATACTAAACTAACAAGTTTTGGTGCCCACAACACACAGCAATCTAACACAACCACCTCTTTAAACACAAACTTGTTTCCGTTTACTTTAAAGCCTTGCACATCAACTATTAATGTTTTCGTCATGTTTGCACTCCACACTCTATCACTGTTTCCCGAAGACTAAAGCTTTTAGTCAACGAACGGGTTTAAACATGCATGATAACGTCATCACAACAGCACGTGCTTACTCTAGCTTACCCGATGCGTGATTAAACTTGTTCGAATTTACCGCCACCACATAGAGTGCAGCAGCGAGGTAAGCGATGTAAGATGGCGGTAGCTAAAGATGTCAGCACGGTGCTCTGTTGATTAAAGATGGCTGCTTGTCAAAAAGATTTTTTCAAGTTATGCGCCACCACATAGAGTGCAGCACTGAGGTTTGCGATGCAATATGGCGGGTGACAGCTTGTCAAAGGTAAGTAGCTAAAGAGGGCAGCACTAAGGTTAGCAATGCAAGATGGTGGATGACAGCTGTGACGTAAAATATTACCCGCAAGATAGCACCACGATGCCCTTTTCATTAAAGATGGCAGCTAGAATTTTTCAAATTAACCGCCTCAAAGGTAAGTAGCTAAAGAGGGCAGCACTGTTCTCTCTGGATTAAAGATGGCAGCTTGTCGAAAAGAATTTTTCAAATTAACCGCCTCAAAGGTAAGTAGCTAAAGAGGGCAGCACTGTTCTCTCTGGATTAAAGATGGCTGCTTGTCGAAAAGAATTTTTTCAAATTATCCACCACCACAAAGAGGGCAGCACGGTGCTCTCTTGATTAAAGATGGTGGATGACAGCTGAAGAGCGAGTAGAATTTGTTTCCAAATAAGAGCACGTAGAATTTGCCGCCACCACATAGAGTGCAGCACTGTTCTCTCTAGATTAAAGATGGTGGATGACAGAAAAGCGCATAGGTTTGTAAAGCACGTAGAATTTGCCGCCACCGCATAGAGTGCAGCACTGTTCTCTCTAGATTAAAGATGGTGGATGACAGAAAAGCGCATAGGTTTGTAAAGCACGTGGAATTTGCCGCCACCACATAGAGTGCAGCACTGTTCTCTCTAGATTAAAGATGGCGGATGACAGCTGTCAGAAAAGCACAGAGGTTTGTAAAGCACATGGAATTTACCGCCACCACATAGAGTGCAGCACTGTTCTCTCTGGATTAAAGATGGCGGATGACAGCTAACGAAATTGCCCGCAGCACAGTGCTCTATTGATTAAAGATGGCGGATGACAGCTGTCAAAAAAGCACGTGGCTTTGTTTCCCAACAAGAGCACATAGAATTTTTCAAATTGCCGCCACCACATTTCAAAGGTATCTAGCTAAAGAGTACAGCACTGTGCTCTGTTGATTAAAGATGGCGGATGACGGCTGTCAAAAAAGCGCGTGAGTTTGTTTCCAAACAAGAGCATGTAGAATTTTTCAATTTGCCGCCACCACATAGAGGGCAGCACGGTGCTCTCTTGATTAAAGATGACTGCTGTCATGTGGAATTGCCTGCCACCACATTTCAAAGGTAACTAGCTAAAGAGTGTAGCACGGCGCTCAAAGATGGCTGCTGTCAAGAAAGAATTTTTTCAAATTATCCGCCACCACATTTCAAAGGTAAGTAGCTAAAGAGGGCAGCACTGTGCTCTATGGATTAAAGATGGCGGATGACAGCTGTCAAAAAAGCACGTGGCTGTCAAAAAGCACGTGGATTTGTTTATCTCGAGCTAGTGAGGTTAAGTTGGTAGCACTAAGGTTTAGGCCCGCCAAGATGGCAGCACTGCCGATGACAGGTGACGAAAGAGGGCAGCACAGCGCTCTGTAGTTTAAAGATGGCGGATGACAGCTGTCAAAAAGCACGTGGCTGTCAAAAAGCACGTGGCTTTGTTTATCTCGAGCTAGTTAGGTTAAGTTGGTACCACCGAGGTTTATTCCCGTCAAGATGGCAGTACTGAGGTTAGCGATGCGTTGTTGTCTGTCAAAAAGCACGTAGCTTTGTTTACAAATCTGTCAAAAAGCACGTGGCTGTCAAAAAACACGTGGCTTTGTTTACCTCATGCTAGTGAGGTTAAGTTGGCACTACTGGGGTTTAGGCCCGTCAAGATGGTAGTACTGAGGTTTGCGATGCGTTGTTGTCTGTCAAAAAGCACGTGGCTTTGTTTACAAATCTGTCAAAAAGCACGTGGTTGTCAAAAAGCACGTGGCTTTGTTTACCTCGCGCTAGTTAGGTTAAGTTGGCACTACTGAGGTTTAGGCCCGTCAAGATGGCAGTACTGAGGTTAGCGATGCGTTGTTGTCGATGACAGCTGTCAAAAAGCACGTGGCTTTGTTTACAAATTCAAATTTCCCGCGGGAGGTGGAGGAGACCTCTGGGAGGCCTCTGGCTGAGGTGGAGGTGGAGGAGGCATCTGGGAGGCCTCTGGCTGAGGTGGAGGTGGAGGTGGCCACTGGGAGGCCTCTGGCTGAGGTGGAGGTGGAGGTGGCCACTGGGAGCCTGAGGTGGAGGTGGCCGCCGAACCATCCAATTATACTACTCAAGCACATGTAAACTGTAGCTCTCGACGCTTCCGGTTTCTCTCGACATAAACGTGGAAATGAAGCGCTTAGATTGGTTGATCGATGTCTGTACTTCGAGTTCAATATACTGAATATTAATATTACTTATTTCCACCCTCGGAAGTAGCGCACTGAGCACATGGAGTTGATGTACGATTCAATAACATGCTGTCTTCAGCCTAAAACCTAAGTGAGCAATCTTGTATCGAAAAATGCCGGACAATGTCGATAAATTAGAAATGCCGGCCGGAAATAACCAAAATGAATGAAAAGCAGGACATGTGCGGTAAAAGTCGGACGGTTGGTAACCCCAGCTACATAATACTATATTTCAGATTTGAAATAAATAAATAGCAATAATTTTACTACATCCAAATTCTCAGTTTTAGGCATTCAGACAAGCAACTAAATGTTGAAAACATCCTAGGGATATGAGCTACGAATTTTAGGTAAATAAAATATAATGAATATAATGAAGTAGGGGAATATATTATTCATTTATTTCTAAAAATTCAATCCTTTTCTTAATTATCGTTATTCGGTCGATTGGATTAGCAGTTTGTCTTTTTCGACCACTACGAGCGCTAATATGGGTCAATGCAGAGTTTCAATTAAAACCTTATAATTGCGTTCTGTGTGGACATTTTTCAAAATAGTCAAAAACGCCTGAGGGTATTAAACGAAAGAACACCTTGCAGAAAGAATTATGTAAATAAGTTAATTTGGCTAGGATTTGAATGAAAAAGGAAACGAGTAAACGAACAAGCTGTTTTTCCGAAACTGCGTTTAGGCCGGTAGTGAGTTTCGAATTTTTTAGATTGACATAGCTATGCAAGACTCACAATTTGAAACTTTTCCGGGCCCTTTAACCCTTCAACTTTCGGCAGAAATGTGGAAATTGTTTCATTTTACGTTTTTCATAGTATGGGAACTCCTGCTTTGTATGCTAAGAAATATTTTCAACATTAACATATTACTTGTGTGTGGCTTGAATGATTTGCAGTTCTGTTCGGTGAAATACGTGTATAGAAGGCGGTGGCTATTTGAAAACTCCTGCGCATACCGTCTACGTGCTTGGGCTGCATTCCGACCAGATTCTCTGTAGAATAAAATTCTTATTCGTCCTTGCTGAACACACTAGCCGCTGTCAATACGCCGACAGTAATTGTAGTGCTACTGTATCAAGTACGAGATCTGCTAATGCAAGGGGGTTGCGCAGTGGATCATGTTATCTCTAGGTAACTTACGAGCAACCCCTGTGAAAATCAGTTATTAGGCATCCCATTCATCATTATTGCATGCGAGACACTTATAAGTAGAAAGTACTGCGCTTGCTGGCATTTTGAACAGAACACCGGACCAATGCTTCGCTTCTTGAGGAGGTCAGAGTCAGCGGCAGGTTCATGGACATGACAGCCTGTTAAGACAACCAGGAAATATTTTTTGACACCGTGGTTAGTTGGTTCGAGTCCTGTTGATGAAAAAATGTTCACAGTCAGAATGTTAGCCGTTAGGGTAGGAAAGGTTGTGGTATATAAATTCTAATCATAGATTGCGTGCCAAAAGCTTGTTGATGGTAATTCATCCGTCGGATGGAGACGTTAAGTATGGCCCTTCCTGATTTTCATCATCCCACATCCATTGCTCCATCTGATACCAGAAGAAAAGTGGCTGCAAATGATGAAAGGAGAAAACCATCTACTATGACCTCACACCTTCTCTACGGATATCTACCTGCTGAAAGGAGATTAAAATCGAGAAAGATGTAAAAGCACGAGTTGCCATGTGGAAGGAGAGAACTATTAATTTGTCTCAATGAATGGAACCGAAGGAATCTCTACCTCGTGGCCACACAGAGAACTGGCCAATGTGGAAAACTCTGAACATTCAACGACCTGATGTTGCAAGAACAACAAGACAGTTCTGTGTGATCGTCGCGAATTTCAAACAACACAACATCTCATATGTTGTCCGTTGCGCCCATCCATATGTACAATGAGTGATTTGACTCAAGCTTATTGAAGTGCTCTCGAAGTGGCTATGTTTTGTGGGGGAACTGTTTGAAGTCACTTGACGAACACATCTTTGTGTACTTGTGTCTGTTTTATGCTTCTTTTTCTATGTTTTCATGTTTCATACTTTGTACGCCTGACATGAACAAAAATAATAGTGAAATTAATGAAAAATGAAAAGCTACAACCTCTTTCACAGTCAATGACCGGGTCAGGGTTGGAATGAAGGAAGCCCCAATCTTGCGGCGAGGATAGGAATTGTGCCGGCTGCCGAAGTCTGTTACAGTCCCCTGGGGCAATGATTAATGACTGACAGATGAAATGATAGTGGAGAGCGTTGCTGGAATGAAAGATAACAGGTAAACCGGAGTATCCGGAGAAACCCTGTCCCGCCTCCTCTTTGTCCAGCAAAAATCGCACATGGTGTGACCGGGATTTGAACCACGGTACCGAGCAGTGAGAGGCCGACGCGCTGCCGTCTGAGCCACGGAGGCTACAATAATAATAATAATAATAATAATAATAATAATAATAATAATAATAATAATAATACCCCATCCGGTCGCGCAGCTCACCCATGGACGTCAAATAGAAGGACTTGCACCAAGCGAGCCGAACATTTCCTCTGACACTCTCGGCGCTGGAAGTCTTACGCTAAAGAAACAGGCAGACACTGTCAACTGAGCAGAGATATTGCGGCCATATTTCAAGAAGGAAGATACCATGCAGAAGACGGTGGTAGAATGGAAGGTACTAGAATGGAGAGCACCATAAGGGATGCTCGTTTAAGGACACTTGTTATGAAATCCTTATTCGAGGCTCCATAGCTGGTTAAAAATCGTTCAGCGTCGAGAATACTCTCCAGCTCTGTCTAATATGTCACCACACCCTGGTAAGATTAAATAAAATGGGAGGGACACATCTAGCTGATTCTCATCATGCGGTCAGGCCTAACTCTGTTCGTGATATAAAATGTATGTTATAAACTCACCACTGGAGATATCACTACAAGCATCATTTAACACCTCTGGACTTCATATCTGAGAGAGTCCACAAGGACCCAGGTTAAGCCACTCGCTGAGAATTTTATCGGGTAATTCTAACAAATTGTGGCGTTTTACCCGCTATTCCAATATGTTCCACAGTTTTTCAATGCGGTTTAAGTCCGGTGATTTTCCAGGCCAAGCAATATTTAATAATGTGGGAGAATGTTCGAAAAACCAGTCACCAGCCCGATGAAATTCGTTGCTGTCATCTTGATAAATAGGGGGATCAATACTATACCCATCATGCAGATGTTGACTGAAAGGAAACACCTGATCATCCAGAATATTTAAATAAACCCGCTGGTTCATGTTAGTGGTCACTTCAGTGAGCGGGCACAATCTATGATATGAAAAACACCGCTAGAATATGACAGAGCCACCTCTGGCTTGAAACTGCCCTTGCACACATCCAGGGTGAAATGCTTCATTTGGCCTTCAGTGCACTTGACGAATATAGGCAAGAACGTGAATCGTCAGACCACATTACGTTCAGCTGCTGTCCACGTTTGATGATTTCAAGCCCCCTGAGGACCCGCAATTTATGTGCCTGTGTGAGCAATGGCCTCTTGCGAGGTGACCGACTGCAAATGTTCATTGCATGCAGTTCCCGTCGCAATGTTCTCTCGGGTGGACCTTCATTCACTGACTGCAGCAATTCCTGTCGGGTTTGGAAGCGATTTTGATTCACAAGCCGTAAAACGCGTCTCAGGACCCTCTCAGTCAGGGTCTTTTTCCGACCACAAATTCTGACGTCGTGTTTCGTGGCCACGTGTAGTAGACATGTTGAACATTCCGCTGCGAAACATCACCAACTTGACGCCCTCTTTTCGCAACTCTGTCGTATCCTTACATCTAGCCATGTTGACGTACTGATCGCTACTGCCTTGTGCTCTCGGAGAGGCAGTGTGTGCGCGATTGTGCGTTAACGATCCATCTCTGCGCGCGCACTAGGGTTACTAACTTTGTGTGGACTTTCTGAAGCACCTGAATGATTTCTCTGCTTTCTTACATTATTGTCGCCATCATAGAGTTCCATAGAGAACATTATGGATACGGGGATGTCACGTGGTGCAGACTTGCAAATCCATCGTGCATGTTATGGAGAGCATTATTTCACTAGCTGAAGTACCCATTCTTTAGGCGTATTTATAAGAAAGTGTTGAAGTGATTAAATTAAGGTCGTCGGCAAATATATGTGTGATTCGGAATATAGTGGGTTCGAGCCCGACAGTCGGCAGCCCTCAAGATGGTTTTCCGTGGTTTCCCATTTTCACACCAGGTAAATGCTGGGCCTGTACGTTAAATAAGGCCACGGCCGCTTCCTTCCCATTCTAGCCTTTCCTATCCCATGGTCGCAATAAGTCCTATCTGTGTCGGTGCGACGTAAAGCAAGTTGCAAAAAAAAAAAAATAATATATATGTATGCGTCTAAGAACACTCTTACCGCATTCTCATCAGGTACATAAATAAATATGCCCCCTGGACACTCGACAACACGCCACGTAAGCTGACCATGACAGCAGCACTGGTTCTTTACTCAAAACGAAACGTGGAATGTAATACGATGACGATAATACTGGAAATGGCTGAATATGTAAGGCGTGGTCAAACATTTTCCGTTTGAGGGCGTTGTTACAGTGGACATGCACGGTAGCGCGACTCCGATGGGGGTATATAAGCACGGACATATAGGCAGAGGGATTAGTGAGGCAGTCGTGTCCCGCCGGTGTGCATGCGTTAAATACGGCCACATGAACTATGACGCCGTTAATACCAAATGCGCCCGAACAGGACCAACGCGCCGTTATTCTGTTCTTAGCTGCCGAACACACTGGTAGAGAATGAAAACCGTGTATGGGGTAGCATGTCTGTCGAAAACCACTGTGAATTGGTGCACAAGGTTTCGTGCGCGTCGCGTTTCGACGCAAGATGCCGGTAGATCTGGGAGGCCAGCCTCATCCATTACGCACAATAACAAGCGGGTGGTGGCGCCGTGCGATGGTCTCCTCAAGATGGCCTTGAAGGGTGGACCAAGATGTGCAGCAGTACGCGGTGTTTTGCCACACAGGTCGTCGGTGGGATGAGTGTCTCAATACTCACGGCGACTTTGCGTGATTGGCGTCCCGATTTCCGGACTGTATGGCCGTCGAATGGAAACTTTTTGATCGCCCCTTATAAATGCAGCCCGCAGCATTTTCTCACATATCGATAAGCACGATTAGCACTCAACAATGCAACGGTAGAATCCAAATGCTTTCCGTAGAATGGCGCTCTCATTCTTCAGCTGGGCTGTTAACAAACGAACAAGAACATTTCACGAATTATGGCGAAAAGACCAGAGACAGCTGAATTTTCTCGAAAACTATTAAGTTTAAATGCGTGTCATGATTCTTGCAGAAAATGTAATTTCAAGGTCACATACTGCATTTCATTGTTTGATAGGGCCAACCATTTACCTGTTATTTTAATTGAAGTAGGACATAAATCGCCCACTATTTGGAACGTCACCCTGTAAACTCCCGTACTTCGAAACATTGAAATATATCAAAATCAAAACTATCCCTTATTTGACTCGAGATTTCAACCTATATCATCATTAAATTTCTGCTCACTTGTTCCAGTAGTTTTCGAGCCTATCCCGAAGAAACAAACACACACACAAACATACAGACACCACCTCATAGTATAGACATACAGATAGATGGGAGTCGAAAGGGGAGGGATATTTTTTGCTCTTTGCCTTATGTCGCATCTACTGGGACAGATGTTACGGCGATGGTGATGAAGGACGGTTACAAGTTTCGAAACCTTCAGCATGGGTTTGTACCATAAAATCCTGTACGCTTTATTTTAAATGAAATAATTTATATCATTTGGTGAATACTAATTTGGAACATAATTATGCAAAGGAAATTGAAATATCTATATACAGAAAAATGAGTAAAACTCTTAAAGGGAAATTCTTGAAAAGTTACATGAAATGTCTAGAAAATTAGTCCAAATATGGTAAGGATACGATTTCATGTAATGATGTACGAATAAAGAATCATTGGACTTTGAAGACGTTCACTACTTGCAAAGTTACCATCATCTGTACGAACACTGCAGATCACAATTGGATCGGTGCATTCAGAAAGCGACAAAAACGAATTATTTTATCAGTAAATGACCAGGAACCCACCCCTACTGTAGGCTCAAAAACTGAGGAAATAAATTATTCTGTATTGCGAACCAGGAATGATGAATGGAGTGAAAAGGCCCCTGATGAATGGAGATCGATGTTCTATCTTATAGAGCGCCCGCCCGGACTGTAAACGTCCTAGTAAACACTGGACACTGAAGAAGTGGCTCTGCGATACATTCTTTAGGCCCCCGGCCTTATCCAAGCTGTGACTACGGGGAGGAATTCCAGATAATGAGACATACGACCTTCAGAACCTACTCCTGGACTATCGATGGACTTCTGACAGCGTCAACGATGGCGTAGAACAATTAGATATCCTAGTTTAATTCACGTTTCTCATCTGTTAAGTTATGTATTTCGATAACGTCATATGTTTTTTTTTTTGCATTTGTCTTTCTATTATCTGTACTGTGCATACGTATCTTCATTTTTCTATTGTATTTTTATACTTCTAAATTTAATTCCATTTTTAAAATTATCATTACGTTTTAGTCTCTAAAATCCGCTTAACTCCTACCATAAGGTAAATAAATTAGACTGGAGATCAATTACAGTATTATTTTCAACCACTTCAAATCCTACTTCTCTTTCCAACATAACGTAGTATGGTCGTTTGAATTTGTATGCGACTGTCCTGTAACTATTTTGTACATTTTGAGTGAATTTCTGGGTAAATGCGTTGTAATATATACATATATATAAATCCTAAGAAAATTTTAATTGCCACGTACTTTTCGTCTCTTTTTATTGTATTTTATAGTCATATTCTTTCTTTATCTCGAGATATCTTGTTTATTACTTACAATATATATTTCTCATGTGATTATTTGCTTGTTTCTTGTTATTATATAATTGCTTGTTTTAATTATATTCACTGCTATGCTAGCGTAAGTCCGCATTGCAATGTATTTGTTAATAAATAAATAAATAATTCAAGAAAGTGGTTTAGACAATTTTCTATATCAGAAAGGTTGCACAAGTGTGGCAAGAGCGTATTGCATCAATAAGAAATTTTACAACTAATGCCTAATGCATGTGGCGAAACCGGAATATCTTTATCAAGTAGATATCTAGCTTTTGATTACAGTTTAGATAAACTTGAAGTACTAGAAATAGGAATCATGAGAAAAATCTTAGGTCTAATGACAACTGCAGAACAATGGTAATTAAGAAGTAACAAGGAAATCACCAGGACATAGAAAATATAACAGAAATAATAAGAAAAGTAGACTGAAATTTTTGTACGTATCCATAGAATGGGTTATAACAGACTGACAAAAGAGATATTCAAGCACCCTTGGGAGCAAAGTCAGCAACAAGCTGGATTCAAGAGGTAAAGGAAGATTGAGAAAGAAATAAGAGGAAACTATGGAAAGGGATTTACAAAATAAGCGTTTAAGAATAAAAGGAGTCCAAAGAGGAATGAAAAGGAAATTCGGCCCAAAGTGGTATGTGGAGAGAAGAATAAAGCATAGTACAATGATAAAGGAATACTGGAAAGAACGGAATAGAAACAAAGAAGGATGAATTGAAAATGACACGTAAATACAAAGAAACCGCAGAAGAAAAACGATATCAAGAAGGAAGGAATAACAGAAAGTAGCAGATGATACTTACATTAAGAAGAGCTCTTGCAATGTAGAAGGCCACTTCCGCTTTGAAAAGTATGTCGAAATGCTGTAAGGAATAAAACCATGATTTTATTATGTCATAATAACAGAGAACAAATGTGACATGGGTAGAATGTTATTAACAAAGAATAGTACTTCACCCCAAAATGAAGTATAACCACAGTAGTTCATTTAAAAAGTCCAACCACCCTTCTTGCAAGAGCGACCCACACAACTACTACGTTCACCAATCCCTCACAGTTTTAGCATCTCGCGAATGGAGAAAAATTCTCGAGAACATCAAGGCTATAAAAATTGGAAATGCATTAAAAGCATCTGTTTAAGAGTTCTTGCGTAAATTAATTTCTAATTGCTAACCGTACTAATTCAAAAATTTCACTTTTATGTCCTCGTAATGTAACTCGATAACTCTTGATAAATTCATCTACACTAGGCCTAAAATTATTATTGAAATATATGTTTTTGACATACAATTATTTTAATTACTTTTAATCAATTTAGTTATTAATTTCCTAATTGCTCCTTTTATATAGCTTATTAATCATTATCATTTCTATCTTACACTCGTGTATAATTACTGCTAAATTCATACTAAATCATAACTCATACAATACATTTTTTCTAGGTTTTCTGATTTAGTTAAATATAAATAATTTAGTCATTAATTGCAACTCAGTAATGACTTATTTTCTATTATTCATATTAAAAATACATTTTGTAATAGGCAAGACACACTATCCATGTCTACTTACAGAGTGACCCAGAAGTCCGTTAACATTTGACGCAATACTTCACGGAATATAGGAGCCAGAGAGGTAATTATTGACACACATGACTGGCATGATATGGGGTTAACACTAAAATAAAGTACAAAAATGACCAACAGATGGCGCTTCATGCGTTACAAAACAATCGAGGTTTAGGAAAGACGACGTCGGCAATACGTGCAGTCGAGGGACAAGGTTGTGAACAGCAGAAATTGCTACTAAAATATTTTCATTCCTCCCTAAAGGGGGAGGCGCTGATGCCGTCTTTCAGGCCAGTAGATTTGTTACGTTGAAGGAGAGGTGAGACGGTTTGCGACCGTGGCCTATACTAGCAACTGTCCCGCCATTCACCTTAGTGCAGGAGAATGGAAAACCACGGAAAATCATTCTCAGTACAGCCGACGGAGGGGACCAGCCCCTCTCCTTCTCCCGAGTGTAGCGGCGCAGCCGTCGGATGGAGTCTTTTAGCATTCCTAATGAGGTCGGACATTCGCGACAGACTTGCATCTTCATGTAATCCCACAACAAATAATCACACGGATTGAGGTCGGGGGACCGGCAGGCTATTCATTTCTAAATATTATAAATCCACTCCTAAATATCGCTACTTTTAAGGAAGTACTGTATTTTATGCTTTAAATCGTTCCGAGTATTGGCACCAAGAACGTTTTTCATACGTTCGATTAAATAAGCCTCTAACTTATACACTGAACCAGCTTTAAGAAGAGTTTTGACCAAAATTGGTACATCTACAATTTACCACTTATCAAATTCGAAACACAAACATATATTAATAAGATACGGAACCACACAAAATTTTGAGCTGATTAGTTAAGTTTTACAAACGTATTAACAAATAATGTTTGGAGGAAAATTCTCCTTGTGGTAGGCCTACATGTGATACACTATTCATTATTTTTCGACTATAATTTGCCAGACTTGTCAAAATTACGCATATACTTAATAATAAGCACGAGTTTTGAAGTCAGGTATACACTATTGGAGACGTAAGTTTTCAGTTTTTCATTATTCAAACAATAGGGAAAATTCTAATTCAGTGCAAAAATATGAAGGCAATATTCGACTGAAAATAAGACATAGAAATTATTTAAATACTTGTAAATATTGAAACATTATCTGAAAATTTATAAGTAACGCTATAAAAATGCAATTGAAAGTTTTAAGAAATGTACCAGCTTTAAAATGCTCTGGACTCTCAGACTTCTTTTTACTCTCTTGCAAAGTGTAGGTCTACTGCAACGTAAACATATTCTAGATGCATATTTTAAATGAAAGTCAGAAAAGCAATTGATACCAATATTGTCTGATAGAGTGGCACTTTATCTATATACTCCGTACCGCTACACTTTAAATCCGGCTTTAAAATGGCGGTAGAGAAAAACTGGTGATGGATTTGAAGGAGGAAGATTTGGGGCATTTTACAGTTTAAGATTGAAAATTCGATATTTTTTCAAAAATCGCAATATTTTAGCCATGAATCTCATTAATATATTTCAAAGCTTATCTGAAATGGACCACTTTACTTCGTATTTCCCACATTAACAATGAGATTATTGAGCTAGCTGTCGGAAGAAGCTTCTTTTCCATGGGAAGTTATAATTTTATTCGAAGGGTAATGCGAGATTACTCATTTCTGTGGTGGGAGATTAGTCGTTTCTCAACAGTGCATGACAACAGGAAGTACGTATGTTAATTGCTTATACTTCAGGGAAAATTAATGTGTCAAAGTCAAAGGAGTGCGATATTGCCATAGTCACGTCTGGGTTATGCTCAAGAAGATGAGAATGGAGAGATCGTCATTGCATGGGCTGAAACTCAGGAGCTTTCCGTTATTCACGACAGTAAGCTTCCCTCCTCCTCCAACAGTGGAAGATGGCACCGAGAGTATAACCCAGATCTTCCCTTTGTGAGCAACTGCTTTGAGCAGCAATGTTCTAAAGAAATGGGTTCACCAATCCCAAGAACACAACACCGGCCGCTAATATGTCACCTCTCTTCATCCATAAGACCACACGAAGTTCGGTTCAGACGGAGATATAACTTTCGAAAGGCTGACTGGAAAAGGTTTTCCAGTATATTGGATGAGGGGATAAAAACTGTCTCTCCTATACCTCAAGATTATAACAAATTCATTGATAACGTGAAATTCTGTTCAAGGACATCAATTCCCAGAGGCTGCAGGACACGCTACCTTCAAGGTATAACACGTGAAACAACTGCTCTGTTTCATGATTACT